>NW_023502976.1:0-1200000 GCF_014066315.1 Letharia lupina
CTTAAATATTATTTATAATATAGATTTAGTTAAAGATTAATTTCTCGCTCTTTAAAGATATTAGAGTAAATATATAAGTAGTAATCGCTTTTTAGATTTTATAAATATATAAAATAATTAAATAATTAATAGTAATCTATTATAAGATTATAGAGATTATATTATTATACTAAATATTATAATAATAAAATTCTTTATAATTATTAATAAAATTTAAAATCTTTAATATTAAAGAATAGAGAATCTAATTAATAATATACTCGCTAGAATTAATCGAAATACTTATACTTATTTTAATATCTTTATAATCTTATTCTATATTATTTACTTTTTAATTAATATTTATTTTAAATATATTAATTTTAAATTTTTCGCTATTATAGTATTATCTAATTATCTTATTTTTCTATAATATTCTATTATAATTATTATAAATCTAATTTATAAAATCTAAATTATATTATAAAGATTTTATAATATATAAATAACGCGTAATATAATTTATAAGTTTTATTAAAAGCTAAGTAGAATCTAAATAAGAGTTAGAAAATAAATTAAAAGAATATAAGCTATTAAAAGAATTATTATTAAAAAAAATTATTAATAAGTCTTATAATAGAGATTTTTTTATAATATCTTTCTCTTATTTAAAACTTTTTTTTTAATAATATTTAGAATATAATACGCGTTAAGAGATTTTAAAATAGAGTAATAAAGAATAAATAGAAAAGAACGATACGTCTTAAAAGATAGTATTATTAAATTAAAAAGTATTATTACTAATATAAGAGAAGTATATAAAAGAAAATAATAATTATAAATTTATTTAAGCTCTTTTTAAAGACTTTTTAATACGTTTATAAATAATAATAGATAACTATTAAGCTCGCTTATAATCTCGATTATTAATAATAGCGAATTCGTTAAGAGATAACTTAAGAGCGTTAATAGAGACTTTAAGAGATAAATAAAAGAGATATATATATCTAAAGCGTTTAATAATATTTTCGCGAGGGATATTAAGAATAAATATATTTATATTAATAAATTAATAGAATAATAAAAGAAGAATAGTTATATAAATAGATAAAAGAATAATTATTCGATTTTAGATATATCTAATATAACTATTATATTTAAATATTTATTTAATCTATTAATAGTAAATTATTAGAAAGCGTAAACTAAGCTTTATAATTTACGAAATTATAAAGTAATAATATTTATAAAAAACTAATTATTTTAAAGTATAAAACTTCTATATATAAATTTTTAATAAGAGAGCTTAAGAAAATTAATAGACTAATTTAGTCGATTTAATTAAAGAGTATAATAACTCTAAATTTATAATTAGTTATATATAGAAATTTAAGATTTTATAACTTAACTCTATCTTATTCTTTTATATATATTAATTAAATAAAATAATTAAGATATCGAATTATATAGATAAAAGAAAGATATTAAATAATAGATAAATATCTCTATTAAGATACGCTAGACTCGAATAGATAAGAGAGCTAAGTAGTATATTAAGATTATATAATATACTTATAATAAAAGCGTAAGTCGCGAGCTATAATTTAAAAAAAAATCTAAAGATTTTAATAGAAAATAATAAAGTTATTAAAGAATTAAAAGTAGAGTAAGAGATTTTAATATTTATAAACGCTAATTTATTTATTCGCGATATTTAATTAAAAAGCGTAGATCTAATAAATTTATAACTAGCTATATATATAAATTTAAGATTTTATAACTTAACTCTATTTTATTCTTTTATATATATTAATAGATATAAATAAAGATATATAAAGTTTTATTAATATTATTTTTTAATTTATATAATTATTATATTATTTTAAGATTTTTAAAGAAAAATTAAAAAGTTTAATAGCTTTAAAGACTTCGAACTCTAAATTTAAAAAATTTAATATATTATTATATATATTAAGATTATATTTATAATTTTTTATAAAAAGTAATAGTTCGATTATCGAGTAATAATAGAGAGTTTTAGACTACTTTTTTTTTTACTATAATTTTTTTAGATTTTTAAACTTTTAGTAATAGTTTTTTTAGAAGATCTAAATATCTAAAGACCTCACATATAAAAATAAGATTATTTCTATAGTTTTATAATAGATTTATTATATATAGCTCTAGCTCTAGCTTTTAAGAATACTTCGTAGTTTTCTTCGTATATAGTTATAGAGTATTCTATTTAATATTACTATTAGTTATTACTTCTACTATTAATAACTATATCTCGCTTATTTAATAAGAAGATATAGAGATATAAGATATTTACTCTCTTTCTTATTAGCCTTAGAAGATATAATAGAAGATATTCTAAAACGAGAAAATGGCTAGTAGTCTATAAGGCCTTTATAAAGAAACGCTATATAAAATTAAAAACTCTTATATCTAAATTCGATTAGACGAGTAATATTCTTTCTTAATACTCTAATACTCGATAACGTATCTTTATATAAATGAATTTCGAAAGCTTTTAGTATATCGTTCGTCTTATATTAAATAATCTAATCTTTTATAATAACTCTACTTATTAATAGACTCTCGTTAAGACTTAATTAAAGATTATACTATAAAAGCTTATATATAATAGAAGTATAAGTAATTTTCGTCTTTTAGCTAGTTAATAAAATGTCTTAGAGAGATATATAAATAACTATATAAGGAGAGTTATTATAACTCTATTTTAGTTATAAGAAGAGTATATTAAGTAATTATTTAAAAGAGAATAACGATAAGAAAGCGTAGTAAATAATAAAAGAGAGAGCTTTCTAGAAGTAATAGAAAAGGCTAATAATATTAATATCGTGCTTCTATATAAGTCTAGAGAGATTTTTAATAAAGAAAACTTCTTTAATTAAAAGAAAAGCTATATTATCGATCTATATATAATATATAATATATTAAAGAAATTTATATATATGCTTATTAAATTCTTAAATGCTATATATAATATACGAGTATAAAATTATACTCGTCTTTATTAAGATCTCGAGATCTATTTTTTATTAAAGAAGTATATACTCGCTAATAATATATATATTAATATAGAGTACTTAATTCTATTATATAAAGCTTTAAGAATAAGATAAAGAATAATTTATTAATTTAATAGACGTCTTTCTAGCGTAAGAATTAATATTAAATATATATTTAATATTCTAAAAGGATAATAAAAGAGTCTTATTAAACTTCGCTTAATATTAATAATTAATAAGCGATATAAGTTTACTTATATATAGATTATAATCTACGTTATTCTTTATAATATCTTACTTAGTCTCGACGATAAATAAATTAAAAAAGAAGAATAATAATATAAAGAAAATAATAAAGAGAACTATAATACGAAGCTTCTAAGTCTTATATTATAATAACGATATTATAATTATAATAAATAAGAAGTTATAAGAGCTATAATACTTTATAAGAAGAATTAAATATAAAATAATTATATATATAATTAAATATAAAATAAATATAATTCTATATAAAGTATATATAAGATAGAGAAAAAGTTACTCGCTTTTTCTCGTAAATACGCGTTTTTAATATAAAAACATTTATTACTAGCTTAGCGCCCGCAGATTTTAATAATAAAATATTTATAATATTTTATTACGATATATATAGAGAAGAAAATCTTCTCTATAGCAAATTTATTTTCGATTTTATTTGATATAATTATAAAAATATCTTCTTATTTATAGACTTTAAAGATAATAAATTATTATAATAAATTTAGTATATAATAGAAGTTAAAAAAGATCTAAGATTCTAGATAAATAGATTTAAGTAATATAGTATATATATAATTATCTCTAAAACTCTCTATAATCGAGCTAAATAATCGTTTTTTAATCTATATAAATAAATCTTAATTTAAGAATTTAAAAATCTTATAGTTTTATAATTATTATATTTTTATTAACTTTAATTAAATATATATAAAACTCTCTATAGTTTAATTAATAATTATCTAAAAGTTAATTATTTATAAAGTATATTAATAATTATATTTTTTTTTTTTTATTTAAAAAAAATTTAAAACCCTTTTTTTTTTTTTTTTTTTTTTTTTTTTTTTTTAAAAATATTTTTTTTTTTTTATTTTTTTTTAATATAAACTTAACTATTATTATTTATTCTTTATTTCTCTAATAATCTTATTATAAAGTCTTCTTATTATTATTAAACTTACTATTAAATATCGATAGCGCTTATTTTCTAATCTTACTCTTACTTTTTATATTTACTTTCTTATTCTCTTTCTCTTTAAAAGCTTATTTAATACTTAATTTTAATCTAGCGAAGAAAGTTTATATAATCTCGATAGAGACTATTTTTACTTAATAGAGAATTAGAGTTTAAGACTTTAAAGTAGTCGAAGATAGATAAAAAATTAAATTATCTTTATCTATTACGATTTTAATAATCTTACGATCTTACTTATATTATAGTCTAATTAAACTTAGCGTACTAAGGCCTTTTAACCTTTCTATCTTACTATAAAGTCTATACTTATAATAATTCTATATAGATAGTATTCTCTTTATACTATAATATAGAGTTATTATATATATTATTAAGTTTCTAATATAATACTATCTATCTTTCTTTTAAAGCGATAGCGATTTATTTATTAATTATATTAAATATATAGCTAAGAAGAGAATATATTATTAAGAAGTTAATAATTATAGCTAAAGAAGCTTATTATTCGAAAGATTATTTAAAAGAAAGTCTTTTATTTATATAAAGATTAATCTAATTAGATTAAATAAGAATTTAAAGAAAATAAATATCTTTAATATATTAAAAGAAATAGACTTTAGATTAAATCTTCTTTATACTTTTATTAATTTAATATTAATTATAAATTTCTTAATCTTAAATTTAAATAATATTTAAAGTTAAATTATTATAAGTAAATTATAAATATATTATTATTTAGAAGAACTTAAGAACTTTAATAAAAAGATCTTAAATATTACTATATTATTTATATAATATAAAAAAAAGCGTTTTATCTTTAGAAGATATATTATTAAATTTAATTTAAATTATATCGAAGTATAATTTATAAATATTATCGAAGAAGAGTTAATTATAATCTTTATCTTTATTATTAACTTATAGAATTTTATAAAAAGCGCTATTAAAACTTCTAATATTTAATATAATAAATTAAAAATATTAATAGAAAGCTTTTAAACTATTAATTATAATATTAAAATATTTTAATAATAAAATAAAAAACTTAATTATAATATCGCTTAAATTAAGATAAAGATATTAATAATTATTATTTAGCTAAATAATAATAATAATTAATTATCTTATAAGCGAGAAATTAATAATAAATTTCGAGATTTATATAATAGATATCGTATTAATATTACGAAACTTATTAAAAAAAATAAGAAATTTAAATAAGACTTAAAATATAAAGAGTAATAGCTAAAGAAGTAATAATCTTATATATTAGCTAATTTAAAAAACTTCGATAAGAAAGATATAGAGATTATATCTTATTAGTCGAGTATTTTTATTAATAATATTTATCGAAATTTATATTATATCTCTATTATAAATCGCGTAGAGAGTATAGAATTAAATAAATAATATCTTAATATCTTAAATTTTTATAATATTAATAATTAAAATAAGTGAAATAGCTAGCGTTAATATCTTAAAGCGAAATTTAAATAAAGTATTATAATCTTTTTTATTAAATTTAAAAAAATTGATTATATATAAGATTATTATAAGTTTACTATATATAATATTATTAAAATAAAAATAAATAAAGATATCTTAGATCTATATTAAATTATTTAAGAAATAATTAATAAATTAGATAATATATTTAAAATATATAATAAAATTATTAAATTAAATATTAAGATATTTAATTCTAAATTTAATATAAAAGTAATAGATAAAAAGAAATCGTTTAAGAATTTCTATATACGATTCTCTATAACTATTACTCTCTTAAGATTTACTAATATTTATAAGATATTTAATCTAAAATAATTAATCTCTATATATCTAAAATATCGAATTTTAGAATAATCTTTTAATACTTTTTAAGAATTAATTATTTTTCTATAAGTATTAAATATAAATCTTCGAGCTATTAATAATACGTTAGATTTAAAAAATAAGAAAAAAATTAATAAAATTAATAAAAACTTTATTCTCTTAAATAATTAGCGTAATTCTTTTTTTACTAAAAGAAATAATAATATTATTATTAAAAATTCTTATATATAAAAATATAAGTATCTTAAATTATTAATAAATAGAATTTAAAAAGAAGATAGATATTTTAAATATCTAAAAATTAGATATTATTTTAGTAATAATAATATTCTATATAAAAATATAGATTTATTAATAAAAGAATAAATTAATATAATTCTAAAAGTTATTAATATAGAGAAGAATATTCTTATTAAATTATTATAAAAATTAAAAAATTAAATATCTTTAATTAAGTCGTCGCTAGAGATTTAAAAGCTTTATATATAAAAATTAAAGAGTTAGAAATAGAAAGAATACTCGCTTTTATCTCTCTATTCGCGTATATTATTATTATTAAAATCTCTTTATAAAATAAATATTAATTAGACTTTTATAAAAAAATTATTATATTAATAAAATAGATTAAGATTAATTATCTTTTAAATATTAAAGCTTTAATATTAAGCTTTATAAATATATCTTTTATTAAAATAAATAAGTTATTTAAAGTAATATTAATATAATTTTATAAATTGTAACTAGTCGATAATAAATCTATTTTTATTTTTAATATTATATATATAATCTTAATAAAACTTACTTTAAAAGATTATATAGAAGAACTTTAATACTTAATTATCTTATTAAAATAATTTAATATTATTTTAGAAATATTATAACTAGAATAGTATAACTCTTATATATTCTTTAAATTTAGAATTATTATATTTAATTTAGATTATTATATATTTAACTATTTATTATATAATAAATCTATTATTATTTAGAGTAATAATAAATTTTTAAAAAAGAATTTAAATTATATAGTAAAGATTATATTTTAAAAAAAGAATATAGTAAAGATCTTTATTTATATCTTTATTAAGATAATTAAAAAATTAGAGAATTAAATTATTATTATATAATTTAAAGATTTTAAATAATTTTTTAACTTTATTAATAAAAAAGCGAAGTTTATTATTAATATCGCCGCTATTATAATAGAAGATTATAAGAAATTCTTTTATAAGTTAAAAAAGAAATCTTTAATTATAAAATAGCTATAAAAATAAATTTTTATAATATATTATAAATAATTAGATATTTAAAATCTTATTAAAACTAATAAACTTCTCTCTTATCGCTTTATTAATTATAAAATATATCTTAAAAAAGAAGCTATTTTATTATCGAAAAGGGCTTATAAACTCTTTAGAGATTAGATATTAGTTATAAAAAAATATATTAATAAGATATTAGAGAAAGACTATATTAGATTAAGTACTTCTCTTTATATAATATTTATTCTAATTATAAAGAAACTCGATAAAGAATTTAGATTATATATAAACTATAGAGCTCTTAACGCACTTATTATTCTTAATTAAAATACTCTTTTATTAATTAAAGAGACTCTCGCTAAATTATACGCGGCGAGAATATATAATAAATTCGATATTATAGTTACTTTTAACGAAATTAGAGTAAAAAAGAATTATAAAAAAAATTATATTTCTTACTCGATATAGTCTATTTGAATATATAATAATATCTTTCGAATTATATAATATCTCTATTACTTTTTAAATATTTATTAATAATATCTTACGCGAATATTTAAATATATTCTATATTATCTATTTAAATAATATTCTTATTTATAATAATATTAAAAATAAATATATTTAGTATATAGAAAAGATATTAAAGAAACTTCGATAAGTTAATCTCTATCTTAATATTAATAAATATAATTTTTATATTATTAAAGTTAAATATCTAGAATTAATTATTATAATAAAAGAAGTAAAAATAAATATAAAGAAAATTAAGATTATTACTTAATAAAAGAAATTTAGATATATTAAAGATATATAAATATTTCTAGAATTCGCTAATTTCTATTAAAAGTTTATTATAGAATATTCTAAAATCGTTATATTTCTAATAAATCTTATTTATACTTAATAGAAGAAAGACTTTATCTATTTATAAATTTAAGAATACTCTAAATAACTCGCTTTTAAAATACTTAAGAAAGCTTTTACTACTATCTCTATACTTATTTATTTTAATTTAAATAAAAAGACTTAGCTAGAAATAAACGCGTCTAATTTTATAATTATTATTATTCTATTATAAAAAGATAAAGATAAAGTATTTAGATTTATAATATTTCTTTTTAAAAAGATATCTTCTATAGAGTATAATTATAATATTTATAATAAGAAACTTATAATTATAATATAAGTCTTCGAGAAATAATATTCTAAGCTAGCTAATACCTCTATCGAGAATTTTATTAAAATTATTTTAGATTATAAAAATTTATAATACTTTATATTCTTTAAATAACTTAACTTTCGCTAAGTAAGATAAGCGAAGTTTTTTTTTGAATTTAACTTTTATATTATCTATCGTTTAGAGAAAATAAAGTATTAAATCTAATAGTCTTATTTAACGAGTAAAAGATTTATCTAAAAATAAGAATAATAATTATATTTATTATTGATATTATATAATTCTTAAAAATAATAATCTTAATAAAGATATTAAGAACGTTATATATCTTATTATTATACTTCTAAATAATATAAGAGAAAGTATTATCTCTTTAATTATAATATTATATAAATTTAGTAAATAAGATAATATTAATAATAAGAAGTCTAATAAAGAATTATTATTAAAAACTCTAATAGAGACTTTTTAAGAGAAGTCTATAGAAGAATCAAGAGAAGTCTCTACTATTAATACTTCTAAGTTATTATATTAAATAAAAAACGCTTATAATTATAATAATATCGCTTAAAAAATTATTTAATTAAAGATATCTAAATAGAGAAAGTTATTACTTAAAATAATTAAGAATAATCTTAAGCTAAAATTAAGTAATTATTATCTTTATAATAAATTATTATATATTAATAATAGATTATATATATTAGATATTCTTAAATTACGAATTAAAATTATTAGAGATATTTATAACTCTTTATTTAAAGATTACGCTAATAGATTATTAATCTATAATAGATTAAGTAGATATTACTATTAATTAAGAATAACGAATTTCGTTATTCGCTATATTAAGAGCTATTATATTTATAAGAGATTTAAAACTTATAGAAAGAATAAATAAGATCTTCTTAAATCTCTATTTATTTTCGAATAATATTAATAAGATATTTTTATTAACTTTATTATATTATTATCTATCTATCTTAAATATAAATACTTCTATTAATATATTATAATAATTATAAATAAACTTAATAAAAAGAAGAAAATTATTTTTTTAGACTTTTTAAAAGTAAAGATAGTAGTTTAAATCTTTATCGAATTTATATAGCGAGAGAAAAGATACTTATTTATTATTATTTTAAATTAAGATATTTAATTTATAATATATTTTTGAAAAAGACTATATAAAAGAATTAAGATTAAATCTAAACTTTCTACTACGTTTTATCTCGAAATTAATAAATAGATAGAGAACGCTAACGCTATTCTAAAGTAATATCTTAAAGCTTATATTAATTATAATTAAGATAACTAGATAAATCTATTATTAATAGTAAAGTTTAAAACTAACTTTAATAAGAACGCCTTATCGAGCGTATTATTATTTCTTCTTATTAAAGAATATATTCTTTACTCGAAAATAGAATTCTTTATCTCTTAAGATTAATTCGCTAATTAAAGAGCGAAGAGAGATATTAAATTAATTAATAAGTTTATTAAAAAAATAGATATTATAAGAAATTATTTAAAGAGTTAGCTCGAATAATTATAAGCTTTATAGAAGAAATAAGCTAATCATTATCGACTCTTAATATTAAAATTTAGAGTTAAAGATATAATTATATTTAATAGAAGAAATATTAAAATTATACGTCTTAGTAAATTACTAAATTATAAGAATTTTAAATTATTTAAAATTACTAAAGCTTTAAATAATTTCGCTTACGAGTTAAAACTCTTTACTTTTATAAACGATATTTATTTTATCTTTTATTTATAGCTACTATATCTTAATAATAGCGATCTACTACTAAAATAAATTAAGTCTTTACTATCTTTTATCGATATTAATAAAGAAGATAAAATTTACGATATTAAAGAAATAGTTTAATTTAAATTAGATAAATAAAAAAATAATCTCTTAACTAGTAAGAGGGGATATTTAATATATAAAATTAAATATAGAGACTCTAAGATTGAGAAAAATCTATTTTAATAACTATTTATAGATATAGTAGAATATCTAAATCTAATAGTAGACTTTTATTATTACTATCTCGAGGCCGTTAATTCTTATTTATTATTTAAAAGATTTTCGAAATAATCTTCTCTATTAGCGCTACTAATTTATAATAGCTATATCGACTTATAAAAAAATCTTAAACTCGTTATAAAATACTAAGTTAATATATCTAAAAATATTACTTCGTATATATCTAAATATATTTTTTATAAGATTAGTATTTACTATATAGTAGTCGTTATCGAAGCTTTAAATTAAAGAGAAAGATAATATTACGATTTTAACGATCTTACGATCTTACTTATATTATAACCTAATTAGACTTAGCGTGCTAAGGCCTTTCGATCTTTCTATCTTACTATAAAGTCTATATTTATAATAATTCTATATAGATAGTATTCTCTTTATACTATAATATAAAGTTATTATATATACTATTAAGTTTCTAACATTATCGTCTAATATAGTTAAAAAAAGTCTCTTTACTACTATAACTAGAGAGATAGCTAAGTACTAAAAACGATTTATATCTAACTTTATATTATCCTCCTTCTTATTCTTATATATAAATTTATTCTTCTCTAGTATATCGTCGATAAAGTTACTCTCTATATCGTTATTATATAATTCTTTAATCTCTATCTCTATAATTACTTATTCTTTTTAACGAGATAATTAATCGAACTTAATAATAATTAATAAAATAATAGTAAAATAATTAATATAAATACTTTCGAATTCGTAGAACTATAAATACTTCTTAAGAATAAAGTCGTTAACGATAGATTCATATAAGATATTATATACTTTTTCTTTATTAATATTAATATTAATTCCTTAATCTAAACCCTCTATCTTTATTCTTATATCCTTATATTTCTTAATTATAATATTTACTTTATTAGCGATCTTCTTCTTATTCGCTTTATCTTTATTAACTAGATCTATCTCTTAAAGTATTCTTTCTACTATCTCTATATAGACGCCTATTAATTAATTCTTAAAGTTCTTTACTATTTCTTTATCGTCTCGCGTATAAAATTATTCTACTATAACTTCTATATTCTACTATATCTATTTAATTATAAAAGCGCGAGGTCTCTTCGATTAATTAAATTAAGAGATATTAATAATATCTTCGAGAATAAATCTAAATAGCTTTTTTCGCGTTATTAAGAAGACTAAAAGATATTAAGAAGAGTAGAAGATGTTAAAAAGAATATAAATATATAGAAAATCGTAATAGTAGTAATAGTATTATTAATAAGTAGTAATAGTAATAATAATAGTAGTAGAAGTAATAGAATAGTCTTATTTAATTACTAGATCTATAGAATTTATTAAAAAATCATAGCTAAAAAAATTATTAAATCAAAAAAAAGGCACTTCGAAGTTCTATTATTTTCAAACGTAGTACTTTTAAATAAAAAAACTAAAAAGCTTAATAACTTTAAAAAATTCGAATTTTAACTTTAGAAATTTTAATATATTAATATTATATATATTAAGAATATTTAAAAAAAAATATATAAAATATAATAATTCGATTATTAAGTAATAATATATTAAAGTAAAATAGCTTTAGAATAGCTCGCTTCGAATTAAAGCTATGTCGAAATTTATTAATATTAATATATATCTAATAGTAAATATCTTATATTAGCTAAATTATTAAAAAAATAAGACTTAATAGAATTTCCTACTTAGACCTACTGCGTAGGGCCTTTCTGAGACTACTGTTGGGATTTATCAGAGGAGGATTGTTTGATTTTCTATGGAAGGCTATGTAGGCTACTTATACCATGAGAAGCCTGTGGCAAAACCACGCTAGTGCTTGCCACCGTGAGGGGTAGCTACATTTCCAACAAGAGCTCATGTAGTCTCAGACATCAATATCGCTCTCTTCCCAGCCAACATTCTCTGTCTCTGCGACATTTGCTGTCAACAATCAAGTACGATGGACGCTGGTCGCAATTATGGTATAACGGTTCTCTATCAGCCGAAAAATTCCTCCGAGACTTCATCAGAACCTCTTTATGCGGTCTTTGAGTCAGTGGTTTTCCTTGTCGCGTAACCGTTTAGAGAAGTAGCTAACCGGTTGACCCCAGCTTGGTGGCTGTTCATGGACTTAATGGTGACGCTTTAGGCACTTGGACACACACACAAAGCCAAACGATGTGGCTTCGAGACATTTTGCCTGTGGTTCTACCAACAGTTCGAGTAATGACGTATGGCTACAATGCGTCATTCAAGAATTTTACGGCTCAACAAGACATAAGATCTATCTCGGCAAAGATGCTGACCGAGCTTGTAGATCTCAGGACAACAGAAGAGGTCTGCATCAAACTATGTCAACGCACTACTCCCTTTAGTCATAGTCATGAAATACTGATATGCCATCAAGGAAATGCGGAGACCCATCGTTTTTGTCTGTCATAGCTTGGGTGGTATTATCGCAAAGAAGGTGACACATATTCATGCACATCTTGCGGCTATCATCGTGCTGACTGGACTGGGACGCTATAGGCACTTCTGTTAGGAGTTTCAGGAGAGCAAGCGAAGGTTCAAGATGCAGTCTATGGCATTGTGTTTCTTGGTACATCTGATTGAGAATCTTGGAGCAAGGCCGTTCATCTACTAAGAATGGGGCAGCAACACCGCACAATGGTAGTAATATTGCTACGTGTGGAAAAATCATTGCAAATATTGTCACAGCTTGTTCACCTCTTAACCCTGCCAAAAAAATGATTGGAGCTCTCCAAAAAGATTCGAAGGTCCTACTCGAGATCACTGAAGACTTCGTGCCAAAAACATCAAACCTTCAGCTGGTGTCATTCTTCGAGATGAAGATGACGAATTTGGGCTTCTTCAAGACGATGGTATGCAGTGCGTCGGCCTTCTCAAACTGCCGGGCTGAGTCTGTCTGTTAGGTCGTTGAGCAAGGCTCGGCCATTCTGAATGTCCCTAATGAGGTGGTCATCGGCCAGAATGCCGACCATCGCGAAATTGCCCGCTTTGTTTCCTTGGATGACCGCAATCTTCGTCCAATCTTGTCAAGACTGAATATATTCCGGCAAGATATTTCCAATCAGTTACAGTCCATGGCAAGTGGTCAATCCACAATTGAGCGGTTGGATACCAAAGGTATGTCTCCCAGGAAGTACTCCACATGCCGAAGGTTAATTCCGGTATCGGTCGCAGCCACGTATGCCATTTTTGAGACTCCATTCCCTCCTTGTGATACTTTTCAGGGACGAGAGACGCTACTCGGTAAAATGGAGGCCTTCTTTTACACGTCATCAACGCCAAAGTCAAGTCAGCTAACTTTTGCTATCTGCGGACTCGGTACGTCAGCGCTAGGGGTGCCCTCTCCTCGTCTCCCGTCCATCGACCCTTGACGGTACTTTGCAGGGCTAATCAGCAGACTTGAGTACAGGGGGTTCGGGTAAGACGCAAGCGGCACTGAAATTTGCAACTCGCAATCGTGAGAAATATCAGTCAGGAGTGTTCTTCCTAACAGCAAGTTCTGAACCGTCTTTGATCGCCAATCTTTCCCGGATTTGTGAGTCTTTGCAGCTAGGGAACGTCTCGAACAAGGCGTCTGCATTCAAACAATGGCTGTCTCGGGTAGAGAATACTGACTGGCTGTTGATCTTTGACAATGCTGACGATCTTGAATCTGTGCGAATCTCGAATTACTTTCCCGAAACCTCATGGGGTCACATAGTCCTTACCAGCCGGGATCAGGGTGCAATTGGCACTGTGGCAAAAGATGGAATTGTGTTGGGTCGGCTTGAAGTGGGGGAAGCAACAGCAGTCCTTCTCCAAAAAGCTGGTTGTCTCTGTCCGTCTGCAGAAGACTACGAGGAAGCAAAAGTGATAGTGGAGCTTCTAGGTTGCCTTCCACTGGCTGTGGATCAAGGAGGTGCATACATCAGATCTCGGCGCAGGACTTTAACAAGCTATCGTCGCTTGTACAAAGATCGCCAGAATGATCTATTACGATTCAAGCCTAGGTTGGGAGAGTACAACAATACAGTGTTCACCACTTGGGACATCAATTTTGAACAAGTCGAACGCGATTCGAAGGAAGCATCCATTCTGCTCCTGCTCTTCTGCTTCCTTGACGCGTCAAACATATCTGAGACGATGCTTGATCGTGCGTGCTCGCCTCAAAAGCGGTGGAACCGAATAGGTGAAATGTCAGAGCTTGCGCCGATAGATGCCGGCCTGAACAGCGGTCTTGTCGCACTAATCAAAGACGAGGTAGCATTCGATGATGCGATCGAGAAGCTCCTCTCGTTCTCTTTGATCCACCTAGACAACGATGTTAATGGCTCGAGGAATTTCTCAGTTCACCCGCTTGTACAATACTGTGCATCGCAGCGTGTTCCATCCAGGCTTCAGGACGAGTGGAGATTACAGGCGATATTGGTTGTCTGCCATGCGTTCCCTCGGAACAAGTATCTTGAGCCTCTGTCAGTGAGCTAAATCTCTATCCTCAAAGGCTTTACTAACTTATGAAAGCTATGGACATCTTGGAAGATTGCAACTCCCCCACGTCATTCGAATACTGAAGGAGTATGACCAGCTTTCTGAGGCGGATGCCTGCCCGGCGCCTGCCAAATACGAAATTTCGTCAATGTTGCTAGCCGCTTCTCGATTCTCGAGCACATCGTGGAAGCGAGAGGCAATTGACCGTGTCAAGCAGCTCTCGCAAGACGAAAACGATGCCTCTCTTAACGTCTGCTTAGCACAGCGAGAGAGCTCCCTACTACGTATGCTTGGGGGACGAGCATCATCTAACAAAACGCTTGAGGAATTCATCCACTCAATTATTCTTCCTGGCTATGACCAATCGTTGGAGGGTGATGCAAGGTGGAATGCTCAGAGAGGAGAGCTAGTTCTTTCATTCGCGGAAAATCTTATACAAAGCGGTGCGTTCACGGCCGCCAGACATGAGCTGCTCCAATGGAAACCTATCAACCCAGGGTCGCCATCGTCTATGGAACGGATAGTGTTGCGTGGCAGGAATATTACGTTGGGGAAAATCCTCAAATTCCAAGGCCAATTTCAAGAAGCACTTGACTTTCTTAACACTGTTCTCCAGGAGAGCGAGATCGACAGTTTTTATGAGGGCACTGGCTGGCGACGAGTACTCCTTTCCAACATTGGCGACCTCTACTGTGAGCTCCGACGACCTGCAGATGCCCAGTTCCTCCTGGAACCGGAGCTGAAGCAAATGATCGACTCGGGATCTCAAAACATAAGTAGTGGACGACGGCTACAGCTAACGTTAGCGGAAAGCTTCATTCGGGGTGGTATGTATGAGAAGGCCGAGGAAGTTTTATCGAACCTCGGAAAGCTCTACGGAACGATCCCCGATCCTGACGCGCTCGCTAAAAGGGGCATGTTCCGTGTCTGGGCTAGCTTAGCGCGAATCGCCCATGTCGGATGCTACTGGGATGAAGCTCTCCTCAACTGGAACAAGGCCAGTAGTGCTTTGCAGAGCCTCGGCAAGCAAGACAATTCTCATTCTGGGCTTGTGCTATACGCTACTGCTCATGCCCTCTCTAAACTTGGGAAGAAACGAGAGAGCTCGGACAATTTTGGAAAAGCAAAGGATCTCCTGAACAGTGATGAACGTATGTATTGGATCGTCGGGTTCGACTCATATTGGCGTGATTACATTATTGAGTGCGTGGGCGCCTAATAGTCGTTCTAAGACACGAGCACTGTCTCGGTCAAGGACGAAGACGACTGTTTTTTGCCATCTAGGAAGATCGCTTCGTTCGTCTTCATTAACGCGAGAAATACGAGGATATCCGCTCAAAAACTGATTCTGCATTCTGCGCTTGCTAAGACACGGCAAGATGGAAGGAAGCCGAAAGAGTAGACGATCTTCGCCGTAGCGACTCACGCGAGATTTTGTGCTTCAGGTGTGTACGCGATGGGAATTAATGGCCTTCTTTCTGTTTTATTTGGACTACTATATTAGAAGAGCCTTCCAGCCAAAGTTCAAAATCGACTGAGTATCTGTAATTTACCTTACGATTTGAAGCTCTACGTCTGTATCTGTGCTTATCATTGGCCATTGTCTATTATGCTCTACGATTAATCTGCACGATTATGTAGTCTCCACAAAAAGTGATTCAAGGGTGCAGGAAATCGACGTCAAACTTGCCAATCCTCACGTCCGACAGTAGCCCTGCATGCCTTCCTGAATCTTCAACGCAAACAAAGTTACCAAAGAAGCGAACGAAGATTCGCGCAGTCAACTCCTATTGCACATCTCCTTCCATAGACCTCACCTCCCACGAGTAGTGAGCCACGCAAACGAGGCGGCTCCCAGCTAAACGGAGAACTTGTATGGTATTACTTAATTATTCGTTTTTGAAAGACGAAGCGCACCACCAATTAGATATAGACTCCCTGTCATCAAAGTCTATATACCGTTATTACGATTTTCAATTTCTCTTATATAATTTAGAGCTCTCTTAATAGTCGACTCGATTATTATATAGATATCGAAATTAATACTTCTATAAGCTTCGATATAGTTATTCTAAACGTTTAATAAGAATAGCTTTTCGAGAGTTTTAAAATAATAATCTAAATTGAAAATTAGCTTACGTAAAATTTAATAGAGAATCGTCTCTAAGCTATATTAGTATTAATAATATCGTCTTATTATTCTTTATATATACTTATAATAACGTATTATATCTATAATCTATCTCTTTATAAAGCTTTAATAATATCTTTTAAAAGAGCTACTTTATCTTATTTCGAAATATAATTAAAAATAAGAATATGAGTATATAATAAAGTTTTATTAGAATCTTTAACTCTTTATTCTATTTTACTTAAATCGAGTATTATTAGATACTCTTATTCTTTCGAGATAATCTTAATAAACTATTATATAACTTTCTAAATAATAAGCTTATTATAAGCTTTATTTAAAAATTATTAAAAATTATTTAATAATATAATAAGATCTTCTAGACTAGAAAAATTACTTTATATTTTAAATTATATTCTATAATAGTAGAATATAATACTCTTTAAATATTTTTATTTTAAAGAAAGTATAGATAAGAGTAATAATAAGCGAGTAATTTATTCTCTAAATCTCTAGCTTTGAGATTAACGCGTTATACGAGAGTATAAAATCGACGTCGATAAACTTTAATATTATATTTTTCTTATCCGCTCGCTATTATAATACTATTATAGCTATAAACTTTTAAAGAATTAAAAAAGTAAAGCTTTTATATTTAAAGATTCTAATCTTATATTAAGTAATATTTTTAATTAATAAATCGAGTTATATAATATAATTAATTTTAATTATTATAACTTTTATAATAATAAACTTTTAAATAATATTTATAACGTTATATTCTCTATTATTATAAATCTTATAGATTATAATATTAATCTTCTCTCTAATAAAAGTATAAATCGATATAAGTAATAGTAGTTAAAGATAGCGAGATTTCGAGAA
Organism: Letharia lupina; assembly: GCF_014066315.1. Lineage (NCBI taxonomy): Eukaryota > Fungi > Ascomycota > Lecanoromycetes > Lecanorales > Parmeliaceae > Letharia > Letharia lupina. The sequence goes on from NW_023502976.1 coordinate 18,060, forward strand.
GATCTTACTAAATAAATTATTTTAGACTTTAAAAATATACTTTATAAGAAGGCTTTTCGATATTAATCTTACTTAAGTTAATTTAAACTCTCTCTTATATATATTTTAAATAAGAAGAAGTATAGAGTTTAATTATTAAATTTAATATTATTATAGATCTTAACGCTATTTATATTAAAACGTCGATATCGTATATACTACGTTAAGAGTTTCTTTTAGAATTTAATTTTAATAGTATACTTCTTATACTTAAAGACTTAGCGAATATAAATTTACTTTATATACTTTAAGATTTTAATATTTTTTAGAAATTAATTTCTATTATTAATATATTATTAAATTTTATAACGACTTTATATCTTTTATAGTCTACGTTCGTTAACTATTATTTAATAGACTACGCTTTTATAATTTTAATCTCTTTATCTTTTAAAGAAAAAGATTTATTATTATTATAATATCGAGTTTATCTTTAGATTATATAATAAATATTAAAAATAATATCGTTAGTCGCTATAGCGTAAATATTTAATTTAAAAGTTTTTTATTAATAAAAGATCTTATTATAAAATAACGTCTTCGAATTATTAAAATTAAAAATCTTCGTTTAAAATAAGAATAAAAATTAATTATATTAAAAGTTCGTAATTATAAGCTTTATAATATTTTTTAATTATTTATAATTAATAAGAACTTATTTATATTAATTATTATTATATTTATAATAAATAGATTAATAAAAATAAAAATACTTCGCTTTAAAAGAATATATTATTATAAGAATATTAATAAAAGAGAGTATCTACGCTAATTTCGCGAAGTTAAAATTAAATTTCTTATAAGTTCTAAATATTTTACTATTAATTAAATAAGAATTATTTATTATATATAATTTTTAAAAGATAATCTTAATATCTAATAATATAAATATTATTAAATTTATAATTTAGAGAATATAATCTTTAAATTCTTAAAGTTATATACGATTTAGAATTATAATAGAGATAATATTATTAATCTTTTATTTCTCGATATTATAGAAACTTTCGATAATATCTCTTATTAAAGACTACTTTATAATCTTAGAAAAAAAGAAATTTCGAATCTACTAATAAGATAAATCGAGAGCTTTCTAAGAAATAAAGTTATATCTATTATATTAAAAAGAAGAACTAACGCGATAGAGTTTATAAAAATTAATATTTTATAAAAAAATTCGATATTATTAATTTTATTTCTATTCTTTAACGTATTACTTATTAAGAAATATCTTAAAACTAAATTTTAGTTATAGATTAGAGATTTTATAAATAACGTTTATCTATAAGCGTATAGAAATTAATTTAAAAACTATAAAGTTCTTAAATAGATTTATAAGATTTATTTTAGATAAATAAGAATATATAAGATAACTTTTATCTCTAAAAAGTATAAGTTAATATATCTTACTATCTAATAGAGAGTAATAAAATTAGAGCTAATTTCACTTAATTCGTTACTAGCGCGGAGATTAATTTCATTTAAAATCTTATTTTAAATGAAATCTAAGTTTTTCTCTAATAACTTTTTTTAATTATTATAGATTTAAGAAGTTCTTAATTAAAACTATATAGCGTATCTCATTCGAGAAAATTTAGTCTTATAATTATTTTTTAAAAAAAAATCAAAATCTATATGAAAAGTCGTTTCCCCGACTCGTCGACGCTAAGAGAAGTTAAAATTTAGAATTTATTCTTTATTATTAAATTTATATATTTTTTTATTCTAGAAAAAATCATATCTTATTTTTAATTTATTTAATTAATATATTTAAGAATACTTAAAATCGATTAAGAAAAGCTAAAGTTATTATTAAAAAGAGATATATTTTATATATTCTTATTTTCTATTCTTTTTCTCTATATTAATTATATAGATTTATTTTATTTTAGAAAAAAATTAATCTTATTTAATTTATTTCTTAATTATAGAATTAAGAATATTTAGAAACAATTTAGAATCGATAAAGTTATTTTTAAAAAGAGATATATTCTATTTATCTTTATTCTCTATTTCTTTTCTCTTAATTAATTTAATATATTTATTTTTTCTAAAAAAGAATTTATATTATATAATATATTTCTTTTATATATAATTAAGAATTCTAAAAATCGACTAAAAGTCGATAAACTTATTATTAAAAAGAGATATATTCTATCTATCTTTATAGAGAAGTTTATATTTAATAAGTTTAAGAGTATATATCTAGTAAATAGAAGATATATATATAATACTTATCTTTTAATAATACTTAGATAATCGAAATACTCGAAATTACGAAATTAGCTCGAGGGTTACGAAATTAGCTCGAAGCTAGCCTCGGGAGCCTCGAGCGTACCCGGAAGTGCGAATCTGGCGGGCCGACACCCGAGTTGCCGATGTGTGAAGGGTTAAGGAATGGCATATCGGCTACGAAAGTAGCTATAACAGCCATCAGAGCAGTCTACTTTATGGCTTGTCTAGTTTATGGCTTTCAGAGCAGCTAGTCCTGTCACAAGAGCCTGTCCCGTTACCATAAGAGCTATCATAGCCAGCCGTACTACAATTAGTCATACCACAGCAGCCAATATTGGTCCTCCCAGAGCAGTCATAGCAGCCCGTTATACCACCGTCAGAACCGTCAGTACCAGGGCAGTCTACCCTATCATAGCAGCAAGCAGTATCAGAGCCAGCCACATCAGAGCTGCTAGTCACACCACAGCTACCAGAGCACCTGCTAGAGCAAGCCTCACATTCAATACCCATATCACAGCAGCTGCCTCAGATCGATACAAATCAAGATCCTCGATTTACACAGTTTGTAGTACTTGGTACTACGGATCTACGCCCCACATTCCACTTGCTTGGAGAGATCATTCCGGGGGTTCTATCTACGCGTGCATGCATCAGCTAGCTTGATGTGCCATGGAAGCAGTCCTACAGTGCTTGTGGAAGAGGCTTCAGGTCGCGGAGGCTTTGTTCTGTTGTTTGGTAGCAGTTGAAAGGTGCCTCCTGCTATGGCGAGCCATATGTTGTATTGCTAGTCTACTTGGCTTGGTGGGGTTGTACTCGAGAAAGCCTTCGTTCATGGAAATCAACATGCCTCCTACACACACGACTGCTGTTCTTGTCCCACCATTTTTCTGGGACAGGGGACTGTCGCGAGTCAAGTTGCCTACTGATGGCCCAAGATCTTGGTCGATGGTAGATCAAGCGGAGGTGGGTCCTACTGCCCTAGCCAAAAGGAGTCATCTTCAGACTCAAGTGAGACGGCGTTGCGACGTTGCGGCGGTATATAGGGGCCGAAATATCTGTATCCAATATGCTGGCGAGGTTTGCGCCTATCAAGAACGCCAAGAAAACGAATGCATAACAGTACAACCAGAGACAAGGGATACAGGGTCCGAGCCTGCAAGCGCTTTGACATGCATCCTCTTTGACTCTTCCTGCTGGGCAATTCAGGTCCAAAGATGAAGACAATTGCACCAATGGGCGTGGGTTTGAACAAAAGCAAGCGTCACCATGATTGCGAGTAGGCGGTTGTTGCCGGCTGCTGAGTCAAATGTAGAGGCTGTAGCGTCATCCTGCTTGCCTTGTTCTTCCATAAACGACATGTTCTCTCATGCAGAATGCGCCAACAAGCTGATTTATAGACCCTACATGAGACCCTTGTCACACACATGTGAGGGGAGAGGGTTCTGGCTTGCTACCCTCCTCGCTCCGACCGAGTTTGTACATGAGATCGTCAGCCATTTTTAGTAGAATTGGAATCAATATGGTAAGTCCTACAGTGTTTTATGTAACCTAATCAAAGGATTCCAGAATCATGCAGGCGCTTGGATCCTCCCCACTAAAGTACGATCCACTTAAAGTAAAGTAGCGTGCGCTTGGATTCGCTAAAACGGATCGGGCGGCCGGACAGATCGGCAGTGATGGTTCCACCCACACTTCCACACACTCACCTATCACGTAACCACCATCTACCCGAAAATTGGAAGAACCCTGTACACTTTATACGCGTTATCGGAAAATACTTCTCAAGCATTTTCAGCCTCAAGGTGGTTTTATGGAGAGGCGGTACGGGTCGGCTCTCTTTGGGCTGAAAGCAAGGTCGCTGCCATTCTGCCATGGAATGATTGCGACCAAGATAAATACAAGCTGCGCTAGAATCCCCTCCTCATTGGTCAAGTTTCGGACTTTCTCAATCTCTACCAGGCTGACCTTCATTCAACGAATCTCAAACATCGGCCCGATCTCATGGACTTCATGCTGGTGTCGATAACATGGACATGATGCTGATATCATGCACTTAATATTGATATCATGCACTTGATACTGATATCATGGATCTCATGAGATTCCGGGAAATTTGGACGATTTAGTGTCATCTGCAAGTCCTATGTCTATCCATTCGACGCCTTAGAAATTTCCCGCAGAATGTAACATCGCATGCATCAAGATCATCCCACTCTGCGCGTTGACGCGAAGAGCGAAGAACATGTCCAAAGATGTTCATGATCTCATGCGCCCCCAAATGAACGACTGGACTTTCCACAAAAGGTTGGATGGTATTAAAGCTGATTGGCGCCGTCCTTCCTCGCGCTATTGGTTGATACAGAATCGATCGGGTCCAGATGGCGTCGATCGACTCAAGACCCGAGGTATGAGATTCCACAAACACATGCTCGTCCGCTTGACCAAATGAAGATGGTTCTTATCTAGCCTTTTAGCACCGAACACCTTCGAGCGATGAGATACCGTATGTTCGTACGGCTGAGAAGTGATCCCCCTCCACACAAGCACGTGGGGGGAGTTACTAGTCACAGCTTCCACCAAAGTTTATATACAGGGATCAATGACGGGCATCGTCGGTCCAAAAACATACTTTCGCCGGGCATTGCCAGAGACCTGCAGGGTCCATGGTGCCTCACGACATAGACAAGGTGGTGAGAGCGGACCCTTGCCGATGATCTGGTAGTAACCCTGCAGCCATGACAGTGGTGGGACGGCCGTCCGCGAGCATAAAAAGGGGGCGCTCCGCTGGAATTTCGATTTGGAAGACATCGACCAAATCCATCATGTATGAACCATCGAATCTGTACCACGTCCTCAAGGATGCCGCCTCATCCCGCGCTGGTCTTTCCGTGTATCCGCCCGGAGACACCGAAACACCCAGTGAGCTAGCCTATCATGACCTTTTTGTGTCTGCAAAACATAAGGCACGGTTGTTGCATGGTTTTACAGCTGCCGCCGATAGACCCATCGTCCTTCTTCATTTCGACAATCATCTGGAGACCATCGAGTGGCTATGGGCGACAATAGTTGCGGGTTTCCTACCTGCAATCTCTACTCCTTTTGTCAATGACCTGGGCCAAAGGAAGAAACACTTGTTGCATCTCAACTCCACCCTCCATGACCCGCTCATGCTCACCACGGCACGCTTGAAACCCGAATTCCTCGGCATCCAGCAACTGAGACTTCATTCAATTGAGGAAATCCAGAATGAGTACAACTTCAGAAACGCGGTGTACCGTCCCTTCGACTACTCGACCAAGGCCGCCGAACACGAAACACTGTTCCAGGGCACCTATGCAAAACCAGCGGACTTGGCAGTGCTCATGCTGACTTCCGGAAGCACCGGCTACGCTAAAGCGGTCTGTCTCAGTCACGGCCAGATGATCAAAGCAGTCAAAGGGAAGTCCAAGTACCATGGCACCTCGAGCGAAAAGGTCTTCCTGAATTGGATTGGCATGGATCACGTCGCAAATCTCACAGAGATCCACCTGCACGCCATGTTACTTGGTGCGAACCAGATCCACGTCCACGCTGCGGACCTGTTGGTGCAGCCGTCAAAATTCGTCAGCTTATTGGGCAAGCATCAGGTCGCGCATACGTTTGCACCCAACTTCTTCCTAGCCGCTTTAAGGAAATCGCTGGAAACCCCGGCCGGCTCAAAGCTTTGCGAGGGAGCTGACTTGTCGAATTTGAGAGCAGTGATATCTGGAGGAGAAGCAAACGTGGTTGAGACCTGCGATGCTGTCACCAAACTCTTGAACTACTACGGCGTAGAATGGAACGTGATTAGGCCAGGGTTTGGCATGACCGAGACCTGCGCAGGCTCCATCTACGGTACATCGTGCCCATCTTACGAGCTGGAACGAGATTTGGAGTTTGGCTCTGTTGGTTCCTGTATCCCGGGTATCCACATGCGTATAGTGGCAGACGATGGTACGGTGGCAGCTCAGGGCGAAGTTGGGCATCTGCAGGTCCACGGCAGTATCGTTTTTGAACGATACTACAACAATCCGGAGGCCACTGCGAGTGCCTTCACCCATGACGGTTGGTTCATCACCGGAGACCAAGGATATTTGGATGAAACCGGAAGTCTCAATCTCTCCGGACGAGCAAAGGAGAGCATTATCATTAACGGGGTCCAAATCTACCCTCACCAGATTGAGTCGGCACTCGAGGATGCGTATCTGCCTGGGGTTGTTCCCTCGTTCTTCGCCTGCTTCCCTCACCGGCCGTCAGGATCGCAAACAGAACGTTTCTGCCTGGTCTACTGTCCAACGTATGCCAAACACTGCATCACCACGCGCGTGGAGACAAACGATGCTATTGCGAGAATCTCGGCCATGATCTGTGGTTCGAGACCCTACCAGATCATTCCACTAGAGGAATCCCAGCTCCCAAAAAGCGCCCTAGGCAAACTCTCTCGCACCAAGATTAGAACGGCGTTCGAAGCAGGAGCATACCAAGGGATTCTGCAAGAGCACCTTTCCGCGATTCAGGCCCACAAGAGCAGCATGCGACAAAATCGAATTCTCACAGAGACGGAGAAGGTCGTCCTTTCAACCTTTTTGGATCTTCTCGAGCTCGATTCTGCAGATATCGGTGTGGACAGCAATATGCTCGAGGCAGGAATAACTTCGATCGACTTGCTGAAAATGCAAAAAGTGCTGCAGACCAAGTTTGCCATTGCGGAAATCCCTCTGATAACGCTACTGACAAACCCAACCATTGAGGGTATGTCCACAGCCATAGACAAATCAAGAGGCGCCGCATCCGGCAAGTTCGCGGACTACACTCCTGTTGTACCCTTGGGTACCAAAGGATCTAAGACTCCACTTTGGCTAGTACATCCAGGTGTTGGAGAGGTGCTTGTCTTCTTGAACCTCGCAAAGTTCATCACTGACCGACCTGTATACGCACTTCGCGCGAAAGGATTTGAGCAAGGCGAAGACTTTTTCGACAACATACCCGATGTGGTCGAAACCTATCGCAAGCACATCCGTGAGACTCAACCTCAAGGCCCCTACGCCATCGCGGGATACTCCTTCGGTGCCATGCTCGCCTTTGAGATATCCAAACTTCTTGAAGCACAGGGCGAAACGGTGAGCTTTCTGGGCTCCTTCAACCTTCCACCTCACATCAAAACGCGGATGAATCAGCTTGACTGGATTGAAGTAGCTCTCAATATCGGCTGCTTCCTTGACCTCTACTCGGAGGACTACCAGCATTGCATTTCGCATGACATGCATGAGAAGCAGGACCAAGAGGTCCTTAGCTACATCATGGAGAAAGCGCCACCGAACAGACTGGCCGAGCTTTCGCTTACGCGTACGAAACTGGAGAGGTGGATCTCCTTGGCTCATGCCATGCAGAATGCAGCCACCAACTACGATCCCTCTGGATCAGTGGCCAATATTGACATCTTCTATTGCACGCCGCTGGCGTCCGTGTCTAAGAGTCGTTCCCAGTGGTTGGAAGAGTATCTGAGCAAATGGAAGGATTTCTCGAGGGGAGAGCCACGCTTTCATGAGGTTGATGGGGCTCACTACACTATGCTAGATCCGGACAACGTACACTCGTTCCAGAAGACGTTGAAATCTGTGCTGGTGGAAAGAGGTCTCTAGACTGATCATGGTTTCCAACCCTTCTAGCTATTTCTTATGTATTTTTACATCGATTTAAAGTTAGAGCACTTTAATAGATGAGATTTCCTAACATAATGATGAAAAACCATGCTGCCATCGTCGTAAGCTCAGCATGTTGCAGCGGTCGTAAGCGCGTTGAGTCACTTGGAAAAACGGCGAGTGCTCGCGAGTTCCATGGCTTTGCATCCACGACCCCATTGTCATGCAGACTGACTAGGGTATTGCACGACTAGCAATTGACCGACATCGGCAATTCGAGGGGGTCGACCCTTGGAGCAATGAGTGGCTGTGGGCGTTCAGACCCCTCGTCCACATGTCTTGGCACTCGTGCGAGGCTCCCCGAGCCCCCCCGAGTCCCCCAAACCTCCAATCTTTTCAGAACACCTCCAACATACTCCAGGCTAAATTCCCTGGTCGCGCGTAATTTGGGCTACTGGCATGTAACCCTGCCAAGGCCCATTGTCAATGCCTCTCTCTACCTTTGTCGCATTCCACACCCCGAAGGAGTACTTCACTGCAACAAAAGTCTTGCGCAGCAGCATAGAAGGGTACCTCTACGGAACACACCCGCGTAAAAATTGGGGCTTTGAGATCAGGGCGTTGACCCCCGTAGAACTATGCCTCCAGTGAGCACGCTCGGGAGGCCGGGCACTATGATATGGCTTTCTTAGCCTTGTGTATCACCCGTGTGTCGAGATAGCAGCTAACCCCGTGAGCCCCGAGCTTGCCCCGTAAACCGCTTCTTGCGGGCCGACCTGGGCGAAACTTTTCCACCTAGCCTAATCGTCCGTCCGATGGTCGTTTGGAACCGTGTCTTACATGCAAAGGGGCCTTATGACACGGTGGTATCGTATAACCTATGGCGCTAGTCGCTGGCCTTACCAAGCTCGCTGTCGCCAACTGGATCTCTAAATCGAAGGCGTAGAACAACGCAAACACTCTACATCTAGTGTCCTACGTCGTCCTTTTACTTACTTTACTACCCGAGGCCAGCTTAGATTGTTGTCAAGGGACTTTTTGAACGCTACGAAGACCAGTACTTATGATTATGTACTGCGGCTCCACTAGAATTAAGTCGGCTGCTGGCTTGGTATTTTACGGTCTAACCATGGCCTACATCAGACAGTCGTTGTTTTGAACGGTAACTTACATGCGAAGGGGTCATTTGATGCCATGCTATTTTATATTTCAATTAATTCGGTATTCTGGCCATTTTGGGTTACTTGCAGTTGATTGACCGAGTATGCATGTTCGGTATCTCGGACTCTCCATGCCCGCTTCACTTGTCCACCCCACTCATGCAGGACCCGTACTCATGCAGGTCTCGCGTCGCACGTCACAATCAAACCATGTTATCGCCTCCTATTCCGCCTTAAGCCCACCCGAATCCGGGCTCATGAGTAATTGATTCCGCCCCACCCTAGCTATGTTCTACCGCAGATGACGATCGATAGCTTCCCGAGACAGTGGGCCCAGGGACGGTTATAAAAGTCTCCCGAGGCTCCGAGCAGATCCAAAGGTATATCTCTCAACCCAAATGCAACTCTGTTATGCACATTGTCTATCCTGGAAGGTTATTTTAAGCTTATGAAATTTTGACCAACTTGTTTCCACCTTAGACTGTGGATACTCCTTTGAACAGCCACGCAAAAGGAACATACGATTTCCAGAATTAATTCACTGCGATTTCTTGATACCTAGAGCCTGAGACCTGGAGCCTGATACCTAGAGCCTCTTCGCCATGGCTATTCCGACGCTGGCACTCGGAGCCGCTGCTTCAGTTGTTTGGGCCATATTGCTGGTGGTATATCGTCTCTATGTCAGCCCGCTGTCCAAATTCCCCGGTAGCAAACTTGCGATCTCGACGGAATGCTACGAGTTTTACCATCAGGTGATCCGAGGGGGTCAATACCCGTGGGTGATCCAGAAGATGCACGAAGAATACGGTATGACCTTCGGTTCGAAGGCAGAATATGCGCTGAATGTAGACAGGACCAATCATCAGGATCAATCCACATGAATTGCATGTCAACGATCCCGCCTTCTACGACGAGATCTACAACTACAAGCAGTTGGATAAGTATGGCCCTCACACACGGCAGTTCGGACATCCCAATTCTTCTTCCAATACTGTCGAGCATGACCTACACAAGTCCCGCACTTCTTCCATTGCCCCTTACTTCACGCGCGGCAACATTCTCCATCTTGAACAAGAAGTCATCGGGGAGACGTTACGAAAGCTTTGTAAGAGAATTGACGAGTTTCGGGGTACTGGGAAGCCTATGCCAATTGGTGTGGCTTATCGGGCTTTCACGACGGATGTCATCTCGAAGTACACCATGGCCACTTCGTTCGGGTTCCTTGACGAGCCTGACTTCAAAGAGACTTGGTTCAATGAGTTTCTCGAGAACGTTGGTATGGTGCATACCATCTCCTATTTCCCATGGTATTTGAAAGCGATAAAAAAGCTGCCGATGTGGGTCCGATCGCTCTTGGTACCTGTTGGGTCTCAGATGGTACAATTTCATCATGTGGGTATCTCCGCACACCCGAATGATTCGAGCTAATCTCTACATATAGGTGGTTGAGAAAACAGTCGAGAAAGCCAGCAGAGCTGGAGTCGGAACCAAATCAAACTCGATCCCAACCGTCTTTTACGAAATGGCGCACAACGAGAAAGTGCCGGCAGAAGAAAGAAGCCTCGATCGCCTCACAGACGAAGGAGTCTTGTTCATCGTGGCCGGTAACGAGACGACTGGAAATGCCCTGTCCAACATGACCTTCCACATCCTCAACACCCCGAGAATCCTCCAAAGTCTCAAAGCCGAACTATCTGCCGCTATTCCTAACAGCGAGACCATACCTCAATGGCGGGATCTGGAACATCTTCCCTACCTGAGTGCCGTCATCAAAGAAGGTCTCCGCATGTCCTACGGCGTCGTTAGCCGCATGCCTCGCGTCTCTCCAAACACAGAAATCAGATACAAGGACTGGGTCATCCCTCCCAACACTGCCGTCTCGATGAACAACATGGACATGCACGACGACCCCTCTGTGTTTGTCAACCCCAAATCTTTCGACCCTGAGCGTTGGCTGCAGCCTGAAAGCATCGAGCTACAGAAACAGCTCGCGCCGTTCTGTCGGGGCACGAGAGCCTGCGTGGGTATGAACTTGGCGTATGCAGAGATGTATATTGCGCTGGCTACGATATTCCGTAGGTACAACATGGAGCTTTATGAGACGAGTAGGGTGGACGTGGATGTTGCGCATGAGTTTCACATTCCACAGGTGAAGAAGGGGTCGAAAGGGGTGAGGATGCTGGTGAAGTGAGTGGGATTGATTGGAAAATTGATCCTTGTTGGGATTGCGGAGATGTGCTGTAATCATGTCGTGGGTGCGGACAATGGAGGTTGTGCTTCCAATATAGAATCAAAGCTGACTTCGAGAAAGGACGAGTCACAATAAATAGAACGCGCAACTATAAGAAATCTTCATTGATAACTAGCTGCAATGACCGATGGCTGGAGTTCTGGGCTTCTGGCCACTCATGCATGCATCTTGTTGTTTTCAATGGAGATGAGAATGCCAAAAAGTACCTGCTGATTGCTTAGATCCAGAACAACAGGCGGATACAACACATCGAGCAACTTAAGCACCAAGCCAATTTCTAGACTTTGCAGAATGCCGCACTTCCTAGCACTTTCGCACTCTCCTTCATCGCTAGTAAGAGCACGGGTCACAAGTCATGCGCATAGGGAAAGTTTTGCGGGCAAGAACCTTAGAATTTCTAAGTCCTACTGAGGGGAAACCTCGAAACTATCAAGTCCCACTGATGCAAGTTTGCCGGCACCACTGTGGGACTTAAGAGATTTCAAGGTTCCCTACATGCATGACTTATGATCCATGCTCTTACGATGCAACCTGCACTCGGGAAAGGTTGCAACTCTTCTGGCTCTGCTTCTGTGACAACACCGCCCTCCTACTCGGCCGGTTGCATGTCCTGAATAGTGCAGCACCAATGGCGGAGCCGCAGCCACAGCCACAGACCGGAAACTGTTGCCGTCTGTGCTGTTTGGGCAGCATGATTCTATGTGCATCATTTAGCTGCTGCAAACCATGTCGACTTGATAGCTCGTGGTGGAGTCGGTCGCTTGTGACGCTTTCACGGTCATATTGCGTGTCGTGGTAAGTCGTCGGCTCGGCAGGGATAGCGCGGGTTGTGGAACCGATGGGACGATAGAGAGCGAACCGACATGGATGTTGGAGCCGGGGCTGCCGGTTGTTGCCCGTTATTCATGTGTCGGAGGCTTTAGCCCGAGCAGTGTCGCAGGCGCGTGGGCAGACGCGGCAAAGGTGGCATTTGCTGCGAATGGAATCGATTTCGAAGTGGTCTCGCAGGCGACTAGGAACAGGCTTCAGGGCCCTGTCCAATCGAAGCATGCTTCGCACGAGCCTGCAGGTATTTGGCTTTAGGACTCGAAGGCAAAAGCGTTTACATCTACGCTATTGGGCCGGGACTAGAGCGGTGCTAATTGACACTCCACTACGGGAGCTTCCGGGTGACAAGTCGTCCCTGAGCAGGAAGATATCCTTGGTGCCAATAACGCGTTGACTATGTTGGCACCTGTCATGCGGCATGTAGCATGTGGCATGTGGCGTGTGGCTCCTTCCATGGAGAAGCTCATCATCGTCATGGTCATGGTGTCGAGCATGCCTACAGCCTCAGACAGCAGAATCAATCTCACTTCATCTGAAAGAATCATTTGGGCTGTAGTGTGATTGAGATTGATGTTGGACATGGCTCAGTCAATGCAGGATCTTGGATGAAAATTGAAATGGCCAATGGGTCAATCAGCAAAGTATATGTCAGGGCCTCTGCTGAACTCATCTGGATTTTGAACAAGGCATTAGATTAGTAGTTTGCCTGAGATCTGTGTATGGCGTATCATGATATACCTAGTCAACTGGGCAGTGGGATGGAAGAAAAGATGGTCTTTTCTGGCAATAAAATGCTTGGCAACGATGTGCGATCAGTGTACAACATAATGGCGACAGTGTACTTATTATCCCCTGTACTTTATGTACCGGGCAACGCCGAAGACCCTGCCAAGACGTTCTAGAAGATGATCTCTCGTCTTGGCAGCCGACTAGAAATTACTTGGCAATTTGGAAGGTAAAGTAGATTAAGTCTTGAAGTATGTTGTAGCCGTATCCAAGACATTGGCGCCCATCTCAAGTGTGTTAAAGTGTTGGCACGGAGCAAGGACTCTTCAGGATCCTTCCTCGGCTTCACCAGAGATTAGGTATTATATTTTCGACTACTACTAACAGCCACCGTATAATTATTCTCATTCTCATCCTCATCCTCATCATCATCCTCATTTGTATCCTCCGTGCTACTATCGAATGCGATCATGGCGATAGATAGAATTCAAACGGAGGGAGCCGAGGGCTGGAAGAGCCGAGGTAACCTACGAGTAACCTTAAAATATCATCCTTGCTCGCTCGCTTCACGGGGATCGATAAAGGCAAGACAAGCGATAGCCAGCCAACCTTCGTATTTTGTATGACTTTCTTGATCGCGTGAGTGTCCAAATGATAAGAGATGTCGGTGCCGATGCATTTAATCGAACTTGGAGAGTGGGAGACTATCTATCTACCTACAAGTAGCAGAGTCAAGCAGGAAAGATAACAAGCACAACTGCCAAGGACAACGCTATTGGATAGGCGTGAAACGGTGCATGAATTGGCCGCAGGCGATAGCGCGATGCGGAAGGTGCTCTGTGGCCCCTCCCCGGGCAAAGTTGCGAAGAAGCTGGGAGAAAACCAATCAGTCACAATCATCATCCTCTGAACAGCTTCCTTTCCGCATGTGCCAAGCTTGCACCAGGGCTACTCGAGTCCTCTAACAAGCTCGTGTTCGGCGATCGACCCCGTTGCGACTTACGACAATGCGTCGACTGCTGAGAGATGTCGGACTCTCCGGCCTCGCCACCAATCAAATGACGGCCAGATCAGCATCAACCCTCGTCTCGCAATGCACCATCCCACCCTGATCTACCACTCCGCACTTGTTGCCCTGCATTAATACCCCTCACTTTCCCTCCCCTGGTCTTCTTCTTTCATACGTCGTCGACGACTTCATTTTCTACAACAAGCATCATTCCGCTACCATGACGAGTGGAGCTATCGGACTCGACTTGGCTGAGGTGTCCAAGTCTAACGCGCCTCAAGTCCTTGACGTCCCTGCGGCCCCGGGACTCATCAACGAGAAGAACGAGAAGACCCTCGTCATTGACGACAGGCCCGTTCTCACTTCCGACGGCTCTCTGAGAGGTCCCGAAGGGGAAGAGTACCCCACGGCGGAAGAAATCGAGAAATTGCGTCGTGTCTGCGGTGTCGTTCCATTGAGCGCCTACACAATTGCCTTTGTCGAACTCTGCGAGCGATTCTCCTATTATGGGACTACGGCCGTGTGTAAGTGACGCGCCAAGTCCCGCCTGGGTCAATTCATTGCAGCGAGCTCGAAGACTGATGGAAAACTGCAGTCGTCAACTTCATTCAGTACCCTCTTCCTGATGGATCAACCACTGGCTCATCCGGCACCGATAGACAATCGGGCGCTTTGGGTTTGGGCCAGCGAGCATCGACCGGCTTAACCACCTTCAACTCCATGTGGGCTTATTTCATGCCCCTGGTGGGTGCCTACATGGCCGACCAGTACTGGGGGCGATACAAGACAATTCAGATCTCCATCTTTATTGCTATCGTCGGTCACATCATCCTCATCATCTCCACCATTCCGTCAGTCATTGCCCACCCCGATGGCTCCATCGCTGCCTTCTCCATAGGTCTGATCATCTTCGGTGTCGGAGTCGGTGGATTCAAACCCAACATCTCCCCTCTCATTGCCGAGCAGTACGAGTCCAAGCACCCGCAACAGTACATCAAGATCCAGAAGAGCGGCGAGCGGACCATTGTCGATCCGACAATGACCATCTCGCGTATCTATATGTACTTCTATCTCATGATCAATGTTGGGGCTTTGATCGGCCAGATCGGCATGGTCTACGCCGAAAAATACGTTGGGTACTGGTTAGCGTTCGTTCTGCCGACTATCTTGTTTCTGTGCTGCCCTACTATTATGTTCTTGATGCGCAACAAGTATGCGAGACGACCACCCACTGGCTCCGTACTGGCCAAAGCGCTTCAGCTCTGGGGATTTGCTATGAAGGGCCGCTGGTCCGTTAACCCCGTGACAACGTAAGTGGTGCATTCTTTCTTAAAAGTATCTGTCTAGAAGTAAGCTGACTTATGCCGATACAGGTTCAAGAATATGCGCTCGGATGACTTTTGGGAATCTGTGAAACCAAGCAGACTAGGGTCGAATAAACCGGTATGGATGACTTTTGACGACGTCTGGGTCGACGAAGTCCGCCGAGGTCTCAAAGCCTGCACTGTCTTCCTCTGGTACCCGGTGTACTGGCTCGCTTACAATCAGATGACCAATAATCTGGTCTCTCAAGCCGCAACCATGGAACTCCACGGCGCCCCCAACGATCTCATCAACAATATTGACCCTATCGCTCTCATCATCTTCATTCCCATCTGTGACATGTTCATCTATCCAGGCCTCGAACGCATAGGGATTCGCTTCACGCCGCTGAAGAAGATTGCATGGGGCTTTGTCACCGCCGCTCTTTCCATGATTGCAGCATGCGTCACCCAGTACTACATTTATAAGATTGGGCCTTGCGGCAAATATCCCTCTGAAACGACCTGCTCGGGCCCTGCTCCCATCAACGTCTGGGTTCAAACTATTCCGTACCTCCTTATCGCCTTCTCCGAGATCTTCGCCTCCATCACCGGCCTAGAGTATGCTTTCACCAAAGCACCGAAGAATATGCGCTCGGTCGTCACGGCAGTATTCTTATTCATGAGTGCTGTTTCATACGCTATAGGAGAAGCTTTCGTCTCTCTCTCTGCTGACCCTCTCCTGGTTTGGAACTACATGATCATTTCAATTTTGGCTGCAATTGCTGGAGCTGCTTTCTGGCTTGCACATCGCAAGTTAGACGCTGAGGAGGATAAACTGAATTTCATTCCCGAGAGTTCTTTCAAGGGTCGGCAAATGAGTCAGGGTGGTCAGGCTGCTTGATCGAATAAGGCATCCGCTGAAGTTTTATTGTAGTTTTGTACACAAATAATTCGCCGTAGTGCGTTTGGGGATGAATGGATCACAGGATATGCCCCTGTTTCAGGCCCTTGTCAGGACCCCTGCAAGGGTTCGGAGACAGGTGTCCACTACGAGCTATATAGCCACCTGTTTTGCACCTGTCGATGGCTCTTCGTTCGATTTCGTCTCTTTCAGAGCCATCGCATACTTTTAGTCCCACCCACCCACACCTGTACATAGCTAGCTACTATGAAATTTTACTTCCAGAAAAGCTCCATTTCTTGTCTTCCTACTCGTCTATACCAGTCATGTGGAAATTTTGAGGGGTACAGTCCAAGGATAGGTGCACAAATTTATGGACGGAAAATGCTTGCTGTCGCTGTCCAAGGGTTTGATCAAGAGGGCGTGGCACTGATTGTTTTTTTGGTGGGCCTACACGATACAGATTACGCAGGGCATGCGTCTTAGCGTTGGAAAACAGGTAATTGTCTCGCTTGAGTTCCATGCAAAAGAAGATTCGAGCATCGCCCCGTGGGTGTACCATAATTGGAAGGGACTGTCACAAAAGACTGGTGGAAGCAATGGGAGGTTCTTTGTGCGACTTTGTGCATATGGACCGCAGCGTGACCACTATCAAAGTTTCTTCCCTTAGTTCTTTATCTTAGTGGTTCCACTTCTTTCGCTGCCATGTACCTGTCAAGCTATAACCTCAAGGGACAAAGCGATATCTCATTGTGACTGACAGTGCCACTAAAAGCCTTTTCTTTTTCTACGCATAAGTTCATATTAGTTCTCTTTGTCGCAACGCAGCGAACCGTAAGCAAACTCTTTCTTCTTGTTGTACGAAGCCATCCGTTAGTCTTTTTACACATACAATGCAGTTCAACGTCCCCTCTTTGTTCGTCATAATGGCCTTTGCCGCTCTTGTCTTGCCATTGAAATCCTTAAATGATTCTCTTCTCCCTCCCTTCTGTACCTGCTCTTTCCCTAACCACTTTCAACCCACGAATCTCCAAAACATTTTCAGTAACTGCCATGGAAAACCACCCATCCAAAGCCGCTGCACACAGCCAGACACCCTCGACTATCGTGTGTGACCCTCAGCGTACTCAGCCCTTTGAGTCCGAGACTCAACCAACGCCAAGAGACAAATCCCCCCTTACTTGCTGGGAATGCGCGACATGTGGCCGCAGGTATATAGACCCAGCAGCCACGAGTCTTTTCATCTCACCCCCGCCAACCACCGAGTGCATTATGGTCCAGACCGACGAGACCTGGACCCATGAAAAAGGAGGATACGTGAATCTTTCCATCACTGGCGGAGCCACCTGCGATTACGTGCGCATTAATCGCGCCGTTGGCGACGCAGACCTCGGCGAACACATTGCCGAGCCAGAGGACTCCGCTTCTGCGCTGAACATCCCGGCTGTGAACGGACTCTCAGCGCGGGTTTGCGATAGTATGAAGGTGGAAGGGGAATATGGTCGTGTCAGTAGGCAGAATAAAGCCGTGGATACTAATTGCGACGATGCAAACGGTGAGTATTGCGAATTCTGGAACGCAGAGTGTAAGGATATTGATTGCATCCATGAGGGAGACCACTGCCGGTATGAATGCGCGATGGCAGAGTTGAGTGAAGAGCCTGAGCCTAAGGTACTCGCTCCTAAGCGCGGACTCAGATTTTGGCGATCAGTGCCGTAGGTGTATCTGAGGCTTTAGGTCTGTGAAGAAGACAATCCCAGGGCATGAGAGATAATCACTCGCTTTTCCGCTCAACTTCAAACAAAGAACAAGAACCTGATCACTCAGTGTAGGCAAAGTCCACACTATGAAGGTAATGAAAGACCAACAAACTCGGACACCTTGCAAAAGCAACAAGACGCTTTTTAAGAGAACCTCCAGATCGCACAGATTGCCTTATAATTCACATTAGAGTAAGTAGCAACAAGGTTATCGTGACAACCTCAGCTTTTTTAGCAGGTTTTCCTTCCGAATAACAATTGGTGAAGCGCGGACTATGGAATTGAATGTCGCTAAGAAGATCTCGATGATACGACCACACAGGTCTTCCCTTTTCTGGTAAAGCGCTCCTCTACGGTCGACCCTGACTCCAAAATTAGAACTCCGCTCAAAATTCCAGGCTTTTCAGACTGTCTTGACCCTCAAACAGCAACGCTCCTGACCTTCTCCATCAAACCTTTCAGACTCCCCTCGTCCTCCGCTCCCATTATCGGGTTCCCCCAGCTGAACCCACTGATTGCATCCTAAAACCACGCCACAATGATCAACCGGCCTTCCGAAATCTCTGGAGCGAACAGCTTCCGAAAATCATCCCTTTTGTGCTTGAACTTGAAGCGTTGAGTGATACTGGCCTCGTACAAGGCCCTCCTTTCGGAGAAATGACCAAGAAGGAAGGCCAAAGTGAGCGAGCCTGTCTTGCGAGCACTCAGGTCAATGATCCAATGTCTAGACGGCTGAGCGGAGGAGGTATCTGAGATCATGATGTCGGCGCCTACGAGGTGCTGTTCAGCACTGTGAAATCTTCATGGGCGGACGATGTGAGAACCGTTTTGGCTCACACGGGATACAGACGTACTAGCAGGCCCATAATACCCCTCCTTGTGCAGATAGGATGCACAAGATTCTCAACATCGCGATCTTACTTCTCATGCTTCTAGCAACGAGCTTAATAGCACTTTCAACGTTATCCACCCCCCTGTGGACAACAGTATTCTCCTTAGGGGTCGCGGGTATTGCACTGGGTGGCGTGCTCACAGTAACGCTCCTTGCTCTGATTAGCGCTGTATCCCACGAGGAGCAAGCACTTGTGATCTCGCTATCATACGCCTTTCGCTCTACTGGTTCAGTCATTGGGGTCGCCATGGCGTCAGTAGTGTTCCAGAACGTGTTAAGCAGTCAATTGTGGGCAAGGCTGGGAGCTCGGACAAATGCTGCAGAGCTGATCTCCAGACTCAAAAATAGTCTGGAAGGGGTCAATGTTTTCTGCCCTTACGGGATCAGTCCCTGGTTGGGGGGAGCTACATGTGCGCTTTGCAAGCGGTTTTTTTTGCGTTAGTGGGCTCAGCTGTCCTTGGTCTTGTCAGTGGGTCACTGATGCGGGAACTCAAGCTGTCTTCAAGGCTGGATAGACAACATCAAGATGAGGAAATTTGTCAGTAACGGTGTGAACTATTGTTTCAATTGGAGTTCATAGTCCTTGTCTTGTCACCCACCAGAGCCAGCTTGCCAGCAGCGGGGATATGCTGGATTGAGCGGTGAGTCCTTGAGAATTGGTCTCTTTTCTGTTGAGTCCGCTCTGACTTCTTCCTTCTCAGAGCACTACGCAATGCAGATTCAAGTAGCGTACCATCTGCTCCTTCCACTCCGTCTTTGCGCATTTACTCATGCAGCGCCGTCTCCCGCGCCGCTTATCCTCTCCGGCTCAACTCCATTGTCCCTCCTCAAACGCTGTTGTTGGAATGCTGCAGTACTGTATTGTAGCTACCCCTTATAGTGGTAAATTGGCATGGGCTTTATAAGTAGCTTACATATCACTCTATAGCTAATAAACCCTTCATCCTCCAGTCAAACACAACAGCTGTATCTTCAACCAGAGCCTAAGATCCAGCCCTAGCAACCGAACTCATCGCCCTACCAGGTCGAGACGACGAACACATCCCCGGACTCCCACTATCTTCGAAATCTACGACTACGGCCACACTTTTACCGTGCTTGACACCAAAGGGGCCAGAGAGTGTATCCGCGCTGCCATTAACAATGCTGCGTCCCACCTCGGTGAATTGAACCGCGAGATTGGCACCGGAACGGTCTTCAGATACGAAAAGCCACGCATCTGGCCAGTTTGCTATCCCAAGCAGCCATTGACCGGAGGCATGAACTATAATGTACTGGTGACAATGTTAGCCGTCATAGACCAGAGAAGCTTACGCAGAGAGTTTCAATTTTTGATTCTGCAAGAGGGACCGAGCAATGACGAGTTGACGACTAATTGGTCAAAACCCAAATGAACAAATGCAGGGCCCTCCAGGCCCTAATATGCGTGGTTGAAACTTCCTCGATGCATTGCTGCTTCTCTGCTTTCTTTTTCTCATTTTTTACTACAGCTCACTCCTGCCATTGATCGAAGGATTGTACAACAAGTGTGTCTACATAGTCTTTGTCACAACGTACAAGAACTCAGTAAGGCACTGGCAAGAACCATTGCAACTCCCTTTGTCCAACACAGTGGTTATGGGGAAAAGCATTGTTCCGACTATCACTATAAAAATACAAAGACAGTTAACACCAACCCGCTTTGCGAAAAGAAAAGGAATTCCAGAGATCCCATCAGCAGAGCAGAGCACTGTGACATTTTCAACTAATCGTTACTCGTACCAATACGAAATATCGACGAATAATCATACACATCAACCATGTACGGAAATCCTCGAGCGGATGACTACTATGCAGAACCCAGTGGCCATCGCCATAGCCCCCGTGTTGAACCACAGTATTATCAGAGCAATTTCGATGATGGAGCCAGATTTACCGATCGCTTTGAAGACATGGCCATTGGCACACACCATCACTCATCACAAAGTGAAGACTATGGTAAACGAGGCACATCTCATCACGTGGATGGCATAGGCTCGGACTACCTTTCTACACAAAGCGGACATGACGGTACACGAGGTACGCACCACCACAAGGACGACGAAGAAGCTCCACACTCAAAATCAGTTCGTCAGCAAGCTGGAGGGAGGAAAGAGCTCAGAGAGCGACTATTCAAACAAGCCTTGCAGCCGTTCAACAAACACAGTGGAACGCCCTACCCTTGTACTCAAGCTGACATCGATTTCCACCTGGAAAGTTTCAAATCACGCAATAGAGGTCCCTTCGTGAAAAACTGGGACGCAACGAAAGAAGTCTTGTGGCAGAATGACGAAGCAAGGCCTGTCCCTCCGGCCGAAATCGCTGCCATCAACAGACTCTTGGACGCTGCTAACAGCGCTACAGACGGAGTCGTCCTCGGCCCCGATTTTGCTATCAAGGCATTCTCCGATCTTGATCTTCTCTTCTTTGGCGGCCGACTCCGCGGCTACGTCACCGTGAAATGGAAAGCAAATGAATATTTTCGCAAAAATGGACACCAGAAGGGAACTTGGGCCTTAACCGAGGGACAATGCACAAGCTCCGAAAAGGGACAGTGTCGGATCGTGCTGAATGCCACCATGATATTCAAGGAAGCGTGGACGAAGCAAACGCCAAATCCCTCGGAGAGCATGATCGGGACGTTGTTACATGAGATGTGTCATGCTTATGAGTCAGTTCGGTCCCCCAACGATTTAGAGTCACACGGTGGGCACGGCAAATTATTCGGCACGAGGATTGGCGTTGTCGACAAGCGAGCTATGCGGATCTTGGGACTGTGGGCGATTGAAACTTGGGAGCCGCATCGGCAGCACCATATCTTTGTCCCATACTGCGTGGAGGGCGAAGGAGATCGTGACGGCGAATACTACGGGAGTAGCAGTCATGGCGGTGGCAGCAGAACCGGTGCAAGCGAGACGCACAAAAGCAGCGACGAATCTGGCAGAAGAGGTAAGCCAGATGACGGAGGAAAACTTGATAGTAGTAGGAAGAATGGTGGGAGCTCGAAAAGGCCAACAAGAGGGCACAAAGGTACGGATTGTGTGATAATGTAGCTCGCGCATTTTAGTGTATAGTTTGTGTTTATAAAAACTTGGTTGACACAGATGTGCGGAGGTATCTGAACACACGCAAGACGGGTCTCACATGATAAGAATCACGAGCCCTGTATGGTGTTCGAGTTCCGGGGAAATCGCCGTTGATTTATGTCGGAACCCTGCTACCAATCTCCTCAAATTACAAGCACTCGAGATGAGCCCTAATCCATGGTGCCACTCTGTGAGCCATATCCTCATTTTCTCCCTGCTCTAAAGGCAATCTCAAACGTCACTGACATAGCCAGGCGATCAGAGTGCGTGCTATCAGCCAAGGGTAACTTCAAGCAGTACATCCCGCCCCTTCGTCTCGACTTCAACATAACTTCCGATATCGCCGGTGATCCAGCCCCCGTGTTTGTAGTTGAGGACATCTTCTGCGATTGTGAATAGTGACCCAATATGGGTCAGGGAGCTGTCCCCCCATGAAGGGACCAGCAGTCATAAGTTTCAAGGCTGTTTTGATGCAGGGTTGGATTTCAGAGGTGAGAGAGGTACCGCGGCTGAGGCTCTTGTGCTAGTTCACCGAAGGCTATGCAGGTAAAATACGGCGTTGACATAGAGTTTACTTCGGAGAAGACGATGGTCACACACATCTGGACAGATTTGCAACTAAAGACCCGATGGAAAAGTCATTGATCGCGAGGTATACAATATTCGGCGCAGAACCTAATTTCAGGAACCGCGGAAGCCGTTTGAATGGGTCCAAGCTGGCGGTGGGCAGGTGGGGTGGCAAGGGTGGCGAAGGCTTTGATATCAACTGACTCGTCTGCCTGAAGACGTACGTCCATGATGGAAGACTTGGCAGCGGATCTCCCCCCTAGCCGAAAAGCCTATGAAGAGAATGCT
Source organism: Letharia lupina (assembly GCF_014066315.1). Taxonomy (NCBI): domain Eukaryota; kingdom Fungi; phylum Ascomycota; class Lecanoromycetes; order Lecanorales; family Parmeliaceae; genus Letharia; species Letharia lupina. The sequence goes on from NW_023502976.1 coordinate 40,784, forward strand.
GGACACTAATGAAAGTTCAAAGCAGATCTAGGCAGTGTAAAGCGAGAGGATCATAGGCAGTTTCAAGATGGCGATGCAGAGGCGGCATGAAGGCAATGGTAACTCAGAGACAACGCTGTGCACTGACGAGGTTTTCGAAGCATAGACCTAAAGAGATCAATTTGAACGCCACAAGTCTCCTCGATATGTGTGCAACATCGTTTGTATACTCGGGTCTTTGAGTCGTCTTCACTGCAGCATATGGCCCACCCGGCGTCCTCCCATGGCGCTTCAAAGATTCAACACAGGGATATTCCTCTGCTTATACCCATACCATTTCGGCTTCGATCTCCCATACGTGCTATTCCATTTGAGCTGCAAATCCTCGATCGCACTAGCCCACTTCACAAGCTCGGCCTCAGACCATGCGGTGCCCATGAGTGCAAGACCGAATGGCATTCCTGTTGAGGAGTTGACGCTTGCGGGGAGCGTGACCATTGGGTAGCCTATTGAGGCAATGTTCTCGTTAGCTTCTTAATATTAGACCATACCCGGAACCATCATTACTTGACCCCCTAGAGCTGTCACGTACCAGCTTGAGCAGCAATTTGATATGTCTGTGCGACATCAGGAGGGACCAACAGCGCTGAAAGTTGCCTGCCGTTGTTTTTCAGAGCAGCATCGATGCCATCTTCTCTTGTGGATCGTTGACAGAATGACAAAGCCTCGTAGTAGGTTGAATTCATGATACCTAGTACAGGTCAGATTTCATGGCTCTCAGATGACAAAGTCATCCCGCTCAAGGAACGGCCGGAAGGAGACAGAAGAACCTTGCACGGAGTACGGACCTCTGGTAGCAAGCGACGCCAGGAAGCTGTCTTGCCCTGAAGCAAATGCGGGTTGGACGTTCGGCGTGCCACCCTCAGTTCCATCATTATCATAATTGTATCTAAGCAGAGGCAAGTGGTAAGCAAGACTTTGTTATCACACAGGCGGCTGCCAAGCCACCGGTATCGTACCAATCGAGAGATCTAATACGTTTTCACTTACTGAACAATATCCTCAAGGGATTTAATGTCGGTGTTTTGAAGCTCGGCAAGATATGTCTTGATGTTGTTGTAAAAATCCACCTAACGATTAAAAGTACTTGGATGACTTTTGAGAAAAAGGAAGCGAACACACCTTTACATAAGTGAACTCGGATTCGTTTGGATATCCTCGAGTTGTTCCATAGTCCCTGCCGCGAGTACAGTAAGCGATAGCGCCACCTTCCATGCGGACAAAGAACAGACTCACCAGTTCCAGCCATCAGGACTTACAGTAGTCTGATAATTCGGCAGCTCAGTTCCATTAATTACAGTGGCACCGGCGCCTCTTATGAGTTCTATGAGTCCAAGCAGAGAGGCCTGCTGCTCTTCGCTTGCCAGAGTCCAGAAGCTTTGCCATGGTAGTCCGAAGGTAGCGTTTTGGAGCGCACGGCTGTTGGTTAAGAACTGGCTGTAGCCACCCGAGAGTACCTTACCCTCTTGGCCCAGAGTGTAATTGTCACGGAGATCGATGCCGTAAATTGCGTCAAGTGTATAGACAGCGTCTCGAACAGTTCTGGCAAACGTACCAACGGTATCTTGGTGAGTACTTTCTGGAATGACACTGCCCCCGTGAGCTATGCTGATGACACAGAGACAATGGAAGGGAACTACTACCCAGCGCGAGATGTCAAGCCCACAGTGGGCTTGATGCCTACCAAGGCATTCCTCTCCGCAGGATTGATGACTATACAACGCAACAAAATCAACAGCCGAGCATCTTGTACTGGGCCGGATATAGGAGCGTACCACTTCCGTCGGTCTCAGTCCCCAGAGCAAACATACACAAGTTCCCAGTTACAGCACCAGCACTCCCAGAGCTACTACCACCAGGATTGACTGTCAAATTGTATGGACTTCTTGCCTGCCCTCCTCTCGCTGAGTATCCTTCAGAGTACTCACTGCTGCGCATGTCCGCCCATTCGCTGAGTGTGGCCTTTCCAAGAAGCAACGCACCTGCCTGCCGGAGTCTAGCCACGACATGAGCATCACGTGGAACGATTGACCCCAGAAGCGCCCAACTGCCGGCAGTGGTTTCCATCTTATCCTTGGTGGCAATATTGTCTTTGACGATGAAAGGGATGCCGTGCAGTGGACCGCGGATTTGGCCAACTTCTCGCTCAGCGTCAAGAGTTGATGCGATTTCAAGAACGTCTGGGTTTAGCTCTAGTATTGCACTTTGTTCTTCGAGGTCAGTGATCTAGCATCATAGCAACCCAAGAAAAGGGTAGACAAGGAAGGAGCAAAGCCGCCACAGTAGGTTGCTTTGACAGAAAGGGGGGAGACATGGAAATTTGCAGGACTTCATCCTTTGGATTGTTTCTCAGATAGGAAGGATAAAAAACAATTCTCGTATTTCGCTCCGCAAATTGATCTCACATCAGACAACGACGCATGGACCACAGCAGGCTGAATGTATGCGCAAGCAAGTCTGCCATGCTTACTTTGTGTATTCATTCGTCTGGTATATCCGTTGCAAGTAACACAACGCTATCATTGTACTCGTCAATTGGCCCTCCTTCATAGCATTCTGCAAATAATCAACAGTAGCCTCTTCCAGAACAAGACCATTGCATGCCGGCATAGGGAAAAGATTGTCAAGATGTTTGTAATTGGGGAAATCATAGGGAAATGGTGAATTCAAATCCTCTGATGAAACGAGGTTGGTCTCGTTACCGTAGTACTGCGCGCCATGGCTGACCTCTGTCGCAAAAGCGCGAAGTTCAGAGGTACCAGCGAGAAGACCCAATACGTAGGGGTAGAGAATAGACAACCTTCGAGACATGATTGTATATGAAGGCGACAAAACAATGTGATTGGCAGGAAGCTTCTTGATGAACAAAATTAGAGATCTAGAGTAGACCCGAAGGATTCGATTCCCCGCAGATGGTCATGCACGTGTACGGTCTTACAGTAGTAGACTCTCGGGGACTTCCGTCGCCTCTGCGGGCCAGAGAATCTGCTTCAGTGAAATCGTGAAGTCGGCCTATGAATAACATCCCAGCTGCTTTGAATGGCCCATTGCTGCTGAAAGCTATCCTTGTCATCCCCGCTTTCATGCGTCTCTTTCGCATAACACTTTGCACCTCCATTTCGCCGCCACCCCACTCTACTGAACCGACCTATAATGCCCACCGCCTCATTTGCACCTTGCTGTCGCCGAAACAAAGGACTTGTGATAATTGCAAGATCTGAAATTACAGGAAGGAAAATTGGAAAAAAGAGTCAATAGCATCAACAAAAATGATGACCGCGACAGCAAATTCCAGACTTCTCTTTGGCCAAATCATCGTTCTACCGGGGAAAAAGCCGTTTGCTAAATCATTTAGGAATGAGGTTTATGAATCTCGCAATTGTCAAACCTGAGATTACCGAAGCGAAGCCGTACGCTGACCTTATTCCAGAAAAAGTAGCAATGAGAGCCAACAAGACTGGATCTCTAGCTGTGTAGACGGAAGCCTCTTAAGGAGGATATGAGCGGCGTAATGTCTGGACACAAGCCCCGAAGCCAATACTCTTGCACCCGACACATGCCCCGACGTGGTCAGCAAATAAATCAGCTCGGGGTTCTGTGAGACCCCTAATCCAACTGTCATTGAGAGCGAGGCTCACAACCTCACGACTTTCGAGCCTGACTGTCTCCCCATGCTTTCCGCTATGACTAGATTTCGAGAGTCATAACGGCTTCTTCTAGAGGAGAAGAAAAGCTAGCTCGTCGATATAACTCCGTGGTGATACACATAAGTGCTATGGACGATGGACGAGACGTCAAGTAGTGCAAGTACCCTGGAGGCTCCAGGGTTCACCACGGGCTGGCCAGGACGTATAAGCATTACAGTTTCCAGCTAATGCGCTCCGGTGTTCAAACTTATAGTAATTCTGTTGGAAAGTATGAAGGGTTGATAGATTAAGAAGCTATGAGAGTGCTGAGTGGGCTAGTTGTACCCCTATTTGCCACCTGATTGCCACCATGAGAGGTAGCTAAAATACTGGTGCTGCAGCAAATCTCAACAAATTCAATGTGACCGATGCATCCACAAACGCATCTAGTGCACATGGCGATGTCATAGATTACATTATTGGCGAGAACCAACTCGTGTCAGGGACTGCGAGAGGGCGTTGGTAGGGAATGTACACGGTTGAGAAACACTGAATGCATGACCTTGGATGCGGGAACTCAACGTTTACCTTCCCTGGTTGGTTGGTCGGCATCATGACTCTTCGCAATGAGCAAGTCTAAATGTCTGGTAAATCAATGCCACCAGGCCCCGTCACCCCATCCACATTTGCATTGATTTTTAAAGCCAGTGAATCATAGTCCTCAGAAAACTCAGTCATCAGCGTCGTCATCCCGCAAACATGTTTCGCGTCATGGCTGGGCGTGAAAGCACTGTGAGAAGCAGTGGCCAAAGAGATTGCCACGCTCCTTTACCAGTAACTGAGAGTTTCGAGTCTCAAGTACGAACTTTCGCTGGACTGCTAAAAGACCGTTGTCATTGTTTGTTATCGTGTGCTAACCGGTAGTATGTTGTAAATACGACGCACTGCAGCAGGACCGATGGCCGCAGCTATGTTAAGCCATAGCAGAGACCGCTTGCTTGGCAATGATATTTGGGAAGACAGCAGGCCACGCTAAAATGGGTTTTCGAAGGAGCAGTGCTGCCGATTGCCAGATTATTGTTCGAGTTAGAATAGGCAGCGGGTGATTTGGACATCATGGCGATTAACACTGGAGGAGTCCCAAAGCCGTCTCTGATTTAAATACATGAGATACGTTGGGTCACGGTGCAATGTTCTTTCTCTCCTTCTTACTTGGAAGTTCGCTTTCTTTACCGGCCACTATCTTGCCTGGATGCACAACGTTGAACAACACCAGTCTCATCTTGACATTAGCTTAAACCCCCCAAGTTCTGTCGCGATCGTATCATCGAACTCCAAAAGAACCCGACAACTCCCGGCAACTCACCCACAGTCTTCGACACGATGCTGAACTCCAACCTCGAGAAGGGGCAATACACTCCCACGCTTCAAGAGCTAACCGGCGACGCGCTCTTGCTGCTAATGGCCGGGACAGACAGCACTGCACATACGCTCGTTACCGCTACATATGCCATGTTGACGCATCCAGAGATGTTGCAGGCTCTCGTGACTGAGTTGAAAGAGGCGATTCCAAAGAGAGACAGCGTAGCAGAGTGGGCGGCTCTAGAGAAGCTGCCATACCTGCGCGCAGTGGTCAAGGAATCTCTCCGCTACGTATCTGGATCTCCGGGTCGACTGCCTCGGACTGTCCCATCAACAGGCGCTGTATTTTGCGGACGGCCGATACCGCCAGGGACTATTATTATAAGCGGTGCTTACGTGCACCATCGCAACCCGGAGGCATTTGAGGATCCGGATATGTTCCGGCCGGAGCGCTGGCTGCAGGGTACTGTTGTAGTACGGTGGAGATGGAGAAGGATCTGGTGACGTTCTCGAGGGGTCGCGGACGTGTACGGGTATGAAGTAAGTAGATTGACTCATTCTCTCATCTTTGGTCTCGAAGAGTTTCAGTCTGGCCTCTTTCACGAGACACTGCATCGAGTCTCCTGAAAAGCATGATTCGAGCGGCAGGACTTACTTTACTAGTCTGGCATATTGCGAGCTCTATCTCACACTCGCGCATCTTTTTCGAAAATTCAATCTCGAATTGTATCAGACTACGCCCGCGGACATGGAATGGAAGGACTGCACTGTATTTAGAATGATGGGACATCGGAAAGTCTTGGTCAAGGAGGCGAGAGATTGAGGGGTCTTGTTCGTGCTTGCAGGCAAGATATGCAGTGTTCCATGTGTAAAAAACGCTTGCATGAATTGTTTAGGAATGCCATCTACTCGACGGTTGCACTGGAGTCTCTGTGTTTTTAATCACAGTCGTAGCGCTCGCGTCATTCATGAGGGTCTCCCACAGTCCTCCAAATCATTTTTTCCACGCCCTCCAGGAAGAACCTGCGTTCGATGAAGATTCGCCATCCGAGGAAGTTCTTGTGCCCACGGCTGTTTCTACCTTGGAAGATGCCCTTGCCTTTGGGGAAATCCCTGTAGCCGGTCAATCACCTGGGCCTAAGTCGTCCTCTGCTGTCCACGATTGGTTTCTAAAAGTAAACATAACCCGGCAGCAGGATGACGGCTACACCTAAGCGGTATGAATACCGCGTAGCACGCCACCCACGCGCTCAACCTCGAAACATTGTCTGATTTCTCAAGACACCAGAAATCATGGACTTCGTACAGCCATGAGCTGTTTTAAGAAGTTGCCACCAGTGCACAATCTGAACAATCATGTTCTTCCACGGCTTTCACAGTCTTTGATTGCACCAGCTAGCGTTGCGAATCAGGGTTGTGCCAGCTCGGCGTCAGCGCCATCAAAGATGCAATATCAATGCACGATGCTAGACGGCATTGAGTACATTGAGAGATATACGAGAGGAGCCTACCATCCTGTCTATGTAGAAGACGCTCTCGACGGACCACATCATCCATAAGCTTGGTAGTGGAGGTTCCTCGACAGTCTGGCTGGCTCGCGACAACAGCACGCAGCGACTTGTCTCGCTCAAGATTCTGACCGCAAACGCTTCTTAAGAGGATAAGGATCTCAAGATGCTACGTTATCTCGATCACCATTCTGGGCCAGACTCAGGCCGTAACAATATCGTTTCTGTCACAAACACATTCAAAATTGAAGGCCCCAACGGCACCCACACATGCTACGTTTCTCACGTTGGCGGTCCTAGCATGGCCCAGCTGATCCGAACTGCGTGGCAGGTGGCGGGAAGCCGGCAGCTGCGCGGCGCCTTAACACAAAGACTGGCAAAACAGCTGACAGAAGCAGTATGCTGCATGCACTCCGCTGGAATGGTTCACGGAGGTCGGTCGAGATCTGCGCTACCGTAGAGCGTTCTAACATCCACATCAGATGTAACTCCAGAAACGTCCTTCTCCGTCTTTTGGCACTGACTCCTGGTCTCTAGATGAGGTTTATCGTCAACTTGGCGATCCTAGGCAAGAAGAGGTCTTCAGCGCATCCGGAGAGGCGCCCGGCATCCACGCGCCCAAGTACCTCGTCCAGCCGACATCATTTTCCAAGCTCGAACCAAAGCATTTCTCTCAAGACATGGTACTCATCGATCTAGGCGAAGCCTTCCTCGCAGCGTCTCCACCACGCAAAGGAGAAGGGACCCCCAACAAACATGCCTCACCAGAGCTACCACTGGCAAAGCAAGCTAGCATGTGGTCGGAGAACAGGGCCTTTGGCTGCACGATGTTCGAGATGCGGTCTGGCTTTCCTTTGTTTGAATCGTGGCTGGGGAACGATAGCCATGTGCTAGAGCAAATCGTACGGACCTTAGGGAAGCCGCCAGAATCTTTGTGTGCTGCTTTTGAGAAACGAGGTACTGCGGTGACGAATGTGAAGGGAGCCGGCCGATACTCTCTTGTAGACCAGGTGAGCGAGGTCGGAGCAGAAGATGAGCCGCCATTGAGAGGAGAAGCACCCACCAGACCTTGGATGGAAGCACCTGATACTAGACCGTCTTCCGAGGAAGTACGCTGCCTCGCGGGCCTGCTGTAAAGTTTGCCGATCGAGAGAGTCCTAAAGCATAGATGGTTTATTGAGGACTTTTGAGCTTCAATTGCTATCGATGAATTCGATTCAACCCACCAAAAGACGGCGGATGGGAGCGTGATGAAGATACACCCGGTGATGGATGGTCGCGGGGGGGCCGCTTTACATCAACGTGCCGCAGAATCCTTCCCCGCTCCAACAGGCCCGACTCCTTCACGGTACACAGGATTGAACCAATCAGGTGCCGTAGCCTGAGGATTCTCGTCCCGGTGAAACTTTGCACGGGGTTAGGCATGATCTATTTTCTATAATAGACACAAGATCCCACACGCGATTCAGCCCACCAGCTTGTCGCCAGTGACAGCCGTGGAGCGGGCGCGACAGCTAAATTCTCCGATACAGGAGCTCACCTAGAAGCACAAGGGTGAAGGAAAAGCCAATGGGACCTTTATTGTAGCCTTGTACTAGTACCAGTAGAATAATCCATGCAGCCAAGATGGTCTATGTAAATCGATGCTAGAGCAGGCTGTGCTGCAACAATCAGCTCAGTCATGGATAAGAAAAATACAGTAATCCATCAGCATGTATCAGCATGTGTGTCGGGCGTAGAAGACTAGAAGAACGGCACGGCTAGCTGCCGCAAGGTGTTGAACGTCAGTCAGACGGACTTGTGGAGTGGTGGAGTGAGAGTCATGGTAAAGTAGGTAGGTACAGTAGGTCAAGTTTGTTGTAGGAAGGGGAGAGTCAAGTTTCAGGGGGGGAGCGTTGGCGTGCATTGCCGTGCCTAGCGCATGTTGTATCTTCCCCTGCGTCTCACATTGCGGGAAGTTGGCATTTGGCACTTGGCATGATGAAGCGGAGTTCCTCAAAATCCAGAACTTCAGAAGGCTAGAAGCTGACCAGTGACCATCATCCAGTCCGGCGCCAAAAGATTGATTGCCAGAGACCAGGAATCCCTCCATCTTGCATGAGCTGCACGGAATATTTGGCTTGGCGAATTAGCCCCTCATGTTCCCCTAAAACTTCTCATCTCCTGAGCCCGCACCCCTCTTCCACTTCTTCCTCCTTCCATTCCTGCACTCACCAGAGCGACACCTGGTGATTCGCTCGCAATCCTTCCCTCTTTCGCTTCACACACCTGGCTGGACCAATTGCCCTTCATTCTTTATCACTCACTCCCTTACCTTGCAATCAACAAGCACAGTCGTTAGAGAGTCAGCACATCCGGCATGGCAGCTCTCCGCCAACTACTCAATGCGCGAGGAATCACCAAGGACGCAACCACCTCAGAGGAGGACCAGCGACGAGTTGATGCCAAAATGCAAGCAATGGGCTATTCCATTTCACCACCAATACCAACACGACTAAGGTCCAGCAGGAGCGAGGACCAAGGACAGAGACCATTTCATTCCAAGTTCAACGAGAACGACTTTGCGCAACATCCTCTGTACCGCGGCGGCGATCCAAACGGTGCAGAGCACGGCAACTCCTTCGACGACCCTTCTCGTCCCCAACTCTCTCGCTCGGCGACAGATGATCATCTACACCAGAGCTACGCAATGAACGATGGCAGGGGTGGGGTGGATGTGTCATCGTACTACGAAGATGGCGAACAATTGCCTGCACTGTCGCCTGCGTTGAACAAGCACCTCGCACTAAGACCTCTCGACCCGCATGGGCAACAGCAGCAGCAACATCCAAGCCAAACCAAACACGGCCGGCATCGCAGCAGGTCTGCGACAGACGACAATTTATACTACGGGGTCGAAAGGGAGAACAATGCGGTTAGCAAAGAGCACAGGAAGCACAAGCCTAGGCAGGAGTCCCTAGCGGGTGGTTCTACGAAGCCGTTGCCAGAGAAGAGGTCAGACGAGACGATGAAGGAGAGGACGATGCAGCTTCTCAGAGATCGTCAACAAACACCCACACAGAACAGCAATGTATGTGCTGCCACCATTCCACTCCTCTACGACGCGCAAAGCTTACGTATTAATTTCATAGGGCCGATTCACACCCCAAGCCCTCGTCGTCCCCCACGACGAAGCCACCAAGGTCGCACACACCTTCTCCGGGTCCGACGGCTCCCCCACCGACTCCGCCGGCAATAGCGTCAGCAACAGTATCAGCGAAGGTGGACACGGGAAGCACGGCCGCAAGCGCTCCAGAGATTTGGACTACGGCGTACACCAGCTCGCGGAGATGGACTACCAACAACTGCACAACGAATCCTTCGATCACGTTCCTGGCCACATACCCTACCACGGCCTCCCCGACCCCTCACTCCCTCTCTCCGAACGCCTGCACAACATATATCCGGATAAAACGCACAAGGATAAAGCGGCACGGGCAAAAGCTTTCTTTGCCTCTCTCACCATCGACCAATATGAAGAGTGTGGGGATTTGCTACTCGATGGGTTCAGAGATGTGATGGACCGGCTGAGGCAGGCACGGCAGCAAAAACGAAAAGCGGCGAGGGCGATGGAAGAGCAGATCGCGAAGAGGGAGGAGTGGGTTCGGAAGAAGAGGGGGGTGTGCGAGCTGGAGCTCGGAAGACTGAGGAGTGCGGGGACGGCGGTTGTGAAACCTATCAAGTCGAGATGATGATGATCCCTCTACGTTCTTTACTAACCATTTACACACGATAATGCCCCCTACGATTCTACTGGGTGTTCAAAGGGAAGGGATGGCGACGGTGTTATGATGGCGATATGATAGATCTGGATACCCTCTACCTACCCCGAATACGAGTGTATTAAGTTCCAGAGTTTCCCTCGAAGCTCTTGATTGGCCATGCATCTGACAGGAGGTGACTGCATCCGACATAATGAATGCCGTGAATCCTTAGACCCGAACTCAACCGTTGGCTAGGGCCCTAGGGGGTTGATATGGTGGGGGATGGGTGGCATGATCTTACGTTTGGGGCGCTTATAGCACCCGTAGGAAATCGGCGATCAGGTACTATCCGGTCATCCCGTGCAGCTGAAACCCCGCCGAAACCTCACACCACCGGGACCACCCCACCTAAAGGCTAGGGCAAGTCCACGCAAGCTCTATGTAAAAACGACTTCAAGACTTCATCAATTGATGATATCTGCATCAGAGTATGGTAAGAGAGATCCTAACCGCCGTCGAGGCAGACATGTTTCCAATTGCCAGATTCTGCCTGATAAGGATGTACATGAAAAGGACTATGTATGCAGCAGTCAGGGGTGCTTAGGTGGGTCTGCGTGGAGGGCTCCGAGGGTCGTTTCACCTCTCCCTTCAATTTCCTTCGCTTTTCCCTGCAATGTCAAGCGCCCACGCAGCTGCAAGGATTGCACTTATGTAGGTAATTTGGGAATCCTTTGGGAATCTAGATCTGCATGCTCATCATCATGTACAGGTACATGGAAGGTATCAAAAAGGAGATGTCGTGCCTCCCGTGCTCTGCCCGCTTTTCGCACCATTTACTAGACCATCATTCTCATCCCGCTTTCTCATTCTCCATAGTTGAAGAGACACTGCCGTCCCCTTATTCTCATGCTTCTCCACCGTGACGCGCATGAATAGGCTCTTAAGCCATCAACCACTGATCAAACCGCACCCGCCGCCACAAAAGCAGCCGGCCGCTCCTCCTTCAGCAACACAACCACTGTCCATCAGAACCAAACCCCCTATCACCGAGCATCTTCCCGACACCACCAACTCCAGAAGGATGTCACCCACAGACTACAACCCGGCCAAGCCGCTCCCCCTCGCCCAAGCCGCCGGCTTCCACACCTCCCCGCAACAACAACGCACCCACTCCCCACACATCGTCGACCAAGCCGTCTCGCGCAAACCCATCACCGCGAGCAAAAACGGCAGCGCCGACAGCCCGCCGCCCAACGCCTCCGCCAGCGACTTCGCCCGCTACCACTTCGAGCACAGCCCGACGGCCACCCCGACGCGGACGTCGTACGCCGAGGACCTGGCCATGGACCCGTCGGTGCGGCTCGAGGAGTACGACTGGGCGGGCCTGGAGACGCAGTTCGCGAAGCGCATGGAGGCCTTCAAGGTGGTCGAGGAGGGCATCTGGGAGGAGTGGCGCGGGTGGGGGGAGGTGTTCGGGGCGTGGGCGGGCACCATCAGCGTGCACGACGAGGAGCGGGCGGGCAAGCGGCTGCGGACGCGGATCTCGTACACGCAGGGCAGCGAGGAGGGGCTGGAGGCGAAGCGGATGCACTGTGAGATTCTGTGCCTGTGTTTGTGGTTGTGCAGGGTTTGCTGATGATTGTGTGGTCTGGGTAGATATCAAGGTCGTGCAGGCTTTTGAGGGGGCGTTGGCGCTGTTGGGGGACGGGTGAGGAGGGGGAAGCCGGAGTGTTTGGTGATCGGTTTGTCGGTGGCGGAGCTTCATGGATGTGGGTCTCTTTCGTGGAGTTGGATCTGGGTATGAGGGTCTTAGGGTTTGGATGCGGGACGGCGTATCACGATTGCGACGAGCTTGGTTTGGTCTGAGAGATGTGAAGCTACCTCGAAAACGCGTATGTACAGATACCCAAACTCAAATGCACGTCTATCTTCCAAGACCTATTGCTTCTCCCCCTCCTCATCCCGTCCAGCACATCTTCACCCACCAACAACGACAACAACAACAACAGACTCTCAGAACACAGCGTACCACGCATACACCACCGCCAACAGAGGAACCAACACCATCAACGCCCTCCCCACCACCCTCAATATCACCCAATCCCTCGCCCGCCGAAAACTCCTCACATAAGCCTCCGCATCATTCACATGCGGGAACGCCCCCACCGGCCTCTCCACCCCCAAAAACCCACACAGCGGCCCCCACCCCTCCTCCACATCAAACACCAACAGCCGCTCCGCGGGCACCACCCTCCTGACCACCTCGCCATGCTCCGCAAACGTCCTCTCCATATTCGCGTCGCCGAAATCGTCCCTCCCCCACCCCTTGAGCATGGTCTGTTTGTACCGGCACCAGGGTTCGACGAAAACCGGGTCGAAGCGGCGGAGGAGCTGCCAGGAGGGCCAGGCCATGACGGGGAAGATGGTGGCGTTCATGGAGGCGAGCCATTTCTCGACGGGGCGGTGGGTGAGGATGAATTTGGCGTCGGGGTAGGCGCGCACGAGTTCGTCGACCATGCAGGCGGCGGGGAGGTCCATGATGGCCTGGTTTTGGTATGTTATCAGACTCGTTGTTGTCATCATCAACGCATCATGTTTGCCATACGGCGACACGCTTTGTGAGCTGTAATATGCTGGGGGAAGTGGATTGGATAGGACTGCTCACGTCGAAGTTCCCCAATACGACATCGAGCTCGCGCCGGCCCCACGGCGCGCCCGAGCCCATGTACTTGGCGCGCATGGCTTCGGTCCACAGGGTCAGGTTTCGAAAAGGGTCCGCCCACATGTTGGTGCCGTGGCAGGGGTGGTACCCGAGTTGTTGCAGCGCGGTGTACATTGCTGAGGAACCACACGTCTCTGTTAGTGAGCCGTTCGTCGCGGGAGCAGTCTCGAGAGGGGTGGGGCTACATACACATCGTGCCGGTCCGGTTCAGTCCTAGTACTATGACCTTCATGGGCATGGTTCTGACGGAAGGGAGGGTGTCGACGAGGCGGGGTTTGGGTTGGGCCATGCTGGCTTGACGTGAATACCGTGGTCCAGGCAATGGTAGGACTGTTCACTGTTTTGGCAAGTATGAAACAGATAAGAGGTGATGGGAGATGAGTTGCAGTGACGCAGGAAGAATGGTGAAATCACAGCCGTGTTAATGTTTTTAAAAGCTACTGCTGCCACGATAACCGAGACGATAAAAGCAGAGCGGTTTCACTCGGTGCAGACCACGGAACGATAATAGCGGCAAGATAACATGTTAACACTTTTTTGCCTCAACTGACGCTTGTCCTACCGCCTGGGCTCATTCCTGCGCATGCTTTCGCGGCCGCTGGGCTGGAAACTTTGATTTCGCCACTATAGCGAGTGCTCGATGTGTTATGAGAGAAAGAAAAGGACCTACGCGGCCTCCACTACTGTTTTATACGACCATTGACACCCAAAACGTCTGATCATCATACTTCTAGCTCAAATATTCAGTGAACCATTTCAACTTGCTTCGAGAGAGCGCGAAGAAATACTCAAGTAACCCTGCCATTCACCCCTTTCAAGAGGGAACAATCTCTTCTTCTTCCCAAAACCGAGCTCTCGCTCAACTCTGTAGCACTACATTTGGTGATGCCGTATCTTTCTTGGGATAAAGTCCAAGATCGACTAGGGCTTGATCAGGTTTGGTGTCTATTGATCCGTACTAAGCAATCGGATAGGACGACGATGCCAGCGGCTTCACCTACTTGTATGGCTGCTCTCAAGACTCGAGGTGGAAGGTGTGGTAATGCACTGCAGGCGGCCTCAACTGGGAATCATAATCGAGCTGTGCAGCTGCTGCAAGAGCGGGGCTAGAGTCCTCGCTCATGGTGGAGAGTATTGCAACGCATTGTAGCGGCTTAATATGAAGGCCATATTCGACTCGCGCAGCTCCTCCGAGAACGGAGCCGAAATTGAAGCTCAACAGTGAGAGTAAAAAGCTCGAATGCCTGTTGGGATGTTTATGATTTGCTACGGACCGAGGAGCAACGCCACCAGTTCACTGATCACCCAGCATGATCAGAATATCAAGAAGCTTGGCTCAAGCATTTTTTGGATTGGAGAAGGGACTGGATTCGCAAGACAGAACGATAAGAGGATCTGCCGTCAAGATACCTTGGCAAAAGTCATGTGGTCGAACAAGGATATTGTAGGAGTACTGGATCCAGGATCCGAAATGCTACGCGAAGTGCAAAAGGGCTTCCATATCATCCTCCGGCTAAGGAAGGATGAAAGAACCGAGATCTCTATCACGTGCTTCTTTGAAGAAGCTCCCGTGACTGCGATTGGAGAGGTACGATGATTAATGCGTTAATTATATCCTGATCCTAAATAATCTAGGTTGTGCCGCTGCACTCCGCAGAGATCAAGGGCTATAGTTGCGATGGCATTCATGCAAATCATACGGTAACCGTGGAAGCCCCCATCAGTCTTACTATGCTTATTGCTGTAGGACATGACGAAGTTTCCAAACCGAAAAGATCGCGGGTACGACGCGATTCTAGGTGAACTTCTGCGCTGGAAGAAGACAGCCCATAGAGTGACTATGATTGAGCCTCATTCAGGTTAGTCCCGCAATTGGCTCCATTCCGGTTGTTGTGTGGTAGTAGAAGGGACTGGTAGCTTCAGTCACATTTGCTTAAGGTTGCCTCACTTCCAATGCTCTACTCAAGTATGTGACTTAAGTGTTGGAATCTTAAAAATTAACCTTGTGTTTTCCATCATCCACACAGAATCATAGCTGGTCAAAATAACAAGTCAGCCAACTCGAGTGGTCAGTATGTATCTCACGCGCTCGATCCTTCAATTTACGAGAGTAGAAGGAAATTCTGACAGCTCTGTACAATTCCCATAGATCATGAAACTCCCGTTCGATGGAAGGTTCCCCGTGTCAGCCCTCTTTATACCGGACGTAGAGAACTTGGTGACCGACTTACTGCCGTGTTCTTTTTTGATCATTCTGCAATCGCAACCAAGCAAAGGGTGTTTGTCATTGTCGGAATAGGTGGTGCAGGGAAGAGCGAAGTTTGTGCCAATTTTGCAGATGTTCATGAAGATGAGTAGGTACGACCTAACATGTCACTGATCTTCAACTGGCCAAGCAAGGTACTGGGGAATTTTCTGGCTTGATGGGAGGAGTGTCACAACAGCCGAGCAGGGGATCATCGATATCGGGCGCCAGTGCGGTATAGCAGAATCCAATAGCACAAGTGTGAAATCATGGCTAGCCTGCAAGATTCAGCGGTGGCTTCTGATCATCGACAATGCCGACAACACGGACATCGATTACTCGAAATACATGTTATTCAGCAAGAGAGGCGATATTCTACTCACTACACGCAACTCAGAGTGTGCTGCATACGAGACTGTGGGAAGCAAACTATTCGACTGCTGTGAGCCTGAGCTTGCTCGGGAACTTTTATCCAAGGTTACTTACATACCAGAGAGTCGGTGGAAGGAGAAAGAGAAAGCTGCTGTGACCGTCATCCAAAACTCTGGCTCGCATACGCTGGCAATAGTCCAAGCTGGCGCGTTTGTCAGGAAAGATTTATGTTCTCTCGAAGAGCACCCAATCATCTTCCAAAAGCAGAACGAACAGCTTCTAAGGTTTCACTCGGAAGCAAACGTGTCAACATATGGCAATGTGTACGCAACGTTCGAAATCTCTGCAGAGTATCTTCAAAGTTCGAAACTTCCAGAGTGCTTGGATGCTTTAAGCTTGCTTCATACTCTCGCCTTTATGCACAGTAGTGAAGTCACAGAAATACTGTTTCAAAAAGCTTCTAACTATGCTACTGAGCTCCACAATATAAGATCTATAGGTTGCGACAAAAGATTCTTATCCGTGCGCCATATCGTAAGACTGTCGGAGTACATCCAGCGAGGGTGGTCCAGTAACTTTCAAGACCGCTTGCGATGGCGCAAAGCTTGTGCGATCCTGGAATCTTTATCGCTCATCCCCATGCAAAAACATATCTCGGAACGCATGCATTATTCGACTTTCCAATTGTACGCCGAAAGCGCTTCTGCTCCTGAAGTCACCCCTCATGCACGCCATATCCCAGCTAACAGGTTTCAAGACCCTGCAGCTGGAGTACCTCACCTGCAAGGAATTCTGGCTGAAGGAAGACACATCGGAGGACATTAGGGAGAAATTCTCGGATTGAAGACTTGCCTTAGCTTCGATACCCTCGTGTTCCTGATCAGCCGAGCACTAGAACCAACGCTTGGATTCCATCACTACAGGTGAAATACTGAATGAGCCCACATGCTGGGAACAACACGTCACGTTTCATCCGCAAGGCCATCCATTCAAGAAGGCGGAGGGGATGGAGGCTAAGTCAAGTACTTAGGCGGACGAGGTGACATCGGCGCTTTCCACTCTGGGATGGATCCTGCCAATCCTCGACGATCAAGTATGAAGGCAACAGTAAGGGGAACACTGACCGAGCTTCTCAGTAAAATTCCCAGTACGATAGGCTCTCTTGCATTGTGCCAGATGATCGCGCCATGACAATCCAAGTCAGCGACTTTCATGGTTAAAATATGGCGTGTAATGCTAGATGATCGTTTAGCTGTTCTGCGCGTGGCGATGCTCCAATTCATCCACGCTGCGGGAAATAAGCATGGGATATGAGTTACAATCTGGTTTGATATGGACTACCAAGAGTCAAACTTCAGAAGTAGTAATGTCAATCACAGAGCCATTTACTCATCAAATGTTGATCTCGTCCTAGTTTTCCACGCCTAAACACCCAAGTACCCATTCACCACCAGCGAAAGAATATGCCAAGGCGATCCTTTCATTACCGGAAGCCTTGTGTTGTTCCCGCCACATGCTTCTCGTGATTATTAATTATAATAGGTCAACTAAATCTGCGTCGTTGGCTGGTGGATGGATAAGGCATTGGATGACTCACTTGGCATGGCCTAATGCTGCACAAACACGCAGCAACACAGCGCCAACCACCACATCTGCCCACGCGACCGCTAGTTTGTGCAGTCAACACCTCGTTTATTGTCTTAGCATAGCCCATTTAGGAGGCTTCATAGCACCCAAAAATAAACAACAACAACGACACCATAGTAAAACAGCATCTCAAGATCTCCAGTGGAAATGGAATTGAACGTTCAAGGACCAAGACCGGTCAACACGGCGCCTACCACGTCCAGAGCAATCTGGAATGCATTATATAACAAACTCAGAACCAGACTTAGAGGTTCTAGGCAGAGGTACATCTATACCATACCTCGCATATTCTATCAGTCGAACTCTAACCTTTGCCGTAAAAGCACCCTTGACATCGACGGAGAGTCTGCTTCTTCAACCAAGTCTACGAACAGAGAAGCCCACGCGATCAACGGATCGCTCAAACCTCATCCTCCCAAACCATCCCTCAATCCGCAAACACCCGCATCAACCACGCCCACACCTCTCGGCACCCTATCCGTCCTACCTCGTGAGCTACGGGATGAAATCTACAGCCACGTATGCGAGCGAGAATACGATTTCGGCCGCTTTTCGGACAGACTACACAGGAAGTGGCATTCCGACGGAAACACGGACCTGCCAATGCTAACATTGTCAAAAACCATACGTGAAGAACTCCTCGCCGTCCTCCATGCCGAAGCCGTGTTCAGCATCCGCAGCGCGCGCTACTTTCAGAACAAAGCATGGACGCGCAACGACATCCCATTCATCGATCACATCCAGCGAGTGGGACTGTCGACCGCGGTATGCGCATTGAGCGATGAACACTGCAACGAATCCATGCTGGATCCTCGCGAAGCAAACGAACAATTGTCCAAGATGAGAGCAGAGCCCACTTCGTTCTTCGCCGGGACAGAAGTGCCGAGGAAGACCTGCGTTATCGAATTCATACTCTGCACGCCAAAAACGATGCTGATACGTCAATCACCTCTTTTCGATGCCATCAAGCACCTGACAGGCTTCAAGACCGTGACGTTGAAGATTTCGTCAATCAGGGAGCATTGGGGGCCACAAGATGCATTGATCTACATCGGGGAAGATCCCTCATTCATGGATCACGCTGTAGGCTTTGCCGCCATTATCGATGCAATAGGGAGTGCGCTCGAGCCATCACTTGGTCCCAACGTCATCAGCGAAGCAATTGTCCTTCAAGGTATTGGTTGGAAGATTACGTTTCATCCGCGAGATTACCTATCCAAGCAGGAGAAGCCAGAGGCTGGATCTGGCGCTCAATTGGAAGAGGCGGCAGATACTTTGACCGCGCTTGAAAAGTAATTGATGACGATTGACATGGAAGGATAGCAACCAGGATGGACGTGGGCCACTCATCGACAGTGTATATGAATAGAAGATGAAGGCGGCACGGCAAGTAAGGAATGCTTTGAACAGGTACCACCAACTAGATATCAGTATTCACCATACATAAGCCTCAACCCCAACACCCTAGAGCGCCTTGACGAAATCGCAAAACTCGAACAACCACTTGCTTGAAAAGTCTAGGTGCTAGAACGGCGGCTGACTCAACCATCCCAAGCGTAAGACGCGTTCCGTAACAATGCTGTATGCAGGCTTTTGGTTTCCTCTCAAGTTTGATATCAAAGCAAAAACCCTCCATTCACAGGATTCGGATATCCGCTGGTGATATGCATCAAGTCCGACCTTCCTAAGCGTCAATCCCTGAGTAACAACATGACTCAAAAGTATATGACGTAGAGTACCCTCACAGAGTCCTTCAACCGCAGTACAATCCATCAAAAACCAAAAAGAAATTAACAGTGTGTCTTTCACACCCCCTCGCACTCTTCTCAACCCCCTCGGCGGCCTCCCTCACAGTGCTCACACACCTCTCCAACAGCGGCAGCCCCTGCCTTGCCTAACCACAAATATCTCTACTCTATCGACAGCAATCCCAACCCCTTACCCTCCGCTATCTCTACCTCCCACCGACCCTCATGCGCTTGCTTGGAATCTACACTGACTGAAAAGTGGCAGATCCCGAAGTTTGCAGACTTCAAAAGTCAATCGGAAAGTACATGCTGTGCATTGTCATATACCTCTAAGTTAAGACAATATTTTTTGTTCGTTTGCGAGGAGGAATCTGCAGCGCCCCAACGCTAAGTATAGGATGGCAAACGAAAGCATATGGGCAAAAGCGAGATGGAGGGACAGATGCCGGACAGTTCTACACAATCAAGCGTGCGCGACAGCTGCCTTTACCACGCAAACGGAACCACACGCCGCACCAGCTAGCGCACGACACGTTTGCCTCGCCTCATCCAGGAACAGAATCTCTGCCCCTACCACGCGAACGTCGCAACCATGCCCCCGGGCCACCTCCTCAACGCAAACTTCCTCGCCTCGTCGAGCAGCAAGACCCCCAGTATGCAATTGTTTTCTTCAGATTATCGAAGACAACCCTTCCGTACTGAACGGCTTCAACGATAGCAGAGAACGATTCGAGCAAGACCATGTCCGCGGCTTCGATGGCAATGTCCGAACCACTACCGAGGGCGATGCCGATATCTGCGGCCTTGAGTGACGGCGCGTCATTCACGCCATCCCCGGTCATCCCAACTATTTCATCTCTGGCCTGGAATTCGCGTACGATGCGGAGCTTCTGCTCGGGGGTTGTCCTTGCAAAGACGATCTCATCGTATCGGCAGAGCTGATCCCATTGATTTTCGTTTAAGGTGATAATTTCTGGCCCGCTGAGAACGATTGAAGTTTTCGAAGCGTGTTCATGTGTGGTTTCAGGACTCAATTCCCTTTTGGTCGAGCCATACTGAGAGTCTTTCTCACGGGAGAGCGCCTTGAAGTCTTTGACGAGGCTTGGAACACTGCTGACGATGCCACAGTCTCTGGCAATTGCTTGAGCTGTAAGGGCAAAGTCGCCGGTGACCTGTAGCGCCATCAGCACAGAAATCCAGGATCAGTCTAGATTGAAGATTCACCATGGAAATCCGAATCCCCGCTCTTCTCAATGTACGCACAACCTCAGGAATCTCGGCTCGGGGAGGGTCCACAATGCTGACCAGCCCGACGAGGGTCAGACCAGTCGTGGCACTTTTTGTAATTTCGGATTCAAGGTCATTCGACACGACGAGCGACTGAGCCGGAAGGGTTTTTCGTGCGAGCAGGATAACGCGCTTTCCGTGGGCGGGCCAATCGTTCTTGATCTCTTCAATCGTGCTGCGAATGTCACTGTTCAGTACGGTTGTATCGCCGGAATTGCTCGTAAAGTGCGTGCACCGGTCTATCAAGACGTCAGGTGCGCCCTTGATTGTGAGGAGTCTGTACAACAAGATGAGTAACCGCAAGCCAAGAACGGGGAAAATACACTCACAGATCCTCCGAGCTGTAGTGGCATCCTTCACTAAGAGGAAGTGTATACTTCAAGCCCTCCGCATCAGCCAATGAGAAGGTCTTGATCATAAACTTGTTTTTGCTATTGAACGCCAGCTCGAAGTTCTTCTTCCAGAAGCGCTTTAGCTCTGATACAGATCCTAGCCCCTCGGAGAACCTCAAGATGGCCTTGTCAGTGGCGTCCCCATTGATTTTTCCGCTCTTGAAGGGGCAGAGTGCCGGTAGCGGCGTCGAACTCTCCAGAGTTGCACAGTCCAGCGACGGCTCACATTTGGTCGACGGCATTAGTAGAAGTATTGTGGTCATCGCGGATCTCGTCTCGTGCAGATTGTGGGGTCATCTTCTTGGTGCCGATAGAGCATTCGGTAACAAACATTTCGTTCTAGCCGCCCTGTCAGCCTTAACTCTTCACATGGGCTTGAGGTCCTAATCAGATAGTTCATACTTGAGTCAGAGTACCGGTTTTGTCTGAACAAATGACAGACACAGCGCCCAACGTCTCCACCGTTTTGAGTTGCACAAAACCTTATTCTTGCGCATCAAGTTGGCCGTGATTGTCAGACTCGCGGTCAAAGCGATTGGAAGTCCTTCAGGAATGAACGCGATAGCAACACTGACGCAGTCAACGATCAGTGTAGGGACGTTGATCCAAGATGGATGGTCTCTTCGCAGCCAAGAAGCCCTGGAATGAAAGTTAGCGTCGTTTATCTTGAGGGTAGGTGCCGTTACACACCACAGAATGATCACGAGCACGATCATGGAGAGCATAATAGAGACGATGATGATGACGAAGTGCAGGACCTCCTTTTCCAGTGTCGTCATGCCAGTCTTGGGCTCATTCGTTAACATCGCAATGCGTCCAAAGACCGTTTTATCGCCAGTAGCTACAACGACACCCAGTCCACTGCCGGAGACACAATGAGTGCCCTGCATCCCAATGCACTTGGTCTCAAGGTAATTGTCATCGGTCGAATCTACCGTACCAGAAAGTGGTAAAGACTCCCCTACGCACTACGGTCAGTGGAAGTTCGATTTTTCAAGAACATATTGAGATGCTCTACCAGTGAGAATAGAGCGGTCAAACTTCGTATCGGAAGAAATCTCCACGAAGCGTACGTCCGCTGGCAGCTTGTTTCCCGCTTTCATTAGCAAGAGATCCCCCGGGACAATCCCGCTCGCAGAAGTAGTGACTTGGGCGCCATCCCGGAGCAGCAAACAATCCTCTGGCATCATGTTTGTGATCGACGCCATCACTTTGGAGGAAGACCAATCTTGCCATGCATTGAACGCAGCCTGTATGAGAAAGACAGCGAGCAAGACTATTGCTAGAGCGAGGTTCGCCTGTGTGGGAGGGTCTCCAAGTGGCTTCCAACATATGAAGACAAGTATGGAGCCCAACAGGAGGATAGATCCAAACCCTTTGAAGAAATAGCCAAAGATCTGTTTGAAGCGATGGGTGGGAGGAGGAGAGGGTGTATTTCTGCCGTACTCAACCAATCGGAATTTGACCTCCTCTTCGCTAAGACCCTTGATGGCAGAGGTAGACAGTCGGCTGAAAACTTCTTCCGGAGATATGACGTGCCATTCAAGTTTAGATAACTCTGCATGCGCTCTGCCATCAGCCTCAGATTGAACTAACGACTCTGGGATGACATGCCTGTGGTAGCGGAGTCCTTGGCTTTCTTTGCGTCTGCCAGGCCTTTCTCTTTGGATTCGTCGATGTTGAAGGAACTTGTTGGGCGTCAGAACCAGTCTGAGATGTTGGAAGCGAGCGCTTACACTGTTCGATATTGGATGGGAAGCATCGTGCCTGGATCGATAGAACCTCTCCTACTGTTTGCACTGTGTATCGATAGCTGGGAGCTTGTGGTCTGCGTGTGCGCGACCGGATTGCGAAAGTTCTCCAGAGCTTCTTCGTCAACAGTGTGCCAACGGAGTCCAGGCTTTTTGCCGTCATTCCCAGACATTTCCATTCCGAAGTCTAGAGATTAAGAGCAGACAGAGCTTTAGAAAGAGCCGGAAAAGCAAGTAAGGTAAAATGTGTAACAAGAGACGATAAAGAGAGTCCCAAATCTGTATGAAGGAGCAGAGAATTAGGGCCCCTTTTTTATGTGTTATTGAAGCAGAGACATGACCGTTATGCCAATTTCAAGGCTGACGGCAAGATGGGCAGTGAAATCTGTAGTAAAGTCTCGAGTACGGGCATTGGGTGAGGTACAAAGGGGATAAAAGGAGGATAGAGGAGAAAATCGCGTGAGGGATTTTATGCTAGTCTAGTGATCGTGCAATGGTCCTGAGACGCCCATTCCTTGGATTTACAGTCATTGTGTCGAGGCAGCGACTCGAATTTTGCAGTTGAACTCTGGGATGGGTCCAAGCCTCCATCAGGCGGTAATCGCTGCGCCTCCAATGCGAGAGCCAATCAAGGCGCATGTGTCAAGACGAAGATGTTCGGCTTTTGTCTTTGACTCGTGAAATCCAAGATGTGAACTGATCCAAAGATGCGGCTGGCCGGAAACAGCAAAGGTGGTGAAAAAGTAAATCGCGCAATTCTCATATCATTGCAGAGAAAAAATCCCGCATATCTCGCTTATCTTCAGACCCCACTATTTCTGACCACACGGACCATGTTCCCACGTTCCCCATGCACGAGACTGTTGTACGCACTGCCTCAGTCTAGAGCATCAATCTGCACATGAAAAGTGTCACTGAAGTTCCACTATTCCGTCCGCCCTTGACTCGATTTCGGCGTCTCTGTTAGAGACCAAGACTTAGCTATGCTAGCTTGCTGTTGTGGTTGCTATGGTGGCTGTGGTGGCTGTACGATGATGGTACAGAATCGCAGACGTAGAGGAAAGGGAAAGAGCAGTGTGAGACAGAGTACAGCACTGATGTGCTGGCGTTGTATGCAGCGAGAAATAGCTGTGCCGCTGTGCATGCTTATATCTTGCAATCGAGAGGTGGACCAATTGCCACAAACAATGTACTAGTCCTCTTACTCTATGCCGATCACGCTCCGAACAGAAGCGTGCCTGTGCGAGTGTGACCAGCCTTCAGCATAGACTCCATCTGTGACTAGAATCTCGAGGACTTTCAAGAGGGCCCTTACCAGAAGCCGCTAAAGATCGGGGAAAAAAAAGATCCCGAGCTTGGACCACGCGGTTGCTCCAGCTTTTGTCTGGGGACCCTTGTGGACACTTGTGGATCCTTGTAGACCCAGACTCAGCGGCAAGAGCTTGGGAAGCAGCAGAGTGACGTAGTCACGCATCCCACTCCCCAAGTATCACGCATACTCTTGGCAATTTCAATGATTAGTAATGCATAAAGAGCGTTAAGAAGCCTAACTCGTCTTCGTCTTAGACTTCTATCGCTTTCTTTAGCTAATTAATTAGAAGTTACTAAATTAAATTAGAGAAGTTCGCTAATTAAAAATATATCTAATACTTAATAGATTAATAAGATCTAAATTTAGCTATTATTTATTTATTACGAAGCTCTTATTAATTAGTAATCTTTAATATATATATAGCGATTTCTAATAGATTAAATTATAATATAATACTTTTCTTATCGATATAAATCTTAAGAGAATAATATTAGAATTTAATCGAATTTATAATAGTTATCTATAGAAGTAAATAGAAATACTAACGCGTATAATACGTCTAAAGTTACTTAATCTCTAGCTAATCGCGGCGAATATACTTCTTCTTTAACTCTAGAATTATAGTAATAGCTATATAGATCGATTTGAGATAGTCTTACTCTAAGAATTAATAGTAGAAAGTCTTATAGAGATACTTAAAGAACTTCTTACAATCGTCGATATATAGATGTTATTTAAGAGTTCTTTCGCTATATTTTCAATAGAGAAAATAATTAATCTATTATTTATCTTTTTTAAGGCCTTAAAAGACTAGTTAAATAGCCTTTTATTTAACTATAGAGTTATTAATAATTATATAGCGAAAATACTATATATCTCTTTTCTTATATTACTTCTTAAACTTTCGAAGAAATATCTTTATAATATTATTATTCTCGATTAACGAGACTATATAGACGTAAAGAATTTATCTATTATACTCGCTACGAGCTATAACGATAAATAGCTTTTATTTAAGAGCGTTATTATTATAGATAATATTTATTAAGATAAAATATTCTCGTCTTTAAAGAAATATTAATTAGATTAATATTATTTTACTCGTTAATCTAATTATTCTAATTAATAAATATTATAAACTTATATTCTTTCGTAAATACGATATTATAAATTACTTCGCTATCTATATCTCTCTTAATAATAATATTAATATATTATATATTCTTCTTCTACTTTAAATCTTCTAAATAATTAATCTATTACTCTATCTACGACGTCTTTATACTCTAAATTTATTAATTAGAGTAAAACTTCTTTTATTTAACTCTAGTATTATAATAATATATTAGAGTAAGATATTTATCTCTAGTAGCCTTTAAAGCAATTAGATTATTAATTTATTTTATATCTTTTAGAATAGCGTAAATTAAGTAAACTTTAATATTCTTAATAACTACTTTATTAGCGATATTTATTATAAAAAAGTTAATTTTATATTAATTAATATAGTCTTACTCGTAATTATACTTTTAGTAAATATATTTTTTATTAAGATAAAGAGAGACTTTAATAAATAAAAGAATACTACGATTAGATAGATTATAGATCTTTATTATCTTTAACTTTATTTTATAAAAATCGATATAATATAACTACTTATTTCGCTAATTATATATCTTACTAATAGTTTTATTCTTATATAAATAATATTATTAATAGAATAATCGAGTATCTTAGATAATTAGCGGCTTATCGAGCTTATTATATATTTAGAAATTATTAATTAGAGATTAATACGCGTTAAATTACTTAAGTATCTATTTAATAACTATTTTTAGCGTAAAAATAATTTTATAAATCGTTAAAGTATTTATAAATAACTTTAGTATTATTAACGCGACCTTCGAGAATATTATAAACGCGAGTTTACTACGTTTAATCCCCTTTCGTAACTCTTTCTACTTATTAAGACTAATAAAGATCTTTTATTTAATAGGGGGATAATAGAAGATAAAGAGGATGTTAAATAATAGTAATAACGATCTAGACGCGTTAGAGTATATATCGCGACTTTACTTAATATTACTAAGATTACTCTTATTCTTCTTCTATAATAAGGCTATATTATCTTTCGAGAGAATCTCTAATAAAGTCTAATTAATATCTTTAAGATTGCTATTATACTAATTTAGCTTCTCTTCAGTATTCTCAAAGCCCTTATATTGCGAGGGTTGGCGAATAATATATTTTTAAGAGATTATAGTAGGCGGAGCGAAGTAGTAAACGAGGCGGAGTTATAAATAGCTTTAAAAAAATTGGTGGGCGATAGCGAGATATAAAGAAGAAGAGTGTAATAGGTAAGGAGGGCTGCTAAATTACTATGAGAGGGCCTTACTAATCCGGCGGGTCGGCCTAATCGTTCTCCGGTAATATTACCGTAAGGGTGGGCTGAGGTTTAAAAGCTACCCCCCCCGGCTCAGCTTTAGCCGCCGCTTTAGCAGCTAAGCCAGTAATCTTAGTACTCAATCGTCACATATTTCCTTTCTACATAGACCCATCATTCACATTGAGAATGTAGCAAAGTTTATGCATAGAGAGAGAATATCAATTCACAACAGGAGAGATCTCCTTCTTTACCAATCAGAAAAAATTGACTCCTACTGTCAAAGGATCTTGAACGGAAGGGATTAAGCACATAAACGAAAGAAGAAGTCCTTTGCAGGTAAAACAACGATTCTCATTGGAAAGTCTGTGAAAAAATTGTCGCTCTCTTCTGGTACTCCGCCTGAGTTGTACGATTGCTACGACTCCTCCCTTGCAGGTACAAGGACGTTTCTTAGGCAAACGTTGTGAGAACCGTCCTCGTGTTCTAGCAACTGTCGGACTTCTACAGTTTCATCAAGAGTTTTCGCCCTCTATGCATGACTTTTGCTTCACTCTCTTACATACTCTTATTTGGCCGTGGCAGCAGGAAACGGCCGCGAAAGGTTGGGGCTCCTGCTAAGCCATCGGGATTGTGCCTCGGCCTCAGCCCCTGTAAGACCTAGTATCCGGAAGTGACGTGCCACTCGGCCCTCTCGCAGGTAGCGACGGAATCCCTACTCCAGCCCGTCGCGCTCAGCAAAGGCATTGTCGGGTTACGCCGATTTGAGACTGTGACTGTAGACCATGACTCGGATTGTGGGCCAGACGCCATTGACTGGGCGCTGTGACCCAGACTCTACGGATCCTCCACTATTTCGAGCGCGTAACAAATCTATTTACGTAGAGCGTAGTGAGGGAGGGACTGGAGGAGATAATGGGGCCGGGAATTTAATATGAGGGGCGTGCGCGGGAGGGGAGGTTTTGTAGAATCGCGGGCACGTATGTATTCCAGTGATTAGGTTGAAATTGCAAACACAAGACGGCGCGTGGTAAATCCAAAGGGGGGGATTCTTTCGGAAGACGTAGAGTCGTCCTCCAAGCAGATAAAAGAGAGATTCAATTGATGTTAACGAGAGTCTATCGAGTCCACCCTAGGCTGATCCATCTAATTTCTTTCATATCCGCTGGCCAGCTAGCTTTCATCACCCCCCGAGTCCCAATCCATTCATGTGTTTAAGTTGTAGCAGTCTTCCCAGCATCAAGCGCGAAAGTAGGGAAAGGAAGTTTCCGGGATACCAGTGACTGAATTCCCTATGTTCTTATCAGTGTCTGACTCATCTCCACGAGGGGACAATGGGACGTACGGGAGCGCTACTCTGCTGCTTTCTAAGACGGTGGGGCAGGAGGCGAGCCAGATGGAGGAGGTCCAGAGAAAGTGCCGGTTGGCTTTGGTCCGTGGTGACCATCATGCAGTATACCAGTGGTGTGAGGCCCGTGGTGACCGTCATGCGGCATACCAGTGCCATGAGGGCCGTGGTGATCATCGTGCGGCATACCAGTGCCATGAGGGCCGTGGAAGCTGACACCGCTGGGTGGAGGGCCGTGAGGACCACCTGATGGAGGACCTTTGTGCTCTTCGGCTGGAGCAGCAAAGACAGCTACCGGAGCCAAGGCGGCGACAAAGAGGGTGAAGAGGGTAGAGAGATGCATGCTGGCTGCTGTTGGTGGTGGTTGGGTTGGTGTGGTGGAGGTTTTGATTTGTAAAGATGTCTGCTTTTGCTGAATGAATGTACTTGGGTTGTGTACTTGAATGAGAGGGTGCTGTCGAGCAAATTGAAAAAGAAACAGAGACCTCTTATAGGGAAGACACTGCTAAGTGGCGCCCTTCAAGGCGCTTTCTTTGGTTGCTATAGGGGCTCAAGTCGTACGCGTCAAGCTTCCATTCCTGAATTTCCACGTAAGCGTATGGTATGATCAAACTTCTTCCGAGGCAAGTCTAGGCTTGACTCTCTTGGTCTTCCACCCGATGATTGCAAGTCAAAGAAACGCAACTGGTTTAGTTGGTGACGAGATTGTTTGATTGATGAATGAAACACCGTTTCGGCGGAATGTTAATATGAAAGCCAACGCCGTAATACAAAGCATGATCTATGTTGGTGCCCCTTGATAATATGGTTTGCTAAGCTTGTTCGTTGGTGCCTATCCGTCGCTGGCTCTGGGTTAGTGGGTATTGGATATCCGTCTCACGTTCCGAGCGCCCAGGGCAGTAATTGGCCCTGCAGCTTGATGCAAGGTACGAGGAGTCGCGGAGGCTCTTTAAAAAAGCATGACAAGAATGGAGTACGTACTTCTCTTCACAACCCTGTGCTTCATCAGCCTGCGCACATGGACAGGGAATCATCGCACTTCCAATGCACAGGTGACAACCACCCTAGATACATATCTAAGGTACCATTATACGCCAAAGTCCACATAACCAAGCAGTGTCAGAACTATTGGCTGTCGTCGCATGACGGCTCAAAGAAATTTCAACAGTAGTCGTCAGCTTCGGGTCAAAGTATGTGTAGTAGCTGCATTCGGTTTAGCGGACGCGTGGTCTCCGATTCTCACCAACAAAGGGGGACCGACGCTTAGATCTCTTCAATGATTATGAGCTGAGTCTGATGCACGATGGGCGAAAAGGGCTTTAGATTACTACTACGAGTCACATTATTGTAGATATGTAGTATGAACGGAATATATGGCTCACAATTCTGTTATTTGGACCGAGGTTACACGCTAGTCCCAAGCGGGTTTATCAGATTAGATTTGCTATCTAGAATGTTTGGCATCTTACATCTTGCGAGAGGGATGGCCTTCAGGAAGGCAGTATACTGCAAATACATGTCAGTTGAGTGAGGTCACAAGTCAGAGGATTCTTGATAGCTCGTAGAAGTTGTTCTTGATTAAATACAGCCGTGGAAATGATAAGCCGCCAACCAAGTGCTTACCCGCCTCCACGGGTCGCGTAGTCGGAGTACAGCTAGAGAGAAGTCATGATGGAGTACAAAGATTTCGTTCTCCAAAAGGGACTCGCACCATGTCTTCTTCCAACAGCATTAATTAAGAGAGTGTACTGTTGACTTAAAGGATCCATATGCTCGATCTCGCACTGTGGCTTCCGCCAAAAGAGTGTGTTCATAAAGCACGCAAGATGAAACCCATCGCATTACATGCTCCATATCCAACGAAATACACAGTATCACCCACGCATGAAAAGCCAAGAACACCCCATCGCACCCTGATCCAAACAAATATCCCCTATCCGTGTCCCTTGACACTTGAGCGCCACCTTGGATCCTTCAAAGACCTGCTTTTTAACTCTTGAGTGTCACACGAAGAGTGCAGAGAGTCTCAAGAAGCGTGCTAGGGTCCCTCGGGCGATGGACTCTCACGGCCTAAAACGGGATCGAATGACCATTTCTTGAATGCTTGCGACGGCGATGGCTTGTTCTTCGAACCATGTCGGTAAGGGGCGAAATTGGCTTTCGCTACATACTCCTTGAAATCTTGTGAAGGCGATCGCGGTTGATTCCCTTGAATAAAGTCCTGGCCAATGTCGTAGTCGCACCCGATGTTCAGTGTCTTCATAGCTGCGGCCCTAATCTCCTTGATACCATCTTTCAACTCTGCCAGTGGAATATCCGAATGCTAGTAGCGGTGGTTAGCGCAAGCAATCGAGAAGTACTCATTAGTAAAACTCGCCTTGCTGAGCACTTTCTCACATTCTCCGTCTATTTCGGTAATAGCTATGATCTCGTCATAGTCCGGAACGACTTTTCGTGCAACTAACTCGCCGACTCCCGCCTTGGTCATTCCTCGGTTGGGGAAGTCAGACCTTTCGTGGAATCCGCGGCGTGCTCGACACTCTATGGCTTCTATTTCTACGGTGCCAGGGTTTTTCAACTTGATTAGCTCAGACACAACTTTGGCGTTAACTCGAAGGATGCTAAAGCAAAGAATGATCGCAACGACTTTGGGTGTGTGTCTTGGAGGTTTGAGAGGTTTGGGTTTGGAAGGCATTCTGGTAGTCGGAAATGGTCTGTTTTGAGGGAAAAGGGTTCAGTACCAACATGAGCTGAGTGGTATTGCGGTAAGCATGTATGACTTTCTAGAGGTAAGAAAACCATAGTCTGGGACGCGGATTGACTCTTATTATTGTAAACATTTGCCTGCAAGGCTTCATCTCGAACACTGCAAACCCCTTGTTCCTATTCGATCAGAGATGTTACATGCATCTAAACAGTATCCATCGAAGAAATGTCAAGTCTTGCAGGACCAAGGCGACTTGCGACTGGATGTTTGGCTCGTATTCCTGTATTCGTAGGACGGTGAGATTCTCCCAAACGATTGTCACAGCCTCCGCTGGCAGTACATCCTGCGAAACACAGAAATACGTGCATCAGCATGACGATGTTGCAAAACCCGGTGAGTTGTAGGTGAGCACTGCTTGGCGTTTGGGATGGTATGAGGCAAGGACATCCACCCTGTCACAAGATGATGACAACAGTTCGATAAGTATCGCAGTCTTTATTGGTGTACGTCCCTCGGAAACAATGAAACATCTGTCAGCGATCTCATGTAAATCAGTGTGTGATCGTTGCTTGCTCATACGTATCAGAGATGTTTGAAGATTCAGCCCCCGCGGACCTGGACCTGGACCTGGACCTGGACCTGGACCTGGCAGGAAGGCGCGAGAAAGACTAGAAATCCTAAACAAACCGAGAAAGCCATGAAGCTCAATCACAGCTTTATTTGAAGGCTTTTGGTCGGTCGTAAAGCACTGTTAGACAAAACTATGCTCTATAAACGAGAATTGATGGAGAGCAATGTCATTGTAAGTAATTCCGGGGTTCCACATTTTGTGACAGCGGTTCGGAAGTTTCAGCCTGTTCCCCTGCAATTCGACAAAGTGACTCTCACATCTTTGTCAGATTGCATTTGAGTATGGACCAATTCCTCTCAGGTGAAGCTCTTTTTGCTTTGGCATTGCTTCAGAGTTTTACTGCCTTCTGCTGTTCAGGCACAACATCGGTCCTTACGATGTCTTATGTTCTTCTTGAAGTCATCAGTGTCGTATACGGTAAGCCTTTCCGATTTGATTCCCTGTACCAATCTAATGTTAGAAGCAATCCTAATTATAGGCCACATTTTTTTACAAGAGAAGGCGACAAGTAACACGTTGTCGGAAGCTATCATGTTTATGAGCGACATGTTCTTCCTGGGAAATCCCAGAATTTATAGGCTATCGGAAGCAACCATAGTCTCAAGCGACATATTCCTCCGAGATATTTTCAGAAATAAGTAGGAAACCGTGAATGAAGGAAGTCCGAAGTTCAGCGACTTAGATTGTCACTGTTTCTGGTAGCTTGCTTGATGCGCAACCAATCCAGACTACAATTTGGGTTGATTCTCCGTCGAAATCACTTCCGCCCGGGCTTATTAGGTCTTCAAAAGACGTTGCGTCAGATCGGTGCAAACATTATACGCTGCTCTAAAAGTG
Organism: Letharia lupina; assembly: GCF_014066315.1. Classification (NCBI taxonomy): domain Eukaryota; kingdom Fungi; phylum Ascomycota; class Lecanoromycetes; order Lecanorales; family Parmeliaceae; genus Letharia; species Letharia lupina. Next base: position 72,444 of record NW_023502976.1, read on the forward strand.
CCATACTTGGAGGATTCAAGAAGAAGCATTCACTCAGCGGGGTTGCTCGAGCTGATACAAAAGGTGCTGAGGTACGGTAATCAGAAACGACTTTTCCGCAGCTAAATGCGGCTAAGGTACCTTAGCTTATACCCGCTAGTGTTGTTCTTGCTTAATATCCCACGAAAACTACACGCACAAATGAGTTCTAAACGATGATTGGCTGGGTTCTAAGGCTTAGAAGCACGCAGACAGCGGTCCACAATGCAGCTCAGCCCTAAGAAAACTCCCTCTACGTAAGGTAGAAGACCTGGAGTCTAGATACAAGAAATCGCTGAAAAAATGAGGCTCCAAAACCTCTTTTTGCGACGAGAGGAATAGGAATAAGAATCAGGAGCGAAAAAACAGGAGGGATACCGCCTACCAGTATCGGGTTACAGCTCTTCCAACATAGCAATCTCGGCTATGTTGCCTTGTGTGTACTGCGCCCCACTAGCCCCCAGTCAAGCTGTGGCGAAAAGTCTCTCTAGCGTCGGCATGATATACGCGCTGCTAAGTTCTCGTCAGCGCTTCTTTTCCAACCGAGCCATCAATCGTGGGACGCATAGAGAAGTCTCGATCTGTTTTCACCCGGAGCGCAAGAATATCAGTCCTGTCAGGGTCTAGCTTTGCACCATGGAAGTCCATCATGAAGCACCCATAGCGCATACTCAGTCTTCATCAAAGGATTCTGAAGCTCAGGACATTGGGGATGATTACGAGATTCCCCCTCCAGAACCCTCTACCTCCTTTGCCGGCCTGAAAGACCGCATCAAGCGCCACTACGAGATATGTTCCGACTACTATTACTCGCTTTGGTATGTACGTGTCGAGTGTTCACGGTATCGGATTCCACGCCGGGAAGCATTCGCTAATGAGCAGGGGTGAACATATACACCATGGCTACTTCCTCAATCCAGCAGACACGAAAGAAGTGGCACAGACGCGCCTTGTAGATCTCCTACTCGAGCGCTCTCAATTGCCCCCCGGAAGCCAGGTTCTGGATGTCGGATGTGGCATCGGCGGCACGTCGCGCTATCTAGCTAAGAATAAGGGGTGTAGTGTTACTGGAATCACCATCAGCGGGCAGCAGGTAAAGTTGGCAAAAGACTTGTCTGCAAAAGAGGCAGGACGTGTCCAGGGGGAGGTCGAGACATCCAGCTCCATCGGGTTGGGTAATGGCACTGTAAGGTTCGTCGAGCTCGATGCTGAGAAGATGGGTGACTTCTTCAATGAGTCAGAGACAAAGACGGCCTTCGATTGCGTGTGGATCTCGGAGGCAATGAGCCATTTGCCCAACAAGGAACTCTTCTTTCGGAACGCTTCGATGCTGCTGAATGAAGGTGGAAAACTGGTGGTAGCGGACTGGTTCAAGGCCGAGGAGTTGACAGATGCGCAAATGGAAGCAGATATCAAGCCGATCGAGGGTGAGACTCGCCTGCTGGTGTTAGTCAGCCATGGAACTGACTAGTGCAAAGACGGAATGCTTCTCCCTGGATTGAACACACAGTCAGAGTACCTCAGCTACGCAAAGCAGGCTGGGCTTAGTGTGTTCTCAAAGCCCTTTGATATCAGCAAAGAGGTCTCCAAGACTTGGTAGGTCCCCAAGGGCTTCCCGACAATTGTGAACGGTACCTTGACACATGCATACTCGTAGGGATATATCATGGTCGCTGGTCCAGAACCCAGCGCTGTGGGCCTTTGCCATCTCTCAGGGTCGAGACGGTCTAGCATTCCTTCAAGCTTTCCGAGCGATGAGAAGAGGCTATGCCAATGGCACATTCCGCTATGCTGTGATGGTGTTCCGAAAATAGAGTGACTCGATTGCTTCACCAAAAGTAGATTGGATATATTCCCACTTTATGACTGTGGTTGCTCTCGACAGCGCGTTACCTCTGGGCTTCTCCCGGAAAGACATGTCGCTTATGACTGTAGTCGCTTTCGATAGCGAATGAATTCTGGGCTTCTCACGCAACAAAACATGCCGGTTGTGGTTGTGGTTGCTTCCAACAGCATGCCAGTGTGGGCTTCTCCTAGAAAACCATGTCACTAATGACTCTGGTTGCTTCTCAAAAGAAAGCGTGTTATTCGAGGGTGCTCCCAGAGAAAGGTGTCACTCCTAAATGTGATTGCCCTGACAGCGCGTTACTTCTAGGAACCAGCCCGAAAAGAGCTTGCCGTACATGACGCCGATTGCTTCGGGAAGAGCGTAAGACCATAGGAAAAGTCATGTAGTGCATGCTCCTATTGTCCATGATCGAGCTTGAACCGGCACTTTTGCTGATACCTCGTCTGACCCAGCCAAATCCAGAAGAAGCAATTACAAAGGAGTGTGGTATTGTACTAAGGAAGCGCAAAGCCTGCTTCATCTTCCTCTAAATACAACCGTGAAAAGAGTGTGCTAACTGAGTATTTAGTGCCAGTACCATTGCATAACATGGCATCAAAGCCGCCAATTGAAAGATTGTGTTTGTCTACCACGCAGATGCAAACCCATTGCACAACGGCTTCCCAGTGATCAACCCAAAGGTACCGGTCCGTCTGAGATCAGTCTGCGTCTCCAGAGCGACCATTCTCGAGAGCGCGATCGGCGTCGCGTTGAAGGAGACTGGAAGGAATGACCAGAGGGGTTGGAGATTCGTCAGAAACCTGCTTCAGTGGGGGATCTGGAATGCTAGGAGGACCGCGTCGGCCTCGGTTGATCTCCTTCCAGTAGGTTCGCAAGGGGACGTTGCCCTGCGGATCGGATAAGGCTTGCCATGCCTTCGATATTATCCACTCTGTCGTTACGGAGAGGCGTTCGTCCTTGTGGGAGCTGTCAGCGGATGCCAATGAGAGGAAGAAAATTGGTTCACTGGAACTTACACCAGCATGGTGTTGCAAGAAAGAGTTGACCTCGTCAAATGTGTCGTCATCCTTCACTTGACTGCTAATGATCTGAGCCACAGCGTTCTCGTCCCAAGTGATGTTACGCTCTACGGCGTTTTCCTTGGCTTGACGCCAGTATCTGTCAATGGAACTTGCTCGAACCTCGACATTGTATAGTCGCTTGAGAAACTCGCTGGCGGCAGCCGAAGATTCAGGCAGGAGGCGCTCCGTTTCAGCAGTGCTTGTGCTGGCTTTCGTGGTGGCCACATCGACAAAGTATTTGAAGAAGATAATGATCGCTTTGTGCTTGGATTCAAGGGGAGATATGTCGCTGACGGGCGATGGCACATCGCTGACGGGTGATGGCGACGCATCCACATGAGGGGAAAGGAGGTATTGATGTTCCATGTCCAGGGTGTTCAGGATGCGTATTATGAGCAGGATGTCTCGGGGTGAGTTTGATTTTGGATGAGATTGCTGTTATTGTTCTTGCAGATGTCTGTAAGAGAGGCTGAAATTCTATGAAGAACAATATCGAGAACATGGGGACAGCCTTTTATACAGACCTGTGCTCGCTGCCTGAGTCTTCTCTGTTTCATGGAATGCTTCATGTCATTCTACAACACAACTAAAAAACGGCATGCGTTTTAGGGTACCAAGGACAGATTTTCGTAGTGCTAGCTCGTGCTTCTCCCTACCCCATGCCACAATGCTGACACACGGAAGCGAACAAAGTCAGAGTCGAGTCTTCCATGGCAGGTAGCTGCTGTCCAAGGCATTGGCTTTGGTCCCTCCGCTTGCCAGAGACCAGGATTTGATCCCCACAGAGTCGTCCATCAAACAGTGCGTTTTGGCTGTTTCCGTTGATCGAGGGCCTAGGTTGCTGCGTCCGAAACCCATTAAGGCATATATTTCAGAAGCTGCCGATACCATAGACTGAAACATCCGTCGGGGACATCGGAACGCGCCGAAGCCGTTGGGGGTTCAACCGCTCGGATGTTTCAGGGCAGTATGTACGGGGTAGCCGCCTCAATTGTGCGGCCGAAAGTTGCTTCGAGCCTGGGATTGCGTCTGGAACGCCGGCTCATTGTTACAGGGATGGGGTCGTCTCTCGGTTCATTTCCCGAATGTAATGTCCGAAATGATTTCAAGCACCGCTTATGGTTACAAGAGCGGAGCCAAACGCGCACTTCAAGCCCAAAATCCATGTCCAAAACGTTTTCTGGAAGTGAAGGTTACCACGCGGTAGCGGTGCGCTCTGTGACGTCGGAATCCAGCGTAGGCATCAAGCCCAAACTCTGCGCCCAGAACGAGTCCAATGGAGCGTCCATTGAAACCCTGTCATGGGTTAGTGAACACTACAGGAAGTCCAACCTGCGCTTCGACTCAAGGATTTGTCTCCATAACTCGAACACCTGCCGCCGAGCACCGTCTGTCTTTCGAGGCTAGGCCGAAATAATCTTCCCAAATAGCTCCGTCCATGTGCACAGCGACCGTGGATCTCACCGTCGACGCTAGGCATCTTCCCTAAGCAGAACTAAGCGCATTGTCCAGACAGCGCTTTAGGCGGGGCGTTATCCGAAATATTGACGCAATGGTAGGTCTCGTACTTGATGTGCAGCACTTTTGGTGCCAACCTCCGTACCGTAGGCTCTACCGGTAGGTACGTAAAATTTGCTCTGGGCGACACCAGCAAGAGTCCCGAGCGCCAAGAATCCTGCAAAATCTCTCGCAACGTAAAGTGGTTTCGAAATTGCAGTTGACCTGCTTCCAACTAATTCCTACGGACTCTATTGTTGAGGAGCTTTCCCTCAGCTCAAATCGCACAGTCCTTGCCATCACACCAGGACGAGTACGAGTACTGTTACCTACCTACATCATTATCGTACCACTAGTCACTCAAATTTGCTCTCTCAGATTTTTCTCCTTGGCATCGTTGTTGTAGGGCAAAGCTGTGACTCATCCTACGAAAATTAAGGGTCACTGTTTTCAGAATACATACAACATACCATTGCTTGACCTCACCTTTACTCGACATTCATCCTCTCGCCTCCAGAACTTACACCACTGCTCAACGTCGTCTTCTCGACTCTCACTCCGGTATACCTTGCAGCTTCATCGCCACAACATTACGAAATACCCCTCACCGACAATGGCACTCACATGGACTAGATTTGTCCCAGACCACTACGACAGTGCTGCCCAGTCCCCACCATCCCCCGCAGATACAGTTGTCGCGCATCCTTTCCCTTTCATGCGCCTCCCCGTGGAAATACGTCTACAGGCCTACAGAGAATACCTACTCGATCGGTATTCCCCCTCACCCGCAGAAATCCACGAAATGGTCCTTGACACTTGCGACTGGGAAAAACCCCCGGCTGAGATACTGCAAGTCAGCAAGGCGGTGAATGCGGAAGTCCAGGACCTCCTCCGACATGAAACTGCATTCAACCTACGGATATGTTGGCAAGATGCCACATTCGATGGTCTCGCGGTCTCGTGTTTTCGGGCCAGGGGCAAGCCACTGGACTATGACGGCATCGCACACCTCAGGATCGAAATCTATCCTGCACACCCCGACCGATATACCGACATGATACGCGTCTGGAGACAAGTTCAGAAGGTCTGTTCCGATCTACAAGGGGCTTCCTGCGTACAGAACCTATCCCTTCACTTCATGGAGAACCAGTACGCGACGTGGTCACTCGACGGCGAGCCTCGGGGGACAATGGACATGAGTTGTAATGCAAAACGGTTGCCTTCGGACGTTCTACATATCCTCGATCTATTCAAGCTCCTGGCAAACGTCGCCAAAGCACAGATACATCTACCCGTTTCCTTAAACGAGGATGTGAGCCTGCAAGAGTCGAAGCGAGACACCGAGGACGTGATGATGCAGATCAAGTCACTTGATCATGCACATCAGAAGTTGGTCATCAAGACCATTGAAGAAGCCATAGCAGAGAACGAGGAAGACTTGAAATACGTTACTAGCAGCAACTCCCATGACAAGCTAGATAGACTGTGCGGATACGGTCACTGGATTTCTAACCCTCATTTTGACATCTTCGAGAAGGTCTGGCCACATAGAGACTCCGTTTTTGAGTGGGAATATAGACCACGCTCACAATACATCGGCGATGAGAGTCTCGAGAATGCTCCTTTGGATTATGTCGATCCCTATGACAGCGACGATTACTATTGAGAGACAGCTCCAGATGGACCTGCGGGATCACACACGACCCCTTCGACGATTCGCAGGTTCTCGGCAGCCACCAGCCATATAGCTCGGCTTGGGGAAAAGGAGGGAGAACATGGAGCAAGTGAGAGCAGTATTGGAGGAGCGGGGATTGGAATTTGAACGAAGGGAAGGCGGAACTGAAGGAGCAGAGGACCGAATTTTGGAGAGAGAGGCAATAGGAACGGAGAGAGGGTGTATTAAAGGAAAAGAGGGCAGAATTGGAGAGGCAGGGGACCGCGATCAGGAGGAAGAGACGATCGGACTTTGGCGAAAGTCGGGCCAAAATTTGAAAGAAGGGAGGGCAGGATTGATGGAACTCGCCATGTCTTGGGAAGTCCGCATGTACTCGCGTTAATATCTAGTCGCCGCTGCGATCCATTGTACCAGTATTGGCATGCTGGGCAGGAAACTTGGCACTCTCAGGTCTTGGCATGTGCCATCTCGCAACAGTGGGACTGTGGGTTAGTGGGTCCATTATGAGGCTATAGCGTTGGTGGCTATTTGATCAGCCGTTCTGTTGGTACCCTTGTTGATACCTCTGTTAATATCCCGGTAAGGGGTTAGGGATAGGTGTTCAATATAAGCTATATAGCCACCTATTTTGCACCTATTAACGGCTCTTTATTCGATTTTATCTCTTTTAGAGCTATATTATTTTTCTTCTTCTTTCGTAGTTGAGTCTATATAAATTAGTCTTTATTTAATTACTATAAATACTATCTAACTATTATAAATATACTCTATACTCTTACATATTTTATAATAGCCTTCGCCGCTATTATTAGGTCTAAAAAAGCGATTAAACGTATTATCCTCGCTTTTAAAATTATTAAAAAGACCTTTAACGTAGTCAATAAGGTTAATAAGACCTTTAAGATCAAAAAGGCTCTCAAGGCCACTAAGGCCAAAATACCTCCTTCTCGCGAGAATATTCTCGTATACGATATGTTATTAGATACTATAAGCTCGGATCAGATAGATAAAACGCTCTTATCTACTATTAAAGTAGATCTTTAAGAATTAATAGCCTAGCTATTTAAGATCTAAGAGGAGCGAAATAATCGCTATTCTTACGAGGATAAGATTTATAAGTTATATCGCTATTATCATCGCTATAATTATAGTTATTGTTATCATTACTCGAATATATCGAATTCGGATTTATCTAATTTTAAATTAAACTAAGAGAAAAGAAGAGAGGTTCTCTTTCGTTATATGAAAGGTAAGAAGCCCTTTTTTAGTATTACTAAAAGGTTTCGAAGTATAAACGTTAAGTACTTTAAATAAATCTTCTTCGAGATTTTTAAGATTAAAAATTTCGCTAAACTAGCTTATATATATACTATCTCGACTAAGGAGGATAAGAACATTAATAATCATAATTATATAATATACTACTTTTATATATACTCGATAATTGCTAGTCGCTTTATATATATTAGCGTAAAGAAAGACTTAAATAAGATTCTATATATGTATACTATTCGTCTACTATAGCTATTCATCACCTATAGATTTAACTTTATTCTCGCTTATTACCTCGCCTTTATTATTATATATATTTAGAATAATTAAGATAATCTTAAGATCTAGAAAGCGAATAATTAGAGTTATAGAGATTTTCTTATATCTAAAGAGACTTATATAGGTAATAGTAAGCTAAATCTCGATACGTTTAGCTCTAGTAAGATTATCGTTGAAGGAATTAAAATTTATAAGAATTTTAATAGAGGTAACTATTTTCGCGAGCGCTATATCTATTTATATATCTATATAATCTATTAATAAAATTATTTGATAGATAAGTACTCTAAGGCTCTAAACTCAGCTATAAGTAGCTTTAATTATTTATTATTAAGTAACCGTATTATTAAGATAGAATAACTCTTAGAGTATTTATAGATACTCTAGTCGCTATAGTATATATCTAAGAGGTTTCTATACGCGCTATATAACTTATTAAACTCGGATTTACTCTATTAGAGATCGTTAATAGTTAATAATTAATTTAAATAGTTAAATAATTACTTGAATCTAATATTTATTAAGACTATTTTGACTATTCTTCGAAAAGGCGCTAAGATAGATTTTTAAGGCTATATTCTAGTTTATTATAGTTAAAATTATTTATTAATATATTAAGCACTCTAAATACTATCGATAGATCTTTAAAAATAGCTTTAATAATATCGCTTAATCGAGGTTAACTCTTAAAATAAGTCTTACTACGTCTATTCGCTACTCGATTTAATATCGAAATATAATAAAGATTAAAGACGAATTTATAATCTCTTATTCTTATACAGCTATTTAGTTAATAACGATATCTAGGCGAAGTAAGGCGTATTAAAATATATTATATACGATAATATAGTAGTAGTATTACTATAGAAAGACTTAAGGGCTTAATTCGTTAAAAGAGATCTTAAAGACGTCTTTAGATATATATTTATCGCTATATCGAATTAATGATTACTTGATTTTAATTATAATAGACGCTATTAAAAAGAATAATATCTATTATTCGAACTATATATGTTATTATTTCTATTTAATCTCTTCGTAAAGGCCCTTACTTAGATCTTAATCGCGATCCTTCTATAAAAAATAATACTTTACTATCTAAACGATTTCTTTATAATCCTTTTATTAGATAATAATATAATTATATATACTTAGTAGTTCGACTAGCTATATAGCGAATTAAGTTTTTAAATTAATTATATAAAGAATATTATAGGTTTTATAGTCGAGTTTCTAGAAATCAAATTCGATAATATTCGTATATAAGCGAGACTCCCTTCGGATAAGCTGACTAAGGTAAGAATTACGGCTAAAAACCTTTAAAAAAAAAAATTATCTCACATTAGGAGCTCGAGTTAGCGATTAACTTTCTCTCTTTCGCTATTAAAATCGTAATTCTAGAAAGAGTATTCTTAAGACGACTTTTCGATATTCTTCGAAGGTCTATAATAATTATATAAATTATAGATGATATAAGGATAGACTTACTATAGTGGGATACTTTTCTAAAGTATTAGAATAGCGTCGCCTTAATACGCTATGTTGATAGTCGAGTTATATAATATATATAAACTAATACGTCTAGAAAATTCGATATAGGAGACTATATTCTCGATTATCTCGATTATATTTAATCGATTTAGCTTAAAAACGTTTTTAGCATTAAAATAGCTATACGTTATTATTTTAAAGATATATAATTTAAAGAAATAAAGGTCGTTTATTACGCGATAAAGCTGTAGCTATATTAGTTACGAGAATCTCGCTTAATTCTCTATTACGATAACGATATATACGTTAATAAATTACGTAAATCCTCTATATATGAGTTAGCTATAGCCCTATTACGCGATATAGCTATACTAGCAACTACTTATAATATTATAGTAATATCTATTTAAATATCTACGAAGGCTAACCAGCTAGCTAATAATCTATTATATTTTCGATACTAAAAAATTGCTAACGTATATTTATAGCTGAAAGGTCTTATATCTTCGCTAAAATAGAGCGAGATCTACTAGAATATTAATATAATCAAACCATATTACTTTAAGAGACTATACGACTTCTCTAGTAAAGACTTACTATTAAAACTAGAAAGATATATATAACTCTAGCAAGATTCTATACGATCTATTACGCACTAATAGAGATTTAATCTTTCTTTTTAGTAATTATAAATATTCTTACGAGCTAAATTATTAATCTAAGTACTCGCCGCGTTAAGTCGAAGTCTATAAAGGCGTACCTTATCGACCTTAAGTTAGCTTATGTAGATATGAAATTCGATAATCTCTTAGTATTTTATTATCCTCAATTACAACGCATTATTATAAATAGTCAATATCTTTATAGCGAAGCTAATATGAAAGAAAGGCGTTTAATTACTAAGAATCTATTACTTTAAATCCTTTCTTATTTCGATAAATTAACTCATACTAAGGCGACTCTATATATCTCCTTTTATCTTACCTTCGCGATATTTCTATATATAGATAAATTTACTTATAATAAGCGAGACCTTTAATAGAAGAACTTCGGCGAATAATTCCTTATATATCGCTCGATAAGACTATTCAATAATTATCTAAAACTTATACTTTTAGCGTCTAAAATGGACCTATTTCGTTATGAAATTATACTTATAATGATTATATTAGATAATAACGTATACGCAGTTAAAGTCTTACGTTATCTCTTTAGATGGGAAGCCTTATCTAATATATCGCTATTTTAACTAAGGGACTTCTTCTTTACTAGAAAAGTCGTTATTAATAACCTTTATAAGGTGCTGATATTACTTAGTATTAAGGGTTATTATTTAGACTATTTCTTTTATAGAGAGGCTATAATATTAGTATGTAACGTCGGTCTTAGTAATAACGAGATTTAATTACTAGATTGTTAAAAGTTAGATTCCTATCGCCTATATATAATTACTTACCTAGTCTATATACTTAGAGTATTACTATAGTACCAGTATCTTCTAACTTATTTACGCTAGTGCTATTAATCTCTATTACTTACTGCGATAGATATTATTAAAAGTTCTTCTCGAGATTTTTACTCTCTTTAGACGATGTTTTAGACTATTTAGAAGTTTTCTAGCGCTAGAGGACTTTTTTTAAACTATTTGTATATTTAAAAAGATCTTAGCTACCTTAGTATTAAATATACTTAATCATCTATCTACATATCTACTTATATATACGTTATTTTATATATAGCCTTACTATTTACGAGCACTAATTATAACAGTGGGATTATGAGTTAGTAAGTCCATTATAAGGCTATAGCGTTAGTGACTATTTAATCAGCCGTTCTATTGGTACCCTTATTAATATCCTTATTGATACCCCGGTAAGGGGTTAGAGATAAATATCCAGTACGAGCTATATAGCCACCTGTTTTGCATCTGTTAACGGCTCTTCATTCGATTTCATCTCTTTCAGAGCCATATCATTTTTCTCTTACCCACCTATACCTGTATATAGCCTCATTTCACTCCAGGGTATATCGCTTAGACATGGGAGTTTTCTAGCGCTGGGGGGCCTTTTTTGGATTATTTACATATCCAAAAAGGTCTTAGCTGCCCCAGTGTTGGATATGCCTAATCATCTATCTACATATCTACTTGTGCATACGTTGTTTTGTGTATGGCCTCACTGTTTGCGAGCACTAACACACCGCAATAATGACTGCCACCATCACTCCGAGAGTCTTGGCCAGGTTGACGGCCGCGTGTCTGTACTGCGGCTTTCTCCTCTCCGCGATGCGCTTCGCAAACGAGGGGGGCGCATTACCGCTCGGGAAAGCCTTTTCCGGCACCGGTTTATCGAGGAAAGCGCACAAGGGTTCCCTTTTGCCATGATTAGCATCAGTTGGGACGTCCTCAAACACCTCACCATAAAGTATCGAAAGCAGAAGAGCGAGGCAACACACCAGCCATCTTCCACCGTCCACTCCAGGTACTGCCTCTCTCCCAGTACGTCCTCAAGCTGGCGATAATGCGCCCGGTAGACTTCCAAGCCATGCTTCTCAAAGCTACCATTGAAGAAGTCGATCACGAACCGCAGCGTGATCTGACGTAGCCAGAAGTAGTCTGGGTGAAGATAGCTAACGCCTTGAGGGACCAACTATCACGAAGGCCGTGGATCAGTGTCGTGCGGAAGCTTCGGTCCCATGCTTCGACGTCTTTGCGGCGGTTGAGGATAACCTCCAAAACCACTAGTTAGTCCTCGTAGAGAGTGTATCAAAGCTCAAAGGGCAAGCCAACCTTAGCGTTCGGATACGTCTTGATCAGTTCCTTACCAAAGATATTACACGGCGCATCGGTGAGAGCCCCGTAATTCCCAATCAACTTGTCAAAGTCCTCCACAACAACCTTCCGCCCAGAACCGGCGACCCTGGCGTCCCACAGCCGAGTCCAAACCATGCTTTGGTTTCCCGTGACCTCGAAGCCATGATAGACGCCCTGGTATCCCAGATTCTCAAGCGCAAATTTCAGCGACTCGGTACCGCAGCGAGAAAGGCCCAGGGCTAGGACTTGCATCGGGCTGTCCCGCGCGGTATTCCGTTCATCGAAGCGGTAGATCCACTGCAGGAGCAACTCGACCGGGTGGAAGAGAGTCATTGTTGACAGTGGTATGAGAGGTCAGTGTTGATGAGATGTCAACAGGACTAAACGAGCTAGATTATATGGAGAGAGAGGGGGGACGAAACTTTCCAGTTGTAACATTCCGGAGGCTTTTATGAGGGAGTACAGAGTAAGTTGTACAAGCAGTCATGGGGAAGACGGATGAGTAATCCACATAGCGCCAAACAATTCCGGAAGTGCACGGGTTTGGACATAGGCAAAGCGCGAGCGGAGATTACATTATTATTATCAGAAGATCACGAGATCACTTTGAACACAGACACGCTTCGACCGTTCATATAGCAGTCAAGAATGGCACTGTCCGCTTTCCAGCTGCCCGGCTACACAACATACCAGCCAAGCAACCGCACTTATGAGAAAAATATCGGTCAAACACGTACGAGAATCATACGCCCAAAATACTCATATCTCATAAGATTCGTACCAAGAAGCCTACTTCCGAAGTGCACTGGACCCCAATTCCTCCTCTTCCAACACCGAACCGGAGCGGAAACCCCCTTAGTATAGACCGTGAATAAAAAACAGACACATCATTACAGCTCCCACCTACCCCCTCATCACCTTGTCCCCCATTCCACAACTTCCCTCTCCTCTACATCCCCGGCCCCCTCGCGCTCCCCTCGATCCTTTGTCCCGCGTTATCCAAAAAGACAATCGTATCCGCCGTCCGCCTCGAGCTCTTCTTCCCGAGGGCCACCTGCTCATGCGTCTCCTTCGTCTTGACCCATCGGTCCAGCTGCGAAGTTGCGGAACCCGAGGAGGAATTGGAGGAGTGGTTCTGTGTGTATTGGTTCTGTGTATACGGATTCTGTGTGTATTGGCTTTGTGTAGAAGAAGGATATTGGGACCTGATGGTCAAAGAAGAAAGCCGTGTCAGTTGCATTGCAATACGGAAAGGAGGGGAGGCGAGAGGCGAATGGAGGAAAAGACCGCACTAACGGCATGGCTGGCCTAGCGTTTGCACAAGTCAAGAGCTTGGATCAAGAGTGCCGAGGTTAGGGTCCTAGGCTTCTGACTGCGTCCAGTACCACTCTGACAGCTCTTCCGAGAAGATGATCGGTATTGTGGTCGGATTCCTGTGACGGAATGTCTGCTACTTATCCTGTTCTTGGAAGTCTCAGTGGCGATCCCATGCTACTTTATATGTTTCCCCCATCTTGAGCCAATACATCCTGGCTTCCTGTTCGTCCGCGGGAAATACGCAATTGACCGGTCGACGCCGAACGTCCTAGCAGTCCTAGACGCGAAAGACGCGCTCGATAGTCCTTATGGACGCCTTTGCCATCGCCTTCTAAGTGTCATGAGACGGTACTCGCGCGCCTATCTTGAGATGTCATGACAAAGCTCTCGTATCTACGTCTCGATTGAGGTTCTTCCGGTAGTCCTAGAGGCCAACGATGCGCTGGACAGTCCTTATGGTTGCCTTTGCCATCGCGTTCTAGCCACCAAAGTCCAGTTCAGGACACCACTCGAGCTGTATTTGTCTTAGCGTATCATGATGAGGCTCTCCTATCTGGGTCATACTCACGGTCCTAGAGCCAGGTAGCCTTGTCATCCCTCCAAGAGCGTGATTGACTTATCCGGCTCCGATTGAATAGATCCTGCAGGCTCGGGGGCCTATGAGAAGATGTCACCGCAGTAAAGGAGTCATAGGGCAAGTAAAGGTCAAACATCAAGGGTCAATCGGTGAGTATTATCAGGGGCGGGAACACATATGTGATTTGTCTGAGGTCATAAATTCATCGTTTCATTAGATCGCAACTAAATGGATTATACATCGAATCTTAGTCCTTGAGGAAATGTCTTATAGATCATGAAATCCAATCCATCGAAACGATAGCTTTCAGTCATTCTTGAAAGACAGCACGAGAAACTGAACGCCTATTTTCTACGAGACCTACGTCGATCAATTCCATCATCGTCCACTCTCCTGGCCGATAGTCTACTTTGGTCTATAGCGACACTTCTTTCTGACGAGGACATCCGATGTCTCTTCTTGAGATGCGGGCCTAGGTTGTCGGATCTCATGGGGGGCCTCATACGACATTCTGGCTGGGGACATTTGAGACCTGCATTATTGTGTCTTGGGGACGTTCGTTGATGACGCCGATAATTGGATCTGGCGTCTTGTGGGCTTCCCGTGAAGTCCTTGGAGCATTCTCGACAACTTACAGTTGAAGTTGTTGGAGTGTTGGGGGTTAGCGACGTTGGGGAGATGGAGGCTTGAGACAAAGTGGTCAGCGAGGTAGGCCGGGTGCTGACTTTGGGTCTCTCTGAATCAGCCGTAGACCTCCGACGCACGTCGCTGATTTGAGAGGAGTCGAGGGTCCTAGCTCCATTATCTGTTGGATACCAAGGAGCAGACGAATCGGAAAGTGGCTGGATCGGATGAATAGCTTCGAGTTCACTGGTATCTGGCCAAAGCTCGAAAGCGGATTCAAGGGCGTCGGGTCTGTCCTGCAATTTCGACATTTCCAGTACTCGGACCAAGTCGACGATATAATGACCATTACGCCAGGCGGGATACCAGTCTGAGTCCCTCGACGGCAGCGCTTTGTTACATTGGTTTGTGACGATATTGTGATATCTTTCAAACATTTCAGGTGACTCAGAGCTCCACTGGAATTTGTTAGCTAAATGAGTAGCAACTTGATGAAGACTTGGATCTTACTCTACCACTGGTATTCAAGGTGACCTCGACTTCACGCAGGTCCTGCAATAACCCACAAGCTATTCGAAACTCGGTATCAACCACGATCCTTCGAAGAGCTTCTACGCCGCGCTCATGCTGGAGCGGGCGAGTGATATGCTCGATCAAGTGCTCGATTTCGTCGGTCCGAGACTGGGCAAATAGGGCCAATTCCTTGGGCGGATATTGAGCATTCCTTTCACAAATATCTGCCTCCTCGAAACCTAAAAGTCAGTTAGAATGGCCATCTTAAATCTTGAATGGAATAAGTGTTGGCTTGCCGTCGAGGAAACTAATGCAACCTTTGAAAACCTCACTGTTTCTTAATACATCCAACATGTCTGCCTGGTTGCTACAGATGAGTGACTCCCGCGAGATGCTACTTCCGACGCTTGCATGGCAACTGCTATTGAATAACAGGGTAGGCTGAATCTTAGGTAGCCACGACCAACGATCCATAACCTTCAGAAACAAGATCTTGTCGTCCTTGTCGGAAAGCGCATGCTGCCACTGAAGAGCGTCGTAGTAAAAAGTATCCAAGCCATAAAAATCCTGCTGATAGTGTAAGAGAAACGCGGCAGCAAATGCCAGATGTATAAACGCAAAGACGTCATCGAAGGTCTGTCCCAATCTGCCACGAAAATATTCCCTCAGGGTCCCGATGCCTTTTTCGAACAAATCACCTGGCGGCAGTGGAGCACAACGGAGCCAGAGCTCAGGGTCTGATTCCAGCGTCTGCATCCAATCTTTGTTCACAGCGTCAACCAATGCCTGAAGTGTTTCGACCTGCATCTGCTTTGGTGCAGAATGAGTCACCAGGAGGGATCCATGATCGAAGCAATGTGGCAGAGTCTTTGTAGAAGATGGTGAATCAAGAGCATTAGATAGGTGAGGTCGGCGTTGATGCGCTGAAGCAACCTTACTTTCGGAGCCTGCGGCTTCGCCATTGCTCCTTTGTCCTTCTCTGCTCTGGCTCTGCGGTACCATCTCGGGCGTCGGCCTGGACCTCCGAGGGTTCAAGATTACCTCCTCACCTCTGGAGCCCGATGAAAAGATGTTGCTTCTGGACAAAGGTAATGGCGGAACGTCCATATGCCTCCTGCTCCACAAGGCGACGCTAGGCTGTCTTTCTGGGCAAAACGACGAGTTGAACGGATAGTGCGGGTCACCATCGCAGGTCGGCGATGGCAGCTTGCAGAGACCATCATTAGCAGCCATCGTGTCGATCGGGGTAAAAAGGGGCACTGGTATCTCTGGTCTCACTGTCTCCATGCTCCCACTCATGAAGCTCGATTCCATGTCAATATCCCGTGCCGGATGTGCAGAAGAAGATACAGAGGGCAAGAAAGCGGTGGTCCACGACTTTGAGGCTTCGGCATGTGTCATATTTGACTTTATCATTGACTCTAATAAATCGTCGACACCACTCGAATGGATAGGGCCAGCCAAGTCTGTCGACTCCATTCTCATGAGCGAAGGCTGAACACAGACGGACGACTGGTCAAACTCTTTGATTTGGAACGGACGATAGAAAGAATGGGAATGCTGTTGGGCCAGGATGTCCTTTGGCCATGGGGCTCGAGACGCTGTCGAGACCGCTGGGTGCGAGACTGGACGCTGAATTGGACGACCCGGCTCAGAGCTGTTGCGAGCAGAGCGTGTATGCTCGAGATCTTTTGTTGTCGACCCTGAAGGCGATGAATCAAGAGATATCCCACCGCTGGTGGCGTCTTTATGATGCTCTACCCTTCCCGGATCTGGTCCCTCGCGGGTGAATGTGGATGAACAGGCAACTTTTGACGGTGAAGACACAAAGTTCACTGTTGGGCTTATTGGAGAGTGGAGGTATGACCAGGGGGAGGAAAGTCCAGATTTTGGAGAGCTTGGGGAGACGTCATTTGAGGCTGGAGGGGTAGCAGTATGAGCAAGGGTACTTGGAGAGACAGTATTCCAGAATGTATAAGGATTCCTTGGTTCGTGTGGACGAGTTCGATTCATGGACGAGGCATCGCCAGCCAGTATCTCATCTCTCATAACTTTGCTGTCAGTCGAAGATGAGCTCGTGAGTGGTGGCTCGTGTCGCCTCTGGGACTCCCAGATTGAATCGTGAGCCGTCCAAAATGTGTCGGTCGACGCATCTGTCGGGGCACATCCCACAAACTCGGAATCAGTATAGGAGACAGATGTCCCGCTTGACAACCTAGGATTACGGCTCACGACTGAAAAGCGTTCGGAAGAACTGGTCGTTAATGGTGAATTTGGGACCGACGGCAACGGCCGGTTCAAGTTTGAAGACTTGCGCTGAGGCGGCGTGGGTAACGGTCTAATCCGGTCGACTGGTTTGTGTCTTGGTGACGATGATATTATTGTCTCAACGCGAGGAGACTCCAACGATGCCCCGGAACTGTCGCTACTCTCTCTCGAAATGTCAGTAGACACAAAGATTGTGCATCTTTTACTATCGCTCTGTGTATAGGGATCGGGGTTCGCCATAGATGTATGCCTAGGCCCGGGGCTTGGTATTCTGCAGAGATCATACGCCTCGGAAGCTTGCTGATCTACAGATGAGATCGTGCTCCCTGTTTCATGGGTATCAGGCCAGCCATTGCTGGATCGCTTAGCGGTAGACAAACGAATATCAATGGCTGGAGTTCCGTGCGTTTTTTGCCACAAGCTTGGCCGACCAGATTCGCTGTTGATCGGATGTAGAAGCTCTGGTGAGTCTTTCCGCTTGGACGACGCCAAAGAAATTTTCGGGGGAGATGAGGGGTCGTACATCTCGTGTGAGAGTGCTGAAAAAGGGTCGCACATCTCGTGAATTGGCCCTACGACGCTTTGGCGTGATGCTAGCTCCGGAAGACAGACGGTAGGGTCACGTATTTCGGCAACTCGGACGCCTGGGTATCTTGCTTTTTCATCTAACAATCCCGTCAACATTGGAGAGTCGTTGGCCCGGGACGAGTTTAGGGCCGATCCAGGCGATTCGAATCTTTGATTGTCAAGACCTGTGCCAAGCTCTTCCTTCCATCCTTGCCGCGTGCCTCCATCCAAGGCTGTTTGCTCCTTCAGTTCGGCTTTTGTAGCATGGGTTCGTTAGTATTATTGTACTTCAATGGATTGTTGTACTTCAATGGTGAAGAAGCCGAGTACAGACCTGATCTTTTCTCAGAGCGTCTGCGACAGACCCAATTGAGAAACCTTTCAGCCAGCTTATTGTCTTTGTTTCGAAACCTGACTTTCGGATGATTCTCGCAGAGTTTGTTACACTTTAGGAAACGTTCGGGGCGCTTATGGAACGGGCACCAATACCACGCAGTCGAAAGGCGAGGGCAATCGGGAACGTGACGAGCTGCTAATTCTCTACTGTCAAAAGTCTTGCGACACCAGATCAAAGGGCACATCCTGAGCTCGTCTTCTTCTATGTCTGGATTGGGGGAACGGTCGATTTCGACCCATTCGAGAAAATTGCGTAGACATCCATATTCAGAGAGGGAGTCCAAGATCCTTCTATCAACACCGTCGCGGATAAGATGTCTCAAGCTGACATATAGGTGTCAACATGTATTTCGTTTAGGATCAAAGGACTAAGCACTCACGCACAAGGTGCTTCGCGGGCAGAAATGGGTGTTGTACCATTCATCGTGCGCGGTAGACCCAACATGGGTCTGGAAGTAGTTGTCAATGATCTGCGAGGATGTGTGACTGTATGCCCACTTACAGGCAAGGTGTCTCGCAAACAGAGTCAGGAGTTGTACCACACATTGTGAATTGTAAACCGAATATTTGTTAATACCTTTTTCAAAAGTCTGAGATTGTAAGAAATATTGACTTGTCTAGGCCGAAGAATGAAGCGCCTTGAAAAAGTACTGACCGCTGAGAAAGGGTTGGGGAAGAAACAAGTTAAGAAGTTGGGGCATCTGACATTGCTCCACACTATAGTCATTCTTGTGGAGTGACAGCTCAATAAGGGTAAAGCCACATGAAAAACGGTAGGCAGGGTGCTCTCGGCTTAGGACTCTGACGGCATTGAGACTCCCACCGAGATAGCTGCTAAAAACGGCATCTGCGAGTAGGAGGGACTCTAAGGACTGCAGATTTCATGCAAGCGACAGCCAATGCCATTCTGCGCGATTTCTCGGAAAAGCAACGACGTCCTATAGAGCTGGTGGTTTCCAAGAAAAGGCCTGGCTAAGGACCTTGTTCTATGTGTCCTTAGCCTCCACTGCATGATCGGATAGGCGACGCCGAACACACAGCAGTACGTGATCTATTGCACCACCCAACGCAAGCTTCATGTTGGCAGTAAATTGGCACTGTCGGCCTCCCCCGAGCTAAACTGTATCTATCAGTCCTAATATCTAACACGTCTGGGCCTTATACGGCCACAAGGCCCGCGCCTAGGCACGAGGTACCTCATGTAGCCTATGGTCTTTCACCAAGTCTCCGGCGCAGACACTGGCTTGTGCAATCGACGCGTTCAGTAGGACTTTTTTCGGGCTAAAAAGCAGGCAAAATAGGCCGGCGATTGATTATGCATCGCTGGTATCGATTCGCTGGCCTACATGATACTAACGCAGGTCGTTTGAGCGGCGACGCCTTGCTTTGCGGGATCCCACAGGCCACGAGAGCCGGGTTCGGAGTGACAGATGTGGGACCGAAGGTCCAGGCTGCCAGTGACACCCCTGCAAGTCCTGGAATGGCTAAGGACGGCTACCTAGATCTGGTCAGTCCTGACGGCTTTATCGAGATCGATAGGCTCAAAACACAGCATGAACTCACCACAACACCTTCGCTTTCCCTTTGCCTATTTCTGGAGGCCATACATTGGAGGGGAAACAGCCGGAGCCACTGGTAAGGACTTCGCACGCCAGGACGGCCAGCAGAGCACGGTATGGAAGCCGGCCGTTGGCGCTGTCAAGACGTCAGCCGCTAAGCTGTTCGGGGAAGTGGGGGTTCGCATGATTAGATGGGCTGGTTACCAATTGTGACAGCCTTGTGGTGTTTTTTCTCCTGGAAAAGTCGTGCAAAATCCGGTCTACTTAATGAGATGAAGAACAGCAGCATGAGCAGATTTATGTGCATCCATCGAAACTACTCTCTGGACTGTGCCATGAGTAGTAGATGCTCGAGGTTACATCGCGGTATGTAGGATTGGACAGTGTAGCCAATTGGCTTTGAGCCCCCACCTACCTGCATACAAGACGCAGTTGCCAGTCCAAAAGGGCGCATCGACCGCATGAACCATCGTCACAAGGCTACTCGTACATTGGTGGGCCTAGATCGTAGAACGGAACGAAAGGCAATGAGACGATGATTTGAATCTCCCTTTTCCTTGACCAAATTCCTGTCGTACTTTTGCATTGCATCGCATCATGCGTGGAATCCAACGATGAGTTTGGCTCATGCCAGATGGACGTAGAGGTAGTGAGTGAGTAGTGAGGAATGTAGTAAGGGAAATGCTTGCCGTCCGACGGTTACTCCGTGAGGACATGGAGCGATCAGTAAGCCATTGGTGATTGTTATTCTTCGCTGGCTAATCCCCTTCGGGTTAGCCCCTTACTTTACTACGCTCGTACGACACCTCCAGGTGATGGGCTAGGATTTGGAGAATTCGAGCTGAGGCGTTGGCCATCCACTAATGCTTCGTCGATTAAGAAAGTAAGATATGTCAATCTACATCTTGATTTATCACGCCGACGGCGCGGTTAAAAAAGAACAATCCTGCCAGTCCATACAACGCTTCGCTTGATAAGCAGGTCCCGCAGAGGGAGAAGGCGACCATAAGGAGACCAGAAAGCCCGGGGGATGTGTTGCCATGTAGATGCCAAAGCCAATGCCCAAGATGGTGGGCATGAGAGCTATTGTGCAGTCCCGGACCTCAGCCATCAATCCCTTTAGTACCACACGATGTGTGGTAGCTGGGACTGGGCCGGTTCTGGCTGTTGGTACCACACCTCTGATTGGGGCCTGAACCGTAGTTGTCCTTGCTCTGCCGGCGTCCATGATGCCGTGCTCGAGATGTGGACGGGGTTGTGTTGGGAAAAATTTCTTCCGGCAGGCAGGGCAGTTGTTGTTGGCCTGAAGCCAGGTGACTATGCATGATGATCCTACCGGATGACCGCATGGCAGATCAACCTCCCACTCGACTACCCCAGTTAAAGTGTTCAGCGTGTTGTAGTCTTCTAGACAGATCATGCAGTTTGCGCCTTGGTCGGAGCGAACGCGGTTCTCGGTTGTGCTGAGAAGATGGGTGAGGAATTCTCGAGACATGGTGCGATAGAGAGGATTTGGTTCTTCGAGGGTAGCTAGAGATAGGGGAAGATGTGTTGTTGAAACGGTGAAGAGAGGCGAGTTGTAGGTATAAGTAGGTGATGTTGAGGGGAATGCCGAGGGGTTGACAAAGACTTGGTAAGTAAAGACACAATGAGTTGGTCTGAGAACAATCAATTCTTGGAAGCCTGCGAAAGAAAGAAGGACCTTGTCAGCATTACAACGAACGAACGCTACGGCTTTGTTTTTTCACAAATACCTCTGTATCCTGTGTTATAAAATCTAGAACGCACCAATGAGGCATCTCAACACAGTAAATTGGTGTTCATAGGTCCCGCTTCTCGCAATAACCACACCAACTAACCACAAAAGCGAAAAGGCAAGCCCCGACACCAACATGGGCTGCACACACTCCCGCCCTTCCCCCAAAGAGACTCAAAGACCTATCCCCGAGAAATCACGTTAAGACACGAGAAACCTCGGCGGATAGTCCGGGAACGATCCTGATTTGAAAATATTCAAGTATGCCAAGTTTCCAATTTTACGAGTAAAATATTTCTTGCTTCCAGGTAGGGCAGGGGAGGAGGGACAATGTGTAGAGTGATTGAGTACTTCTGGGGGCGGTGGTTGAGACGGTGGAGGTTTTACTGCTGTCCCAATACGAATTTGCGAAAAGTACGCCCCAAGCATTCAAGTAGAGTAAAATACAACATCGATCGAGGTTATACTTGAAGATTCCTGAAGATTAGCTACCTATCTGTTCTCAGAGCAAGCAACGACGAGAAAAAACTCGTCTCAATACACGAAGACAGTCCAGTTGGCCAATCCACTCGTGCTGACCTGTGGTGCACTTATTAAACAAGCTTGAGTTTCACGTAATAAGACTTCAAGGCTACCCACAATCTGGACCTCAAGTCTCCCATCACATGCACTCACTCCTCTGATTCTGGCATGTCTGAAAAGATAAACGTGTTGCTCGGAGGGAACAAACAGTACTCTGGCACGTCAACCACTGCTCAGTCGGCGGACCCATCTTCATTGACTATATCTTGCGCAAGAACAGCCTTACCGTTGATATCATGTTGAAGATCCGCGACGATTGTCCCAAAAGAGTGAAGATATCGCTTTCGAAAAGACAAAGACGTGGTGATCAACATCCCGAGCGCTTCTATGTCTTCAGACAGCTGAGTGATATGGCAGGCTGACGGGGACTATTCTACCATGACCATCCACTCCACATACGGTGTGACACGCTCGAAGGAAAAAGAATCTGTCTCAAGTAACTCGTCGCTTGGGACGGACGGAGATCAGTGCATTCAGCAAGCTCTGAGTGAGGGACGTCTACTTGCTGAGCTATATCCTGGAACTCCAGAATCCTAAGCACAGCATGCGTTGGGATCTTGTCTTCCACTAAATGCTCCCCTACTGGATTATCGTGCCATTCGTTCCCTACTTTTTGGTATTTCGACGAAAAATTGCTGTCTTCTTACTGGTTCTAGAAGTAGTCAAAGTAGTCCACATACATTTCGCCCCGAAAAGGAGTTCCCGTCTATTGAAGATCAGGTCCCAAAGAAGGGAGCTGGTAGTCGATAGCCAGAGAAGATCTCATATTTAAAACCCCAATAATATGGGCTACTCAAGCGGTCAAATGGGACTGGCTGAATCTACCAGAGGTACAGGAGAAGGTGTACTTCAATAGAACATGTCAGTTTGACCAATAAAGAACACAAGGAGAGGCACGCGAAACACAGCGGTCTTCTCGATTTCTCGCGACGCGGGGCCGGAACAATCTTTCCCCGTAGAGTAGATGCCAAGACATCTGAATATTGGGCGGCTTTATTACACCTTTGCGCCATGCATTACCACAGCAAACGGACTATGCGCCCCTACTACTCGAAGTCCGTCCATTGGATCGAAGAATCTACTGCCCATGGTTCCCCTTGATCCCACCAATCTTTGTTTTCGGGCAGGCGCAGCCACGAGGTCTTAAAATAAAACAACTATGGAGTACCTTCGAGATGTCCTCAGGACAAACCGAGGAGTATCATTGCCACTGACTGCACTTTTGGCTTTGTCCACTGTTATCGGCATCGCCGTTTTGGTATTTTTACCCTGAGGGAGGATGACCGCTGCTTGCTGACGCTCTATAGTTCTACCTCGCCCTATTCATCGTCGCCCCCATACCACGCGCTCCTTTAAGATCAGAGAAGACCTACAGAACTATCGAGCCTGGCGAGTACTCCGGAGAGGCCAAACCACTACCTTGCTGGCAAGACAAATATAATGCACAGGGAGAGGCCGCACGGCGCAGAGGGGACTCTACAGAGACAGATCTGCAGGTCGAGGAACCCGAGGTCTTCATGTCTCTCGTTGTACCAGCGTTTAATGAGGAGGAAAGACTCGGGGTGATGCTGACTGAGGCCGTGGAGTACTTACAGCATGCGTACGGCAACGAAGCTCCTAAGATGCAGGCCAATGGCAATCGCCCAAAGCGAAAGGATGCCACGCAGGCAGTTTCAAATGGCTACGCGGCGTCAAACAGCGGTCGGCTTCCAGGCTGGGAAATCTTGGTAGTCTCAGACGGCTCCACAGACAAGACCATCGACACGGCATTACAATTTGCGAGAGACTTGGGAGGAAGAAGTGCATCCTGTATCCGGGTCATCAGTCTACACGAGAACCGAGGCAAGGGAGGAGCGGTCACACATGGGATGCGTCATGTCAGAGGGCAATATGCCATCTTTGCTGATGCGGACGGTGCCAGCAAGTTCGAGGACTTGGGCAAGCTTGTCAGGGAATCTAAGAAGATTGAAGATGCTGAGGGTAGGGGTGTGGCTGTTGGGTCTAGAGCGCATCTTGTGGGAAGTGAGGCTGTCGTCAAGGTTTGTCGAGTGGCCGCATTAGAGATGAAACGAACGGTGCTGATGACCAATCTGTAGCGCTCATTTCTTCGAAACCTGCTCATGCACTCCTTTCATCTCCTCCTCCGCCTCCTCACGCCTCCTGCCACAGCCGCTATCCGGGACACCCAGTGCGGCTTCAAGCTTTTCTCTCGTCCATCACTACCATACATAATACCATACATGCACTCGGAAGGTTGGATATTTGACGTCGAGATGTTGATGCTTGCGGAGTCAGCTGGTATACCCGTTGCGGAAGTACCCATTGGCTGGCAAGAAGTTAAAGGCAGTAAGCTGAACGTGCTCTGGGATAGTTTGGGCATGGCTTGGGGATTGGCTGTTCTTCGAGCAGCATGGGGTCTGGGAGTCTACAGGCGCTCGTGAAAATATAGAGGGGGAAAAAGCATAGGTAGAGCATCGGTAAAGGCCACTTTAAACGGGGCCTGGAGTTTGGGATTCGTTGGGAGTTAGACCATGTAAGAGGACATCTACGTCTCACAGAGATATGCTTCAGAGCTCCATAGCATTCGGCCTTGCGATTCTGCGGTGTCTGTCACCACATCAATATCTCCCACATTGTCTTGAAAGTGAATACAGGATTGGGGTGTTTCACCACCACCAACGCATCCAACTCAGCGCAACAAACAACTCGGATGTGAGTTGCAGCCACGACGCGACCGACTCATCCAGCTCAGCCAAAGCCACACTCTCTCACAAGGCTTCCTGCGAACAAGGCTCACCACACCACCGACTGCTGCATCCTAACCTTGTCAACCAGATCCAACGTTTCCCTGATGACAAAGTCCGGGTCATCCCTCTGGATGAAATGGCCGCAGCCCTTCGCAACGATCGGACCCTTGCTCTTCTCACGATCTGTGACGTGCACAAGGCCCTGATTGTACTTATGCCACATTGGATTCATATACCTCATCGACAATCCAATTGGCGTACCCATGGTCCTCAAGCTCTCATTCGCAAAGGCTTCGAAATCATGCCCGACGACCGTCACCCAAGGTTTCCCGCTTTGATTGCCTAGCATGGGCCCGTCACTGTGAGGTAGCAACCTAGCTAGACTGCGCCTGCTGAGACCTTCTCTATTCACCACATCCGGCCTGAAAATAGCTGCGAACTTCGCCCTCTGCTCCCTCAAAACCTCGACAGTCACATCATCTGGCAGCTCTCGCTTATCGAACCCCGGCGCATCAGGATCAGGCCAGAAATCGAAATCAGAATTCGCCATAATAGAATCCAGAAACAACACCGCAGCCACCAGATACCTCTCAGCATACAATCTCGCGATCGCGCAGCCAATCGAGTTAGCCACGAGCACGACACGCAACTTCTCCCCACTCAACAACTTCAGGCCTTGACTGAAATGCTGAATCAGATAATGCAGGTCCTCAGCGGCATCCTTACAATCATGACCATGACCCTGCTCCCTGCCTTGATCTAAGGGATCGCGAACTTCCGTCATTCCGACGCCGTAGCGGTCGTAGGCTAGCATTGACGGGAATTCTGGGGACGCGAGACTTTTGCGCTGGTGGATGATGCCAGATATGACGGGGGTCCAGGAGGATTTGTCGGTCATGAGGCCGTTTAGGAAGACAACGAGGACCGCAGGATCGGTGCCAGAGACGTAGGAGCAGGCGATGGCGGCGGTGGGTTTGTGGGGAAGGATCACTGTTGTTGCAGTGATCTCTTTGGGGATGGCGACAGCTTGGAGAGGTACTGCCATTTTGAAGGGAGTGATCTAGCATTCACTCTCCCACCATTAATCGGTTGTTGTCTGTTGTTGCCAGAGAGGGTCGATATTCATATACAGAGAACGCGAGTCCATTCTCAAGGAAAGAGGATACTTATCAGCTGGCGTAGCTTAAGGCGTACTGCCGCTTCGTGAACCAGTCTCACTTCAGCAACGAGAGTTAGTAAGAATGTAATCGACGGCTGCAACAAAGTCTTGAGTATCGTGATAGACCCGAGTCACATGAAAGCGGTCAGGCAACTTTCGGCACTAGCGACGATTCCGTCTTATCGCCGCCTAGAGTACATGTAACTTCCACCTCCCCGCCATAAAACATCTTGCACAAGCATCAACAGCGACATCAGTCCTCTACCCATTTCCAAACATCCTTCCATGATACATACACAACATGAACTTAATCCACTCAACCCTCGACACTCTCCGCGACCGCTGGGCCCCAATCTCGCACACCTCCACCTTCCGCACCACGGGCCAAGTGACACCCGAAGAATTCGTCCTCGCCGGCGACTACCTCGTTTACAAATTCCCCACCTGGTCCTGGTCCGACGCCTCGACTCCTTCCAAGCGCGTCACCTATCTGCCTCCCACAAAACAGTTTCTCATAACGCGCGGCGTGCCATGTCACAGGAGACTCGACGAGAATTTCGCGGGCGATGCGGGGCAGGATGAGGCGATGGTGCAGGATGGATTTGCGGCCGGAGGGGAAGGAGGAGGAGGGGCAGGTGGGGAAGACGACGGATGGTTGCGGACGGGCGGGTTGGCTGCGAGCCAAGAGGCGAGGATGAGGGATGTGCGGACTGTGGATGAAAGCGGGAATGTAGGGGAACGGGAAGAGGAAGAAGAAATACCGGATATGGAAGACGAAGACGACGATGAAGAGGCTATAATCCGGGACCCGAAAGCCAGCGGTACTACTGCGTAAGTCCTCGCTCTCCTACCGAACCCCTCGTCGACAAGGCCAAGGCAAGTACGCATCAGCTGACTCAGTCAACATCCACCACAGACCCCTCCGAACCTACACAGTCTACATAACTTACACCCCCTACTACCGAACCCCCCGACTCTACCTATCCGGCTACTCCTCGTCCTCGCACCCGCTGTCCCCACACCTAATGATGGAAGATATAGTCGGCGACTACGCTGACAAAACCGTGACACTCGAGGACTTTCCCTTTTTCGACAACTCAGTGAAAATGGCGTCCATACACCCGTGCAAACACGCCAGCGTCATGAAAGTGTTGCTCGACCGTGCAGACGCGGCGCTGAAGATACGGCTGGAGAAGGTGCGGAGAGGGAATGGTGGTGGAAAGGGAGCGGAAGGGCGGGGGAAGGTGGAGAGCGGGATGGAAGGGTTGGTGGACGAGATGAATGCGACGCAGATTGCAGATCGGAGAGGCCATAGCAGTGGGGTAGCTGCCGCGGGCGGAGGAGGCGGTGACGAGTGGGAGGTCCTGCAGCATGAGGGTGGGGTCTCGGAAGAAGACGAGGTGGCGATTAGGGTGGATCAGTATTTGGTTGTGTTTTTGAAGGTAGGATCCCTACATCCTCACTCGCCCCATCTGGGGTTAGATTGGTGGTTGGGACGGCTGACATCTGCTCTAGTTCATGGCCTCGGTGACGCCAGGGATCGAGCACGATTTCACAATGGGAGTCTAGGTCTAACCTTCTGCCAGCACTATCATCGCATGGCGTTCAGCGCCGCTTACAATAGACGATCATCAAATTCTGCCGGATACTGGTAGCGCTCATTGATCAGGGAGAGACTCAAAATCATCCACACAAGACGCCACTCCAAATCCTTCACCCTCCATGTACTCAACGTATCCTATCTACCCACTTCCTCACGCCCAGTCCTTCAATCACTTCGTCCCCCATCTCCATCCTCTTCCCCAGATACACGCACACACACCATCTTTCCCCTCCCAACCACACCCCCCCACCCACAAAACGCCCTCCCCAGTCCCCTTCCTCAACACCCACCCACTCACCCACCCAAGCGCCCAAACCACCACCCACGCCTTTCTTCCCCAAATCCCCAGGATTCCGGAAGCCGACTCGGATAAACCGCAGCTGACGTTTCAGACACTACCGAGTGGCAACGAGCCGCCGAAGCGCTCGGGGCTGCGAAGAAATGCCCCACGAACGGTGCGGGTGGAAAAATGGCGACCGGTCGTGCATGACTGTGGCGTATTCGGTTGGATGTAGTTGCGTGCGTTTTTGGTTCGTGGCTCCGGGTGGGGAAGTTGCGCTTTGCAGCATTGCGGAGCGCGTGTAACTTTCTTGCTTTTCTTTTCTTTTCTTCTGTCTTTGTTCAGGCACTTGCATGAGGAGGATTCTGGAGCGCGGAGACGCTTGAGACGGAAGAATGAATTCGCCACCTTTTTTGATTACTGTTTTTTTTTGTTGTACAAACCGTGATAAAGACAAAATCGCCTCGCCAATCGTGCCCCAAACCCGCCATTCCAATCCCGGTGCACGCGCAACCCTCTCACCCCCTCGACAGCGGAGTCTCCGGACCTCGCTGAAGGGGCAAGTAAGTGATCGAATAACTGGGATACCCCACATCGACCGCCTCCCCCGTCTCATAATCGTCCGGCAACTGCTTCAAATTGACCGTGACCTGATTATACGCCGTGCCCCCGTCGATCATGCCGATCATATACATGGGCGTGTAAATATTGTCCATGCAGGCGTCGTACGTCGGCTTGGGCGCGCTGCCGGCGTACTGCGGGAGCCAGAAGCCCATGACGCACTCGGAGCCCGGGTCGGTCCAGTTCCACTGGCCGACGGGGACGGAAGAGGCGTTGATGGCGGCGCAGACGTCGAAGAGGACGGGGAGGCAGTTGTCCCAGGGGATGGTGAGGCCGGAGCCGTCGTTGAGGAGGAGGGCGCCGTAGGCGGAGGGGGCGGCGCCGAGGGTGATGTTGCGGTTGCAGGTGTCGCTGGGTGTGAGGGAGTCCTGGACGAGGGGCCCGCATGCGTCGAAAGAGTGGGTTGATGGGAGGGTCGCGGAGAGGAGAAGGAAGATGGGGAGTCTAAGGGAGGTAGCGTTCCTCATGTTGCTGTATTTGGTTGCATTTATTCACTCAAATTCGAGACTGGTCAGGTAGCATGCCAAGGCTTGATATTTGGAGTTTCAGAGGTATTTGGAAAGTGGAGACGTACCTTTGGACTGCGCAAAATATAAGAGAAGGGAGGGCTGACAACAGAGGGACATTCAATCGGCATGACTAGGCGTCATGCCGTGACCAATTGTCTACTGAGCGTATGGAGGATAAAGGCATATGATGCCGAGTAATCAGCAGTCGTATGCGAAACGCTATGTATGGTCTGCTTAGAGGCGATCACGCCACCATGTACGGCGGTTATCTTCCGACGGGCGCGCATAGGCAGGAAGAAGCGATGAAGTCTTGAAGAAGTGTCGAATCACACGAAGTATATCCAAAGTCTATCAATGAATCTTGATGCGTAATAAACTGATAAGATCATAGTAGCGCTTTCTCAATGCACTATACTATTCACTCGGTTCGAAAAGGGAGAGGATAGAACTAGGGAGTGCTTCTGCAATTCTGGAAGGGAAGCAATTCTGGAGAAATAGAGTCTCAAGGACATAGTGACAAGGCTTGTATTGGGACACACGCAACGAAACGTCAAAAAGGAAAATATCTGACCGAAAGAATTATGAAGGTACCATCAATCTTGCGTGTATAGCCGGGCGATTTGCAACCACCGACTGACACTCCATTCCGCACTCCGGACAGTTGCCGAACAGCGAGTTTCTGGTGTAGCTGAGACGGTGCATGGTCGGTCTTGAAAGATTAGCGAGATGAAGACGAAGATAGACTGGGAGTACGGTTACTGATCCTCAGTGTTCTCCTCAACATCAGGTTCACTAGATTCGGACTCGTCATCAAGAACATGTCTCAGATGAACGAGTCGCTCCTCCATGTATGCATTAGCATCAATCCGTTGGATGCGGGAGGATTCGGGAACATCTTCAGCGCTTTCGACTGCCCCGAGGCCCTCTTCTTCAACGTCGATCACCCACTGTCCAACCCTGCTGGCATCGTTCGCATTCCAGGTCCCTTCTTGCCGAGGTAAGGACAGGCGAGAGAGGAGAGACAGCGCTTGCCGGCGTACAGCTGGATCTCTGCAGTTGACCACTGTCAAGTATAGATGTACAATGACACCCAGATCCATCGAAAAGCTTGGTCTGATCTCTAAAGACCCTGGCGCTTCCACTAGTGACGCTGAAAGCGACAGACTGCTCCTGAAGTGGTTAAGATGGACGTCAAAAGCGCATTGTTCAGGATTGAGGCTCGCTCTGGGGAGGATTATAGCGGTAGTGTGATGTATCTTGAGGAGCATAGCTGCTCTGAGCTCTCTAGTGCCCATCTGTGTGCCTGATACTTGTAGCAATGTGTCGAAAGTCTGAAGCCATCGTTGCATCAAGCCATCGAGGTGATGGCGTTCCAAAACCACCGCACTGGGTGGCTCCTCAAAAAGATTGACAGACTCTTTGATGTCGTATGTTGAGTGGATAAAGTCGAATGTTGCGTTGAACAAATTGTATAGACAGATTCGCGACTGGTTGAGGCTCGAGAACGCACTTGGGATTGACTTCGTTGCGGTATCTCCAATGAACCGGTGATGCTCGGAAAGACCTGGGTCGACCAGTGACGTTGCTTGTAAGTTGAGGTGAGAGAACACCGGAAGGAGGTCGTCCTCAATCATGCTCGTTCCGGACGAAAGAGTTGATTGCAGAAGCTGGTCTTGCTGAACTTGCCAATCATGCAAGATCTTCAGCCCGTTCTCCAAGTGCAACCCCCCTGAGTCGTAGTTACCGAGGAATGTCTCGAAAGCGATAATGTGGACGCGGCAAATCAGGGTTGACTGGACATTCCGGTTCTCATTATCTCCAAGATTCTGCCGCAAGTGACCGAGGGCTTGATTGTACTGCTCGATGCTGTCTTGGCGACAGACCGTTGCCTGGGCATGCGGTCGGATCAGTTCCCGCTGACCGTCGAACTTCTCGTACAGGGAGCCAAGTGCAATGACCGCGTGGCATACAGCCGGATCATCATGGCTGACCTGTAAAATCAACTGGTCCCAGAAGTTCGAGTCAAAATATCCAGAGAACTCGACGACGGAACGTTGGCGGAAATACTCGAAATACCTCCGTGCGTCATGAGTGCCAGGTAGATTAGATGATGGGGTTTGAGTAGTGACCGGGAGATCGGTCTTCTGTCATCATAGCCTGTGGAGTGGCTCGACCAATCTGCGCGGGAAGGTAGCCATCACCAGTCCTTCCGGTTCTGCGATATTTCAAACATGCAGGTTTCTCCTCGTCGTACTTTACACGTCGTATTCTAGGATTAAACGGTACGAGCTTAGTATTTGTGAAGCACTCGGACCCATGACAGCGCGGTCAAGAGTGTAACTCACTTGCAGGTAAGACACCCAGACCGAACTTTCCTTCCAGCCGCCAACTGAGAGCTGCTCATAATTAAGATGCTTCGGGTTATTAGAAAATTGGAGATCGAACAACTCGAGCTGCTTGATCAATAAGAATGAGCTCATGTTTGGGGGTCTTCGAGATAATTATGGAAATCCAGCTGCAGCATGAAGAGCAGAACCGGCCCCAAATTGGCAAAGGGTGAGAAGAAGTCCGAGATCCTATAGTGTAAAGCAGTGATAGGCATTTGATCCCCAGAATTGAGAGGTTGCTCGATCAAAAACCCTCATTGGCTTAGCCGGACCGCGGATGATTGCTCCTTGCACACAAACAGGGCTCGGGTCACCATCAAAATCCACCAGCGATGACTAGCAAAGGATTGATACCTACCCAAAAGGCTAGGTTCAAAAGATGGTGTATGACTAGTCAATTTTACGTTTGAGGTTCGCAGAAGGTCTTGCTTCTTTCACCCTAGCGATTAGGTGCCGCTTCCGTCAATTCGTATCCGCTGGAAAGCCAATGAATGAGGTGCTGGGATAAGCGTATATCCATTGAGGGTGCTAGGGTTGCCAAGGCCTCACGGACAGAACCTAAGTATTGCTTTTCATCGCGGAGCTTGAGCTTTGCTATTGTTGGGGGAGAAGAATTAGGCTTTTCCCGCGGCTGAGAGGCCATGCAAGGAGAATCTCGTGTGACTACCTCTCCAATCGTCAGACTATTGACAAGGTCACCACAGCGCTTAATTTGTGTCGAGGAAATCTGGACGATGGAAAGCAAATTCTTCTTAAAAACAGAACACGTTACCGAGCGTGACCACATCAGGCAGGCAAGAATTGTCCATTGTGGCATGGCAGAGAATCTAAGTCGATATCCTCAAGTCCATCGACTCTATCAGAAACAAGGCTCTGACTGCCTAGATCCATGCGGTGGGATATGAGTCTCCCAGTATCTCCCGAGGGACGCGCCTTTTTGAGTAAAGAAAAAGGGGATCGAGGCCGGTTTAAACGATTCCAAAACCAGACTACGCGACGGTGTGATCGAGAGAGCTCAGAAGCGAAACCTCATGCAAGCGGATACCGTTGCCTTCGATGCTCTGTTCTCCACCGCCGTGGGTATTCAGAAATGCTTATAAGACGCACCACGCGTAGAGTCGATCGAATACCGTCTTTGCGAGCGAGAGACAACGGTCTGACTAACCTATACGCCCGCTAACGGCCTGGCGGAGAAGGGAAAGTTCACCCGGTCATTGACAAGAAAGCTGCCGTTGTCGTCGACCTCAAGCTTACGTAAGGACGGAGAAACTGGACGCTTCTTTAGGGGTCTCGACTGAGAAGAAAGATCGTTTTCCCCTTGTGCTAGAACCCACTCAACGCACTCTCGTCCTCCTATTGGGATACGTGAACTTGCCACCTAGGTGGAATCCTGAAAGGATAATGAGATATCATCATAGCTACACTCATGCCACAACGAGTGCGGCCTCATGATTGCGGGCTCGTCTATCCATCGGATACTGCATGGTGTCATGAAAGCGAATGATTAAGTACCAGCTCAGCCAGACTCTGATCGTCGAAAGCAACTATCCTACTTTCCATTCATATCCAAATGTTCACCAACTGTAGTAAGGGGTCTTCATCACTGAATAAAGAGCAGCATACAGAGTTCTCGATGAATCCCCGTCATCTTTCAACTTCTGCCTTTCGAGACATCCTGAGGGTAATCCATTTACTTTAGTTGTCATGATGTTGGCGCTAAAGGTCGTCATTACCTTAGTTGTGGCCCCACTAGTCACTTCGCTCATAGATAAAGTAAATTGTACCAAGCAATCGATGCTCAGCTCCGCAATAGAGATTCAAACGCCTAGATAGCGCATGACTCCTAGTGGACACGAGAGAAATGACCAAAGCAGATTTTCGACATTCCTTCGTTCACCACCTTCGTCCATCCTCTTCGACAACCACGATATCGAAGCCACTCAAGCCTCAAGATACCATTCAAACCACGACCGCGTCTTTCCAGCAGTCGTACCGAAGCAAAAGTGTCGCCACTTAGCTAGCCATCGATCCAGCAGTCACAACCAGAGGATCCACCCTCAGATTTCGACTCGTAACAACAAGTCTATTGCCAATAGGGCGTCGAGAACGATGGCCAGCGAACCTTCCATTCAGCAGGCTAGAACCTAGGCTAGATGCCGACGAGGCATGGGAGGTCTTTGAGCGGCAAGCCGCAGATGTGTTCGCAATCACTCGAGAAGATGTGATCGCTCTCGGAAAACATCCAGAAATTCCTACACGCTTTCCCGACGGGAATTGGGGTACGGGCTTCGGTGCTTATGTGGCATCTCTGGACGCGTTGCACAAATTACACTGCCTCAACGGAGTGCGCAAGATGACCTTTGTGTTGTTGGGGGTATTTAGTTCGTATTAGGTTCGATTCATAATGGCGCTGGTACAATGGTGTTGCGGTGCTTCCTATTTTCTCTTTGCAGGTTGTGGCGAAAAGAAGTCCTTGAAGAAGACGCATAGGGCCCTCTGGCCGATCCACTTGAGGCACTGTATCGACATGCTTGCGCAAGACATAGTGTGTCATGCGCATGCCGACGTTCTCACGTACAGTTGGATGGATACGCAGGAACATCTTTTTGTTGATTTCAGTATCAGCCGAAAAGGCAGGAACTTTGATGATACATTGTCTTGGAAAGAAGAGCATAAAGTGGACATGGATAGGTTTGTGAAAATGGAGAAGTCAGCGGGCGTTAGGCAAGTGCCAGCTGAAGACGAGTACTATGCGATGTATGGGTCAGAGGGTGGTGATCTCTTTCCCGGGGGAGTCGGCTATGTACCTACCAAAGCTGAAATCTGAGTGCATTCTTTGTTTGCCCAAAGATTCGTCTGGCAATAGTGATTGGCATCATCTTTCTCGATTTGACCAGACATAGCAAATGAAGGTGACGAAGTTATCATTGCTCATGGATCCAAAACACCGCTACTCTGACGGCCCACGGGCACCGAAGAGTGCTGGTTGGTTGGACCGTGCTATCTGGAAGACTCGATGTACGGTAAAGTATGCACTTGGAAAGAGGACGGCGCTGGTGAGATGATTCTAGTATAATGGGCACATGGATTTCCTAGAATGCAGCATGGAAGATGTGGAAAGAGAGTGGAACAGAACAATAGAACAGATTTGAATCCGATATGAAGAGCTAAACATTTCATTCTGAAGATGAGGTAAAAGGGCAAATCTTGGAGGTGTAGGGTGTGCACAGTACAGACATAAATCACGTAGCGTATGGAGTGCTTGGATGCAACCGTGTACTCTGATTTGCAAATTAAAATGGTTTTACTAGAATTGCTTGGAAAAGGCGCCTACGTTGAGTCCATTGATTCGAGAAGCTTGGAAGACGCCTGCTCCAGGATGGAAAATATGCAGACTGGGCACGCCTTTCGAGCCAAGCTACTCAGAGATATCTCGAGTGAACCAAGTTAGCAACTGGACGGCATTGGCAGGCAGCTTGGAGTGTCTATATTTGTACTGAGACAGCATGGTACGCTGTCGCCGAGCAAGCACCCACTCCTTGACCCCGAATACTAGAGCTCCGAATCCGATGATGAAAGAGCTAGCGATCGAAAACGGCGGGAAATGCCGTTACCAGACCTGAATGCCCTTTGTATTGTGGATGCTGGAGGTTTGGATCAAGGACTGAGTTTTCGCGCTGAAGGATGGGGAAAGTCGTCGGCGAGTCGTCATTGAAGGCAGCGATGTAGTCCGTGCAAAAGTCGTGACGCATCTCGACCACGCTCGATTCTCCATTCGCGGCCGAAGACCGCGGCATGCAGTACCCCGTCCTCATCACAGCACCACTCGCGAGTCCCCACTCCCATCCCCCAAGCGACGCTGCCGCCGGGCCACGGTCTGGAAGCCTGGGCGCAAATTCCGACCATTCCCGTCCGGAACCGCATCTCTGGCGCCTAGCATTCTACTTACTTACTTCGTCTTCGATGCCCCCGAGCTCCCTAGGGGATCGCGGGCAAAGAGCGCGAATACTCCACCCTATTCATCAAGGAACGAAGCGCACGACCCCAGAGCGCGCGCGATCGCCGACGACTGCCATCGACGCATCGAGTGCGTGAGCAAATACCCGCAGCCCGGTGGGTTACGGAGCAAGTGCGACATCTACCGCGCGACCGAGGAGGACGTAAAAACGAACACGGCGTCCGCGGAAGAGAAGCTGACATGCCGGTCCCGGTCTGGCGGTGGGCAGTAGGGATGGAGAGTGGCGCGAACGGTGACAGTATCGAGAGCCTGGACTTCGGACACCAGCTGGCCGAAGGGTGTCCCAGCCCAGCTCGGGAGTGTGTATCTCGAATTTTCCGAGTCCGTTGTGCTCGGTTCAAGGTCACGATATACACCATCGCATGAACAAAGGACTTCACAAAGTATGGCGGTCTATAACGCGGCGTACTTGGAATTCGGAAGGCATCAGAAACCGCATTCCACGCCATGCACATTCGGATCACGCAAAGTAGGGAATCCGACTTGTCACTGGTCGCGGACGCTGGTTTCGAACGGGAAAGAATGGCAACAGGCGAGACGATGGATCGGATCCGACGGAGATGAGACGCGAACAGGGGATTTCCAACCTTTCGGAGAGTAGAACGTGGATGTTGCAATGGATCAGTCTCGCATCCAAAGTCACGCGGAATCTGACTCTGCGAAGCACCAAAGATCAACACAGGACATTGAAATTCAACAATACAGGACGTTTGACGATGTGTATCTACGCCACCGAACGAGGCCTTAGCTCCATAGTAGCGAGCAGACGTCTTAGCTAGCTCGCGATTAATCATGTGAATGTCCACAAAAGGGAGTAGAGCAGCTTCTCGTGTGGAAGATCGTGTATAAAGTTTGAAATACATCACCCCATGCTCGTAAAATCTCATGTACAAGAATGTATGCATATATGTGCGTTCCAATAGAAACCCGCATAGTAAACCGTCATCAAGACGAAAGAAGTGAGTTCCCTCTCCGCTGTCCAGCAGTCGGCTCCCTGTTCTCCCACCTCAACCCAATCTTATATTCTAAGAAGCATACTTCGCCCCCACCGCATTCACACTTCCCCCACTCACAAGAATCCCATCCGTAGCCATGAAATAAGCATATCTCTCTACACCACTCTGCCCATCCAACCAGGGCAGTATCTCACCAAGGAAGCTCTCTGGATCCGTAAATGATTGAAACTCTGTAACCCACACCGGCACCTTCTCCCCAGTCGCTGGGTTCACAGCTGCTTCGATCGCCGACTGAACATGAGATTGAAAGTCGCTGACGTCGGAGGAGACTGCGCAGCCATTTTGGCAGCCGTACCAGTGGATTGGGACGAACGATATGGGGCACCCTGTGCATTGTTCTAGAAAGGGGGAAAGCCAGTCGAGTCCTTGGGGGATCCCGGCGCCGTTTGTGCCGGCGCCGTTAGTCACACTCGGAGAGCCGAGTAACACGTTGTCGCTGGCGTATGGTTTCATATACTGGTTGAAGCCCGCGACAGCGGAGCCGACGTCCATATTCGCTTGGCTTTCATTATCGGGTTCGTTGAACGACATGAGGTAGTTGGGCCCGGAGCCAGAGGTTGCGGCTTTGGCGGCCGAGTCCCAGTTGTCTGAGTGAATGGATGCAGTGCCCCACAAAGTGGGAACGTACTGGAACTTCGATGGGAGGCCTTGAGGCGTGTCGTCCCAGTTGTAGCCCCATGATAGTTGACTGTAGCTGGACCAGATGTTGAGATTTCCCGAGCTAGGGTTGTAAGCAAGACCGCGCTTTCCAGAGCTGCTGGTAGTAGTACCGGAGTTACTGTTGCTGCTGGTGCCGGAATTGCTGGTTGTTGATCCTTGATTTGCGGCGGGCGATGGGGAGGGCGAGGCCTCGACGACTGGCGCAGCCTGCGCGGGAGTCGGAGCAGCGGCGGGAGTCGAAGTAGTGGTTGGCGTCGGAGTGGAACCGCCACCGTAGTTGACGGTACTCCAATCTACGTTCTTGTAGAGAGAAGGATCGTTCCAATTCACGCCCGAATACTCGTCGCGCCTGTTTTTGCGATGGAGGAGCCAATGCGCTGGGTGGGCATAGACACATTCGAGGAAGAAGGCCGCCAGGGCTAATTTTGGGAGGGATAGATGCATAGTGGCGTCGATACTCGTATGTAATTTGGGGTTCTCAGTTGAGTGGCAATAAAGCCGAATGAGAGTCTGCAGTCTGTTGTCTGGTGCGGTATTCGAGTCGCGTGTAACAGTGATTGTAGGCACTGACCTATGAAGTGAATGAGTGTGGTGGTAAGGTTGACAATAGTCGTTGCGCAGCGCAGCTGTATAGTGATAAGGTCTGGAAAGGAGCGTTGATTGAGTGGTGGCGCCACGTGAAATGAATGAAAGAGCGTCTACAATGAAATCATTGTTCGTGTTGATTGCGTGGCTTGTATTTAAGAAGAGAGCCTAATGAGTGGTTGAATGTGTTATTGACAAAGGAAGCCGCGCGAATCAACAATAGTACCAGGCGAAGTAAAGGAAGCATCCTGGGGAGGAAGGGGCCATGTGCATTTACACAAATGCGACGTTCCGTTTCGAGTGAAAATGGAGATGGTAATCGCTACTTCCAAATCCACATAAGTTGAAACCGCTTGCAAAGTCCATCAGGACCAAATCATCAAAATGCAGCATCTTGTGTAGTGTCAAATATCGAGCTAACAAGTGGTTGGATGGTGACCGCTGTGGCCCAGGAATTAAGCGCTGGCGAAGATTGCGGAAGATCGAGAACTCCAGATCCCAGGGCCAAGATCCTCCACTCACTCGGCCTTGGTCTCAAAATAGAATAAAGAAAGGGCCACTCCTTTGTCCTCGAGTCTCGACTCCTGAGTATACATGTACATCACAGGCACGAGGAATCATGCGCACTGGGCCTGGCGCTTAGCTAATGTCGAGGAGTGAGCCTATGAACAGGTGACAGAATCATCGACAACAGAGGGAGAACACCGCTCATTAGGAAAAAAGGAGACTGTGATGATATCTCTACTCTAAACGCTAATAAAACGATTCAGAATGAGCCTCTATCCTGTTCACTCATCGTCATCTTCAGGTCCTTCCTCAAAGAATCCTACAATAGCGCGGCCTCCACTGAGGGCCAGACCATGAGGTGGGTAGCACACGTAGATAGGGCCCTCCACTCCACCCAACTTTTGTCTGAAACCGCTCTTCTGTGTGAGTTTGAATTCTTTCGCGATTGTCTGGTAGATGCGCTGGAGCATCCTGACCCTCATGCCAGACATGTGGTGCGAAGCATGCAGCTCGGAGGAAGCGGCGGCTCGGAAAGTCAAGTTGATGGTGTCTGAGCCCTTGGCCACTTGCATGGCATGCAGAATGGCATGCTCAATGGTGCCTGATGGCGCGCCAGGGAAATGTAGACTGAATTTAACTTAATGGCCATGCTTGGGAGACAGTTGTGCAAGGACAACGAGAGACTGGACCTTTCCTTCTTTGTCCTAAGCAAAAAAAGTACCGTCGGTGCATCATGTCCCGCCATGGGGTGATACCGGAGATATGGATTTGCTTTTCTTTGCGGCCTGCCAACCAATCTTGAATGCGCTCATCGGTTTGAGACCTGAGATCCTCTGGCACCTCCTCTCCTTCCTCCAATTCCTTGATTGTTAAACCCCTTTCTCTGCATGACGGATCTTTCTTGCAACGTCGTGATCATGTGAGCCAACGCTTTTTGTAGCATCAACACGCTCTTCAGCCGCGCATGTAAAAGTCTTCCAACCGAAGATCGAGCCCGACACCTCCTCGAATCCAGGGCCCACTAGCACCCATATAGGTTTCAGATGGGAGAGTTCTTTCTTTAGCCACTTCAAGAAAGCACTTGCTACCTTGGTGTATTGGCTCTCATCACAATGGATTGCCAGGCAGTATAGCGTGTCCGTGAATGGGAACCCAGGAAACCGCAGCACCTGTCTCCCCGTGACGCCAAATCCGATTACGCTCCTCCGTCCAGGAAGTGTTTGACGCGTCTCCGTAGTTGGCAATGTGGTTTTCAAGAGGCTGCGTTGTGCTCATGTCATGACAGGCTGACCCTTCCCAAGGCGGATCAAGAGTACTGTCTTTGAGGTGGCGGAGCTGGGGCGCCTGAGGTTTGGCTGTAAGACTCTTAGGATCTCGGTGAAACAGGGATGCGAACCGTATATTGCCAAGCTGGAGCAAAAGCATGATAATTTTCTCGAGTCCTATGCCTGCGCCTGCATGTGGCGGTGTAGCGTATCAGAAGCCGTCCATATAATCCTCCATACTTGAAGAATCTACCCCTTGCGCCTTCATCTGCTCCTCCAACATCTGTGCATCATGTATACGCTGCCCGCTGGTCAGGATCTCTTGGCCGCGTAGGAACAGATCGAACGTGTTCGTAACTTTCGGATCGTTGGGGTCGGGCATAGTGTAGAAAGGCCGTGCGGAAGCTGTCAAGTTGTCAAGTATGTAGTAATCTGTATGGTACCTCTCGTTAACGAGCTCGCCAGGCAGGATCTCGTCTCTCGTATGTATGTCTTCCAAAGGCGAGGGGGGGTTGCCACTCTCGTCGGTCCAGCTGGAATCTATAAGCATCTGCACTCCCTCCTTGAAAGGTATCCTGGGGGTCTTATCCAGCCACACCAAATCCTCGTGCGGAAAATGTCTCTTGGCTGCTCCAAGCTCATCGCGAAAACGTTCGTTTATACCCTTGAAGATATGCTTCAGCACTCCATCGATCACTTCCAAAGCCTCATGGTAGTGCTTTTCAATGGCCATCTCAAGATCCAGACCAGTGTACTCTGTCAAGTGTCTGGGGGTGTTGCTGTTTTTTGCCCGAAAGACCGGCCCAATTTCGTAAACCTTTTCGTAGTCTGCAGCTATACACATCTGTTTTGCCAACTGAGGACTCTGTGCAACGAGTGCGGGTCGTCCAAAGTAGTCATCAAGCTGAAATACACTGGAACCGGATTCCGTTGCGCCGCCTTGTAATTTGGGCGTGTGTATCTCAATAAATCCCTAAGAATCAAGATAAGAACAGAAGAGATTGCAGACCCCGGCGTTAATGCGAAA
This sequence comes from Letharia lupina, assembly GCF_014066315.1. Taxonomy (NCBI): domain Eukaryota; kingdom Fungi; phylum Ascomycota; class Lecanoromycetes; order Lecanorales; family Parmeliaceae; genus Letharia; species Letharia lupina. Next base: position 112,941 of record NW_023502976.1, read on the forward strand.
GATGGCCTTTGATGTCGATGTACGTAGATCGAGTATGCGATGAGTCAGTCTGGCGCGATCTGTGATGTGGCTTCCTGTACCGGCGGCGTCGTCGTCGTCGTCCAACTCCTTCTGCCTAGAAACCTCATCTTCGTAGACTGTGAAAGGTACTGCCTGAGGACGTCTAAAATACCACATGGAGCTCGCGTATTGAGATCTCGACGTCGTGTTTGGTGGTGCCGGTCACTGGCCGATCAGGTTTCTTGATCTGGCCTGTGACAATAATAATCGAGCCGGTTGGAATGCGCTCTATCCATTGCACCATAAGTTGTGAGACAGCCCCTTCTTCTTGGTGTATGACACCTTATACAGTTCCCAACTGTTGCCGGAACACAACGAAAGCCAGCTTGGCGCTCATCTTGCGAACAGTATGGATGCAGCATCGGAAGGTGATCTCCTGGCCAACGTCCTCCACCGACACGGTCTTGAGCTGGGCTCGCTGCTCACGTTTGCGGTCTCTCGATTGGACCAGAGGCAGGTCGCCATATCGACGTCTGATCTCCTCAGTCTCCTGCTGACGTGCCTTGCCGTCATTCTCCCTTCTGTGCTGCGTAGCCTCCTCCCTCTGTTTCTCGTTGTTGACATTGCTCTGGCGCTTATCGCTTCTGTGGGCGAATTTTCTCGTTTGGTTTATGCTTAAAGGTTGGCCGTCTTAATTCAGAAGCTCGCTGCTGGCACCATCATGTGGCGCGTCCGTTCGTATTCGTACCTTTAGTCTTGGGCCGTCTACCGCCATATGATCTTGGCTGCTCTTTTTCTCAGTGTGCTTAATCTTTAATACAGCATCGCTGAGCAAGGACATGGTGGAGGGTTTAATAGGAAGTGATTTATTGAGAAGATGACTCCGGCTGGGGGCTTCTTACAAAGTGAGAATGCAACTTCCTCACATTTGTCAAGTTGGTGATCGGAAAGGCAATTCAATTTCGGAACCTGAAAATGAGGGAGTGTGAGGTCAAACGTTCTCCTTACTTTACCGTTGATCTCTAAGGTAGAGTACTCCGGGTCATACGAGTACTCTACTCCTAATGAGGCCAGCCTCGAGATCAGCTCGGTTAGGTACTTGACCTGCCATCATTGGTGGATAAGCCTCATACAGATGTGACGGACTCAACAACTCTACCCTAACAGCCCCCATCCGGGCGAGGGAGAACCCAATAACTAAGGAGCTCGACATCTCACTTAGCCCTCTTTTCCGCATTATGTCCACCCAGATCCGTCCCGTCCCCTCAAACGAAGGCCCCTCCAAGACCATCCCGATACCCGCAAATCATCAACGGAAGCCACATCCACGATGGTGGCTTTCCGCTCAAGCAAATGTCTGGCGATTCCTCGGACAAGTCGGCCTCTACTTCCACAGTATCCCAACCCCATCACCGAAAGAGCCCTCCTTCCTCCGCAAGTTCCCCACCACCGTGGTAAGCGGGCAGGCCACCATGCTCCATCTTGCCTTTTACGTACCAGATGGCTACCAGAGTCAAATCCAACAAGGAAGGAAATACCCATTGGTGGTCAACATGCATGGCGGGGGTTTCACATTGGGAACGGCAAAGGATGACGGACGATGGGCGACCATGGTGGTAAAACAGGTGGAGGCCGTGTTCGTGAGCGTGGAATACAGACTGGCGCCCGAATATCCTTTCCCAACAGCGGTGGAAGACGGTGTCGAAGCGCTGCTCCATCTAGCAGCAAATGCCGACGAACTCGGTCTCAACCCGCACAAGATGGCTTTGACTGGCTTTTCAGCCGGAGGCAACATGGCATTCACGATGCCTCTCCGCTTAAGAACGCATATTCAATCCACTAGGAACGAGTATCAGTCTAAACCCATGGAAGCCTCACAATCGAACGGGACGGACAGGACACTGTCGGGTCCACCGCTGCCCGAGATAGTCTCTATAATAGCATGGTACCCCAGCCTAGACAACCGACTCACCCGGGACGAACGACGAGCCTCATGTGTCCGACCTGGGAAGACATTGCCACCAATCCTCACCTCCCTCTTTGACGAATCCTACCTACCGGAACTCGAGAACAGAATGTCCCCCTACGCTTCTCCGGCTGCAGCAACCGACGCGGACCTCACCGCTGCCATTCCGGAAGGCGTAGCGATGTATTTGTGCGAATGGGACATGCTCTTACAGGAAGGCGAGGTATTTGCCGAAAGGTTGAAAGGGCTGGGTAAAAGGGTTCACCTTGTGATCATCAAGGAAAAGCGACACGGATTTGATAAAAGTCCATACCCCTTTAGTGTAGATCCAGAGGCTACATTGCATTACACGGAGGCTTGTACCATTCTTAAAGACGCGTTGTTCGACTCGTAGTGGTTTAGGCATAGCGAGGCTGATGGCATTATCAGAGACCTTGTCGATGCATAGCGTGGCCTGAACGGACTAAAATTATGTACATCACTCTGGCCATGTCCCTCGTGACCACCGCAGACGATGGCCAGCGCAACCAAATTCGCTTCCTCACCCAGAAACCTCATAGTATATACTGCCATACCCATTATGCACAAGGACCCCGAAATAGAGCAGATCCCCACCCATCACGCAGTCCGTCCTCGCCTGTCGATTCCCCAGACCCACCCATTCCGCCTCGTGAAGTCGATAGATACCGGCTGGACATCCGAGACGAAAGGGCGCTGTACGATGACGGAACATCGACCGCGAGGGATGAGAGAGCGGCTTTTGGCGGGGTCACGGAATGAGTGCGGTTTTCGGGTTGTGGGCGCCCTAGAAGGGAGCAGGCGGGGTAAGTCGTCAGCACGTCAATGGCGTTTTCTTGATGGCGATGGCGCTCTTGGTGGGACAGTGGGCTGTCTGTTGGTAGAGCTCGTCGATTTTCTTTGCTGCCGCGGATTATGGAGGCGGAGGCGAAGGCTTGAAAAAACGATGCCTTGGCTCGAATACTATGCATCGGCTCTGTCTATTGATTCGAGACTACCATGATCCGATGTGCCGTGTGGCAGTCGAGTCGTGCAATGTCTTCCTTGTGGAGTCTGATACTGTGAACAGGTCTTTGGAAGGTATGAGGAAGTAATTTTCAAAACCTATCAGGACATAAACACCCACACCAGCAGGGTTTGCCATTGCTCGGGCCTGTGGCACCAGCGATGATCGACCTTGGCGAGTGGCTAGCCTAGTAAAGAGATTGTTCCATGCTTAGGGATCTCCGCTGGTCGAGGTTCGAAGAACCTGAAGCCTTCCACAAATCGACAGAGGAGAGAGAACTTTTCCATGATGGATGAAGATGCTATAGATAGAATTGCAAGGGTATCAAATATAAATCTCCCGTGATGTCTGGCACTTAACCCACAGTCCCTGACGGCGCAGGTGACAACTGCGTTACCAGGCCGTGATATCGCCAACTTCGGCTTCGCCAAATGTGCTGCTTTTTCCCATTGTCGTCACTCCCTGCTGTTCGTCACCCCCGTCGTCATGTAAATTGAGTCCTGGCGCCTCCATGATATCGGGAAGCACCTCGTTGAAGAACTCTACAATGTGCTTGTTCACCTGCTCGAACTGCAGCAAGAAAGCATCATGGCCTTCTGGACTGTCGATTTTCCGCAACCTTGAGTCCGGTATTGCGGCTGCTATCTCTTGCTGTTCTGCAAATGTGAACAATCCATCGCTCTCGATGCCGATCACAAGAGCTGGCTGCTGGATCTGAGACAGTGCCACTGCGGCTGGATTAGGTATATCCGGAGGTACCCGATACCTTGAGACGTCATGTGTATCCAGCTTCCTTGTGATAGCGATGTAGCAATTGCTGTCAAAACGCTTCACAAACTTTCCTCCTTGGTACCGTAGATATGATTGGGTGGAGAATTCCGTCAGGGGTGCTGGCGGGGTAGGTGGCACGAAAGTTGTAGCTCCATGGAACTGAGGGTCAGTGAATTGAGCTGCCTTGTCATTCGCAACAGATTGCGGCGCATCGGATTGAGGGGTAGGAGCCGACGTGTCTTCATGGACACTGGGCGGTCGAGTCGTGCGAGAGCTCCTGTGACCCTCATTGTGTACCGCCCAGTGCTCATTCGATGGTGTTGATGGACGTTGACTATCATTGATGGCCTGCCTTCGCGAGGGATCTGGAATGTTTCTTCCGAACCTTGCCACGAAGGAATCGCGGCTTCTATACGTCAGCAAGGCCGACATGCGAGCAGCCCCGAGCCCTGCTGCCGGTGGGTCATTGAAGGCGTAATAACCGTCTTCGTATTTGGGATCACAGTATATGCTTTGCCGCTGCGCCTCGCCCCAGCTGATACACCAAGCACTATGACAGCTTGAAGTTGCTATTGGTACTATTGCTCGAACGTAGCCGATGCCGAAGTAAGCATATTCCAGGACCAGCATGCCTCCCATAGATCCACCAACAGCCGCTGCAATTTTTTTCACACCCAGGTCATCCAGAACGAGCTTGTGTATGCTGCTGTATGTCAGATACTATTGGAGAAGTAAATGTAAGAAGCACGTACTTGACGTCGTCCCGGATCGTGGTCAAAGGGAACTCGGGGCCGTAACGCTCGCGGTTTGCATCTCCGTCCACACTGGTGACAGGGCTTGCACTTCCGTAGGGACTTCCTAAGCTGTTCAGACAGACAATAAAGAACCTGGTCATATCGAAGGCACGTCCACGCCCTCCCATCAGTGGGCCCCACCAATCAGCGACATCGGCACTTCCAGACAGAGCATGGCATATCACCAAGGCGTTACCTCCCTCTGGAGCCAGTCTCCCCCGAGTGGTATATGCGACTGGAACATTGCGGAGAGTGACTCCAGACTCGAGGGTGAAGGATGGTACGATGGCGATGTGCTGATTGGGAATCAGAGCAGCGAACGGGTTCTCAGGCTGGCTGGAGGCTCTCTCTACGGGATTTAGCATTCGGTCGAGACATAAGACTTAGGGCGTTTGATACTGACGGAGTCGCTGGGTCAATGGAACATCACTGGGCCCATCTCCCTCTGCTGTCATCTTTGAATGATGGAAAATAGATGCATGTGTGACGGCGGGAAGGATGGGGATGTGATGCCCCCACTCAGTGGGAACTCGCACGGGCGTGGCCGCTTGAGCCACCTTCCAACGACCTTCTGCCTAAGACATGGCGCGATCTGCTGCCTAAAGTACCTTAAAGCCGTGGTGGCCGCCCTCCCTAAATTTGCGCCTCCACTAGCTAACTTAAAGCACTAGAGTACTAGTACCTAAGCCTTTCAGCCGCCCAGTGTTTCTTCACTCAATAATTAATTCATCGCTTCGATAATAATACTGTTTCCTTTTCTGCTCCAGAACTTATTAATCTAGGCGAACAGCTTCAGTGCCCGGAGTACTTTCGTATAGTTGTTTGGCCTTTCCAAGAGACATTTGATTGGGGTTTTTTTCTTTCCCCTTAAAACGGGATTTCTTGCGCAGCATTCTCTATGTCTACACATCTATCGGGCCAGCGTAGCTGATTCGACAGTGTCCACGCAAGAAGCTCTTAGTCTCTGGACCGCGAAGATCCGATTGCTTCCATCATGCTGCCGGTGTTCGATAAAATTGATTTCTTCGCCTCCTACAAAAGCTGGAGGTGAACCATCGGTAATTGCAAAACCTCCGAATGGTCAAGTACCAGCATCGCGGTATTCTTCCTGGCTGTCCCACCCATCGATCCCTATAACAGATTTGAAGTCCCTTCGCCCTGCCCCTCTAATTATATTGCCCCAGCAGCTCTATCTCCCCCTTCATCAGCAGCAGCAGCATCCTCGCCCTTGTTTACCTTCCAACCTACTCCAGCGCATTCCATCTCCCCCCTCTTGCTCTCCGAGCTTCCTCTAGCAGCAGCGTTATCGGCCTTACCTTTTTCGCAGCTCCCGCTCCAGCTGCAGAATTAACATCCTCGGCTCCGTAACCAACCTGCTCCAGCGCAGCACCCTCGGTTCCGATTCCGATCTGTTCCAGCGCAGCATTACCGCCTTCGCTTCCCCCGAACTTCCTCCAGCAGCAGTAGCATCAACGCCCTGGACACCCTTTCAACATCACCTCACACCAAGACGAATCTCTATTGGCCACATTGCGCAAGGATAACCAATCCTTGCACTGATCGTCCACGCAATTGCTTCTTTTTGTTGCTCGTGCATACATGAACCGAGGAAGCCAGGCAATTTGGGTGCGAGGTCAGCATTATGGCTGCAGCGAACGCAGCTGACTGCCTTGAGCTTCCCGCAGTCAAGCGAAACGGGATGCCTTTTCCGCGCTAAATGTCGGTCTAGAAGTCTGCTTCTCCCCTTCCCCGTCTCGCAAGTCACAATTCTTGTGCATCCAGTTCGCATTTATAATTCTTATTATTCCTTCGATGTGACGCTTATCACACCACCAAATTCCAAGACGGTGTAACACTTAGTCCGATGGTCCGATAGATAAATCCTCAGTTTGCCAGCCTACTACCTTTCTACCATTTTCGAGTCGCTTTATTTTCCATGATACCAAAGTTGTAGCTGCATGTCAGCTTACCTGCTTCTGCATTGGAGTAGAATTCGTCAATCCTACCTTACCTTATAGAGATATTTTCTGATTTCCTTTCCTCCGTTCGAGGCCCGGGCCCCGCGCGGCGGCGAAGGATTCGTGCCCCCCGCGGCTGAGGCTGAGTGTTCGACTTTCGTACTTGAACATCTTTCTTTCGCAACAAAGGAATAGATGAACTGCCTGTTTGTGCGTACACACGCAGTTTCCAGCACCATATCACAGAGCATAGTTCATCGGTGCAATGTCGCCCCAACTTCCCCAGCATGTTCCTAGCCTGGCTCATGATATCATCATCACCTGTGTAGTCTGTCCAATAGTAACCACAGTTATCGTTTATATCAGAGTCTGGACCAGGATATTCGTCACTCATAATCTTGGTTGGGACGATTATGCGGCCATGGTCACTTTGCTGTTTTCCATAACTTTCAGTGTTGTCCTTGGCGTTTCCACGCGATATGGAATGGGTCTTCATCTCGGGGATGTAAGTTCAGGACCCGAGTCTTTACTCTTCAACCACAATCAATCACAATCAGTGTCGTCGTTCCGGTCATGGGATATGTCTCACAGGCAAAGCCTCCCCTTCAGCACCATCCGAGTCCCTAGACATCTCTCATCATTCATTTCCATGTCTCGATGAGGGAATGCTGACTCCAATACTCGCGATAGATGACACCGGAGCTGGTGTCTGACCACGTTAAAGTACGAATACTCGTTCCCATGGTATTCCCCAAAGCCCTGGCTGATGGGTCCCACCACAGTGGATATACATCTCCTCGGCCATGTATCTACTCAGCATCCTCGGCTATAGAATAGCCCTGCTGCTGATGTACCTCCGATTGTTCGGGGTCAACCAGTCTTTCAAGTACGCAACGTGGGCCGTGCTGGTCTTTGTTACTGGCTATTTATCCTCCAACTTCATCACCTTGCTCTTCGGCTGCACGCCAATATCGAAATACTGGAAGCCTGACGAACCCGGCCACTGCATCGTTCTCGTTCACGCTGACTATGCCTACGGGTCAATGAATGTCATTTCCGATGTGTTGCTATTTCTTCTACCTTTGCCGATGGTATGGCAGCTGCGGCTGTCTCCTAGAGAAAAGTTCGGACTGGTTTTGATATTCATGAGTGGGATCGCGTACGCCACCATCCACTCAAATATTACAAACGGGCAGACTAACCTCCCCGCAGCAATTGCGCAGTGACCACCGTCCGATTCGCCCTTCTAGTCCAAAACCTCAACGCCCCCGACACCGCCTGGCTGGACGCAAGGACCTTCCTCCTAACGTAAGGATTCCGCCTTCCCCCCCCCCCCCCCCCAACCCAGACCTTCCAGCACTGATCCTCTCTCTTCTCTACTTGTACAGCGCCGTCGAAATCAACACGGGTCTGATCTGCGGCTGCATGCCGGTCCTGAAACCCTTCTTCCGCCACATCCTCTACAAAACGCCCCCGGATCGGTCGCCCCGGCTTTCCGACGCCCGGTTCGGCGCGGTCTGGATGGGCAAGTGGCCCGACGACCAGACCCGGGGCAATTACCGGAATTGGATCGAGTTGGAGCACGGCAGCGACAAGAAGTTGGTCCACGTGATCGTGGACTAACGGGTTTGGCGCGGGGGAGGGGTGGGTGGATGGGGGAGCTGGGAGTTTGCCCAGTGGATCCAAAAGTCACGCCTGCGAATGTTTTCGACCGAGGGATCTAAAGGCTTGGTGGAAAAAAAGGAAAAAAAGCCATGCACGTGTAAGAAAAATCTCGGACGATGGTGGACCGAGGGGGATTTGGGATTCGGGAGCTGGGAGGTTTTGCCCGGCGGATCCAAGGTCATGTACTCGTACGCGTACTCTAGGCGATTGCTTGGGGAATGAGGGATCTGAAGGCTTGGGCGGGATGGTGTTCTGGACTCTGTGCGGTGGAAAGGCGTGCGGACGTGTAAGAGTAATGTCGGATGATGAGTTGGTTGGGAAGGGTCTATCATGACTCACTCACTCAAGGGGTCGGCGAAACGCAAGAGCCCGTGGTCGATTGGCCCGACGGGCTTTTGGCAAGCTGTGGAGGAAAAGTGGCGGTTTGGATTGTGGATCTGTTGTTACTGTATAGGCTGTGTCCTTTGATGACCTTGTTTATAATCTGAGGGCAGGACACGTTCTTTTTGTATTGGCATAGAATTTATGCTAAGCTATTGAACGTAACGCATGCATACTCTCAAACCCAGTGGCTAGCCGCTATTACTCTGAAGAATGAGCAGCAGCTGGCCACGCTGTGTGTGTATCAATCCTTTGACAAAGTCCATGACTCCATGGGTATCATGCCGCTAATTTTTGCGTCTCCCTAATAAGAATGAACGCCCGATGAATGCTCTTGTGAGGTCACTAACCCCCCATGCTCACGACTCCATTGTTCCAACGCGGCCTCCAACCTCACCCGTGCCACCCATCGCCCCCTGCATGACCCGTCTTTCAACAGCTGCCACCATCTCCTGACCCTCGGCCCGGGTTCCTACCCACGCCTTGAGCTTCATGTGCAGCAGTGTAAGCACATCATGCTTAGCAGCAGCAATCTGATACACAGCGCTTTCAACATCCCCCCGGCCTCCGCTCACAAGATTGCCGAAACTTTGAGGTGGCCTCATCAGGTACGGGACGACTATTCCAAGAGCTGGCTGACTCATGATGGCCTCGATTCCTGATTTTGGAAGCGATGCAGCGTTACACTTGCTGGCTAATTCCCCTTCCGATGGAAGTCTGAACGGGGTAGAGCCCGAAGGTTCGGTATCTGGAAGTGGTGACCATTTCGCTGTAATGACCGCTCCGATCAACGAGAGAGCCGACAATGCGCTCTCTTTGAGCGCCACGGTATCAGCTGCAGCCACGACACGTCCCCAAAAAGTCGAGATGTTTTCCATTTCCAAGTAGTAAAGTGCCCTTGCAGCGGCTCGTTCTTCGGGCTTACCCCCGTGGCTACCATGCAGAATGTGAGCCAAAGCCGCAAAGGCGTCCGGATTTGCGGGCTTCACGGGTATCAAGAACAACGGAGAGCTGGCCTGTGTCCTCGGTATGAGCATAACACGTGGGAGAGATACCAAAACACGAAGGTCGTGTTTGGGGATCTTCCCCTGTGCCCACTGGATCGAGGAAGTGTTCTCGACTGCTTGTGTAACGCGCGAGAGGATGTGGCCCGCAAGCGGTGACGGAAGTAGGTCCTGAGGAAATGTTGAGCAGTAGGTTGAAAGGTATTTTGCCGACGCACCGTACAGATACGTGAGGTCCAGTGAGTCTTGCTTCTCGGGTTCAAGGTAATATGCCAATGCACGGTCATGGAGTCCATTGCTTCGTAGGAAATGAAGCGCATATGTGTGGCTTGTACCCAGGTAGTTGGCATAAAATTCAATCAAGGTCATATGCATTAGCACATCGTCCTGGTATTCAACCATATGAATAGCTGCAAAGTGCAGCAGCCCACCGTTATTGACACCGAATTGTTGCTCAATCTCTGGTATCTGTGACGTCCTCACGGGACTCGAGTCGATCTTTAGGAGCATATCCAGCAGCCTTGCCTGAGAGACCGTCTTTTCTCTCTTGGACAGTGGCCCTTCCTGACCTGCTGTGTTGAGGCTACAGATCGAAAATATGGAGCCGTAGATGTCTCTGTCACGCAAGATTCTCCTCCAGATCAGGCCCTCATCCATGATCCCACTGTCACTCATGGTATGCTCCCCTTCATTTGCCAATAATAGCCCCACTATCACGTCATGGGCCCGTCCTGCCACTGCTGTATCTGGGGTGCACAGCCATAATTTGACCAAAGCTGCCACCACGTCAGCCTTTCCAGCCACTATATCGATGTCGCTTTTTCGGTACGTCGCCTTCTCGAGGAGGGAGAGGACGGCAAGGTTGATAGAGGGTAAGGAGGATGTAAAGCCAGCTGTGAAATCGACCGGTGGTTGGATCGTCAGAACGCGTGTGAAGTCATATGTCGCAGGCAGGGTGAGGACGTTGATGAGGTTCGTTACCGGCGTAGGGTCTTGCTGTAGTGTTGGGAGGAGGTCCGAAAGCTGGTTGAGGAGGGTATCTCTCCATGATTCTTCAATCGTTTCTGGTAGCTTGCTATCAGTATATACGAGTTCCGGGGGCAGACAGCCCCAGCAATGCGGCCACGTGAAGTCCTGAAAACATGCGCCACATACCAGTAACCTGCCTGTCAACGTGTTCCAGTAGCTTGTCATTCAGGCTTTTTCTAGGATCGTTTCGCACTTCTTCCAAATGGGAATGCACCTGGCCTAAAAGCGCTGGGAGAGCCATCTCGCGTCGTCGTCACGGTGTGATGACGAGGAAATGAGTAGGTATTTTGCAAACACGCCTTCCTCTTCCTCCACGCAACCACAAATCAACACGTGACGGCGAGCATGGAGGCCAAGAAACTGTGACCATTAGCATGGCCTGAGGTTTTATTCACAATGCCGGGCATTTACTACTACAAGCGGGACAAGTACCCGCCAAGATGGAACCAGCTGCAGTGAGTGGATTGGATTCAGCCCCGCCAGTGTCCCCGACCCCACTATATAAAGTGACTAAATCATACCTGCACGGAATTTTGCTGAACCATCTCCAGGCACGATCGTTGGACGCAAAACCACTACGACATGGCTGGAGCTGCGAAAGCAAAGCAAGGTCCCCGCATCAAAAAGGAAGGCAAAGGCGACCTCTACAGAATCGGCGGGGTAGACCTCCCCTGGGACCCCGAACTCGATCTCGACAAGCCCAAGCCCACGCCTCTATACCCTGTACTCAATTACCCAATCCCTCCTTCCGACCACCCCCACTGATACCTGCCCAGGCCTTCCAAATCCCCAAGCCAAAGCCCCTGACCGAAAAGGAGAAATCCCAAGTCGCCCACTTCCGCAAATTGCGAGAAAGCATCAAAAACGGCCCTCTCTACACCGTGCTCGGAGACAATGTACGGGTGGGCAAGTCTGGGACGTCGGCTGCCGCGGCGTTCAATCCGTTTGAGGGGATGCCGAAGTATAGTCAGAGGTATACGAAGAAGAAGAGGATGATTCCCAAGTTGGATACGAGACCCTACGGTTCGTGCTGCTACGGAGACAGATTGGTGCGGGTAATGTGCTGAAGGGATCTAGTGCTCAAATTCTTCCCCAAGGAACTCTGGTCCACGATCGATCCCTCCGCTACCGAAACCAACGGCGTCATCAACACGGATACCAAAGGCAAATCCTTACAACTCTCTGGCTACGAGAAAGACGCCGAGATGTCGGAGGACGAAGTGGATGTGAAGGAAGAGAGGGACCCAGATGATGAGGACGTGCCGGAGGGGGAAGAGGTGGATGATGAATTCGATGACGAGGAAGATGGGGGTGATTACAATGCGGAGCAGTACTTCGACGACGGAGGGGATGATGCTGGGGACGACTATGACGCTGGTGGTGATGAAGGGGGAGGCAGTTATTATGACTAATGGAGGTGAAGGGTTTTCTTGGTTCAAGATGCATAGCGAGGAGTCAAGAGTGCTGCAGGATCCGGCATAGGAGCGAAGATACCATTGCTAATATTTGGAGTCAATCATACTTGGTCTACAAACATGCCCCTGCGCCCGAACGCCTGCCCCGAGACCCATGACACCGAGTACGCTTCTACTGTATGCTTCTCGGTCACAAATGCTCACAGAATCTTGATGCTCGATATCCACTGCCATCACCAGGTCCTCTTGCTCCACCTTTCCTGCTCTGGACAGCGAATCCCTCAGCCGCCCTGTTCCAAACCTCATCCCGCCAACCGCACGTGTGGCTGCCAGTCACAGGGCCCATGTCACTGAGTCCAGCTCGACGCATAACAGGGTGCTGGCCAAAAGCCTGGGTCTTCTCCCTTGGCCTCGGGGAAGATACCCTCGGAGCCGGACCCGCCTTCCTCACCAAAATATCCTCCATCATATTCCCACATTTGACCATGAACCCCGTCGCATCCTCCTTCGCTTTCCTATCATCCATCTCCAACAACCTCCCAGCCTTGCTCTCCCCCCTCTCTCCTACATCCCTCAACAGCGACGCACTTCTCTTCCTCTTCTTCCCCCGCACCGCCTTGCTCGGTCGAGGGCCATCCGACTCCGAGTCATCAACGAACACGTCGCTGTCGCTGTCGCTTGAATCGTCCGATTGAACAGGAGTGGGCCGGGGCGCGCTCGGTCTTGTGGGAGTGGCGTCGCTGTCTGAGTCCGGGCCCTGTTCGGAGGGATAGAGAGTGTACGCCTCTTCGACGCGCTTCCTGGCTTTCGTTGCTGCTTCGCGCTGGGGTCTGGCGCTCATTGCCGGAGCTGAAGCTCGCGCGGCTGAGGAGGAGGGGGATTGCTGCTGGGGAGATATTGTTGTTGGCAGAGGATGTGAGTCCTGCGGTGGGAGGTGCGGACGTAGAGGGAGCGTAGACTCGGCAGACATATCTCTTGGTGGTGATCGTGACTGGCGAAGATCAGTTGTGTGAAGATTGCGAGGCTGCTGGTTCTGAGAGACGCGAGCTCCATTGTGGGAAGCCGTCAGTATTTAATACCTGCGTAGCGACTGAACTAAGAAGGAGACAAGGTAAGACAAGACGCTGAGGGTTTCCAGATTTGTCCTGCAGTCTCAGCTGCATGTTGCCGTAGACTTTCAGACCTGACTTACAGGGACAAAGGCTTAGTGAAACACTCTGTGATTGCAGTCTTAGACCAGAACTGGGTCTGCAGATGTGGCATTGTTGACTGACATCCTAGGCATCATTGGCCGCAATCGACTTTCCCTGTCGGGCAGGCTTTCATGGTTGAGTGTGATAAGATGTTTCTTAAACGTCCTGACTGATCCAGAGGTCTCCGCTCGAACGGCAACCCGGCTGGGATGGCTAGCATGTCTCTTCTCAAGTTTGTGTATCACTATCCGTACACAAAATCCCTCGCTCTGCCCTTGACTGATCATGTTGAACGCTTGTCATACACCTACTCCGGTAGTCCTTGTCTCGATGGCTTTCCGGGATCCAACACGGTCTTCCCATTGAACCCGCAGTCTATCTTGCCGTTTTAGAGATGTACGAATTGTTCACCTCTCCAGCGCCCACCATCCCCACAGTCTCAATGTCTCTTGCCGTCTCGCAAATTCTCGCTGCAGCTTTCTCTTGGTCACCTTCCTCGGCGACTTTCCTCTTTGCTCCTGCAACCGAGTGCTCCTCATCCATGCCCAACGGTATATTTTCGGCTCTCACTACCTTCGCTTTCTGTCTTATGCAAAATGGTATCTTCCCGCTTTGTCCTCGGTTCTGCCTTCTCACTTATAGATGATAATGCTTCTTAGTTAACGATGTAGCCGTCATTGGAGATTGGGTTTTCGGTTTTGTCAAAGTTGTGGCTGGACTGGCTGTCTTGGAGCTGGAAAAGTCCTCTGATTCCGTGGCTCGTTCGATAAACAATAGCGGTCTGTGGAGGCAACGCGCTGAAGGTTTTAGTTGCTGCTGCTCGCTGTGGCGCCTCTTGAAGCAGCGATGGCATAGTTGTGGACTCTAGAGGTGATGATGTAGAGGAAATGGGCTCGTTGTGGGATTATGAGGAAGCTGATCAGAGATCTTGGGAAAGCCGCTTTACTTGTCTGGAGTGGAAGATCAGTATCGGGACATCAGGAATACCCAAGCACGCCACATAGACTTACTTGCATGTCTAAATTATCTTCTAGAGACGCTTGCGGCTTCACGTTCGCAGTGAGCAAAGCCGCAAATACTGTCTAGAATGGACACATAATAAGACGTGAGGTTTAGTTCAATTAGCCAATTCCATATGAACGGTACGGAAACACATTTGGGAAGGGAAGTCCGTTTCTTCATTGCTCAAGCTAAATGCCAGAGCTTCTACCAGTTTGATCTCCTCTTCATCTATCCCTCCCGTTCTCATCACTTCGATGAGGTCTTCCTCCGACCCCGTTGGCCAGAAATCGTCTTGTGGTTGACCTGTGACTTCGGCGTTACTTTGAAGCGGGCGTCTCAGCGGCTCCCCGGGCGTCCCAGTTCGTGCGTCTCTGGATCGTTTCTCCACGCCCTTGCCTTTCGATAGACCTGTAGGATCATGTCCTCGATTTTCAGCTCTACATTGGATTCTGCTCATGCATGCCACCTCTCCAGGCAATGGAGGCAGGCCTCGCCTAGAACGTATTTCTTCGAGTCGTTGCTCCGCCTCTTCCCATTTAGTTCGTTCTTCGTCATGTTCTGAGGGTTCTCCACCCGCTAGGTAATCGTCTTCACCTAGTTGTAGGTTGTTGCTCCTTGCCCTTACCTTTGTCGAGTTTCCGTGCAGCAACATGCTCTCTCACATTCTCCAGTTGTTGCTCCTTGCTTTTTCCGTTATCATGTTTCCGTGCTCCCTCAGGTTCTTCGGTCGCTAAACCACTCGCCCCGCGTAGGACCATGAACTTCCAGACATACTTTCCAACAATCGTTCTCTTTTCCTTGGGCCAAAACCCATAATCACCCAGATCAATTGCGTAGTCACCGACTTCTTCGAAGCCATCTCTTGTACAGATTTCGAGCGAAGTACGGAGCTTGCACCCATGTCGCCCATTCTGTTCCGACCATAACTCGACGGCGTGCTCAAGCAAGCCATTTGCGACGCCTGCCTTTTGGAAATCTGGATGCAAGACAAATGTGTTAATAATGCAATGATCATGAGGAAGATGTTTGGCCTGCAAACTGGAAGAAGCCTGCTTGATCGTGTCCCAAACGTTGATTTTTTTGCCAGCGCTATCGAATTGCCACAATTTAAGTATGTGCGAACACATTGCCGTCCATTCCAGTCTTGCTCCATAGTCGGCCCTGTTTTCCACTTCCTTTCCCTCGATATCAAAGCTTAACGCTACCCACCCCACGATCTGGTTCGACGATTGTAATCTTGCGAAGAAGAATTCATAGTCCTTTCTTGTGATTAATTCTTCGATTGTCCTCGCCATTGTATCTTTCCCAAAGGGGTACAGGTACATGACTTGCGCGAATTTGTCAAGTTGGTGTAGTTCATGGTGGAGAAGGATCAATTCGTCCACACTAGGTCTGCGCCTCCACCAGTCCGTTCTCGCCCACCGCGAGATGTCCACTGGTACTCTGTTAGGCATGGTGAGCAGAAGTAACGGCTGCGAGTAGCCGAGTGAAAATGTGCTAGAAAATCGAATTCGAGGTGGATGTAATATGTTCCGGCGAACACTTGGCGAGATTCTAAGCTGTCATGCTAGCATTGATAGAAAGACTATGGAGAGCGATTGTTTGCTGTCTTCATTTCCAGCCAAGCATTCGGCAAACATCGTCTGACTCGAAAGTCGAGTAGGAAAATTGACGCCACGAGCGCAAAAACGTCTTCGGGTATGTTGTATTGCCACGTAAGGACATGCACTCATTGTCGCACTCGTCGAGTGATCCCCAATCTGGAAGCAATCACATATCTCATCACGAAAATCGACTTAAGCTGATGTCCTCACACTAATGCAGGATGACCACATAATGACATGGTTGGGCATCATGGCGTTTAGAGCAGCTTTGGTGGCCACAGTGAAGCAGCAACTCGGATCAAGACCGGTTTCTCTTATCCAAGGATGATGTCGAATTTGGGTTCAAAACTGGTATGGGACTTGTCTGAAAACCGAGACGACCCGCACAGTCTGGTGGAGATGACTTCTGTAAACGCACACTAGAAACTGTGGCTGGCTCAAGCCGAGCTTCAAATCTTACACTCTGAATCAGCAGATGAGTACACGATTGTTGGACGTTGGAGACCAAACCAAGGGTTGGGAGAAGCCGACAAGTCTCTGTCCTTCCAGCGATGCCGTCTGACCGGCAATCTTGTATCCACTATGACTCAAAGCACGAATTTAACTGCTGTGACAAGCCAACCAGAGACAGCTTTGGCTTGGAGACTTTTTGTACCGACGATGCTTCCAATTTGTAGATGCTGACAGAAAGTCGTGGTAGGACGGGAAAAAAGCGAGATACTCGAGACGCACACGTGACTCTTCTCCCGAGGCCTTGGCGGATCACAATTAACCAATCTTGATTTCTTTGGTGATGCACAATACATGCATTGTGAGTCGTAGTTTAGCGGTCGAGAGACTGGATGTACGCAAAATATCCCCGGTGTGGTTGTCTCTCCTGGATTTTATACATCCTGCACCTCAAAGTCTCGCGGTATCTACTTCAACCGTTATATGATCCACGTTACATCTGGACTAGAATGGCCAAATTCGAGAGGTAGACAGAAGTGGAATAGATCTATGACCGAGGACATGAGTACTTAGAGAAAAAGCAACATAGCTGCCAAAGCAAAGACTCCGATGACAGGAGTGGTCCCTCTCGCAAAGCATCCTTGGATTTCAAGACAACGGTCGGACCGGTGTGGCCTGCAATCCAGCCATGTAGAGGACTATAAATTTCGATCATACCGGTGATAAGAATCCCTCGTGCTTTTTGTAGTATTCCTTTAGACAGATGGGAAGGGTATAACTTCGATCCTGATAGAAGCCATTGTTGGAGGTCTTTTTCTGAGAGGTCATTGAGATGCTCTATCCAGTCCACGGGTCCATTTCAGTATGGGTTTGTACAACGGTATCGTTCCAGGTAGCAGGTTCCTAGACAAAGGGAAGAGGTCCGCAATATTTGCTTTTCCATCATCGCCTCCCCAACGAACACACGAAGGACTCCCGTAGAAAGTCTCGACTTTGCGGTTGATGGTCTGTCAGCCTCCCAAGTATCTCAAATGGCGGTGAGAGTATGACTCAATCCCGAGACGGCGCAATACGACGAGAATGGAAGGAAGAATGGCCTTGGTCTTGTCAGGTCTCGGAAGTCTTGGAATTTGCAGGAGTTTAGGGGGTCTACCGCTTACTCGTCAGCACAAACGCAGCCTCTGCTCCAAGTACATTGGATGATTTACCCCAAATCCGAAGTTTTCTGCGTAGTTTCTACCAACATCTGCTCATCATATTTTCGCTCAAGTAAGCAGGGAAGGGCATCAAACGCCACCAGCTACAGTACGCGTAATCGCCACCTTGCCACATATTGCCACCCACACAACCTAATTTTTTTTCCCGTTACGGCTGCCTATACGTTCCATTTGTATTCCGTTGAACTCTTCATGTTTCCAATATTGGGTACAGCATGGCCAAGCTCGCGGGTGCCAGAAATATCCGCACACGCCAAGAAGTCTCTCCACCTTGTCAGCTGAGAGAACTCGATGATTGTTCCCTTCAAGGATAAACTTTTGCGGAGCGATCTATTTGTATTGATGAGGTCCTCCAATTATCTCGCAAGAACCTTCAGCTAGGGCTCTTAATTGTGAAATTATCATCGACTTTTCAATTTTTAGATGTGCGGATATTTCTGGCACCCGCGAGCCAAGGAAGACCCACCTGCTTCTAGGAAATGCAGAGAGGTCAATGCCTTCGGCCCCAAGCCAAATCCACTAGCAAACAGTGGAGACGGAAGCGGAAGGCTTGCGAGGCGACTTTGCTATTGGTGCGACTCCCTCCGCTGCGAAATTCAATGCAAAGGCCATAACAGAAGAATGACCGAGTTCATTTCACGAGATGTAGGCGGTCATAAAGTTGACGGGAGACCCATTTGCCGGTTATTCGCTGGCAATAGAAGCAGTCGTTAGAATTGCAAAAGTCGGTGGTGCTGACTCGAACGTCCGGTCTCGCCGAACATGGTCACGAACCCGTGGACCAAGTGGCAACACCTGATCCGAATTCTTCACCGCCGAAAACCGAAAGCTCTGGCAAAGTCAGCCGTGGGAAAGAATGCCTGTTTTCCGAAGTCTGGTGAGCTGTCCACGGACAAATCACGGATCGCGCCTTCCAGCGCGGTGAAGAATTCCAGGAACAAAGGCTGATTAACCTTCATTTCCGTCTTTCGCATGATCATTGAGGCAGTCATGCTTTCAAATCAGCTGTTACTTCTTGCCACTGAACGCGGCACTGCCCCACAGGGTCGAGCACATCAGTTCGTAAGCTCTCTCTGTACCTACTCTGCAACTTTCAGCTCTCGGCGTTCGTTGCGCACAAAGTGGGCAATGAAAGTTACGATTCTAATTCGGTGTGGCCACTGAACCGGAGACAGTGGGCGATATGAAGCGAATCATTTGTTCGGCAGATCATACATGTAATGCAACGAAAAGGGGAACCAATAACAAACTGTTTGGGGACTCGCAGAAGACAGATAAACGGAACATGTACGTCTACAGCTGCGTGTCGCATGATGATGCCCAAGCGACGATCCTTGAGAAACAATTCAAGTGAGGAAGAGAGTTGGTGGATGCCTCCCATTTGTTCGCAACTTGTAGATTAACACGAAACTTCATGTAAATTTTGTAGAGTCTCAAAGTCCTATCCCTCGACTCTGGCAAAATTCCATGGGCAGGACCCGTTCGAGATACCTACAAGTAATCATGAGCCTTGCTCGTTCGGGCCCACAGGGCACGTCCACTGCAGAGCGGAAGCATGCATATTTCCCTTCTCGGGTCGGTATTCTAAGTAGATCTAGAGTCTTACCGTCGGCTGACTGTTCCGGCGCCTAAGCACAGCCTCAGAATGCCTAGCGACATAGAAATTTCTTACATGATTATAGTGTGAGGCCATTTGAGCGAATTGAGGAACTCTAAGAAGAGGACCATATTTCGCATCTTGTAAGGCGGCAATTGTTCCCGCATGCTAATTCATGGAATGGTGTAGTATTAACTTGTCTAAGCAAGATAGCGACATCTTTAAGCCACGCGTTGGACCGAGATGTCGTTCCAGCTTAGAGGGTATTTGATCCCATAATAGGTTCGATTCCTATTGGCGCTGGTACAATGGTGTAGTGGGTTTTTTATTTTCTGGCAGCGCCAATACTGCAGTGTTGCCGTTGCATCTTCCCCGAAGGTCGTGGGTTCGAATCCCAGTTGTATCTGGTCTGGCTTGAGTGCAGCAGCAGAAGTGTTGTCCTTGTCGTGCGGGGGCACGCACCTGTAGTTGCGGTCGAGCTTAGAGGGTATTTGATTCATAATAGGTTCGATTCCTATTGGCGCTGGTACAATGGTGTAGTGGGGTTTTTCTTTTCTGTTCCTGCAGAGTATTGCTGTATAGCCATAAAAAAGGGGCCGCATCTGTGGAGCCAAGTGTCACGGCAAATAGTCTTCGTGGTTGAAAGTATGTTTAGGTATTCTCTTATTCGTAGCCCTGCCATTTAATAATGCTGTAAGGCTTCCAGGCTAGACCATCAATGCTGAGATGCTTCCTGGCTACCAGGCGTACGCAAAGTTTCGACCAGCCTTTGGCGTCTGGTATCAACGACTGGTATTCGTTGGTAGAGACGAACACGCGTCGCTAGCCGATGGGCAATCCAGAATGTCTGCCAATACTGCTGTCAGCGTCCTGAATTCCACGTGAGTATATGTAGATATCTTAGCAATTCTCAGACTCTTCCAGACATGCTGCCGATGCCCGGTATTGCAGAACTAGACGCCTAACTGAAATGTGTCTGCGACCTCCTGAACGCCGCCCGACAGCGTCATGGCCCATTGCACTATTCTCATTGACCGCATGCTGTAAAAGGTTGGCCGCTTCGTCCGTAGCATACCAGAAACTCTTGCATACAGCTTGTCAAATCTGGCCTCTGCTCACCCCCAGCGATAGCAATAATGAAGCAGGTCCAGCAATAGACGCCCGTTGACTTCACCATTCATACTAGATAAAGATAATCAGCAATTCATTGTCCAGGACTTTGCAGGCTCAACTTGCGTTTTTGAGAGGTTGGAGTCCCCCCAAAGGTGTCGAGGCGACAATCATACACTAGGTGACTACAATTTAGGGGTAAGCACAACAAAATCTAGTGCCATCCAACCTCATTCTGATTTGTGTGTTTCGTCGTCGTCGAAAGTCCTTCTTGAGGTGACCTTATTGTCGTGTTGACCGCTGCCTGAAAAGATGGTCTGGCGGCGTGTGAAGAACTCGTCCAAGAACATCAGTGGCGGGTGGGTTGTGTTCTGCAGATTCGTGTGAAATTGGAGAGAAGAGTAACATTCTCGCCACCAAGTCCAGTTCGAAATTTTCATTTGCCACCACCAGTCTTTGGTTGACTGACTGTGCTCATGCAGTGACCTTTGGAAGTGGCGAATGCGAAGGCAAATCCTTCAATCTAATTTAGTATTCCAAAAGCGCGATAGAGTGTCTGTCACCATTTTCAGCGGAACAAGATGTCGCATGCTACGACTTACGATGATCATGAATGTTGTTACCTTATCAGCGGTTGCCGCCCAGATACACGGTCAGTAAAGCGAGGTTTACTAAAACCAATTTCTCATTGAGTCTGGATCATCCTCACACCGCACATCTACAAGACTAGGTTTTCCAGGAAAAATCTGCAGCTGCCGAGAAAGCTCCACTGCATCCTTTTTGAGAGACGCCACTGCAACACACCAGCTGAAAATCAGCACAGCAATGCATTTCAAGCCAACGAAGCGTACGAAAGATGGCGTGGGGCCGGAGTGAGGACTCAAACGGGACATAGGCACCGGATCTTGGTGTGGTTCTGCCTAAATGAATGGATGTTGCCTTTTAATAATTCATTGCGATCTCTGTAATGCCGCTGGACCTAGACTTGCGATTGGAGACGTAGACCGAGGACTCTCGCGCCGCATTTCTGGCGAGCCACGATCCACGCCACGAAGATTATTCGTGTGGTTGCTTTTGAAAGTGTCAGGAAAACGTCTGCAGCAAGCCTAGCACCCAGGGCCAATACCTCCACCAACCTCCAGAATAGGCGTCATTTTGCATTCTTGGCCAACTTTGATATTGAAGCGTAGCGTGACTGCAGATTGTGCAAGGCACTGATGGGCCCAGGTGTACATCGGTTTGTAGTCGCTAAAATCTGGGGTTGGAACTCATTGCAGGGTACAACATTACTCTGGTTCTTCACAGATCCGAGGCGTTTTGACTTGAAGCGATACAGTCATACCTACCATCAATCAGACCTCGCTCTCCCCTTTTGACTTCACAGCTTCGGCCAGATTTCCTTCTTGATTGAGCTTTACCGCAGAGATTGTGGTGCAGCAGACGAGGCTCCGGCCGTCCTGATGGATAAGCTGAGGGATGACGCTTATAATAAGGCAAACCAAATGCAGACCGCTTTTTCATTTTTATCTAAGGCACTGGTGAAACCAGCTAAGCGTCCCTGTGGAATCACGGCATGAAAAGCCTCAAACCTTGCAACCGGAGTAGAGAAAGGGTATGGGCCAAAGGTCAAGATATGTAGGTTATGAAGCTCGCAACCCCATTTGGGACTGGTCAAGCCGGATTGGTGCTGATACAATTGGAGTCGCACGTGCATCCTGGATCTCTTCAAGGGAGATTGCCAATTTCCATAAGTACAAGAAACATATAGCTCACCATACGTAATCGAAGAACAAAGGTCAACAGTAGCGCAGAGCCTTACTATGAACTGTGAGGAAGGCAAAGCGGACTCGAAATGAGCAAGGCGAGCTAAGGCAAACAAACATCCAGCAGGATGGTCTCGGAATATGTTGTGGGTTGACTCGTAGTCAGGACTAAAGCAAGGCTTGATCCTTGAAAGCAACCTCTACCAGAGCAAAGTGTCCTTAGTCCTCTCAACATGGTCGAACCGACAGCCTTATGTTGTATATATTAGGCCTCCAAGATTGCGGACCATTGCCTATTATTGCCTGCTTTTTCCTCGGCAACACTAGGCGCCCCGCCAGTGTGGTGCGCGGTCCAATGCGGCTCTGCGAGCAAAGGCATCCATTTACCATCTATATCTACGAAAGGCCAGAGCAGACGTAAATTTGCAGTCGCTCACTGTCCGTAGAAGACCCTGGGCCTACCTTACCAAAGTCCAAAGTTCATTCGCCTCCCGACGGAGACGCCGATCATTTGCCTTGGCTAGTGGGGGCGAGCGATGAGCGAACTGACACTCTGTTCCGAAAGTACAGTCACCTGCTACATGGCTATTTCACCCCAACAGCTGCAGAATGCTGATGATAACACTCAGCCACAACATAAGCACGGGATGCTCTAGCCGGCTTCCTAGTCATCCATACGTGCATAGGAATGGGCCAGCCATCCGATCTGAATGCCAAGATTCAAAGTCATCGACGTTCTGCCGCTGGAGGATATGGCGACGGCTACACATGTCCAATCTGCGAGAGACGGTTTCAGGCATGGCCCAAGGCATGGAATCACGCCAAGGAGGCTCACCAAGACTTTATCGAGGACATAGGGTCGATAGAGGAGGTTGAGGCAAAAAAGAGGTTTCAGGCTACAAAAGAGTACGTTAACACACTGTGAGCGTGACCGGAAATTAGCGTATGGGTCAAAGGATTTGGCTGAGCGATCCCTTGTCCCAATCATCATAAGTCGGCTGACACACGGACCTCTAGGCAGAAGCAGCCGAACCCTAGTGAGGTTGCAATCAGTCCAGCCCAGTCGAAGCCTTCCTCCGTTGGCAATCGCATAACGCCCACCATCGAAGGAGAACTGAGGCCCTATCCGTCTAATCGACCTAATTCTGCGCCGGGCGACGGACATGGAGATGGAAAGAGAATCGATGACTTTGGACATCTTACGATTGGCCAAAGGCGAGCCACAGGCACACATGATAGACTTGGGTATGACAAACCTGTTCTAGAGAACAATCCACGTAAAAGGGGAGCGGAAGGCGAGTCTGGCTCGCCAGTACTACAACCATTAGCTGCACAAAGACCAATCTCCATGCTTGCGAGGGCGCGCCATGCGAAAAGCGGTTCTCGTGGATTCTCGATTGGTAAGGAGGAGTCCGATCTCAACCGGCAGCAAGCGACTGAGAACGACCCGGAATTCAAACGCGGTGCCCCTGGGTCAATCAAGCCACTGTGGGATCCGAATATAGATGACCCTAACACACGTAAAGCTGCCCGAAGAGATAGGCAGCCTGGTCATGTAAACAAGCCCCCTCGGCGTCCACATCCTTCAAGGGAGCCCAGGTCCAGACCAAAGAAGCCAGACATTGTTGATGAACAGCCGAACGTTGCGGATACTCGGGAACAGACCATGTCTACCGAGCCCCATGTCACTCATTTTGATAGTTCAAGAAAAACTAGGATTTTAGCAAAGAAAGAGCCACCGCCTTCCGATGGCGACTCTCCACCCGGAGATGAACCGTCTGAAGGCTCGGAAGCTGAACCTGAGATGCTCCTACAGCCCGACACCAGGCCTATTTCTCATGAGCAGCTCGTAGTGGAAGTGAAGGGTATCTACGCTGGTTTGGTCATGGTCGAAGCTAAATGTATAGACATCGACGAAAGGCAGTCGGCTGCCGCCCAGGAAAAGGACCCATCCAAAAAGATCGACTTAAAGAATGACCAGTGGCAGTCACTCATTGCACTTCATAAACAACTTTTACATGAGCACCACGATTTCTTTCTGGCATCACAGCATCCTTCTGCGAGTGCAGCTCTAAGCAGGTTAGCAGCTAAATACTCCATGCCAGCTCGAATGTGGCGACACGGGATTCACGCCTTCCTCGAGGTCTTGAGACACAGGCTTCCACAGTCACTGGAGCATATGCTTGCCTTCATTTACATAGCATACTCGATGATGGCTCTACTTTACGAAACGGTATCCACCTTCGAAGATACTTGGATCGAGTGTCTTGGTAAATTCCGAAGATCCCAATTCATTTTTTGTTTTACTCATTTTTTGTCATATAGGGGATCTAGGAAGGTACAGGATGGCCATTGAAGATGATGAACCCAAGGACCGCGAGGTTTGGAGCAACGTAGCCCGTTTCTGGTATAACAAAGCAGCTGACAAGAGCCCAAATGTCGGCCGGCTTTATCATCATCTGGCCATCCTTGCTCGCCCTTATACCCTCGAGCAGCTATCGCTTTACACCAGGTCCTTGACTTGTGTCACTCCTTTCGAAAGTGCCAAAGGAAGTATCATGACCCTTTTCAATCCCATTCTCAACGGCAAAGAATCAGCAACCCGTCGATCCTCATTCGAAACCATCTTCATTAGAGCACATGGGATTCTCTTTACTAAAGGCCCCGCTGATCCTTCGGACCGATTCGATAAGGCCATCATGGAACTTGAAGCCGACGACCTGTTAGAGAATTACATTACGAAGACTGCTGCCAGGTTCAAGGAAGCGGGAGTCTTTGCTGCTGTTGCGAATATTGCTGCGTTGTTCGAATATGGCATTGCCAAACACGGAGTACCAAAGCCAATCCTTCGCTTGGCATTTGAGGCCTCTGAAAATGCTAATCAAGTAAAAGATGAGCAATTCGGGACATCAGATTTTGACGCTTTTATGTCATGTTCTCCCGGACCATCCGTCGAAGTGGTTACGCTGGCTTCCAAAATTGCTTTCGGAACATTGAGCATTTCTCTAAGACGCCCCGAGGACCCAAACGTTCATCCCTTAGTGCATGTATACCTCGTATTCCTTCGAACCTTTGTTGGTGTCGAACAGGCCATGAAGTGCATCGAACCCTCCGTTCCGTGGAATGGACTCTGCTCCTTCCTTAATTTTCTATCTACACCGTCTCGAGCTGCGGATCCCAGCTTCCGTTCCAAAGACTTTCCGGAACCAGAGGAAGGACCTGGACGCCCACTCCCCGAGGATTTCGTTATGCGGGGCCAGCTGTACAGCCAGTGGTACTTTCCAGAGGCTTGGTTTACGGATGCGATGATCGATGATGATGAACGTACATTGGATTTGCCATCCATGGCTAAGCCGCGTGCAGACAGGCTCTTTTGGCTTGGGCACAGCATAGCTTCTGTTTGTCTGACCACAATTGCTTTGGATATTGCACTAACTCTGTACTAGGCTAAGAAATGGATACGCTTTGACGAAGTGGGCAGACGCTTCTCGCCTACCGCTTACGCCAACGAGATTTGTGAATGCTCAACGGCGGAGACTCTGTCGGATCAGATTGAGATAGAATCTCAAACAGAAGCAGGTTCCAACGACGAAGACAGTACGATGGAAGATGCGGGTACCGTTCCCAAGACACCTGGAACCATGAGTCTCGCTCTGTCCGACTCCCAGGCTGCCTCAGAAGAGTCGACGCGAGCATCGACCCCAACGGAGAATCGCACTGAAGATGTCCCTGCCTTTGAGCGAGACGATGTTGCTGACGATGTTACGATGAAGGACCTTGGTCCTGAAAAGGCTATATTAGCAGGTACTGCGGATGAGTTTCGTAATCCAAAAGCTGCTTCATTGCCATCAAGTACTGTCATTCACCCCAGTTCACCACCTTGGAAGGCAGGAAAGACTAAACAGGAACCGGTCGATTATGCCTCGGATCCCCAGAAACTTGAAGAGCTGCTCAGGCTCAATGAGCCAGACTCTTCTGATTTGTATAAGCCATGACGAATTTCGGCATTTTTCACACCTGTAGTCATCATAGCGAACAACAATGCTATGGACTGTGACTCGCATATCGAGCTTACCCGATTGGGCCTTCAACACTCATATCGGCGATTCGGTCACCGTGACTTCATGCAATGCCGCCCCTCACCGGACTGCAGTTGCCTCACCATCAGCCCTCACATCGTGGACGAACCTGCAGAAACGGAACTCGTCCTTCATCAGGCTACAGCATTGGCTGGCATCGCATGGCTGGATTAAGCATGCAAATGTCTTTGCCGAGACCCCTACTGTTGCTCTCCTACTCAAACATCAGAAATGTCAATCTCGCGCATTTACGGGCCAACCAGACTCGGCTTTCTACACAGCGCTCATACGTTTTATACTCATGACGGCATTTCAGCTATATCCCCACTGCTTTCTTAGCCGTTAATTTGTGTATAGCCGGCGGAATTTCGGGAATAAGATTTAGAGAATGGGGGATTCTACTGGGGCCGAACCCATTGCGTGGAAAGTACATGCGCTCGAGCAGGCAACTACCTGGACTCTGAATGTCTCACATTGCCTGATGACTGCTGCAGCTTCTGGGCGGGGTCAAGGAGGGACGCAAAAATCAAGGACTGGACAATCGAGTGGGGGTGTTGCGTTAGTGCATAATACTCTAGCACAAGGCTCTGGAACGGATACTTGATGGCTTTTCGTGGCAGCAAGCGAGTACTCTAGGCTGGGGTTTGTGTAATTCAGCCTGGTGATCACAAGCTATGCAGGTAAGTAGGGCAGTACCCTGCGGCTAACATTCCATCAAAGGAAGTGCTGATGGGAGAGCTACGTATGCGTCTCGCACAGTCCCTTGCCCAGTCAATGCTGCACGTTGCCGGGGGCGACTCGGTTTCTTAGGTGCGGGTAGGAGCATATGAGGAGGCCTGAAATCAGGTAGGATATGTGGGCCAGTAGATTAGAACAATGGTGAATGTCATGAGGCTGATCACTCAGTCCAACAATCGATGTTTGATGTGTACAGACCAATCAAATCAAACGGCTGCTGTGACTTTGTTTCACGGTGGATTCTCGGTTTCTCTACGGTTCTACAGAGTTAGTGTTAAAACTTTTAATACGTCCTCGGATTTCAACGGAATCTTGATCTGTTATCTGCATTTTTTCAACTAGCGTGAAACCCAGTTCCGACAGAGTCCACTCCCTCCAAGCAGAGGGAAGTCACCCCCGCGAGAAACTTATCTAAATCGATTATTTTTGAAGTCAGATCTCTAAAAAGCGTTCAAAAATTCTCTACATTTCCGAGAATTTAGCTCGACAAGCTTGATTTGCAATCTACTAGGATTTGCAATGTTCAAAATCTAATTCTTAAAATTTATTATTCTACAACAATATAATCAAAAACTAGAAAGAAAAGTTAAAAGAATATAAAATATAGTTATTAGAATTTTTTTCTTTTTCTTAATTAGACTTAAATTAATAAAGTTATAAAATAGTATATTAAGATATAATCGTCGAAGTTTATTACGCTATTATATAAATTAATTATTATTACCTCGATTTTAAGAATTCTTAAAAATATAAAAATCGTATTTTATATCCTCTTAGGATTTTTTTCGAGTTTCTTATTATAATGCTATGGAATGATAAATTATAAAGATTAAGTTTTAGAGATTGCAAATCCTAGTAGATTGCAAATTCTAGTGAATATGAGTACTTGTTGTTGGCAATATGGTAGGCTATGCCCAATACAATTAGGGCTAGGGCTAGGGCTATATATGAATATGAATGCTATGTAAATAGATCGCATACATAGATAGGTAGAACATAAGGAAAGAACTTCATGCAAGTGGGCATGGGCCTGATATAAATGCAAAAAGTCGCTTGCCAAATCCATAGCCATGGCTATATGGCTGTTGCCCATGGCTATATGGCTGTAGCCCCCAGCCACATTGTGGCTAATGGCCATAAGCCGTCAAAACCAACACTTGTAGGCTTAGCAACATCGCAACGAATCCCTATATTCGTTTTTCTAATAAAAATAAAACCTATCAGCATATATAACGTGGTATGAATCTATCGGTAGTTTAGTGCTATTACTTAACAGCCGCTGAAAGGTAAAGGTAGTCCCGTAAACAATACATTTTGAATACAGTTCTCTAAACTCATAGCCCTTCACTCAGGTACCTTAGCGTAGTTTTACGCCAAGCCTATAGACGCCCTTCAACATCTCTGATACTTGACGGCCAATACAACTTTCTCACCGAAGGAAGCTCGTCTGAATCACAGCCTCAAACGTCGGCTTTTCAGGCGACTGGTACCAATCACTGATCGCACCCACATCATCCAATCCTGACCATGGCCCCCACCCCAACCTCTTTGCTCTCCACCCACCAGTCCCCCTCCTCCGACCTCCACATCAACCTGCACCCTCTCATACTCCTCACAATCTCCGACTACATAACCCGTCACACGCTCCGCCGCCAGGAAACCCCCATAGTAGGTGCCCTCATCGGCCAACAGTCCGGCCGCTCAGTCAGCCTCGAGCACGCTTTCGAATGCCAGACCGTGCAATACAACGGACAGATACTGCTGCACGAGACGTGGTTCAAAGACCGATTGCAGCAGTACAAAGATGTGCATCTGGCTCCAGCTCTGGAGCTGGTGGGATGGTTCACCACGATCCCCGTGACGGGGCCGGAGGGCGCGCATGTGCCCATCCACCAGCAGATCTTACACACCTACAACGAAACCGCCGTCCTCCTCGCCTTCCACCCGGCCAGCGTGCTCGAAGAAGGGGCAGCGGTGGGCGGCAAGCTCCCGCTCACGATCTACGAGAGCGTCTACGAGAACAACGAAGGCCAAGGCATGGAGGTCGACGGCGCCGAAGCGCCGCTGGAGCTGAAGTTCCGCGAACTGCCCTACAGCGTCGAGACCGGGGAAGCGGAGATGATCAGTGTGGACTTCGTGGCCAGGGGCGGAGGGAACGCCACGGCGATCGACAGCGCAGCGAAGGATACGAAAGGGCAGGCCTCGCAGAAGGCGGTTGGGCAGGTGGACAAGAAGGGGAAAGCGGTGGACAGGGAGAGTAAGGCCGTGGATGATTCGAGCATGTTGAGTTCGGAGGATGAAGAGCGTATGCGACCGCCATTCCACCCTTCACTTCCCGCAATGCCGTTGCTAATAATAGAGGCAGTCATCGCATCCCTCACCGCCCGCGCGAACGCAGTAAAGATGCTCCACGCCCGCATCCAACTTCTCAAAGCCTACCTCACATCCCTGCCACCATCCTACCTCACGACCACCACCACCGATTCCCCCTCAGACCCCACCACACCCCCAACCGACGCCCCAATCTCCGAAATCAACCACCCTCTGCTCCGCTCGATCCTCGCCCTGCTATCGCGACTCCCCCTCCTGTTACCACCGGAACACCACTCCACGTTCCGGCAGGAAACGCTCGCCGAGAAATCGGACGTGGAGCTGGTGTCGTTACTCGGGAGCCTAGGCAGGAGTGTGAAGGAAGCGCGGGAAATGGGGCGGAAGTTCGGGATGGTGGAGGGAGCGAGCAGGGGGAAGGGGAAGAGCGGGTATATGAGCATGGCCGGCGGGGCCATGGATGATGTGTGGAGTCAGGGAGTGAATGGTGATGGCGGGTCGGGAGGTGGATCCAATGGGGAAGGCTTGAGTATGGATGGCGGGTATACAATATGAGAAGGCTATTGGGCCGGATGGCTTGAATATTTTCAGCTCCAACAGAGGAGCAATTCCATTCTTGCATGAGAGTTGGTGAAAATAAATGCATTTAGAGCGGCATAGCATCGGTTTCCACCCATCCAGATTCTAAGAGTAGCAATGCCATCAATATATGAAACAACATTTGCTCCTGTCGCTCCTGCTGCCTATCAAGCTAGCGGAGTAAGCGGGTATCTCTGCGAACTTTAATAGCCATAGCAAGCAGTGTAAAACCGAAAGAATATCTTTCACCCAATGGTTTCTCTCCGTCAGGGTTCAAACCTGCCCTACTCTGGGCCGTGAGGCACTCGTCGCGGCTCAGTACCCATACCCACCTGGCGTCATTTCCACGCGCAGCAGATAGCGGAGCTTGACCTGGGCTATGTCGTAGGCGATGTATTCCTACTCTCTGTAAGCGCGGGGTTTCTGGGTAGAATGGAAGAGGTGAGAGCGTACGTTGTATTGCAGATAGCTAGACGCATAGTTCGCCGGACCTGGCTCCTTGGTCGTGTTAGGCTGTCACTTTCGGTCAGTATCACCCCAGTCCTCAACAATCTGGCTGGAGCAAACACATACCATCATCACCCCTTTTAAATCCGCATTCACGCAACCCGCATCTTTCCAACCCCTAGGAGCAGTAGCACCTCTACCCCAGGTGGCAATGCATCCGTGCTGTTTAGCCAATTCCGCAGCATCAGAACGGCCGATTTCGAGTTCGAGCATCGGTTTGCCGAGTTCGACTTCGCAAAGGAGAAGGAGGCCGGTGTTACTGGAAGCATGGGACTGGCAGTAATTGGCGGATTTGGAGGAAATGTCGGCCTATGGTGGTGTCAGTAATGGGATTGCATGGCCTATTGCATGGCTTGTCGGGGTTTTATTTGGAAGGAATAAAAATGGGCGTGTACCAGGTAGACGCCCTTGCCAAACGCGTAGCCGTTTACTGGAGCTTCTGGAGGAGCGATACGAAGGCCTTGAGACAGGATACCGCCGTAGTTGGTGACTCGAGAGCCATGCCAGAGAAGACGGCGGTCGCTACCTTTTGCTTTTGCGTAAGGTGACTGCTCGAAACGCTCCTCTTCGCCGTTACGCTCGATGCGGAAGATGTCTTGGACCTAAAGATACGGGGTAAGTGTCTGGAGATTGACTGAAGCGGACAGAGCTGTACCTTGAATGAGAGATGATGGGTATGTCCGTGAGATTTGATCAGGTACTCCTGGAGGAGCGTGAATTCGTCCGAGACGATGTTGACTGAGGAGACATCAGTCAATGAGATTATGTCACAGTTCAGAGCCAGCAATGATGGAGCACTAAGAATAACAAGACCACAATCTGCTACAAGAGAGGAATCAAAGCTTACGAGGCGTCATCTCCCGCAATCCTAGCCCAGCAAATTGGCGATCGAGCGCATTGATAGCAACGTCTCCCCCGGTGTCTTTCATGATGACATGAGCAATCTGCATATCGCTCAGTGATTCCATCAAGCTGATTTCCTTCTTCAACTTCTCATCGGATGAGATTACTGGCGGTCGGTTCCGACCGAAAGCATGAGGGATGACGGTATAGAAAGCGTTACTGCAAGCTGCAATGGCGTCAAGCCAAGTCATGTTGTGCTTGCTGTCGGCGATAGATGGATCCATAAGCAGTTCACCAAGGTCTCTGAGGATCTCGAAACCCCTCTCCAAAGTGCGCTTGCTCAGCTTCCCTAGAGGTAGCTTGTTTGCGTCGTAGTCCAATTCCCGCATCGTATCTGCGAAGTACTGCTGGTTGAAGATTAACTCCATGAGTCGCTGGACGGATTTTGGAAGTGCACTGTCAGCTCGCTCGACATGGCTAACAGTGGCCCCCTTCTTCGAGGCTCCACTGGTGCTAGCAGTAGGTAGATCTTCCGCATCATCATCATAATCATCATCATCATCATCAGAGTCGTCTTCGTACTTGCGTTCGATGAAGGTGTAGTATCCTTTCTGCCTACTTCCCTTTGGCGCGTCGAATCTGTTGGACCAGGTGACTCCAGCTTTCTCTTTGAACTTCTTCTCAAAGGAGACCATTGCGCTTTCCAAGCTACCATCCCCAAGAGTCGTGCCTTTCCCTGATTCGCCAACTCTACCCCAGCGTGTCCAAGTCTTGTAATCGCCAGCCCCAGACACAAGAACCTGAACACGGTAGAACTTGTTGTTGTTTTCCCCTGCGTTTGTTTGGTTCAAGGCCGCATCGTAGATCATCCCATCCTCGCCAATGTATACTCGGTGAGTCCCTGTTACCGTCAGTTGGTAAGGCTTCCGCCTGGAAAGACTCGCGATCAGAAGTCTTACCTGCAAGAAGGCATCTCTCGTCCACTGGGATCAGAAGGGAACCAGACTTTGCTCTCTGCACGTCCTTGTGCTTCTTCGTAGGCGGCTGTTCCACAGCTTTGTCGACATCGGAATGGTCTTCTTCGATCGGGGTCGGGCTTCGCGGCCGCTTCCTGCCCTTACCTTTGGTGTCGTTTTGTTTGGAAGGCGCGAGGTCCATTGAGCT
Organism: Letharia lupina; assembly: GCF_014066315.1. Lineage (NCBI taxonomy): Eukaryota > Fungi > Ascomycota > Lecanoromycetes > Lecanorales > Parmeliaceae > Letharia > Letharia lupina. The sequence continues at coordinate 145,122 of NW_023502976.1, forward strand.
GGTAGCGTTGTTTTGATCAGAACCTGTTTGATCGAGTGAGAATTGAGCTTCATCGGCACGGGTTTGGCTCTTGGTCGAAGCCGTGAGCCAGTCGAAGCTGACGATTTTGATGTCAGGCAATTTGCTAGCTTCCTGGACTTTTACAGAGACAAGCACCGAACGTTAGCTGAGTGTAGAGTGAAGGAGGAGAAGGTAGGCTGCAAAGAGCCATGTTGAGGAGATGCGGTGAGCTGAGCGAGAGGTGAAGGATGACAACAGGGAGAGATCTGACTGCTTGTTGGAAACGACCCGAGTTTTCAAGAGAGCAGATATTCAAAGTCAGGAACAGAACATGTAAAGAGACGATTGACGCCATGGGTAGTTGGAAGGATGAATAGCTGAAGGTCTCACCTTTCTCGGCCTGGGCTTCGATGTGCTTAGCAGTTGTAATAAGGTGTGTAACCCACCAAGCCTCCTCCTCTTGAGAGATCTTGGTGCTGTGTTTGCCGCCATTCTTCTTGATCAAGGCTGCAATCTTCGCTTTGCAATGTAGAGCAAGGTTAGAAATCGAAAGGTACCTTGTGGAATCTTGCGCTGAGCGTAAAGCAGCGTGGTGTGAGGATTACTTGCTTACCATGCGTCTCGTCGAACTTCCCGCTCAAGGCTATTACGCAGTCCTTGAGTGGAGTGGCCATGTTTGCAAGTAATTTGGTTGTTGAGTGTCAATATTCAAGATGGGGGATGGAGATGGGAAGATATATTTCCATTGTTATTGTAATCTTTTTGGCGGCAGATTTCCGCCCCTCTAGGCTTAGCGTCAGGCACCAGGTACATATTTCTTGGCGTTTTTGGAGTATGTGAGACACTGCGCAACACTCGTATAATGCAGAACGAAGAACTTGAAGTTAATAATATAGCGAAGTAAAAGCTGTCGTCTAGTCATCCCAAAGGTCTGTAAAGACAAGCAACACACCGTAAAATTCTATGAGAAACCTTCTCTATCCGCTTTTCCATGCTCCAGGGTAAGATGCTTCTAACGGCGTGCTGGGAATCGAATGGAACTCCTCGTCCTCATGAGCTACTGCCTTGGCAAGTCCTTCATTCTCCTTTCCAATACTAACAGCAGGTCCGCTGTTCGCCTCCTGGTCCTCCATCCTAATGGGCGTTTCTGCAGGCGCACGAGAGTAGTCTGATCCGCTCATTGAGACTTCATCGAAACCATCCTTCTTCGGCGACAGCCTTTCAAAATCATGATTGGGAGCTAGGTGAACTTCAGTCAGCTGGTCCTCAAGCCCGCCTTGAACTTCTGGGTGGGAGCCTTCGCTTTCGCCGTTGATTTGATCATGTGGTGGACCACCGAGATTGATACCCAACCCTGATTCTTCATGGTCTTGTGCAAGAGGACTTGTGGGTAGATCGAGACTAGCGCTCTTCGACCCTGAATTCCGGTAAGGACTTCGGGGTGGTAGAGCTGGTGGTATCCTCTTAGGTATGGTAACCACCTTGGCTTTCTGGATGACTGGCATCTCGCGGGCTTCTTCCTCGTGACTATCCAGATCATGAACAGGCTCACCATCGTCAACATCATCTGCAAGGTTCTGTGACGTCTTCGTGACTGGGCTATGGCTTCCTGGTCCTTTGGCTGAATCTGCGAAGGTTGGCATCTGCAGTGGCTCAGCGGTCTGCGTGCCCCGATCGATGCTGGCAATGCTGAGCCGACCACTGTCTCTTCTGGAATCTCTCTTTGCGACACTGTTCTGTCGATTGAAATTGCTGAAGATTGGGCTGTGTGGTGAAGGTTTGTATTCAAAGGCATCGCTGCTTGGCCTACCCTTTGTGCCAGCTTCTGTGATCTCCTTGATCTCCATACCTTGCTCCTCTAAGGCGTGGACTCCATAAGGGTCTGGGTCATCTTCCGAGGGTGGCAGACCGAACCCCGTACCTGGATCATCCGCCACTTCAAAGTCCCCAGGTGTAGGCTCGGCTGGTGCTATCAAGCCTTCATCGACATTGTCACCCTGAGCTGCCTTGATCGTAGCCATGAGTGTCCGAGTCTCGTATGGGTCGTGCCTGACTTTGCCTGCTAGGATTTCCGCAACAGACAACTTTTGTCCGTAAAATCTCTCATTCTCATCCCCTCGCTCGATGATCAATGTCCCATCGATTTGCACCCCAGCGTAGAACCCTCGGCTCTTCATGTAATTGAATACGGGTGCCTGTCTCTTATGCAGCTCCGTCTCCAATATCCCACCTATCCCAACCGGCCCAGCCACGACACTGATCTCCCCTCCAAGCGTAGCCCGTACTTTGGTGAACGCTTCCAGCGCCTTCTCCGTGTTGATGACCACCACGCAATCGTAGATGTCGACACCAACCATGAATCCTAGGCCTGCGGTGTGTAGTAATATGCCAGAAGGCGGTGACCAACTGCCATCCTCCTTCCTGCCAACCAAAATCCCCGATCCTCCAGCTCCACTGACCCACAAGCCTGTCCTCATAGTTGTAAAGATTGCTAGCCCCTTCGCTCTCTTGATCACTTCCGTCGGTATCTTCTTTATTACCCTCTGTTTCCCGCTAGGCTTATCAGCATCAATGACACCGTTAGAGAGGTGGTTCTCGTCCTCCACATAGAAGCCATCTTTGCAAAAACTGCGCAGGATTCGCGCAGCCTTGTCTGATTCTTTATCGAGCGTAGTTGGCCAGAACGCTTCCGATCCTAATTTGTTTGAGAGTTTGTTCACCGGAGCACCAAGTTTGTCGACGAGGTTGTATACTTTGTCGAAGCCTTGTTTTGAAGTCGTCTTAGTCGTAGACCAGCTAGGAAGCGCAGGGAATTGGATCGGCATATTGGTAACTTGGCGGGTATCAGAAGTGCAGCGCAATCGGTTGGAAGCGCATTAGAGATTACCTCCTTCGCATGGAAGGCGAAGAGCTCTAAGGATGCTCGAGGAAAGCGATTGTTTAGCCTCCACGGCGCAATGTTTGCTCAAGGTGTACTGTTGTATGCGATATCTTGGAGAATTCGTACTGCAAACGCCGATCTTCCGTCTGCTTCTGCTACTCGTACCGTGTTCCTTCCGGCAGACACCGAACCACTCTCCCATTCGACACTCATGCCAAGAGATACTCAAGCTTGAACATGCAGCCCAATTGTTAGTGCTTTGTCTGACCAGGCCGCCCCCAGATCTTTGACCTTCAAATATCTCGAAAGATGATTCGCAGAAGCGGTGAATACTAGCCCTGGTGCTCCCTCGGGAATACTTTTCGGCCATGGCTCGGAAGTCCGAGGTGCTATCCGTATTCCCCACGTCGTCATACATACGGATCTGTCTCGAGACAATTGCAGCTCTCAAGCATGAAAAAAAAAGGTTAAACATTGATGCTATGCAAGGCGCGTCTACAGCATGGCTTCGAGAGCAAAATCCTTCCTGTTCAACGTAGCTGAAGAGCTCGGCGTGTTCTCCATAGCACAATCCTCCAGAGATACTAAGCTCTTATGTCTGCAGCGATTCACCCGACTGTTTGCCTACGGAGCGTCGACGCTCATACTCGCCCTCTATCTCTCGAGTCTTGGCACCTCGGATGCTCGCATTGGACTTTTCATGACCCTCACCCTCCTCGGAGATGTTGTTATCAGCTTCCTCCTTACACTTGTCGCCGACGGGCTAGGAAGAAGGCGGATTCTCATACTTGGGGCGGCATTGATGAGTGCAAGTGGTGTTGTGTTTGCCCTGAGTGGAAACTACTGGGTTCTGGTGGCAGCGAGTATATTTGGTGTCATAAGCCCGAGGTACGTACCTTCTCGCACCTTAAGACGGAAGATGCTGATTGTCAACTAGTGGCAACGAAATCGGTCCATTCAGAGCAATCGAGGAGTCCACACTTGCCCAGCTCACGGCCAAAGAGATACGCAGCGACATCTTCGCCTGGTATACATTACTTGGCAACGCGGGCACGGCATGCGGTTCTGTCGCGTGTGGCTGGATAGTACAGGCGCATCTCAGAGGAGGAGAATGGTCCGAGACAAGTGCCTACCGAATCATATTCGGCATCTACGCTATTCTGGGAATCGTCAAGCTTCTGCTCGCTCTCATGCTAAGCGACAAATGCGAGCCCGAACAGCCAAAGCAGGAATACGATGAGGTGCATCAGATGGACGACGTGGAGTTTGAAGGTTTGCTCTCGGATGACGAAGACAGCCAAGAACAGCATGTCCGATCGAAGGCACGCGCACCGCTTCCGGAAATGAAGAGGAAATCGATCTGGCCAGCAATCTCCCCTGCCTCGCGCAGTATCCTCATCAAGCTCTGTCTGCTTTTCGCCGTCGACTCTCTGGCTTCTGGTCTCGTCCCCTTGTCTTGGATCACCTATTTCTTCAATCGCAAGTTCAAAATCCCAGAAGGCCAACTTGGCACCCTGTTCTTCGCCACGAACATCATTTCCTCCATCTCAAACCTTGCAGCGTCTTCACTCGCAAAGCGAATTGGATTGATCAAGACCATGGTCTTTACACATTTACCTTCGGCCATTTTCCTCGCCCTTATACCACTCCCTAGCCATGCGTGGTTGTCCATGACGTTCCTCATCCTCCGGTCCTGCATGCAGAACATGGACCAAGCCCCCCGTCAGGCCTTTCTTTCCGCCGCAGTCTTACCTAGCGAGAGAACGGCTATCATGGGTGTCGTCAATGTCGTGAAGACTCTCAGCCAGAGCGGTGGACCGATTGCTACAGGCTGGCTCGCAGAGATTGGGAAGTTCTGGGTGGCTTTCTTGATCGCTGGGGCGATGAAAGCAAGCTACGACTTGGCGATGCTGAAGATGTTCTTGGGCTACAAGAGCCGTGAAGAGGAAGAAGAAGAAAACAAAAGGCATCACCAGGAAACGGAGAATGGTACCGCCTGATCGATAAACTTTTGAAGGCACAATCTCTGCAAAAGAGAATCTAGATCTCGTATATTTGCCCTAGAATAAAACCTCACTCGCCCATCCATTGTCATCGTTCTTAACTTTACTTGCGGTCGTCGGCTGTTTTATGGCTGAAGAACATTTACATGGCCTGACGAGAGAAGACGACAGAGACCTGCCTCTCGCTCGCTCACTCAAGCTTACCGTTCCCATATACACAGCAAGCGAGCCGGGCCATCGAAGTGACGTCGTAATTTCTACCAAGTTTATGATAGGCCAGCAGCAACACAACCCGCATCTCTCACCGCCCTCTAATACACCAGCACCAGCACCATCATCTCGTCCCCCCCGCAGCCCAATCCCGCAGCGACCCCATCCCCCATCTCATCCTCTCATCCTCTCATCCTCTCATCCTCTTATCCTCTCATCCTCTCATCCTTTGCAGCTCTCAAAGTTGGAGCCCCGTCGCCTTTTCAGCACTTTTCGCTCACGATACGTTGACGGTGTCTCCTTTTCTTTTCCTGTCAAGAGACGCTACGCTACCTGAAAAGCGACGGGGGCGGGTTGAGTGCGCCCGTTTCCGGACAGCGTCAACTGCTGAGAACCGGCGCGAACACGATCCGTTCCATATAAATTTTTGTAAGAGTATGTGGCAAAGAGTATGTATAGGGGTCGATGGAATTGAAAAAGTCCGACAGTTGCTAGGGAATTGTAACGATTTCATAACCTTCTCGTTTTCAAATTCCCCTAAAAATCCTTGTTCTATCTACAAGGAATTTCCTTTATTAAAACATTTCTTCCTTCCTCATATGAATTCACATACCCTCTACGCATACTCCCAACCATCGCGAGCATCCCTGCAGCACCATTCCACACGCAGTGCGGCTCACCTCCTCTCTCTTTCAAGGGCTCAGGGTCAGTACACGACAGAAGCGTCGGAGCGGCGCTCAATGCGATAGCTACGTACGACCGACAGCAGCGAGCTGTTCAGTCCGCACACGGTACGCTCGCCGGGGGAATGATTTTTTCCCTCCGGTATAGCGGCGCCTGTGCCCGTTCAAAGATGGAATACACGCGGTGTTGGCTCTCAGTCAGAGCTGCGTTTGGGAGTTCGAGTCTGCGTCAGGATCTCCATTCACACATTCGGGGAGTGATTCCAATCCTCTTGCCGCGGCGTCACTGATGAGACAACATTTGCATCTGCAAAGCACAAACCCGATCTATCAGGTCCTTCGTTTAGCCAGTTTCTCTTCGAATTCCGTGCGACGAGACCTGAGATGCTTCAGGGGGGATTGAGACGGGAATGTCAGACCAGGAGTGAAGGAGAGCATAGGACACTTGGGAGGAAGGTCAGTATGTTATGTTGTTGGTGGGGCGTGGCTTTGGCACGAGGATGGTTAGAGACGAGAAATCTCTCGAGGTCGAGCCGTGAACTACGATAATTAATATACTACATCGACTCGAGACAGTCTCATTCACTGTAACCTTTCATCCTCAAGACTGTCAGATGTATCGAACATTTGAGCTTGAGTCTACAAGTTTTTTTTTCGTTTGGTCTCCGGAGCTCGCACTCCCGCAAACCATCTGGGTTAGAACATATTTATGTGGCAGATACAGAATCATTGAGGATTTGCGCGGGCCACAAGGGGCAGGGAATCGGTCTCCTGTACTAATTCTTCAATGACAAACTCTTGTGGTCGGCTACACGATGATCCGCAATTTCTTGCAAAATCAACGTGATCGACAACATCAGATGCTTATCCAGCGGGCCATGAACGTCTTCGTTATCTCCTTGGCTTCATCTACCAGGCCTAGCTCAAGCATGAGCTGCACGCTTCCCCGAATGCCAGACTCCAAGGCGGAGGCAACTAGAGATCAGTCAGCAATTTTGTCTTTCTCGAGCAGGACTCGGTTCTTGTGGCATACTCCACGCGTGCGTATAGCTCGAGGCGAGTTAGCAGGATGATTTTCAATGAAGCTGGGATGTGGACTTTGTCGGAGAAGCGGATGGCTTACCTTGTGTGTTCCCCAACAAAAATCATCTGCTCCAACGTCAGCCGGCTTACCATACAAGTCTGCAGGGAATTCACTTGCATTGTTCTCGGTCTTGAAGTAAGCGGGAATATACAGCTCGTGCATGCCAATGGATGGCGACGCCCAGCTGGCGCTCTCCAACGGATCGAGCACCCAGCATTTCCTGTTATATTTGCCGGTGTACTGAATCCGCGCCACGTCTCCATGTATCTCAATCATCGCGTTCAAGACGTACTGGACATGCTCTTCTTCCGTCAATGAAGCAAACCGAAGACCGAAGTCCGCATCTGTATAGCTCGCCAACATAACGCCTGGGCCCGTGGCATTGAGATTATAGCTGGGGTAGCAAACTTCGCCAATACCTGGAATATCTGTCGTAGTGGAACAACTGCCAAAGATTGGCAGCTCAAAGTGTTCCCAGAAACGTGTCTGAAATTGGAGCGCGACCTGCGGCTGATGAGCCTGGGACAGTTCCATGAAGCTACGGAGCAGAGTCTCACCTTGCAGACAGTGGTATACGGCACAGCACTAATTGCATCCGTGAGAGTTGGATCAAATACTGTTCTCAGTCAGCAAGACAGACCAGTTTCACAGGTAAGGAAGCACATGCAGGTGTTCGGGAACCGCCAACTTCGGACCTTGGAGAACGGCACAGCAATCATCGCATAGTCATAGGTCGCATTCTGGAATGCAACGTCGGTGAAGCTATTCTTCCATGACAACTGGACCTGGTTGGTCTCGGGCAAAAACTCCGCTCTCTCGATCATACGATTCATGGTCGTGATAGCACCAACATGCGGATAGAACGAGTATGGCAGTCGATTAAGCCCCTAAATCTTGCTAAGTGACGGATGCTATGCACTCAATGTTTGACCAAAACTTACCCCGTCAATGGTCCTCCACTTTGTAGCTGAAAAGTATTCGCAGTCGTAGCTGGTGTGTTGCGTCAGCACATCAGGCTTCGCAAGTGAAGAGTGCACCATACATATCTTCCCAAAAAGAATCTCCGCCTTCTCCTGCCGCTGATGTTGAGATTACCTGATCGGTAACATTGAGCGAGTACTTGAGGACATTGTGGAAGTAAGCAAACTCCGACCAGTCGTCACCTCCAAGACCATCCAAGCCAGTGTCAAGAAATGCCTTGTGGGCTGTGAATTGATTTTTTGCTGCAGCCGCCATGAGAGTCGGATCGCAGACTATATCGTTGTAGGTGTTTGTCAATTTGGTGACAAGTGGATCGATGGGGATTTGCGCAGTCAAATTCTTGTTGTTCTTCGCCTCAGTGATGGTTGGCGGTAGGCCATTCGGCTTCTTGATCCCGTGGAAATATTGTAATCCGTTCGGGTTATTCTGGATCCAGGGAATGAAATTTACGGTGAAGTTTGCATGGCCTTTGTTCAGCGTGTTCATAAACTCGGCAAGCTGGAAGGTGAGCTTCATGTCATTGACTTGCAGCGTCTCGTTTGTTCCCGCATATTGGATACTCTCCGGGAAGCGCATAGGTCCCATCTCCTGGTATTGGTAATCAAATGGACCGCCTTCCAGATATGCTGTGTGGACGCGACTTGAGATTGATGGTACTAACGGTCAGCGCGCATGCTCGCCTCGCTCCCATTGCGGCTGCTTACCCTCCAAGTCTCTGGCCGGCCTCTATTATCTCCAAATTGTGGAAGCCACTCATGTTCAGACACAACTGCGAGACACGTTAGGACCGCTAATTTCAAGATAGTGTCACCCACAAATGTCATCAAGCCAGCCATGCCAGCTCCCACAATGGCAATTTCTGCGCACTGGATCAGCATTACGCCCACATTTTGCTAATACTTCCCATCGAACATACTCTTTGCCTTGGCCTCATTGACACTGACAGTTCCAATCTCCTTCTGCTTTAGCAACTCGACCCCATCGAACCAAGGACCCTGCGCATCGATGCCACTTGCATTGGTCATAGGGATGCTCGCCCTCTTACTTAACCTCGTCCCTCGATCCAACTCTCGCTTCTTAATCCAGGGTCTGCTAAACTTGTTGACCTCCAACGGCTCACTGCGCCCAACGAGCTCGTGCCGTGCGGACCAAGCGGAAAGGCAGCCGTTTGTGGGGATATCTTCGGGAAGGATCCAGACCAGACGGTCGGAGCCTTGTTCGATTACTGTGGAGATGGTGTGATGCGCTTCATGCTGGCTGGTTGCAGAGTGGCACCCGCCGTATGAGACTGTGAAAGGGTAGGCAGAACTGTCTACGCTGGTGATATGCACGTTTGCTGATTGAGAGTCGAGCGGAATCTTGACTGAAAGCTTCAGAGGCAAGTTGTTGGAGGTAGCAATGGTGAAAGTGGCAATGAGGCTCAGCAGCCAGATACAATTGACGCTCATCATGTTGCAAACTTATCGAAATGAAGCAACGGTTCGAACTGAAAAGAGATGACGGGGCTTTGAGGATTTATATATGCTTCTATCTCTCGATCCCATCGGCTGGCAGCGTGCATATTTGGCTTGGCGCCAAGGTGCATAAGCACGGAGGTGGCCAGTCGATGGGATCCTTCGGATAAAAAGACGTTGCTGCACCGGCTGCAAAGTTAGTACTATCCATGCAGGGCTCTTTCTCCCTAAGCCGTCCCCGCACTTTTCAATACCTCGTGATCGCGGGGTGACAATACGACGTATGCACAAGGTAATCAGTCTCAATCGTAAGTTGACTTACCCATGTCCCGACAACTACATGGCTTTGTAACATGCGTTGATAGCCTGAAAATTGAACTCGGTCCGAGACACTTATTTCTCTCAAATGCAGACCACGTGCACATCAGCTCCAAGAAGGGAAGGTGGTTTTCACGCATCTTGTGGCGGTAAGAAACCCCTCACAAGGGTTTTGGTCCGAAGGGTACGCATACCGAAAAGAGCGAAGCGCATGAGATGAGCCAGATTGAAGGCAGCGTTGTCTAGTAATGCTACATGGAAAGCAATACTCACCAGATTGTTGATTGTCTGACGGACGTGACGAAACCGTCTGAGAGGGCTCAACTGACGGACTCAGTGGTAGGACTCTTCGGCAATAATCAAGTACAACATGCTCTGAAGATAATGGTAGGCATCAGTTTTGGCAATGACTATGTAGTCAAAGAAGAAGACAGTAGTCTGCCCCCAACTCAGTCGGGAAATGGGTTGCTCAGGGCTGCCGCTTTTAGCGCGTGAGCTAAGTGATCGATGCGACTCACTCAATTCTATGAATGTTCGCATTGTGTGGCTATTTATTTACCTATGTGACACACGAAACGGGCATGCTTCACCGTCCTGACTTTCCTAAAGTTCAGCATATGCTTAGGGTTAATGTAGTTCTGCGACCACGTATTTCAGTCATCAGCCCCAGGGTCTTCGATACATGCATGGAAATACTATGCAACCTTGGCGCCGAGAGCAATTTCTGAAGCTGAATTCCAGCTCTACAACCTGAACCTCAAGCAAAAGGTCTTTGAGATCGTGGCATAGGTGGGTAATCTACAGAAAATAACACCCAACGTGAATAGATACAAATTTTGCGCTTTCCAAATACCTAAATGAGCAGACTTCTTTCTATCGATTCTACTCTTTCGATTGTTGGACGTTACTTTGGCCTTTTGGGGCTTGTAAAGTCTTTAGAAAGTTACAAGCAAAGCAGCAAGGCATTGACCCCAAAAGCGATTAGGATGATTTCCTAGACACGTTATCAAATCCCTGCTTCAAAAGAAAGGTTGAAAATCTAAGCTGATCAGATGAGAAAAAAAGTGTCGTAAAAGGGGCCCCTAGAAGACAGGAGTATCAAGATATTATTATATACATTGCTGTCATTTCACTAGGTCGATCTTCTATTGCCAGCCAGCTTTACCTCATGCCTACATGCGTCCTACCACTCGATATCTGAGCATGACCGGCGAGGTCGCCGCAACAATGGCAGTAGAGTAAGTCATCGGCTAAGCGGCAAAACAGGCTCGTACAACGTTTAGGAGCAATTCACGCAAGACAGAGATGTTTGGAAAGTCAGGTAAGCTACCATGTCATTCATCCATGCTTCAAATGCGCGCCAGGAGGCACAATTGAACCTTAAATAGGGTCCGCCAACGGATATATAGTCTCATAATGCAGTTGTACGTAGACAATTGAACCTCTTGCCAGACGTTTCTTGCTAATTTACGCAGCTGATCAATCTCATATTCGGCGGAAACTGGCGTATATGTAGCCCAGCAAACATCCCCTTTGACAATAAGCATTACGGGTTTTGGGTATTTGAATGAGCAATTCAGACGCTTTGGAACCTTCAATGACAGCTTCGAAGAGATTGCGGACGTTGGACGCCTAGCAATCTGCATTGGTGCAATGGTCTACATTCAGGAGAACCAAAAGTGTCTTCCATCCTCTATGTCCGAAGAAGATGAACTGGAACGGCCGGATAGGGATCTCATCGCAGAAAATATGAAACTAGACCCAAGGGACAGACCAATGGCAAGGAAGCATTTACAAGATGTGTGGTTCCGGTCATGAAGCTGCTGAAGCAATTGGCATGAACAAACTCCCTGGACCTTCTTTCGTGATGGAATTTTGAGCCTGACGGTAAAGATGTGGGTCGACTTGTGACTTGCTCATTGCCATCGCGGCAGCAATCTTCTTTCGAGTAATTCTGTTGGACCCTTCTTTTGCATCACTCTTTTGAACCTTTCAGTCACGGTCACTAGCTCAACAGACCACACCAATCGTGTGATGCGAGGTTCATTGTCATACATTTCCCCATCCCCGTTGCTCTGATTGCTGACTTGCGGAATCGAGAGACAGATAATGCAGTCTGATGACTGTGACTCGCCCGATGCAAATGACTTCTTACTCCGTCTAGCTAATTGTGGAATACATGCCACTTCGAATACTGCATGCTTCACGAGATGCATTGGCGCTTACTAAATAAGAACGCGGTCTCCAGAGACGCCTGCATGCAAGTGAAGCGCTTATCAGACCAGCCTTGGACCAGCATTAATATCTTCGCGGCTCTCCCTCAAATTCATTAAACCCTAACTAGCAACATCTCGGGTACAGCAAGAACGATGTGGCCCTCACAGCCCAAGCCAGCAGGCTTACTTCTCGCCCTTCTCGCTCTCTTACTCCACGTGCGACTCACCACCGCCTCCTCTCTCTCCGCTCTCACGCTCCCAGCGTTGAACAACACACCCAGCGATGCAAACCTCACAGCCAACATGAACGCATTAAACCGAGTCACCTGTCTCCCCCACCCCGACCTCGCACCTTTCACCGACTTCTCCGACTGCATTCCATCCCTCTTCCGCCTCTACAGCACTCCTCTCATCCACACGGTGATCATCTGGGATCCTGGCGAGTTCAGACAGTGGGGTCCCGAGACTGATGAAGGAGGCTGTTATATACTGGTCGATGGGGGGTTACGGGGAGATGTTTTTGCGGTGGAAGATTTGTTGGGACCGGCGATACGGGTGCTGAGCAAGTGCTTTTTGGGGAGTGTGGAAGGGAGGAATGTTTTGGGGAAGGTAAGGGTGGGGCTGGGGAAGGATTGGTGGTTGAGTGTCGTTTTGCAGGCCACGGGGGTGGGGGTAAACGGTACTGTTTCGTAAGGGGGGGTGGAGAGCGTAGAGATTACTGAGGTGGTCAAAGGGGAAAGAGAGGAGGAAAAAAAGGGGGGGGGGGCCGGGGTCCGTTCCTAGTCATCGGCAAACAAGACCCCAGCGCTGGCTAATACGCTTGAAAAGAACTTTGCCACAATGGTGTCGCTGCACGCAACGTGCGAGACACACTTCGGCATGCTTGATCAGCGAGGAGAGTGTGAGAAGTCGATCAAATACAGTTTTTCTCATCACAAGAGAATGCAGCAAAAGTCACGCATAGAGGTTCTTTTTACGCATATTTTGGTAGATCTCGATCAAAACGAACCGACTTATCCTGTCAAAGGATCTAAAGAGCAATGATTTTCGGGGAATGTATATGAAAAGTGTCACTTTTCGCTGACATTGCGCCTGAACTGTACGACTTCTACAACTTCTCTTTTGCAGGTAAAAAGACAGTTTGCAGAAAAAAACTACAACAATCGTGGTTATTTTCCGGCAACTGTAGGACTTCTACAATCTTGTTGAAATTCTTCGCCCTCTACGCATGACTTTTGCTCGATCCTCTTACTCAGATATTCGCCACAGATCAGATCGTTTGAAGCATTGGTTGCAATCATCCGTCCAAACACCTAGACCTTCCAGGACGGACGGTCCACCGGACGTGTCCGTCCCAACGGTCCAGAAGGCGGGTCCCCACCATCGGGAGCCTCGCCCCCGCCAGTTTCCCTCCCCTCTTCATCCGCAACCGCGACCGCCTCCTCCGCGATCCTCTTCGCCTCCCGATCCAACAGCCCCTTCACCCACCAATAATCCCGCAGCTGCCCAAAACCAATCCCATCAGCGCCGGCTCCTCTCCCGTCTCGCACCGGACGACCGACGACGACCGCCGAGCTCGGGGAAACGAAAGATCCGCAACGGGGGCAGGAGACTCACCCAAGCGTCGCACTCCTCCCTCCGCCACCGCGGGTGTTTACACATCAGGGCCTGGAATTGCTCGAGCAGATGCCTGCCCGCGCCGTCCCGCGGCTGCTCCGGGGGGAAACGGCGCTTGTCGGCGAAGAAGCTGTCCAGGTAGAAATCCGTGCCGAGTTCTCTGTTGAGATATTCGTGGCCGTCGTCGCCGGTGCCGGCGCCGCCGCGGCGGCAGTCGTGCATGCGCAGGGCGAGCCGGATGGTGAGGGATGCGCTGGGGGGGACGGGCGGTGGGGACGGGGGTTGGGGTGGGGAGTAGGGCGGGGGGGAAGATCGGGGTATTGAGGCGGTCATTTTTGAGGGGGGGATTTCTTTTGAGGGTATTGGCGGATGGGTTTTGAGAATGCGTAGGTGGATGACGGAAGAAGTGGAGAATAGGGAAGAGGACCTTTGTAAATGGGGGTTCTCGACATTGCGTGTTTGTGCGCCTGAAGCAAACAGAATCTGTTTATGCAAGATCTGCTTGGGCAGAGACAGCTGGCTGGTACAGCGCAACGCTTGCTGCGGATGAGGAACCGTGTTGCCACCTACTCGAAGTCGACTGCGGTCGCTTGATCTGATCTCTGCTTGTCAGGTCATCAAGTCTCTAGTACATCAAACGCCATCTCACTCCTATCGCTCCATACGAATATTGCCCTTCATCTTCTCGCTCCTCACACAGCCAAGCCCCTCTCCCTTCCTCACAATCTCCCCAATCCGTTCCTGTCTTCGCTCCTCCACAACCCTCGCCGCGTCCTCCGCTCTCTCCTCCGGGCTCTTCGCTACCTCCCCGACGATCCTCTCCGCCTCTTCATCCAACAAGCCTTTCAACCACCAATAATCACGCAGCTGCACCCAAAGCCGAAGCCGATCGTCAGCCTTCGATCCACGAAGCAGGATGCTTCGCATAGAGTACAACATGGACGGACTCACCCAAGCAGCACACTCTTCCCTACTCCACCCCTTCTCCCCCATCACATGTTCAAAATCTGTCAAGTCCCTACTGGCTTTTTCATCTGGACTTCCTAAAGGGAAGACCTCATCGTCCCAGCAGAAGTCTCGCAAGGTTCTCACGACGTCTGATGGACCGAAGATGTATTCGAAAAAATCGTTGTCTGTGGGAACGACGCCGCGCCGGGAGTCATGGAGGCGGCAGGCGATGGTGATGAGAAGGATTTGATCGGGGCCGATTGCGGACGAGAACTTAGACGGTGCCAGGAGGCTATCGATACTTGCAGGAGTGTTTGTCATGGCGAGTAAGTGTTTACTGTAGAATATTGTGATGGGTTTGATGAAAGTAGAGGTATGGTGTTTGACTGATTCACAGACAAGAGCCTCTCAAACACGTTGTGTAATGCATGCAAAAGTGACGAAACAGAAATGATATTCACACACTAGTCAACGCGAAGCTGATGCTACGATTGGTAAGCTTTGTTGTCACCGCGTGTGTAAGGTGATTTTACCACTTACTTGATCCTGAGATGCTTCTCATCCATACACCTGAACTACTCCTTTGACAATCTGATGAAGGCGAGGGATTGACATCTCACCTTGCAGACGTTCATGCACAGGCCCCCTCGTACCTAGAGACTAAGGCCAAATACTCTACACACGCACACCGGCCCACAGCGGCTACCGAAAGTACCTTTTGAATCGAATTTGTGTTTTCATCTGGGGTACCGGTGTCAGCGAGAGCATCGTTGGGGATGACAGACGATCCATGCTCGAGATCAAAAGCGCAATGAAAGACTAGATATAATCCGGCCAAAAAGGTAGTAGTCCTCTTATGCTGAAGCATCTACTAGAAGTTGTGGAAGCTAGTGGCGAATATCGATAATTCATTCGCTCGAGACCAGATATGCATGCTGTTTGCTGTCCGTACCATGCCCCGTAAAGAGATCAAGTTCCTGGAGCCGGTGTTCAAGACTACTGTTGCCGTGCCCACCCCACTGCAAACAGAACCACTCCCACGGAAGCTACAATTAGGCCCAAGTTCCTCAAAACATTCAACAGACTCCTCTTCTGAAATTCCTTCGATCTTTCCGCCAAGGCACCCCTTTCGTTCAACCTTGGAAACGGAGCGTTGGGCTGCTCCTTTCCCAAAAACGCACAAAGCGGACCCCAGCCCTCCTTCAGATCGAATTCCAGCAACCTCTCCTTAGGAAAAATGCCTTCTCATTGTCAAATGCCGTCGAGAACGTCATCTAGGCAATGACTCGTTCTGCAAAAAGCGGCTTTCATCGTACAAAGTCCGGAGGTAGTTGAATTCTCTCGCTGGTCTCCATTTCTTGTACAGCTTTCATGAATACTAATAGTCGAGCAGCGAGTATGGAGAATTCTAGATCGTCAGCACTAACGGGTACATTACAGATACATACCCCAAAACCTTGAATTCTTACAAAGGCATACCCCGAACTCTTCTATTATTCATACCCCAATGAGATATGAATCGGTATTTTGCCATCTATACGGGTATGAGTTTGTGATTTACCCCAGCACTAACTGTTTGATGGCGCAAAAGTCTTGGCGCGGATCACGTGATCTTTGCGTTCGTGCCCATGCTCGGGAACCTAATCACCAGAGGAGTCGAAATATGCCAAAGAACCTTGAAGGACAGAGACGGACCGTAATCTTCACTTGACGTATATTTGATTGCAAAGGTCAACCAAAACGCAGGGATCAGCATATTCGAGACATCTAGAAGCCTCGTTCTGGCTTAACCGGAGCACCGCGATGACCGACCCCAATATTCAGGGTGAACTCGAATGAGAACTGCTCATGGTGCAATCCGATCCCTCTGCCCCACACAGAGTTCGCTGCATCATGAGGGTCCCTTCTCTCGACGATGAGCCAGCTTTCAAGGTCTCATGATACTGCATACTGGTCTCATGATAAGAGGAGACTACCCCGGGAGTCTCGACTCGTGGAGAAAAGGCTTCCGAACTTCTATCAGAAAGTACAAAACTTCCAACGTTCTGGGGAATTGAGAAGCGGGGATCACGGATCCTGGATTTGCGGGTAAATTACAAATTCATACCTCAAAACCTTGGATCCTTACAAATTCATACCCCTAATTACATTTTCATACCCCTCCACCAAATCTTGGGGTATGAAAATGTAATTTACTATTCTTTGGGGTATGAATTTGTAATTTATTACGGAGGTCGGCACCAAAAGTCCTGGACAGCGCTAAAATACTTGGCACTCTTGGCATTCTTGGCACTTTCTGTATAGTTACATTTATTTAACGATAATGCTTTATATAATTGCGTATATACTCATTAGCTCGCTCAGCGGAGTCGTATGATCGTATATCACCTTCTCTATAATCTTTTCTATACTCGTTATTATCTTTAAGACGTATTACCTTTTATACTATATCTTAATATTTACTCTATTTACTTCTAAATTCTCTTTTAAATAAGCTCGTAATTTTAATAATATAGTTATTATCTTTCGACTTTCTTATAAGTTCTTAATATATCTTTTTATTATAATTTTAATAATCTTACTTATATTATAGTCTAATTAAACTTAGCGTATTAAGATCTTTTAATCTTTCTATCTTATTATAAAACTTATATTTATAATAATTCTATATAGATAATATTCTCTTTATACTATAATATAGAGTTATTATATATATTATTAAGTTTCTAATACTTTTCGAGTAATATAACGTTTTATTTATATTTAATAAGACTTAATAAGTATTTAAATTCGAGTCTTATTATTATTATTAGAATTAATATAGATATAATATTAATATAGATATTTTAAATAAGATAACTAAGATATCGAATTATATAGATAGAAGAAAGATATTAAATAATAAATAATATTTCTATTAAGATACGCTAGGCTCGAATAAGTAAGAGAGCTAAGTAATATATTAAGAATATAAAATACGCTCGTAATAATTATAATTAATACTTTAAGTATTAGATATATTAATAAAAGATAATTAAGATAGAGAATAATAAGAAGATTTCTATTTATTATATTATATAAATAAAACTTATATATTAGAAGTCTTTATACTCTTTCTCTATTTCTCTATACTATAATTAGTACTTTAATATTATCGCTATTATATATTCTATTAATATCGCTATTATATATATACTTCGCATATATATACTTCGTATATATGTACTTCGTATATATATACTACGTCGCTATTATATAGAGCACTAATACTCATTAAAATAAAGAATAATGATGCTATCCATGAAATTTGGAAGTATGCCAAGCACTCAGCCCTACCTAGACCCTTGTCTTGGCATGTCCAGGACTTTTGGTGCCGACCTCCGTAAACTACGTCTTTGAGTGCCCGGCGTTCAACGCCCCTAAAGAAGCCCCGGGAGCCTTGAAAACCCCCTAGAAAATTGAACCCCAAATTCGCGGATTGGGGTGAGTCAGGGATTTATAACAGTAAGAGCTCGCCTTAGCCTCGGAGCGAGGTTTCGACGAGTTACACGGCGAACCCTACAGAGGTCTTCAGTTCGGGGCTCCCGGGGCCGGTCCGGGCTAATTTCGCAGCCCCCGAAGACGTAACCTCAGCGCACTATGGTAAATTACATTTTCATACCCCAAGGAATGGCGAATTACCGATTCATACCCCATTGGGGTATGAAAATGTAATTAGGGGTATGAATTTGTAAGGATCCAAGATTTTGGGGTATGAATTTGTAATTTACTCCTGGATTTGCGCAAAAGGAAAGGGACTTTGATATGCAGCTAATAAGCGAGCCCAATCAGAAATTATCCCTAGGCGCTGCGGCCGCCTTCGAAACCCTAGGCGCGGTAAACAGTTCTCTGTCAGTGGTGCGCACAAAGGACTACAATAGTAGCGGCATATGTGAGGTTCGAAGGATGAACCGTGGTCAAATTTGGTCTCTGTCCGTCGATATGGTCTCGGCCCAACGTTCGCTATTACTTGTACTACCTTTCTCACAGAGGGGAGTAGTGTGCACAAACGAACATCGACCCACAGCAATCCTTGTTGTCCGCTCCTTGAAATAGAACTTGATGAGGGGAACACGTATCTTTTGCTGTTTTCCCAGCCGAAGTGCTTACACTACCGATTGCAAGCGCTGACGGACATGTCTAGTGTCTCAATGTTGGAATGTAACTAGTCTTTATTTTGAGGTTTCGGATATTCATAAGAAGAGCATGGTCGGGACCTGCTTCGATTGTCAAGCCCCCAGATGCATACAAGAAGGTGAAAGGTACAGACTACAGAGGCGGCTTCTTTGTTATTCCTCCCCTCCGCCAAGGCTGTCCGTGCGTCCTTTTTCTTGCAACATTCACCGCTTAGATACTCTTACATACCACTTGACTGTATCCGCTTTTCAACTTCCTCGAATGAGAGCTCTGCGACCGCCAATTGCATTACGGCTTGAAACATACATATATAAACATCAACACCCTCCCTCGCCAAGATGATTCCCTCTCACTTCTCCTTCCGCGCCACCCTCCTAACGTTCTTCCTCGCCTTAACCGACTCCGCCCAAGCCCATCCCTCGAAACCAGACACTTCACCCAACGAAATCCGAGCCACATCGCCCAACCTCTCAGCCTACAGACCCGTCCTAACAGACGGTACGTTCCTTCCAGCCCCATCCTCCCACACCAACCCTAACAACCTCAGGCACGGCGTCCCTCCCCTCCCCAACCGGAACCCTCAAATCCATAACCCTGGGCCGCGGGACCCAAAACTACACCTGCGCCTCCAGCGCGAGCACCCCCATCTCCGACGGCGCCACCGCAGCCCTCTTCAACGTCGCCCAGCTCCTCCCCACCCTAAGCATCAGCCAAGGCCAAGCGGTCCTCAACGGGCTCCCGAACGCTCTGGTCGGCGACACCGTCGCCCAAATCGCGCAGTCCGGCCTCCCCGTCATAGGCGAACACCACTTCACCGCCGCCGGCGTGCCGACCTGGGACCTGTTCGGCGAGGGGCTACTGCTGTACGGGTCCGGCGTGGGCGACATCGCGGCACCGGCCGGGGCGAATGCGGGACCGCAGGGGTACGGGGCTGTGGATTGGAAGGCGCTGACGGGTGCGGCGGGGAGTGTGGGGTTGACGGAGGTGTATCGGGTTGAGACGGCGGGAGGGAAGGCGCCGACGAGCTGCAGCGGCTCGGGCGCGACGATCGAGGTTCAGTATGCGGCCATGTATTGGTTTTATGAGTGATGGGTGCGTGAACGATTTTGTTGGATAGCCGGGTCGCCATTCGTGTTCTGTTTGTAAAGGACGAGGCGGCGCGATGAATCGCACCGCCCAGGTATCCATCGTACATACTGCGGATACTCGTTGTACATACAAGCACGCATCCTACTCAGAAATCCTCACGCCTGAGTATGCCAACCCATCGCACACAACAGAAATGCGCAGTGGTAAGTTGCCTCCATCGCATCCCTGCTGCACGAGCGTGCGTTTCCAGCACTATGCTCATGAGCCCGGGTATCGACTGGCATGACGACTGTGTCAACAGTCCTTGAACGAGATCTACTCAAAATCGGAGATAAAAGCCGCGGCTGCTGTTTTGGATGACGGGGCAGCAATTAAACCTGAAGGAATGCCAAAAGTTCAAAGGGTGCTCAGGACAGATGCTGATGTATAGTCTGCGGAGACGGACAGTTTTCAAGACAGCAAACGATTCGCGGAGAATAAGGAGTTTGGAGATCGGAAGTAAGGACAGCCCAGGGAAGGGCAGGAGATTGCAACTTGTGAGGCAGGAAACTCACTTTCCAGGGATCTTTATCCATTGCAAGTATTAAAATAGGTATGCCGGATAAATAACGAAAAATTCATAAGATTGCAAAGCCCGAGTCAAAAGAATAGCATCAACGCCTGGATGGACTGCAAAAGCAACTGTGTAGCCAAGTAGCCAAAACCCTAACACGTAAATACTGACCTTACGCGGCACTTTTACCAGCCAATGCCAAAATCACACCCCACGATAGACAAATTTAGAAAAGCGCGTAAACCCACAGACACAACCGAGTAAACAAATACCCACCGAACCGAAACCAAAAAGCATCGCTTCATCCATCAAACAAGCACCAACACCCCACCCACACAACTCTCAAACGCCTCTCTCAACATCAACCGCCTTCCCTTCCACCGCGCACTCGAGAGCGCCCGTTCCTCTCCACACCCACTCCGCTCCTCCTGAAAAGCCTCGCTCGGCAGCTCCTGCAAACCCCGCTCGTTCCGATCGCGCAGCTGTATCCAATCCCGCCTCGATTGGGGCGCCGGGCGTGTTCCGCTCCGCCATAGCCGGAGCCGGAGTGTCGCCGTCGCCTTTGTGCGGGGGGCGATGGAGGCGAGATGCTCGTAGAGGCGGGGCGGAACGACGAGGCAGCTGCGGAGCGGACCGCTGGCGATTTCGGCGATGCGGTCGCACGGTTCGGCCGGAGATGTTTCGATCGCTGGTCGTGAGGGGAATGGAATGGAACGGGATTGTGGGAACTCACGCCCAGAGCGCGGCTTGGAATGTCACGTCGGTGTGGTCTTCCGTCCTGGGTCGGGAGGACGTGGAACGCCCGGGCGCAGGATGCTCGCGACGCAAGCCCTGCCATACGTCAAACGATCTCACATGAGAGTGTGTCTGAAAAACGGGACGGGGACTGACAGCGCGCCCGTTGCGAAGATGGGCGGAGACACCGATCTTGCGCCGCACCGACATCTGCAGGTTCCGGATCAGATAGATGGGGACGCTCAAGAGCGCGATGTCGGAAATCAGGTTGGAAACTGGTGGATGCGAGATACAACACGTCGACGTCCAGACAGCGTCCCGGCTCTTCGGGTGTCCAGATCTTGGTGCGTGGAGAGCGGGGAAAGATCGGGACGAAGAAGAAGGCGGTATAGGATATCGCGTTCACGTCGATCAAGCCTTGAGTAAGCCAGTAGCCGATGTCACGCTCGACGGAGCAGAAGACTCGCAGGATGAGGAGCAGGATGGAGCATTTGGTGAAGAAGAGCGATAGACTGTAGATGGGGTCTGAATAATTTGTGTACTGCCTGTGTTACTAGTCGCTTAGACCCTAAGTTTGCGAAGAGCGTTGCGAGACTCACTCTTTTTTGATATTGAACATGCGAGTAGTACAGATTCCACATATGGGTGCCACGACCATGAGTGCCAATACACCATTCGATTGCTAGATAGGCCATGAAAGTTGCCTAGGGCGATTTATGTTAGCTGGTTGTTCTCTACACTTACATTTCTGGGTTCACGTGCTCTCCAGAAAGTAATCCACCTGGGGAGAGATAGACAAAGGTAGAGAGAGAGTCCACCCATCCCAATGAGCAAGTATCTGGCATAGATGAGACAATACTGTCCACACACTAGCTAGCTCTACTTACTGTCTTCCCATTTCAGAGCCTTCACTATTAATTTCTTCGTGTATAAACGCGCGGCCACCATGACTGTAGTCGCAAAAACGCTCGCGACTATCGTCAAAGCCTGATAGGGCCGCAACGTATAAGGGCTAAAGAATTCCGCTGGGACACCAGGCGGGGGCGCTAAGGCCGGCTGGTTTGGGCGAGGGATGGACCGCGATTGAGACATTTGAATGGACGGTCGGAAATGATTGGCACGCGTTAGGACTGCCCTCTTGACTGCGCGAAAAGAAGGCGAGAAAATTTAGAATAGATCTGTCTCCCGGAACAACTTATGCTTTTTTGAAGCATGAGATGCCATGATTCAGTCAACTGGCCATTGCCGAGATGGTGGGGTGGACAAGAGCTAACAATGACACTCATGTGGTGGAAACGGCTTGAAGAGACTACATGATTAATGTGAGTAAAGGAGAGGGCGACGGGACGCTGTTTAAGCACACGCCGCAACGTCATATACTAGGGCGGAGAGGGAATACTGATCGAACCATCAGCCCACAGGCAGGTACATAACCTCAATTTTCCCATGTCGGTTGATGTCACCAAGGTCGTCGTGGATGCCGGAAGACATAGATCGTCAGGCCAAGGATTGCCCGTTTGGGTTGGCTGGGCCGTGCCGTGCGAAGAGCAAGCGCTCCAATGGGACACCCAACCCACCCTCTCCTGCTTTAAAACCCTTACCCACTCCTGCCTAATTACTGCTGTTAGCGACACGAGCAGGGTCGCTTGCCTGAATCGACTATTCGCACAGACTTTTGCAAAAGAACTCAACGTGGCGTTGAAACGTGGGCCTTGGCTGATGTTCGAATTACCGCAAGAAAGAACAGTGTTGAGTTGTTTTTCCCTTCATGCCGAAGAAATCGACACCAAGAACATGTTGCGCCTATGCTAGGGCCGAACATGCACTTGCACGTTCCCGCACTGCTGTTCACTTGTCAGACAGTCTGTGACAGTGCTCAATCAAGCGAAGAGGTAAAAGGGTTTTGTTTGTCAAGCCTGCGGGTTCCGGAATATCCATAGCTTGAAGGATTGCGGTGCGAATAACCAAAAAGAGCATGGCACTCTGCATAATGTTCTTCGGCTAAATACCTCTCCTATACATCATAGCTTTGATTTCTTACCACCTTTGACTCCAGTCACCACTTCATCACCCAAAAGAAAATCAGGATACTTGAATCCGCCCATGTTGGGCGTCTGTGCTCGCCACGCTGCTCCATCGACTGAGGACCAAACATATCAGCTCATTCCTACATAATGGGAGAATTCGTACACACCAACAAGTGCCTGGCCATTCACGTAATTCCCAGCATCTGAGAATAGAAAGATCGTGGCGTCTGAAATCTCCTTCACAGTGCCCCACCTTCCCAGAGGGATGTTTTTGAAAGAGTTAGCCACGTCGTCCGTCTTTGCCAATCTTTCCATGCCTTCTGTGCCGGCGATAGGGCCGGGTGCGATAACGTTAGACGTCACGCCTCGCGGACCAAACTCGAGAGCGAGGTTGTTGGAAAGTGCGTCAACGCCAGCTTTGGCGACGCTGACATGAGTCTGGAGAGGCATTGCAGTGTAATGAAAGGTGGCGGAGATGAAGATGATGCGGCCGCCTGTTCCTGTTGGAGAGGCTGTTCTGCCGTCGGACTTGTGCTTGCCTGCTGAAGTGACGAGATGGGGCAGCGTCGCCTTGACAGTGTTGTAAGAGCCCAGAACGTCGATGTCCATGACGGATTTGAAGGCGTTTGTGCTGAGCTGGTTGATGGAGGCGAGGAAGTTGCCTGCAGCTCCGGCGCTGGAGGAATTTAGTGTATGCAGACATGGCTTGCTTAATCCATAGACTTACATCACAAAATCGATTCCCCCCAGCTCTTTAACACACTTCTCCACAGCTGTTTGCATACTTTCAATACTCCTGACATCAACAGACCCAAAGCCCAGAACTTTTGCGCCTTGCCTCGCAGTAACGATATCTGTAGCCATCTTCTCCGTTTTCTCGACATTTCGTCCAATAATGCACGCATTAGCGCCGAGATGGACCATGGCTCTGACCTGGGCGCTACATATGGTGCCAGCGCCACCTGTGCAAAACACGACTTTGTTTTCTGGAGTGAGAACGTAAGCTCAAGCAAGACATGAATTAGGAAAGAGTTATTTGCTACCAAAAATGCCATCTTTCCAGATATCGCTCACGTACTCATGCTTGGGGAGAGGCATCTCGACGTATCGATGGCAACGTGAATCAAGATTGGAGGCTTTCTCAATTGCAAAGCTTAGGTGTCAACGGCAATACATGAGAACGGTCTCCAAGAGGAGGGAGGGCTTGAGGACGAATTATAGGGGCGAGCCTTGAATAAGATCGGCTCAATTCCAACCCGCACTCCAAGCCGAGGTTGATTACAAGCTTGATTCTTAAATACTTCAGCCGTTATTAATCTAGAGAACTCTTACCGATGGTCGACGCTTTCTTGGAGATCATAACATTGTGTTGTCGCTGGGCCGAGGCAAACGAGGGGTCCCCGAGTCGCCGCTTGCAGATCCCTGCTGCCGATCCGTAGCCGCTAGAAAGACGGAGCTTCAGGTTTCCCATCTCCACCCTCCATCCAAATCCCTTCCGCCTTCGCTCTGCAACATCCATTCTAAGTACAGCATCGGACAAGATGTCACGCACGACAGCAACCATCTGCAAGTTCATCGGCACCATCTCGCTCGGTCTCCTGACTGTACGCCCCTCCCCTCCATTCCCGCCCTCTCCTTCCTACTCCCACCTTCTCCTCACCCCCGGCTCAACATCCCCCGCCTTTTAACCAACAGCTGACATCTTCTCAGGGCGTATCCTACACCACAACAACCACCACCCTCCCACCCATCCAATCCCTTCCCAGCGCCCAACCGGCCTCCACCACATTCCAACACCTGCGCGCTCTAGCCCACCGGCACCAACTCCTCCTCTCCACCCTCTCCTCCACCTCTCTACTCCTCGCCTACGCCCTCTCCCCACCCCGCAGCCGACATCCGTATCTCTTGTGGGCAACCCTGGCCATCGGATTGGGCTACACGAAAGAGATCTATGCGGGTGTAGTTGGAAAGGTGAAGGGCAAGGGCGATGAGAGCAGGGCTAGATCAAGGACGCCGGATAGTAGCGATGAGGAATGGGAGGTCGAGGGTGCTAGCACTGGTAGCCTGAACGGAGAGGCTGTCAGGGAAGGAATGGAGAAGTGGAGGGGGAAGATGGTGGGGCGGACAGTCGTGTGGGGTGTTGGGTGGCTGGTTACAGTGGTTGGACTTTGGGGAGATGGAGTCTAAAAGTGGAAGGACCTGTTGTGCGATGCTCAGACCCGTCCTGACTCGGGTAGGCTTTTGTGACTTCAGGCTGGCCCTTGCGTGAGAAAAGTGGAGGGACGACGAAGCAGATGAGAGTGAACGTGGACTTCAGGGTGGCTGGCTGGCGTCTGTGGTATCTCTACTCGTTTGCAGACTGGAAATAAGTCTTTCATGTTTGAAAGCTCAATAGCAACTTCTGCACCTGCACTCAACTTAACATTCGTGTCATCTTACTAAAGACCAAAAGGTATTTATGATGCAGCTTCGCAGGACTCTTGTTCTGGAACTGTTTGGATAAAGGCTGCTAAAGCTTGAGGACGGACTGAATGTTGAACCTGAAGGGCACGGACCGGAGAGTGACCAAAAAGGGTTTTTCAAGACCGGTGTCAAACAACGGCTAATGATTGAGGGACGGTGAAGGGCTCGCAAGGCCTAATGGTAAGAAACTGCTTTTTCTTAAAAGCATGTACAGCTTTGGAGCAGAGCTCAATCGTTTATACTGCAGCTGTGAAGCTTCGCGGGGGAAATCTCAGTTCACGCTTGGGTCTGATGGCTTCAGCGACACCAGAGTTGTTCAAGCTACCAAGTCTCTTGCTTATACCTTCCTTCCTTCTCCATTGCCTCCATATAGCTCTCGGCGTCTTTCTGATCCATACGGCCGACATCTCTGAAGACATCGGCAAGCGCAGCGCGGACTGCTTGCGGCATCTTGCCCGAAGACCCACATACGTAGACTATTCCCCCACTATCATGAAGGAGGCGGTAGACAGAGTCTGATTGCTGGCGTATGAGATTCTGTACATAGACCTTGTGACCTTGATCACGCGAGAAGGCTGGGTGGACGGTCAATGGCATTCGCCTTTGCAGATCCTGCCATTCATCTTGGTAGAAGTAATCGGCGGTTTCACTGCGACAGCCGAAGAATAAGAGACTGTGTCCAGTCCCCGCTACACCATTTGCATGATGATTGGTCTTTTCTTCCACTTCGGTAGCTCTTTCTTTTGCCCATTGCAACCTTTCCCAGACCAAAGATCGCATAGGCGCAACACCGGTCCCGGGACCAATCATGATAACTGGCCGCTCAGATTCGGCTTTTGTGACAGCTAAGCCGCCTTGCTGCAGTCCGACACGAAGTTTCGCCCCTGCTGGCAAGTAAGCAAGATACCGAGTGCATACACCCTCTCTGATCTTCCTAATCACAGTCTTATACTTGACTATAGCCACCAGAAGCTCAAATCTTGCTGAGCCATCCGGGGTCTGTTTCAGTTGACCACCACTCGCAATACTGAACTGCCGACCGCGCAACGCTGGTAGAACATTCGCAGCCCATTGCCAAGGGACCTTGACGGACTCGAACTCTTGAAGTACTTCCAATATGCTACGCCTTGGCCTCGTGGTATAGTCGTATAATTCGTCTATGTACTCTGGCTTTGTGAATTCGAGGAGTCGGTCTTTGTGAAATTGGTTGCCTGTGAAATGGGCTATGAGAGAAAAAAAAGAGCGACGTGGTATGGCTGTGAGGTCGAGGTGCTCAGTCAGAAGTGTTCGAATTGTTGTACATGGTCCTGGTAGAGAAATTGGAGGCGATGGATAAAATACTTCTTCTATGTCAGCTTTGGTGGGAGTAAACTGGATCGGCTTATCTGCGATGTCAGTCCAGTCCAAGCGTTGCAGTAGACGATCAACATCTTCTGGGAAGTTTTTGGGGAATATGGTGAGGACATCCCCCGGTCCATAGGCGATCGGATGGTTACTGCTGAATTCCAAATGACGTACGTCTTGCCAATGTGTGCTAGGAGTGAGGCGTCGATTCTTCTCCAGCGTCACATTCAAATGTTGGGTGGCGGAGATGGCAGCAGATTTCGTCCTAGTGGGTTTCGCTGCTTCGGTCTCGTATTTTGCTTCTGCCGAGTCATCGATAAAGGACGTTCGCTCATCGCCGCCATTGGCCAGCTGCTTTGACGAACCATTGAGTGCGTTCTGACACAGCGCGAGAGTCCACTTTGGATCCAACAAAACGTGCTCCGAGATTGGACTTGTACCTTCCGCTAATGGAAACTTGGCCAGAAGGTGATGGCGGAAGTCATAAGACCAAGGAACGAAGCTTGCATCAAGCCTTCACTGAAAATCAGCCAATACTCTTTGCCATTCAAACAACCGAAGCATTGACCCTTCATCATGCTGTTCATCTGCTTCACCTCGAGGATATGCCTCCTTTGCTCCTAATTGAAGTAGTCTCTTGTGAAGCTTTCGAGCCGCCCAGTTGAATCTAGTCAACGAGTCAGCCCCTGCCATATGAATTCCTCCGTAAATGACCACGTGTACTTAGGATATGAGCTGTCTCCTAAGCCAAATGTTGTCAACTGGACGCCTTCAAGATACGAATATGGTAACTTCCTCCGGAGCAAGCTTTTCCAGAATAGCCTCGCATTAAGGGGTAGATCGCCTTGGCCTGTAGTCGAGATGACTACGATCACGACAGAGTAAGTCCTTAGGGATGACTAGCTTGTATCAGCTTTTGTCTGCGTGTTTTCCGCCGTTTTTCAGCTTGCCGTGTCAATTGTGTCCAGTTTAGATACATAGGTCCAGAAATGGATACGCTCAAGCATACGTCCGAGCTCTTCTGCATAGTCATATGCATTACCAGTCTCTGAACCATAAGCGACCAGAGCTGATCTGTTCTGCATTTGACACGCGATTTGCGTTCAACGTAGCCCAATAGAAAAGAAGGGGAAGCAAACACTAGTATTTGCCACCTTATGAAAACGGAGAAATCGTCTTGCAAGTGATCTTCCTAGGCAACCAATAGTGATCCAAGCCTGTTACTTCTAAAGAGGTGGGATTCATCCACTGGACAAGGCGGTCCCAGGCATAAGTCGTCCTTGAGCCCCTTAGACTGCTTTCAAGATTTATCTTGTGTCCTTTGCCACAGTTGTGTAGTCGTGACAATTCACATGCTCAGACTAGCAGTGATGTATAAGGCTCGTGATATCATCTAGAGACGTTTCTTCACTTCACATAGGAGAATTGTATTGGTGACTCTAAATATAGAAGTGAAGCAGTACCTAAGTAGATAATCTGGTGAATCTGGTTGCAGTGAGATGAATTGTGGCTTGGCAGTAAAGCTGCATGAAGGGTCCGCACGGGCGTCTTACTTAATCCGGCTTGGTGCTGAAGACTAGCGCGGCTTCCCTACATTTTCTTCTCTTCTGCTGTTCTGTTTGTAAAACCTCCTTCTTTCCTACTTCAAGAACGGTACTTTGTTTACTGACAACAAAAACTTCCTCTTACCTTCTCACACCTTGATTCGGGCACGCTTGAGCTACCCTCATCCTCCTCGTCAAGTCATTTCCTCAAAGGCATTCTCAACCTCGCCTTTCCTCAATCCAAAAAGCCTATCAGCAGCTTCAAGCTCACTACAACTTCTCAACACAAATATGTCTGCCGTTGATAGCATCACCGAGAACATGGCCGCCACCTCTATTGCTCCGTTAGCACCAGAAGGAGCAAACAACATCTCCGGTGGCGAGCCCATCAACGCTGCCGAGAACGAGGCAGTCATTGCCGCAGCTGCTGAGGGCCGTCGTCTTTACATCGGAAACCTCGCCTACGCGACCACTGAGGGGGAACTCAAGTCCTTCTTCACCGGCTTCTCAGTGTATGCTCTTTACTCAGACTTTGTCTGTGCCTTAAAATGCTAACACATACATCAAGCGAGACCACGTCCATCCCCACCAATCCTCGTACCACCCGACCAGTTGGTTACGCCTTTGTCGACCTCTCTACTGCAGAAGAAGCACAGAAAGCCATCGCCGAGCTCGCTAGCAAGTTCATCCTCGACCGTAAAGTCTCCGTACAGCTGGCTCGCAAGCCTGAGACCGCCGCCGAGAAGCAGGCCGCGGCTGCTAGTGGTGGAGAGGGCCTTAGTGGTGGGGAGGGCCGTCGTAGGAACTCTGGCCGCGGTCGTGGACGTGGCCGTGCTCGTGGTGGACGTACTGGTCGGGGTGGTCGAAGCGTAAGCTCTGTCTCAATAAATTCTCCAACACCTTCATGCTAACACAAGGATGTTACTAGCGTCAAGCCAACGCTGGTGAAGATACCAATATCCCAGGCCAGGCCTTGCCCTTAACAGAGACCACCAACGAGGGTGCACCCGCAACCAACGGAGCAGAAGATAAGGCCCGTGCTCCTCGCCAACCCCGTCAACGTGGACCGCCTGAGGATGGAATCCCCTCGAAGAACAAGGTCATGGTGGCCAACCTCCCTTACGACCTTAGCGAGGAGAAGGTAAGCTTTAGTGGGTCCCTAACATCTACAGGATTCATCTAACACAGTGATCATAGCTCAAAGAACTCTTCTCTGCCTACAACCCTACCGCTGCCAAGATCGCTCTTCGACCTATCGCCCGCTACATGGTCAAGAAGCTGCAGGCCCGTAACGAGCCCCGTAAGGGTCGTGGATTTGGTTTCGTCTCTCTAGGATCGGAGGAGCTGCAGCAAAAAGCTGTCAGTGAAATGAACGGCAAGGAGGTGGAAGGCCGCGAGATTGCTGTAAAGGTCGCTATCGACAGCCCTGGTAAGGAGGATGTCGACCCCGAGGCCGCTGGCACGGCTCCTCTCACCGAGAATGGAGTTGTCCAAGCCAACGACCCTCCTGCGACTGAAGCTGCCTAATCTGCCCCGGCACAGAGATGCGTTGCTTCACTGTTTACATCGATCTCACCGTCTTTGTTCACATCGAATGCTCGCAGAAAAATGGAGTGGGAATCTTGGCGGCTCTCTCAGTATCAAAACTTATGCATGCATTTAGAGCGACTGATTTCCTTCTCTGCGAGGTGGTTTAGAAGCTCGATATGGCCGCATTAACGAAGATACTGTTCCTTGTACTACCATTACGAAATGCTTATCGCCCGCCACCACTGTATTCTAGAATTAGATAGTCGATGAGGTGATCCAAGTTCGAAAAGTTTGATATACAACTTGATGCAAATTTGAGCTTCCTCAACCGTATGCTAAAGCATGTGGCAACCCAATATACCTGTCGAGCCGTCTTAAGAAAAAAGGGGTCTCTGGAGCTAGCGCGCTTATCGATAACAGATGCGTCCCACTCGTGTGCACTCCATTCCAACGACAACCAATTTGTGAGCCAACAGCGAGCATTGAACCCTCAATTGCCCCGACCATCAATGAAACTTAGGTAACAAACAATCTGCCCACCCACTTGCACATACAAAGTCCAATAAGATGTGGGAAGTCGACCCTGAAACCAAGACCAAGGTGCCCCTTTCTCCTCCTACCAAGTCAATCCCTTCTGACCGGTATCCTTGCAGCTCGCAGCCCTGCAAAAACGCCCCGGAAACACAACGTGCATCGACTGTTCCGCCCCATCCCCGCAATGGGCCTCTCCCAAATTCGGCACCTTCATCTGCCTGACATGCGCCGGCCTGCACCGCGGCCTAGGCGTCCACATCTCCTTCGTACGCTCAATACAGATGGACTCGTTTAAGCCTGCCGAAATAAGCCGTATGGAATTGGGCGGCAACAACAACTGGAAGGAATTCTGGGAGAGCAAGAGCGGACAGAAGTGGGGAAAGCCGGGGCAAGGAGGGGACGGGGAGGCGATGCGGTTGGTGGGGGACAGATACGGCGGCGATGAGGGCGAGGAATACAAAGAGCGCTTGGGGTGCAAAGTCGAAGGACGGGAGTTCTCCGGGATGCCGATCAAAGAGCGCAAGAAGATGGAATCCCGCGGCGTGGAAACATCGACCGCGCGCACATCGTCCCCGCTCGCCGGTGCGGGAGCACGGTCACAGAAATCGCAGAATGAGGATTTCTTCGCGAGGAAAGGGAATGAGAATGCCACGAGGTCTGATGGATTGGCGCCGAGTCAAGGCGGGAAGTATGGAGGATTCGGCAGCGAGCCAGCCGTGCCGATTGCGAGACAAGGGAGTGGAGGGGCTTTACCGGGGGTGGACGATTTCCAAAAAGATCCCGTGGCGGCATTGAGCAAGGGGTTTGGATGGTTCACGAGCACGGTGGGGAAAGGGGCGAAGACGGTCAATGACGGCTGGATACAACCTACCGCCCAGAAGGTACGCTTCCCCTCTCACAGCGTACACACCTACCCACCTCGAACCTTGAGCGATCGGACTGATAGTGTGGGGGTGTCCAGATAGCAGAAGCGGACCTCGCGACCACCGCCCGCCTCACCGCCGCCCAAGCCGCCAAGACCATCCAAACGGGCACCAAAGGCGCCGCCGATCGCTTCAACAGCTTTGTGGAGGACACAGGCGCCGGGCCTCCGGGTGCTACGGCTGGGTCGAGAGGGGCGGTCGAGCCGGAACGGAGGGACTTCTGGGATTCGTTTGGGGATGCGGGGGCGGAGAAGAAGAGTTCAAGCGGGGCGATCGGCACGGCGGCCATGAGGAAAGGTGGTGGTGGCAGTGGAGGGAAGGAGGAGGGATGGGGTGATTGGTAGAGGGGATGTTTGGCAGAAAAGGGGGGGGGGGCTTTTTTTGGGTTGCCGGGGTCGAGTATTTGGTATAAATGTTAGACGATGGACCGAAATGTATCATTATACCTCTATGCTACAGTAAGAGCGTCAACCCTCCCCATCCACCCACCTCACGCCCTTCAAAACCCCCTCAACTCCTTCAAAAGCACCTTCTCCCTCTGCCCCACCACCCTCTCGAAGCGATCAGCACCCATGACGAACGTGCCCCTGCCGCCCGTCAAACTTCTCAAATGCTTCAGATAGCCCACCATCTCCTTCAACGGCACCCGCGCCGTGATGTTCCGCTGCCTGCGGCCGTCGACCGCGATGCCTTGCCCCCGGGTCTGGGAAGCGGACGGGCCGAAGGGATCCGGGGGCGCGTAGACTCTGGCGACGTCGATCCGAGGCAGGGGGTCGGGGGTGGAGTTGACGGCGGGGCCGGATGTGACGCCGGCGTCGTCGAGGGACATGATGTGCCCGCCGCGGGAGGAGGAGATGTCGTTGACCACGGCGCCTAAGCTGGCTTCGTCGACGCTGACGGTGACGTTCATCACCGGCTCCATAAGGACCGATCCGTTCTCCAGAGCGGTTGCTTTGAGCGCTGCTTTTGTGGCAAGGCGTGCGGCGGAGGAGAGAGCAGCGGGGGTGGTGTCGGTGCCGAAGATGTGTTTTCTGGGGTCGAGGGTTAGCAGAACGTGGGTATTGTGCAGCTGAAAGGCGTAATTGATACCGCGGCTCAAGGCGGCGAGAGCGCCGTTTTTGAGGGCCGAGTGGAGGGAGGGGATGGAGAGGTGGGGTGGGAGGTCGCCGTCCCAGGGCTCGGCCTCTGAGGCGTCGTCTGTAGTTGGTTTAAGAGATATTGTGACTCTATTACCGTCTTCGTAGGCTGAGTATGCGTATTCGTCGTCCAGGGGGATTTGAGTGGTTTCGGAGAGAGGCTCGACGTGGGCTATGCAGGAGGCACGGCCCTGTTTTCCACCTTGCTCTTTGTCGAAGACGTAGATATCTGGCGAAGAAGCTTCAAGGATGGATTCTCGGTACGCGATCTCGATTTTACCCATAGCAGCTTTAGCTTTCATGTCGTTGACAAGGCGGTCTCGGGCAATCTCGAGGTGGAAATCGCCCATGCCGCTTAACAACGTTTGGCCCGATTCTTCGTCCTCGGAGACTTGCAGACTTGGGTCTTCCCGGATTAGTAGGTCTAAAGCACTCTTGACAGTCTTCTCCTCGCTCATGCTGTGCGGCTCGACGCTTGAGAAGAACACTGCAGGAGGGACCTCGATGGGTCGGAGCTGCAGCGTGTTTAGAGGAGAGGGCGGCCCTGATTTAGGATTCGCGCCAGTGTACGAGATCAGTGTGTCACCTGTCCTCGCATACTTCAAGCCAGGAATGACCCCAATCTGGCCTGCTGGAATGGTATCGATCTGGACTGAGTCGGAAGCATACATCTTGAGCAGCTGTGGCGCTCGTTCGGAGACTTGGAGATTTGTATTGAATAGCATAGACTGGCGTTTTATACTACCTGAGTAGACCCGGACGTAGACCAGTGCACCACGGCGAGAATCATGGACGACTTTGAAGGCTAGAGCGCATGATTCCAGGTTCTTGATTAGGGCTGTGCTTTGTTTTTTGAACTTGACAGTTGAAGCTTTTGACTTTGGCCCAATTCCAGCGGACACCAGTTTTCCACTTAGCAAGCTTGAGAGGGTTCCTTCCGCGCCGCCGAGGTTGATCTCGGGATCTAGAGCCTCAATGGGGCTTGGTAGTAGTTGGATAACAGCATCGAGCAGAGGCTGAACGCCCATGTTCTGGAAGCTTGCGCCAGCAAATACGGGAACGATATTGGATGACTGATTCAGAACGCATCGCCTCAAGGATATCATGATGTCTTCGCTTGCAATGGCGAGATGATCTTCATCGACCTCCAGGTATTTCTCAACCATACGTTCGTCATGCTCACTCAAAAGCTCAACAAGCGCTCTCCTAGCCTTCTTGATTTCTAGAGCGAACTCTGCTTCAGATGACGGAAGATCGTCAATAGAGATGACTTGAAAGTCCTTGCCATCCCCTCCCTCAGTCCATTTGAAAGACCGAAGTCCAATCGCATCTCCTAGTCCAACAAATTTGCCCCTTCCTCGTTCCCACCAAGGCACCTGGCAGACGGCCGGCCACGCGTGAAGACGCGCAGCAATCTGCTTAACGGTCTCACCAAAAGCCGCACCATCCCGATCAAGTTTATTCACATAGATGATCTTCGGAATGCGGTACTTCGCGGCCTGGTACCACACCTTTTCTGTCTGTGCCTCGACGCCTGCTACGCCATCGAGAATACAGACCGCGCCATCTAGAATGCGCAATGATCTAAGGACTTCGAAGGTGAAGTCTGCGTGGCCGGGCGTGTCTATTAGATTGATGTTGTGAGGCACGAGGTTGCTTGTATTTGCGGAAGTGTTTTGAAGGTCGCCGACAAACAGAGGCGGCCAGTGGAATGAGATGGCGGCGGACTGTATTGTTACGCCTCGCGCTCTCTCTGCGGGCAGGAAGTCGGTGACGGTGGAGCCTTCGTCTACATCTATAAATTCCATAAGAACATGAAGACGGGAAAACTCAAGCCTCTGGTTTGCGAACGAGATTTTTGCGAATGAGCTGCCTTCTGAAAAGAAATACGGATGTGCAATGGATACTGGAGATTGAGATAGAAAACAAAGAAAACACCATACTTCCTATTCGTCTTGTATGCCCACTATAGTAGAGCATGCGCTCCGTGGTCGTCGTCTTGCCCTTGTATTTCGTAAGCATTGCGGCCAGAAGCTATATTCGGTTCATGACATACCGCATCGATATGGGCAATGATGCCAATATTCCTCGTTCTGGATACCTCTGTTGAGACATCTTGAGCTTTTGTCTGTAATGCAACACTGAAAGCACGTCTCGCGCTGTGAATGAATAGGTATCGACTACTTGGCTTGTATAACTGGCGGCTCGAAGCCCGCCCAAGTTGCATTTACTCGGGCTATTTATTGGCAAGAGGTTCTTCAATATCGATGACCAAATTTAGATTCCTTGACCGAGGGACACAATGACCCAGCGGGAGCGGGTTGCTAGCACATACGCTAGCATGCAGGGGCTACCTTAAGGTACCCACTCTAAGGTACATTACCTTACCATACTGGCGGTGGTGTGGTCGCGAATCGTAGCCCGACTCTTGTACATTAAACCTCGTAGAATACCTTCTCTTCCTCTTCTCCAACTTCTGCGTTTCCTTCCTCATCAACCCAGAAGTTGACGAATGCTCCAGACATGATAACATACATCGGTATCCCGCTCGCCGTACTGGGTGTTCTACCAATCCTCCACACGACCATAAACTCCCTGGTCACCATCCATAAGGTCAAACAATCCCTCAGACACAATGGACTCTTCGAAGCCACCACTCGCAGCAGTCTCATGTCCGGCATTATGGAAGTCACCCTGCCAGTATTCAGCATCACGCCCCTAGACCGCGAAGTGGATGCCGAATACTGGAAACTGAATCGTAGACCTTCCACGCTAAAGGGTGCAACATGGACCATCTTCAACTAAAATTTCCTAATTACGGGGTCCAGACTCTATAAATGCAGTATAGTGATGAGCTACAAATTCCGCATAGCAGGAATCGATTTCGAAGGATTCATGGCATTTCTGCTCGATAGAGGCGCTGTGCCGGACATTAAAGGTCTGCATACGTTGAGGGTTTCTGGATTGTGGACGCCGACTGGGACGAGTATGTTGTTGAGTCCGGATACGCTGGATAATGTTTCGAAGGTATCAGCGTCCAACTGTTCAGACGGAGTCCTGAGCTTGACGTTGCATTGGAATTCAGCTTGGGATCAAAGGGACCCTAGCCACCTTTCGCCGGGCTGGAGGCGACTCCACTTATCTGTAGAACTCAACGAGACACATCATGATGCCTTGGAGAAGCAGCCTCCCCATCCCAGGCCCACATCAACTCGTTTTCGTCTTGGTCATGTCGACTCCTCGGTCTCAATCGCCCATGCGGTTTGGGAGCACAAGAACAACCCTCTAGCATCATCTCCTTCGCTAAACCACGTCCGCTCCGGTCCAGCTTCGAATTGGACCCCATCTTTGGTTCTTGCGCTTGGGCTCTCCAGGTCACTCCCCCTATACCATCATAATCTCGACCATCAACTCACCGGCTTGGCCACCCGTGACACCAATCCATGCGGCATTCTTGTCATCCTCGGACTCGTGGATGAAAGCGAAGCCCCGCCTTGGGAAATGAAGCATGATCCGAATGGGCGTATTCTCATAAACCATCTAAGTTTTGCTGCTAAGTCAAGAGCAGTCCAAGATGAAATGACGATGAGGCCAGAGCAGGCAGACACTGCAAGAAGGAAAAGGCAAGCAGAAGGAATCCGTCAATTTGGCAGGAGGAGCACGCGATGAGTGTTTGCACTGTTTCGAAACGATTCCGGGAATGGAGTGATCAAGGCGGGATACCCGTTAATGACTTGAAATTTCTCGAGAGTAACGAAGTACCCTTCTGCAACGCGGCGTGCGTTATGGGTCTCTTTTGAGAAGTGAGTACGAAAGAGGAGAGCACGGTTGCCCTAGACAACCGAGAATCTGTACAGCATTGGAAGAGAGTCCGGCTGGGATGACCGCGTATGTAGTGCCACTCAATAGTCCTTGTTAGCTAGCGTTCAGATACTTTTGGTTTGACCTCTGTCTTCTCATGTCTTTGTCCGCTCTGCGAGCATGGTTCAAGCTGTTGCCCAGACCTTCAGAGTCTCTACGTTCTTTTTCGAGACTGCTTTCTGTGACATAGTCCAGCATGAACCTTCCAAGCAGGCCCTTTCTCCATCTTTGAATCATCCATAGTGCTGAAGCATCAACATCCGGCGTGCCTCCTTTTTGTAGCCTTCCAGTCTTTTGTGCCACAGCGCTCAAAAAGTCTATGATATCATTTGTAGGCGACGAATAGTCTGCATAGATCTGTGGATCATAGATGTTCATCTGATAGAGTAGGTAGTCTGCTAAAGTCGTCGGAGGAATGATGGTGTCCTTGACGCTTCCACACAGGGCAAGTTTGAGCATGGACTCTGCATTCGGCACGTACGGGACAAAGACACCAGGCGTATCCATCAAGTAGACGCCCTCATTGTTCTCATCGCCCTCGATAATCTTTACCGTCGTTCCAATCTTTCGAGTCACTCCAGGTTGAGCGCCAGTGTGTGCCGCCTTCCCCTTGTGGACACCGACCTGCCGTAGAGCATTCAGAAGAGATGATTTGCCCACATTGGGCATTCCGACAACCATCATCCTGGAGCCCATCAGGGAATCTTTGGCTGCAGCGTGGTCGCGAGCGAAGTTGAGAACTTTTCGGATAGAGCTTTTATCCTTGTGGTCAGAGAAAAGTACTGAGCTGGGCTGTTGCCATTCTTGAATCAGCCGTTCTCTCTGTACGAGGTCAGTCTCCACCCTCAGCATGATGATGCAAAGGTCTTGCAACATACATACACTTTTGTCCTGCTGCCTGCCTTCACTGCCCAGATCCTTCTTTGTGTAGACAATCAATCTTTCCCTTCCAGCTAGATTTTCCTCGAAGAGCGGGTTGCGAGATGTGAGCGGTACTCGATAGTCTCGGCATTCAATGACCAGGTCTATGTACGTGAGCATCGTCTTCATCTTATTTAGACCTGCGCGGTGATGGCCTAGAAAGTAAGAGCGAGGGAGGGAGTCGAGGGTGGGGAAGACACTTCGCGGCACGAAGGAGGCCATTGAGGGCGTCGTGACAGCAAGCCATCATGTGTGATAGTCTTCTTGCATCATAGCCCGCATGGTGTGTTGAGGTCGAAGCAGCAGGAAGCTTTTGTGAGATTGGAGAGTAACCTTTGGCTTTGACTGAAATCATCCTAGACGTGCCAAGCCCGTAAGCCCCCTCGGGTTAGCGTCTTTCTAGAATGCATAAAGTTGGAATCGCTAAAATGTACAAACACCTGCCCACGCACCACCATAAATCAACGCTCGTACACCCAACTCAATCATAAACCTAATCTCATCAAGTTTATGTAAGTCAGATCCTCTTCTAGTGGCTCACACCATGTACGAATAAGTACAGAACGTCTCCCACAAATTCTACCTTTTGAGCTCAGGATGAGTCGTCCGTTCGTCCAGAACTGTAAGTTTTGAGCACAGCAATGATCACTATTACTAGTCTTGTCAGTTCTCGTCCATTCGGTCTATCCAGCGGGTCTGGCTGGTCTGGGTGTTGCTGGCGACAGATATCTTCTCGGAAGCCAGTTGGAAAAGGTGGAGGTCAAGCTGGGATCGCGGATGGATGCCGTCAAAGACGATCTGGGGATCGTGAAGAAGGACGTCACAGGCCTTGTGGACATGGAGCGTCGCAAAGTTGATGTTGTGGAGAGAATGCTGGATTGCGGAAAGAAGAAGAAGAAGTGAGAGGTCATGCAGGATGGATGTTGCTATTGGCTTGCTTTGCATTGCTCAAAGGCGTATACCAAAGAAGGAGTGGGAGTTTCTGGCAGGATGATTGTTGCTATTGGCCTGCTTTGCATTGCTCAAAAGTGTATACCCTATGATTATTGCTACGGCAGAAAACGCTAGACAACAGTCTCAACTTAAGAAGTACCAACGAGCTTGATACACGAGCCAGAGGAGCCTGCGATCAAGCCTCCTCTTTCAACTGCTAGTGTAACAGCGGGGGGGCCCCAGAAACATTCACCATCTGCCCAAATCAGGTCGCCACGAGACATCTCACGCAGGCGACCCCTGGAGCTGTGCTCCCCACCACTGTAGGATACACCCTAGTTATCTTTGGTCCTGGCTCGCCATATTGGGGACCGCCGTTCCTACAGGGTGACGACGATCTATTCGTCCAGACCACTGGCGCTGCCCCAAGCACTTTATCAGCCGTAACAACGACACTAATACTCTCTGAACCGGTGACAGCTGGGACTGCTCCTTTGCCCACTGTTACCGCGAATCTCACAGCAGTAAGTCCATGTCTACTCCAGCTGATGGCCATTGGAGCAAATACGCCACGAGCCGCGTAACGAATAAAAGAACAAGCGCTGATTCTAGAGTGCAGGCCATTTGCCGGACCGTACCAGGCCTAGCTGTACCTTGTGTCACCCCGCCTCCAACCGTATCCTGCGGGCCCGCTGGCACATGCAGCCCGGGCATAAAATCCGACCAAACTAGCTGCGAAGCCGAATGCTATGGTGGACTTTGCGCCCCGGCCCAGGAGGGCGTGACAGTTGGCAGTTACCTATGCTCATGTCCCGACTCCTCTCCGGCCTGGACATGCATCACAAAGATCTAGCCTGCGACCGTAGTTTCGACTTGCAGCAAATCCAATGACATTTGGCTTTCGCACCGAGTAGAACATCTTGATCCCTAGCTTTCCTTAAAACAAAGCCTCTCCAGTCCTTGCTCATAATCATGTGAGGTAAGACATTATACAAGTTAATACATTCCATACACGCAAGGGCTTGGCATTGCCCCTTCGTCACTTTCATGCGCATACTGCGACAGGTCATTTCGAGGTCTCCTTCGATGAAGGCCTTTGGCTCATATAAGATCTTTTGGCATCCATTCCTTCTGTCTTTTTCAACCACCATCACTCAGCTTTCCTTGGGATCACATCTCATTGTTAGCCTGCCTCACTGATCTCTTCGGCATGCACCTGCCTCGCGTGACCACCCTCGTCATCTATCTCATTGCTCTTGCCTCAGCCTCGCCCATTGCCTGGCCCGATGACAAGCTCGAAGAGGTCAACGCTCTGCGGGTGAGAGGTGTCTCAGAGGTGAGCAGACTCTCGCACGCGCTCAACTTTTCACCATGCCTTTATTCCTTCTGCAAGCTATCTTCGCCCCGCCAAGCGGACTCGATCGCCTTTCATTTCATCGATCTGGTTCCCATTCTAACACACCGTAGGCCGAGATAGCAGTCCGCATCCC
The DNA here is from genome assembly GCF_014066315.1 of Letharia lupina. Lineage (NCBI taxonomy): Eukaryota > Fungi > Ascomycota > Lecanoromycetes > Lecanorales > Parmeliaceae > Letharia > Letharia lupina. Next base: position 184,776 of record NW_023502976.1, read on the forward strand.
ACGACCGCTTACATCTCCCTCGCCTGCTCCGCTCTCGGAACCAGTCTCGTTTTTCGGACGCTCCACCAAGAGGAATGCAGATGTGTCGTTAGGTGCTGGCGGTGAAACGGCAAAGAGTCACCAAAGGAAGACACACTTCAGGGAGACTGTTGGCAGAAGGGGGGAGGAAATTGGAAGACGGCTATAGCGTGACCGGGAGCGTGAAAATCTGACAGAAAGGGGAGCTTGTGCACAATAGTCATTGCCCTAAGAAGTGCTTCAGATGCTACAGGGCCTGGGGCAAATTTAGAGAAACTCGCAGTGGGCGTTGTCTATCACTGAAGCAAGGTTCAGTAAATCAATTGCCACTGCACCGCTGCTTCCTTACTCACCTAGACACTAAGTTTGATTCCCCTCGTCACTCTTCACTGAAAATATTACCCTGCCAATAAGACCTTCCATGTAGTCGGATGATGTAGAGATCCACAATGGCCCTCTGGGATCTCGGGCCGGGCTGAGCGGTTCAAGCGCTAAGCCTAGTTGAGGTTTCGAACCCTGCCAATGTTGAACCCCGAACATGGAGAAAGAAGAAGGGAAGTGATACACACGTACACCCCCTTTTGATACATGTACACCCCCCCAAATCCGATTAGCTTCCGCGCGGCCGCTAGCCGCATAAGATATAAACCCCGCACATAGCCGGCTACACGAGGCGGACAGCAAGACGAGGCTACAAGAGGTGGGACTACACGAGGCGGACAGCGAGGTAGTCGACAGCGAGGTGGACGTGGTACGCCAGCCTACATGCAGGGTAACGAGACCATATCTTTTCAGCTGCAGGGAGGCCAGGTGACCAATAGGTAGTGGATATTCGAGTACGATAGGCGTATTTCTAGTAGCAACGAGAGAGGGTAGCCAGCCAATCAGCTATCGCCATAGAAGGACAATCCAAAGACCTCACCATTCGACGATTTGAAACCGTCTGATCTTTTAGACTTTATCAGGAGAGATCTGGGAAGGCTTGCCTTGCTACCACCAAGAGTCTCGGCAATATTCCCCAGGAAGCTATATGCGGGGTTTATACCTTATGCGGCTAGCGGCCGCGCGGAAGCTAATCGGATTTGGGGGGGTGTACATGTATCAAAAGGGGGTGTACGTGTATCACATCCCAAGAAGAACCAGTCCATAGCCAATGGGGCTTCCGACAGCAACTCCGTTGTGGAACAATTGTAGACCAACTACCACCACCGAGGGATTAAATACAGCTGAGAGGTCCATCCTCTTGCCATATACGCAGTAGAAGTACAAACAGGCTACCTTGGTAGGTAGTCAAGAACGCCGTGCTCCGGAAAAAATCACTCGCCCTCCCTGCTATTGACCAGATCATACGGTATTTCCATCAGCTGCTGTCAATTATAATTTGCCGAATTTTAACACCCACAGCATCGGCATGCTCCCTTACCTGTGCTTTACTTTCCTTTCACTCCACGCAAGCCAAAAGACAGGGTTTTCTCTCTCCATCGTGGTTACCGTCGCTCTGGTACCGGCTCTGACCATCGATGTAGCCGGGCAACATGTATATCCTCCCGGTCTCACGCCGTTGACCTACATTCTCACTTTCCGTCGGACTCTGATTTCGTTATTACATGAACACTCGGGATTTGCAAAGATTTGGGGTTAGCAGCCAGCCCGGTTGGTCTCATGCAGAGGGAAACGGCAGGAAAAGATATAATAGGCGAGGAAGGATGTTGATGCAGGAAAAGAGATTGCTGAAAGCGCACCGCGTAAAGATACAATTGGTCACAAGTGATTCCCAGCTTGTTCATTCCATGGTGTTGACGGTTGGATGCCGAAGGGAAGGTGCGCCTTGCAGAGTATGCATCCTGGAAAGGTATGATCACAACGGGACAAAACCTTAGGTTTTTACGAAAGCTTGCGGGCAGCAGACCGCTATGATTGGTTCTCTCGTTTTTCAAAGATGCTCAAATTGGTATATAGGCGCCAGTCCATGCAACCTCCTTTCCCTCCCATTCCTTGAACCTGTGTCCAATTGTGAAGTCCCCATCTAGAAACCCTTCCCGCAGGTCTTTGCTCCAAACGCACTCCCAAAGTTCGTGCTCCTCTTAATCCGGAGCTTAGGCTCATGCTCCGGCTGCTCGAAGTCCTTCTCATCCTTATCCAGAGAACTCTCCCTGCCCGAGCCAGTCCCACTAGGACTAAACGCCTCCGATCTAGCAGCTTGCAGCAATTTAGAGTCCAGCTCGCCCAAGAAATGCTTGTCTTCGCCTTTGCTGTTGTCCAGCCCAAGAGGCTCTTTCAGTTCTGGGTCCTCATCGGGAGACTTGTCTTCCCCATCTCGAGACCTATCTCTTTCATCCCAAGATTCGTCCTCGGCTACGGGGAAATAGCTATCTGAACGCTCAGAAGGTAATTTTGCAGATGAGACATGGGGTTCGAGTGGAGGTCGCTCTATTTCGGGCTGTGTAGGAGTCGGTCCATCACCCTCACCGGAGGGAAAGTCCGCATTGAAATAGGTACGGCGAACCAGAGGAGTATGCCCTGCGTCTTTAGTGTAAGGGTCAAGTGGTGCTTCAAGCTTGGAGGAAGGTAGCTGTATCGTCCGTGGCGAAAGACGAGACGGCGAAGATGTCCGAGACGACGGCGACTGGGGTGTCATGACCTGCTTAATCGGTACCGGAGACAGAGTACTAGACTTGAAGTTGATGCCGTCGAGGTTCTTGTCTATCTCAGCGCCGGACCCACTTGGCTTATGAAGACTAGGTTGCATGTCCAGAGAGTCTTTACGTCCACAAGTGGTGTCTTCGGCAATGCTGGGCAATCGACCTCGATCTCCTGGCTTGGTCGATTGAGTCGTAGGATCAGAAAAGGTGCGTGTAGGCTGGACGTCAAGTTTCGGTCCGCGCCAGATCTCGTCTCCTGTTGTAGTCCCGCTTGTGTGACTTGACCCATCTTTACTCAGGAGGCTCCAAAAGCTGCTATTACTTTGAGATCCACGCTTACTGTTGTTGATCGGAGATGACGCTTGGCTGGAGGAGATGGTTTGATATTGGTGCAGAGACCCTTCAAGCTGCGCAATCTTCTCATGTAGCTCCGTCCTCTCAACGCTCCACAATGCCCTCTCTTCGTCGAACGTTTGCCGTTGATGTTCCATGAGTGCCTGGAACTGTTTGACATAGCGGGCAGATGCTACCTGTGGCGATATCGATACTCGTAATGGTGATGCAGGTAATCGGCTGGCAGAGGTGACAGATTGCTGATGGGCCCCACGACCTTGAGGAGGTGCATTCTCTGACTTGGATCCTTCATTTGAGCGACGGCGAGGAGATACGGTAGATGGCGAGGAGGTCTCCATTCTTACTGAGCGTCTGGCAGACCGTGGACGATAATAAATTGACCGGAATACAGTGTTGACCGCTGATTCAAAAGGTGGCGATTTGATGCTGCTGGAAGATGGACGTCATCGGAGAAGCATCCTGCCCTGCGTCTCTTCTGTTAGAGTGACATTTCATGCACAAAGATTGAATTGGGTTATGAAGCCGGCGAAGAGGAATTGAAGTGGATCATCATGTTTCTAACGTCTTCAATTACATGTGGAGACAAATTCAGAAGAAATGGGTGGCCGGAGAAATGAGAAAAATGTACCGGCCAATGACGCACCACAGCGCATCATCCTTCCCGCTTCCCCGGTACCTGAAGATCACTGCCTAATTAATGTAAATGCCGAATACGTGACTGCCAAGATATGTAGCAGATTTCTTGCATACCGTCCGCTTCTGCCCCGTTCTTACCTTTCATCAGGCACATGCTGAGCACCGCATGGCGACGGATGCTGCTGGATCTTGATCGATCAAGGCAGGCGTGTCTCAATCTCTACGAAAGCAAGCCTCCTCTTGGCGCCAGGACACAGCCCCTTGGATAGGCCGTAGCATCGGCCGCCTGGCATCCGTCCAGTCGAAGCGATGATCGATTCGCTTAAGCTGGGGCCGCTCAGCGTTTCTCAGCTGACTCGCTAGCCGATGCGAGGCTCGCGACTTATGAAACCTGGATCGGTTCCCAGTACTCATAAAAACTCTTGCAGCTCTGGGTCGCTTGTGTTTTACTCACTATCCCAACATGAGCAAGAGTCCGGTCTTCCCAAAGCCAAGATGATCACTTGAACTTCGTGGTTTGGTTGCTACGGATAGAAGAAAGCCTGGACAAGCGGGACGTATTGACCCTGATTTGCACAGCTATACTGGCTATCTATCCTGAATTGTATATGATTCCATCAGCGAGGTTTTGGCATTATCATCAAGTCCTCTCACTCGTTCTTCGCCTTCCCCTCAGTACAGAACGTGGGGCGACTAATACGTTAGCCTTCTCCTACCCTTTGCCTAATGGACTGCCAACTCCCCCTGCAATTCTAAGGGGCCACAGAGACGGAGGGTATCGAATATCTTGCATCCCACGCGGTGGATACATCCAAGAAAGGTTATGGGAAGGAAAGTGAGGAAATCAAGGAAAGCGAGTGATAGGAGAAGAAGGGGAAATCTGAATACTTGGTGCGACGGACACCGACATGGCTGTTTATTTCGGATGCTGGGCATGCTGAAAGCATCTGCGAGAGTGCTAGTAGGTGTAGGAAAGACGCACGGCGGAGCCAGCCGGGGCCAAATCTCAAGATGGGGTCCAGATATAGTGGGCTCCTTCGGAAGTTTCTGAAGCAGCGCCAGTATGAACAATAATGAATGGGATATCCTCGATATAATCATACGGTATTTAATGATGCTGTTTAACGACATGATGTACAAAAAACAGTCATTCGAAGCTATATCGACATGATCTGATTGCAAAAGTTTTGCCCAAACGGCCCCATCGACAAGTTTCTGTCAATGGTGTCTTTCATCAATAGTTGTTTTGTACGTGAACGGCATACTCACTTCCTCGTTTGTTGAAGATGCAGCGTTCAATGTCATTCTCCATTCTCCACACGTTTCCCCGCACAGTGCCAAGACATTACCCGATACCGATACCGGTCTGAGTGTCGTAAATTTTTAGCCACTTTCCGTCTTGAATTGGATTGACTCACACGGTGCAACCAAGAAAAGACACAACGATTACCGCCCTTTGAGCATTCTCTCACAACACAATGTTGCGAACAAAGTCTGCTCGCGTTTTGCGCTGGCGTCAACCACGTCAGCATTTTTTTTCCACCGCCACTGCTGCACCAGCATTTTCCGAATCCAGAAGAACGGGGCAAACTCTGCCATCGTCGAAAGCCAAAACGGACGTTGCAAAAAGAGGTCAAAGCACTGCTGCAGCGACCGCCCCGTGAGTGGAGTAACTATCGAGTCCTGATCTAAGCATTCAATTCACTGACTTTTACACACAGCCAAACCAGGCCTATTCCAAGTCCCGCCTTTAACCAGGAGACAAGGAGAAACGATGTACAACCGCTACAAAATACGCAGCGGCAAGAGATGGATGAGTCGTGAGTTGAATCTGTGTCTGCATTGGCCTGCCTTTGCTGATTGGCTGCAATTACAGCTTCATTGGACTCAGTGGCGGTGCGATATTTCACGAGATGATGTTACGACAAGGGGTAAAGGTACGTCCTTTCTACTACTCAATATCACAGAGGATAATGCTGACCTCTGGAACTATGTACAGCATGTCTTTGGATATCCAGGAGGAGCGATCCTGCCTGTGTTTGACGCCATCTACAACTCCAAAAACTTCGAATTCATCCTACCCCGTCACGAGCAAGGAGCAGGTCATATGGCAGAAGGCTATGCTCGAGCTTCAGGGAAACCTGGGGTTGTGCTAGTCACATCTGGTCCGGGAGCAACCAATGTGATTACTCCCTTACAGGACGCTTTGTCAGACGGTACGCCTTTGGTCGTTTTCTGCGGTCAGGTTCCCACAACTGCTATCGGGTCAGATGCTTTTCAAGAGGCGGATGTTGTGGGTATATCGAGGGCATGCACCAAATGGAACGTCATGGTCAAAACGGTCGCCGAGCTTCCAAAGAGAATCAACGAAGCATTTGAGATAGCTACCAGTGGACGACCAGGACCTGTGCTGGTAGACTTACCGAAGGATGTTCAGGCTGCTATTTTGCGGAAGCCTATTCCTATGGCCAGTACACTGCCGTCGCATCCTAGTGCCGCTAGCTTGGTCGCAAGGGATTTGAGTCAGAAGCAGCTCGAGGGGGTCATTCAGCGTGTTGCAAGGTTAATCAATATTGCTAAGAAGCCCGTCATATATGCCGGTCAAGGCATGATTGCCCTGCCAGAAGGACCGAAATTACTCAAAGAGTTGGCAGACAAAGCTTGCATACCAGTCACTACTACAGTACAAGGCCTCGGAGGTTTCGACGAGCTGGATGAAAAGTCGCTACACATGCTCGGCATGCACGGATCACCTTATGCCAATATGGCTATACAAGATGCGGATCTTGTAATCGCTCTGGGAGCCAGATTTGATGACCGCGTAACAGGTGATGCATCCTACGTTACAAAGTTTTATCGTCGCTGACTTTTGCAGGTAATATCGCTAAATTCGCCCCTCAAGCCAAAGCTGCTGCTGCTGAAAAGCGCGGTGGAATTGTTCATTTTGAGATCATGCCTAAAAATATTAACAAGGTCGTCCAAGCGACCGAAGCTGTAGAAGGTGATGTCGCCGCGAACCTGGCCCTTCTTCTTCCATTCGTCAAGGAAAAGGCTTCCCGTCCTGAATGGTTCAGTCAGATCAATGACTGGAAGAAGCGCCTACCTTTCGCTTATGAAAAGGAGACTTCAGACGGCCTTATTAAACCACAAAGCGTTATTGAGAAACTCAGCAACCTCACTCATGACATGAAAGAACGGACTATAATTACAACCGGCGTGGGACAGCACCAAATGTGGACTGCCCAGCATTTTCGATGGCGCCATCCCAGAACCATGATCACCTCTGGCGGCCTTGGAACAATGGGATTTGGCCTGCCTGCTGCCATCGGTGCAAAAGTAGCTCGTCCGGATGCTCTTGTCATAGATATCGATGGGGACGCATCCTTCGGCATGACTCTTACGGAACTCAGCACGGCCGCTCAATTCCAAATTGGCGTCAAGATCATCATCCTTAACAACGAAGAGCAAGGCATGGTCACTCAATGGCAGTCTATCTTTTACGAGGATCGGTTCGCGCATACTCACCAGAAGAATCCAGACTTCGTCAAATTGGGCGACGCGATGGGCGTGCAAGCGCAGCGTTGCATTGCACCAAACGATGTTGAGGCGAAGCTCAAGTGGTTGATCGAGAGTGATGGCCCTGCTTTGCTGGAAATTGTGACGGATAAGAAGGTGCCGGTTCTACCCATGGTGGAAGCGGGCTCCGCTCTTCATGAAATGCGAGTATATGACGAAGGTACGTCTACCCTTGATTTCGCACATCCTGCCAAGCTACCCTTGAGACCTACATCCTAACCTACGCCGCAGCGAAAGAGAAGACCAGGAGAGCCAAGCTGAAAGTCAAGATGGAGGCAGCTGGTCGGGCGAACCGATGAGATTGTGACTGACCTTTTTCCTTTTGTCGATATTTGCTGCAAATACCCGTATCAGGCGTCCGGAGCTTTCAAGTGGTGGCAATGTGATCCGCAAAATGATTTACAGGAAGGGATTTTGGAAAAGCTCCTGTTAGGCCGAATTTTGGAGGAGTATTTGGTGGCGACGAGCACGTACAAGGGATATTGGTCCTTCGAGCAGTGCTTTAGCTCCGAAGCAGGCTGTATATATTTTCTTCGAGATGAAATCAGGATTTCCAAACTGCAGGGTTCCATTGCCCGACCTCACCGCGAAGACTACGACGGGGGCCGCCTGGTCGATTCTAGCGCGACCGAGGCACTTCATGCTTTACTCTTCAAAGTCTGATATACCTACTAACTACTTGAATTCACTCTGCTCTCGCACCTCCTCGCACGGATATCCAGAAGCCTCGACAGGGGCGATGCATGTGCACTCAGCTCACGCTATAAAGCGGTTCAAATCCTTCCGGAACACAACCAGGAGGCGGGGGCGTGGAGAATATCAGAGCTGCATTTCGAGGAGGCTGATGCAAAGATGGATGATTGAACCGTGGAGAGGGTTTCGCGAAGAGCTGGTTCAGACGCGTTTATCCAGTCAACAGGAGATTAGAAGGTTGACCCTCATCGTTCATGATCTTTGTGAGGGTAGGATGGGAAAGGTATGGAGAGTGTCAATGTGATTGTTTGAAACGACGGATATAAGAGACTACTCGCCAATAACATGTTTTTATGTGTAAGAAGTAGACGTAGGGGGAGTCGAAGAACATGGCGTAGGCTACGTATGAATTGCCAGAATCCGTGCACTACCGCAGCGGCTTTGACGAACTGGAGAACCTACATCTAACTTGATGATATAAATAAAGTACGCGATAGAGAGCCAGAACCCCGTAATTTGCTCCTTTCGGCGGTCGGGAAGTGAGGGTGTTTTCGGTGACAACTGCGTGGAAGAGGATCCTGCGTATGAGACTGTTTCTGCGTACAAGATATGGTTCCAAGCAACCCCTAGACAGATTGTTATCGTGTGAGAAATTGTCCTTTTATACATACCGATCAATGCCAGGATGCGGTATGGATCTTTGTCTCATCAAGTTAGCTTGGCGTTAACCCAATACTTGATCTCCACCGGACCTTGAGCCACTCGGCCCCTCGTCGCCTCCTACCCGCCAGAATCGGTTCTACGCAGCTTGTAAATCCACTAGTGGGCTACCTGCTGAGTTATATTGGGGAGGGTAATTGACAGATCCTTCGTCATCTTCATCCATTCTCTACATCTCTCCTCCTGATTTCCTCCTCCAACTCATCCAAAGTCAACGGACAGCTTATCTCAGTCCATTTTTCGTTCTCACCCTCAATCCATCCCTCGCAGCTTCCCAAACCCACAACCAAAAAGCCCAACGTCTCCCTGTCAACATCGAAGACCTCCCACCACTCCATACTCGGTAGCTTGACTCCCACCTCCCTCGCCGCAAGGTATATCGCCGACACAGCCAGATGGGGGGGTTGATGTGTCAGGTACAGCAGCTGCGGAGAGAACAAGGCCGTGTTGAGATGTGCAAGCGTGCGGGCTGCCAGGGCACTCGACTTGGTTGTGGGGCTGGGAGGAAGCACACCGAGGGTTTGGAGATAGGTGAGGGCGAGGTGGTGGGGCAGTGTGACCTGCGTGATAAATGAGATTGACCGCAGGAGGATGGACTCCGTTTGAAGGAGGGTAGCCCTTGCGGAATGGTAGGATCCTTCCGAAAGGTAGTAGGATTCAGCATCGGGCTTTTCTTTTCCTGTGATGCCCTCTGACGGCTGTCGTAGAGGAGACGTGGGGGAGAGAAGATAGGCGTAGACGTTCAATACCGAGCGAGTCGACTGAGGCAAGAATGAAATCTTGGCCGTCATGTATAGTGATGCTGCAGAAACATCCTACATCTCGATCAGCACAAGCTTCGATGGGCAGATTAGACTACATGTTGGTGCCGCACCTTCACCGCATTGATCCGGAAGCTTCCTCCCTCCGACCCAAGATAGAATCTGTAAAAGATGACAATGGCTTGCGCGATGATCTCCTGCGGCAGCCGGAGCAATATGCCGGCAGCTTGGGTGAGTTTCGCGCCGGCGAAGCGAAGAGAACCCTCGAGATCCGCAGGTACGCCATCAAGTTGGGAGCTGGAGGTCGAGAGCTGGTCGACCGTAGCCAACGGGTTTGACAGAGACGACAGCTGTTCTGGTTCTGGTGCCATAGTAAAGTATGGCTTCGGGCAAGCTGAGGGTCCGAAGGATATGCCAAAGATAACGGAGCTACAAGTAGTCCCTAGCGTCGAACATCACCACCCCCAGCAAAATCACTGCTCTACAGCTACTACATACAATTGACTACCCCTGTTACATATAATATTATGAGACCAGAACCCTAGGCCAAGGTCTACTTGCGGTTCTTCAAGGTTCTAGTATTTTTCATGGTTTGGCGGTAAGGCTAACAGACGTCTACTGATTTCTCGACATCTCTTCGTCGACCGAGCCTTCGAGCAGCACGATGGCCACCTATCCCACAATTTTGACTGTCGAGGTAGGGATTCCCACCGACTGAACTATCGCATGTGCAGGACTCTGACACGACTTGTACGGCCCTGTCCAACGGCAACTGCCATATCAGGACACAATCGCAACAATGTTTACTAATCGTGGATACTGAACCACAAATCAAACGCTACAAAGCTTCGCAACTCTTTGACTGGTAGGCTATATCCACGTTGAAACCAACCATTGGACGCTGCATGCTCATGCTCATGCATTGTCATGTTTTATTGATAGTGGGGTCGAGTCAGAAGATGCTAAATTCTTCATCGAGAGTTGAGAATACTTGGCTTTTCCCAGATATTATTTCACCGGCTGCACTTTTCAGAATATTGACCCCCCGTCATGGCTGATCTCTTTAGAGAAGCCCCTTTTGGGCAGCTCGTTCGCATTCCTTCTGGCAACAAGTTCTTCCGTTACCCTGAAGAGAGAGAAGACTTCCATTGCCCTCATTGCTATCATGCGGATGCTTCTCTACCCTCGGAGAAGATTGTAGAGCAGAGTTCCAACAGCGAAGTTAACGGTGTAGGGTCGTTCAAGGCAACTAGAACTTCGACACTTGATACGAAGCTTGACTCGGAAAGATCGGCCACCAGCTCAGATCCTGACGTGGAAGACGACCAAGAACAAGAGCCGGCTAGAGCACTGGGGCTGCAGAGAACTCAAAAGTTGCCCTATACAAACGAGAGACTAGAGATCGGGAAGAAGCTTGAAGTAGAGAGGACCAAGTTTAGACCCATTAGGTTTGGGGTTAACGAGTCTGTTGCATCGCTTGGCCTCGCCCTTTATGTACTCGGGTGTAAGTCAGAATGCAGACTACTGAGGTTCGGTCTCTAATAGAAGCACAGATGGAACGGGTCCTCTGGTTTGGGCTCCTATGAGTGAGGGGTAATCTCCACAAGTTTAGTAGTGCCTGTAGGAAGGGACCGAAGATGAAAGGCTGACTGATCTACGTAGGTGAAACTCCAGCTTTCGGCAGAAACTTACCTTACATTCTCACGTTCGCAATCTTTGTGATACTGTGTGTGCCTACAGCACTCGTCAACAACATCGGAGGATTGCTATTTCTCAGGGTTTTGGCAAGGTTTCTTTGGTAGCCCCTGTCTCGCTAATGGTGGTGCCACGATGCAAGACATGGTAGGCTTCTCTCGATGTTTCGTACACTAAGCTGATATGTTCCCAGTACTCTCTGCTCTATCTTCCCTTCTTTGTGTCTGTTTGGGTATCTGCTATCCTCGCAGCACCTGCTTTGGGGCCCATACTGTCAGGCTTCGCAGTGGTTGTGGAGAATTGGCGATGGTCACTCTGGGAGATTTTGTGGTTGGCAGGCCCGGTCTTTGTCTTGTGGTTCTTCTGTCTTCCAGAAACATCAGCCAGCAACATCCTCCTTCGCCAGTCGATGCGTCTTCGCAAACTTAGTCAGAACCCAAACATCAGTTCGCAAAGCCAAACCGATCGTCGAGGCCTGACGGCTAGTGCTATAGCTTTGGATGCCCTGATAAAAGCATTCGAGATCATGTTCAAGGATCCAGCCGTACTGTTCACCAACGTCTACACCGCTCTCATTTACGGCATCTACTATTCGTTCTTCGAAGTGTTTCCCTTAGTCTACGGCCCGCTCTACGGCTTCAACATTGGAGAGACCGGTGTGGTCATTACTTGCATTATTGTGGCTTGCGTCCTCGCAATGGGCATATACTTCTACTACCTCCAATACATGCTCATACCGGATACCTCCAAGAATGGTCTCCGTGCTCAGGAATCTCGACTGCGACTAGCATTGATCTTTGTCTGGGGTCCCTTGATTGGACCGTTCATCTTGGTAAACTCTTTCTTGCGGACGCCAAGATTGGAAGTAGCTCACCAGAGATTACTATTAGGCTGGTCCGCGAACAAAAATGTCCACTGGATCGTCAGCGTCATTGGCATCACAATCTACGCCCTTACAGTCTACATCATCTCTCAGTGCCTCTTCGTCTACATCCCGAATGGGTTCTACGATCTTCCGACTTCAAGACCTCGAAGCGATCGGAACCCACATGGCGCTCCAGCTCTATTCCTGTGGAGATGATGCAAAACTCCATTGGAGTGTGATCCGATCGCTCACGTACGCTTTACCCGTCGATGTTCGGAGTTGCTTTTCCTCGCTGGTGGATTCGGCTTGACCAGTCTTTCCGTCTTGACGGGCAAGGGCAGACATGATATCCCAGACTGCGTCGGCAAAGAGACAACGAGAGCTCAATCTGTGGCATTTTGCTTAGCTCGTAGCCGATATCCCACCTCGATTGGGTCTGATTCTTGTTGTACGCAGATGTGGTGACAGCGTTCTCGGTCGGGGATGGACTGTTGTCTTGCCTTTTGGTGCAGCTAATGCTTTGAGTGAGGATCTACATCACTGGCATGCGGGCGTAGATATTATTCTACTTTTTAGACCAGTAGAGGGTCAAACATCTAATCAATTCTTTTATCTATCTGGAACATGATATCTACTATAGTTTTTAAATGTCAAGTTACTTTAAAATTCCTCTATCACGTTTTTAGAGAGAAGAATACTGTTGTGAGCAACGGAAAGAATAGAAGTGCAAGATATCAGTGATACTTTAAAAACCGACATTCGATTTTCCATCTCTTCACATGGGTCAAGGGTCACATATATCCTCCTGTAAATATTCAAACCCCTCAAATGAGACAGACACGCAATCGACTTCTCCGCTTTCGCGAACAACCGATCCCACTCCTCGGCCCCACGCTCCTCCAAGTTCCGAATCTCGAGCGTAGTCAGGTCGGCCGATCTACGGAAACCGTATCAGCCATCGACTACCGACGGGACGACGACCAGAAACTGCTAGAACAGACAGCGCAAAACAGACCTCGACGGGAGTTCCCGATACGGAGACAGCGAACCCGGCGCGGGCAAGCGGTATCCACCGATGACGATCCATGCTCCAGGCTTCGAGTACCGGGGTCAGGGCCCCCAGAACCCGCAACGGCGTATTCGCCCGACCGGTCGTGGAAGATCCGGCGGAAGTGGTACACGTCTGCGGCGCGGACTGGTTGCTCGGTGCAGGAATCATGCGCCATGATGTTCACGCGGGACGCCAGCTCTCGAGGGATTTGACGGGGACCGTGAGCGATGGCCTCGGGTCGATCTTGCACGATATACGATAGGCTGGTGGAAAGGCTGGGCGATTGGGACGGCGATTTGACCGTGCGACCACCAACGTCAACAACGATTCTTTTGGCGAGTAAATAGAGAGGTTCACAGTGTGCTCTGGCGCCTCAAACGCTGGCCACTGCGCCATTGCGTCCACCGTCTGCGAGTAAGATGGGCAGGTTCCACTTCATCTGTGAGGCGGACCAGTTTACCCGTGTCGCTGCTGGCCACAATCTTCAATCATCATTCCGCCCCGTTCTCGCAACAAGTCGGTTTTTGTAATGGTTTTCGATGCCGTAGTATGAGCGACAACACCCTTTCGCGGCTCACCAAAGATACGCTGGGTCATTGCGTGACGCAAAAGACCGATCCGTATCAGCTCTTGCAACGCTTCCCGCTCCTCCAATATCCATCTCGGGCGTGAACTGCCGTCCGGATGAGCTGTCTTAAACCCTACCAATGCTTCTGGACCTCCGGCCGACAACTCATGTTAGACACGACCCAAGAGACGACTCCTTATGTTCTTCGCGTGCGGTTTCGGATGAAACCGGCAAAAAAAAGTGGGTAGTGCGATCAATTGGGACGACCTGATACGATCGATTCGTGTGCGTCGATCCAATACGTGCCATTTGGTGTGTGCCCTTACGCTCAGGATCATGGCGATCTTCGAAAAGTGTCCTGCGGGGCTGAAAGCTCGTGTGAGGTAGGAGACGAGAGACTGAGTAGCTTGTCGTAGGACGACGAAGAAGAATGGGCCGCCGAGGCGTAGATCTCAGGATACGGGGTAAGCGTCTTGCGGGCAATTGAGATCCTCGAGGCATGAATCGGTTTCGCCTGCCTGTGGACATGGACGATGGGATCTGTTGAAGAAGGCGATTGAGCTTTAGCGGTAACCGTGAATCGGGAAGACCATCCTGCCAGAGTAGGATCGTGGATATGCAGCCTGAGAGTGTGCTTGTGATCCCTGATGGCTTATTGGCCGCTGACACTAGTGGCGTGCATGTCTCAGAAGGCTCCCCTGTCGACATGAATCCCCCGTTCGCCAGCTTCTTTCCTGTCACCACGGACCCGGACGACCTGAATTGAAACCTACTCCATCGCACTGCAGTATAGATCCTTTGAAATTGCTCAGAATGCTCGGAACACTACGCCTGACTTCCAAAACTCTCCTCCAGAGCGCATACATCAGGCCACCCGCGTTCGCGCAGCCAAGACATTTCGTCCACCCTCAACCTCTGTCCATCGGTCCCCGGTGCCAAAGAACACTCTTCGACCATCACAGAGACCCAGAACTTGTCGGCCAGATCCGCAAAATTGCCGCAGACTTTGCCTCGGACGAATCTAGATTGAAAGCGATCATTTCATTGTCCGACCTCGTCTTTTGCGATGCGTTGAAGAGCGGAGGAGAGAACGCCATCGCTATGCATCGAGAATGGCGCAAGAGCTTGCAGAGTATGAAAGAGCTGCTCGAGGCGGACGCCAAAAGCACAGAACCGAAGTGGACAAAGGACGAGCGAGAGGCGGCTCTCCAAGCTCTCACTATCACACGTCTCACATCGAGCATTGCTGTCAATATGATGGGTCTGTCTGTGGTTGGACTTGGGACCTTGGTTTGGATAACGTTCACCCAATAAACATATCGGCGGACGGTCACCGGAACGGCGTTCGCCGGTGACTAGAGTGTTGGTAGGATACGACCCCATCGAACAGGGACCGCAGGGTGTATCGACGTTGGATCGCGACGTACAACAGGGACTTTCCACTCAATGATACCACACACGGTCTTCTTGACCCGATCGATGTACCATACCATCCCTAAAATGAAGAAACCATGGCAGCTTTTGCGATGGCCCTTAGACTCGGTCCCTGCTCTTCTATCTCGAAACTTCAGCGACTGTCAGTAGACGATGCGGATCGGCTTCACTCATACCATCATTGCCTCAGTCGAGGGAGCTCCGATGGTGTGGGGCTGTCGTTATAGCCTGCCGTGTAGTTTCTGGAGGTATATCACAAAGGACAGACACGTCAAAATCCGGCCCCCAGTCATCCCAATCGTCTTGTAGTTCGAAACACTCAAATCGCCAGGACCAGGGTCCCAGAGATCTCAGGAGAAATCACTTCATCCATCCTATATAATTTCAACCGAACATCGTGCCAAAATGACCCATGGGCGTTTTAGGCCCCAAAGCCGCCATTCTACCTCATGATTTCCACTGACCTATTCATTTTAAGCACGACACATGAAAAAATAAAAGCTACCCTACCTATCCAACACATCCATAAACGCCGGCGCAAAAGCTCAAAAGAAGTACAAGTATCGAACCCCAGCTCACAACGACCCCTCACCTGTGCCCCTCCCAACGGCACCACCGAGCAGCTCGAAAGTCCTCGCGTCGAATTTCCAAATCCAGCACCGGTACTCAACCCCAGAGAGAGGACTCCTTTCCCGCCCCTTCAAAAAAAAAGGGTGTCCAGCAAGCGCTTGTCTCCCGCACGGTGGCCACCGGCCTGCAGAGTAGCGCTGCGGGAAGACATCACCATGCAGGTGCTGTGGCTGAGTATTCGAACCTCCACGGCAGCGATTGGGCCATGCGCCTCAAACGGCTTCCTTCGCGCAACGGGTTTACGGGGACTCCGCGCAAGATCCAGTAAAATCAGCACGACAAGCAGGGTGGTGGGGGAGACGGGGGGAACCTAAGAAGTAGCACGAGGCTGCGGAATGTTCAACAAGATTTAATCAGGAAATTCCCGCAGGACAATTTTCTTCTTCTTCTTCTTCGTGTACCGATCTTTCGTCTTTGGTTGCGAGTCTTGTGCAATGGCAGTCGAAAATCATAACGCGAACCCAATCATTGTTGAACCGACAGCCTCGCCCGATTCCGGTACACCGCCCCGTCTTCTCAACCCATCGCTCAACACAAGCTCCTCGTCCAACTCTTTCGAATCGTCTCGCCCACAGTCCCGAGGAAGCAGTGCTACCTCGGCATCCGAATCCTCGTCACCAGTTCCGTCGCACGAACCTTCCAACCTCAGACCACAGACCCCCTCGGATGTTGAGCCTCTGCCTCCGAGTGCCACATTAACACCAAATCAGTCACCTCGGAGCAGGAATCTTTCAGCGACACCACTTCCTAAAAGAGCAGAAGGTTCTTCTCACAGCAATGCAGCCTCATGGCTCTCTTCCTGCCGTCCAATGTCTTCCAGAAGACGTTGGCTTGAGCACGGCCTGGGTGTATTTACCCTAGTAGCTTCCCTGGTTGGCTTGCTATTCATAGGCGTGCGAACATACAAGCTAGCTGTCATATCAACCGAAAACTCGACACTAAGTGGTTGTACAGACTTGATCCAAGTAAGTGACTTCATCTTTTTGGACCGGTTCTTCTGACCAGCAGTCAGGCTGGGTTCACGACTCTTGAGAATTCGACTCTGCTGTGCAAACTGGCAATGAAGCATGGTCCGCTGAGCTCGCCGTATCACTTGGACAAACGAACATTGCGTTCTTCGCTCGCTCTAGCTTCGAGATGGATGAAGTGGACACCCAAGCGGCGTTGTGGCTTTCCTTACATCGTGTGCCAGTCCCTAGGAGCCAACACCGTCTATCGAAGTATATCCACGCCGGCAATCGTCATCATTACGACACTCGCATTGGGAGCGTTGATGTTAATATTGGCTTGGCGAAATGCAAGGTCGATGGAAGTCTTCACAAGCCCTGCACATTCTGACATCCAGATTACTAGCGGACGTAAAACCGTTACCGGCCAAGGGATCCTTGAGACACACAAACCAGAAGATCATCACGACCTCGGCCAACCCCGCAAGCGAAGCCGAGCTTCTCTAGACCAGGATAGTTTGGTGAAAGACACCGTCCCATTCCAATCGACCAACAGCTCCTCCGCCACGTTGACCAGCGGGCGTAGAGAATCACCAGTTTCTCTTAAAAATCGCTCATCGGGCGAGAATCACAAGGGCCTGATCGAGCTTCAAATCAACGGGAATACTAAAGCCTTCTTCAAGATGGAGACCGGCGAGCTCCTCCACCTTACTCACTGGAAACGCCAACATAGTAACGACTCGGACTCGTCCTCTGACAGCGACAATCCGAACAGCATTGAGAGAAAGGACGTGGGGGAGACAGTTTCTGGCGCGTCTGTACTAGCAAAGGGAAGAGCAGCCAAGGATAAGTGGACTGAAGAATTGCAGCTGGATTATGAAAAGTGGCATGATAAGCATTCGCACGCAAAGCCGCAGGCGGGAGATTGTTGTGCTGGGTTGGTGACAAACAAGCTCCCGACGGGGAAGCCGCAGATCATCTGAGGGTAAATCGTATATAGCTGCGACATAGACAACGTGTGACTTATGATTCATGCGTACGATTTGATTTATGTTAAGGAAAGAGCGTGCACTTCTCCTTGAGCCCTTTGATCGATCTTGACCCCGCAGAGCAGTACGCATCGCGCTGAAGCTGGCCAATTTCATGTGCTCCACATCGTATTTGCATCAGATCATTCACGAGGAAACAGTCGCCCCAGAGGCTTCTCACAGCTTCTTGGGCTATTCTCCGCGGCCGCAGGGCCACAGGTTTCAGATGTTCGCCCTGGACTCTTTGGAACAGTCCCCCCTCACCATTAATAAGGGCCATGAGGTTAAAGTGCAGTTCGACGTGGAGAAATGCGGTACAGTGCAATGCATGGATGGACCGACGACAGAACGCCTTCTTTCCAACGGTTCAGCTTCAGCCGAGAAAGAGGCGTCCAGGCAGATGATCGCGCGGTGGATCGAGGCATTGATATTCAACCCGGGATTTGCAAGATACTTGACGAACCCTGGTTGATGCTTCGGCAACGGTGATATCATCGAGACATGTTACGTTCTTCTCGCACACAACGTTTTGTTCCCAGTTGAGAAAGGGTGTCGCGGGGATGCTGGAATGGTACACGACCTCCCTTGGTTAAATGTGGTACCGTAAAGGTATGACCACGGTGCTGTGCGAAAGCATGAATAATATGTGCGATGATGGCGATGATGGCGATAATTGCGAGAAGCGGAGGTATGTAGAACCGGGAGAGAGGGGGCTTAAGGAAGGAGCGGCTGACTTGCATGAAGCCTTGTTGAGGAAAAAGGGAAAGTGGAAAAGATGCAAAGTGGCAGAAAGCAGAACCAATGACGGCACAGACCGCACCTCCCCACCAACTTCCCGAACCTCTGGAGCTTGATTGACTTTTCGGGTTTTGCGCAGATCAGTCTGACAGCTGGACCAGAGAGGCAGGAGGAAGCTCGACAGTACCGTAGTTAAGAGTTCACAGTACAGTTCACAGTCGCCGGGTTTCAGGGACCAGATGATTTCCAATGTACCTAGGTACCAGTGTAACAATATTCATGTCGTTTGTCCATTCAGTTTTTGACACCGTGAGGTTTTGAGTGGATCAGAATGAAAGCGAAAGAGTCTGCGGACATGTTGGGAAGTTGCGCGGGCTACGGAGTAAGGTAGATAGGAGACGGTGCCCGCATCCCAGGCTAATGAATGCTATTCTTGGATAGAGTACGGATCCTTTTATTCTTCAAACTTCTACACGAACCAAAAGATGCGCCGGATCACTACCGCAGTATGAGAAAGCGCGTGCTACTCAAAGACCATAGGTCAGAGTCATATTATTATTATAGGGACAACCGTTTCAAGATGCGCTCATCGAGCTTGACACTTCAAATTTGAGACTCGAATGAACGTAACATATGCTGATGATTGCGATGATGATGGAGCTTCATTTGTTTTGTTTCAAGGAATAGTGCCGCAACAAGGTCTTTGTTTGTCGGCCCGGGGCCTGGGCTTCTGTCAAGATGTGATTCCCAGCTCTGTCCATGACCGTGAATCTAAGTTGCGCACAGCATCACAAAAAAGTAAACAAGTCAACAAGACAGCTCCAGACTTGTATAGACGCGTAATGATGTTGACTAGAGCCTTGTTGCAATTGCTGTTGACTGATGTGTGAGAGAGTAAAGTAGGGTACTTCAGGTAGGGGAAAAGTTGGTGAAGTCATCTTTCTTGGCGCTAATTACCGGAGCTATCTCTTAGCGTGCTCCCGTCTCTTTGGCTCCCAACCGCGACTGCAATTTCAATTCCTCCCTTCCGCTGTCCTTCTCTTCTTCTGCTTCTTTATTTCTTCCACTTCCACCACTCACCCTTTCAACTTTGTCATCTTTTGCGACTGTTTTGGCTGTCTCTATAGTTTCTCATTTTTATCGAATGTCAGCAGCTGCTGCCTGCTGATTCCACAAGTTGGAGCAGCTCATCTCGAATGCATCATCCTTATCGGTCCAGGTGAAGGGGATAGATTGGTGGGTTTGTTGTTGGGTCCGAAGAGGAGAAAGAAGAGAAAGGAAAGGAGGAGGACAGAAGTCGAAATTGGTCGATAATCCAAGTCTATACCCGGAGAAGCGCTCGTCGGAGCTTGAAAGGGATCCAGTAGCAATCGATGACTTGTCGCCGACTAAGCAACCCACAACAATCACAGGACACCTGATTTGGTCTGACCAAAAACCAACCACACACCATCTCTCACTGGCAGTATCCTCAATCAACATTCGCTCAACTAGCAATCCTCGCGTCTAGTGTCACCTTGCCACTATCGCCAAGCATCAGCAGTGTTCTTGGATCCCCAACAAACGCCATCATGGCCACCCCAATCTGGAGGCGACTTGGTGCTCGACCCTTCATCCAATCGCTTGCAATCTTGCTAGCTTTCGCTGCACCGAGGCCCTCAGTCCAACTGTCCCAAGAACTATGCTCCTCGCAGAACACTGGCTCTGATTCGAATGCTGGTACGAACATGCTGCAAGCCCCACACCCATACCGCTTAACATGCTGACCTTGGCCTTTTCTAGTGTCGAATCACTTCAACTCCAACGGAGCATGTCAAACTGCCTGCTCAGGTTTCGCATTCGCGGTCGTACAAAACCAAAACTGCTGGTGTTCGAACTATTCTCCCGCCGATACAACGTCCACTGGCAATTGTAGTGAGGCGTGCCCAGGGTATCCATACGAGAACTGTGGAAGTGCGTCATCAGGCCTATTCGGATATGTTGCTCTAGGCAATGCACCATCCGGTACAATTGGTGCCTCAACCAGCACCTCCACGACGTCGACGCCGACCCCAACTCCCACGACAACTCCTACTCCTACTCCTACTCTAGCTCCAACTCCAACAACAAGTGATACTCTTCAGGCGGTTAGTACCCAACCCTTACCAGGCGTCCCTCTTGGCACCACCTCTTCCCCCGAGGCAACCTCTTCTTCTACCAGCAGTACCCCTTCAGTACTGTCAACCGTTTTGCCTACTACTGGACCTCCGACTGCAATTTCGTCGGCAGCCAACCCTGTAATCCCACATTTTCTAATTTCCTCCTCGCAAATTACTTCTTCACCGGATCCGAGTCCTGATCCTATGACTGTGCAGGAAACAGTCACAGAGTCACCATCGGTTTCTATTTCTTTTGTGTCTATAGTACGGACTCACCCTGCCCTCTTCTACCGCACATTAGACGTTTGCCATTTATATAGAGAATCATGGCTAACAAAAGCTTTCTAGACGCCATCTACGACGTCTACGAGCTCCACGTCTCAACCAATACCAGTATCACTTAATCTTACTCCCACTACCACTTCCACGCCGACGACTCTCACAACTTCCTCCACTCCTACGACCATCGCCAAGTCCAGTACGACTACATCAAGCAGCTCCTGGTCAGCTACACCTTTCACGTCTGTCACCACAGTGACTGGCCAAATAAAAACCTTGACAATCACACCCACTTCGCCTCCAGCAACAGCGACGACAATTATCACAGCAGCAAAAGAGAACAACGGTGGCTTCTTCTCCAGTTCAGGAAAGGTCGCCGGAACCTTTGTCGCTGTGTCAATCGTCCTCCTTCTCCTAATCGCAAGTGTCATCTGGTTCTTTCTTCGTCGCAGCCGAAGGCGGCGACCTGAGCCCGCCGCTATTTCTTCCGTCGCTGGTAGCAGCACTCCTCAACGTCGGCCAAGTCGACTCAGCCAAATGGGGTTGGTAGGCGCCGGAGGACCCCAACGTGAGAAGACCGGACCGACGATACCAGTCATACAAACGAGTGGCTGGGGCCCTAGTAATCGCGATGGCTCGGAGAAGAGCCCAGCAGACACATCATCAGCGGTCGAACGGCGAAGCAGCTACCCTCGAGTTGTCGATCAGAGACTGGAGCCCACGGCGTTATGGAATCCATTGCATGACAATGGAAGTCACGTTAGCGTTAGAAGCTTCAGGGATGACCAGGACTACTCCCGGCGCATGTTGCGCGTAAGTCCCCTCTCCCATCGAAGGTATCTTTCTACGATTGCTGAGTAATTTGCCCATCAGATTGCAAACCCCGATGATGGTTAGCAACCATTTGCATCCAATCGGGTTGACGTGGATTGATCCGACAACCGTTGCGCGCGTCCTCCATCGAAACTCTCACTCGTTCATTTTAGCGCACTACATCCTACCTCTATTAATTACAGTCACCGCTTTCTCGTCGGTATCCGTTGTGCATGCATGTACCTCTCGGAAGGTCATCAAATGGCGTTGGGTTGAAGAAGGCCGAGCATTACCGGTCCGGAGTGATATACCATCTTAATTCCCTGTACAATAGCTGATGACTGGCGCATGTGTGCTGTACGTTCTCGTACATTGTTTGGCTCTTGAGGCCATTTTCTACGCTTTACGGCCTGGAGACGGAAGGAAGGGCAGAGGGGGTGGATGGCATGAGCAAAAGGAAAAGGCTCCATGATTCGCCTTATGGTGATGCAGATACACAGAAGTGATGGATATAGAGAGCATTGTGCATTATTGACGGCAAACGTCTTCACTTCACAACATTCACATTTAGTTACCATTTTCAGCAGCCAATGCGAGTTAGTATGGAGGATGATGATGTTGTGGTGCTTATCGAGCGTGACAGATGCTGTGCTGCAGTGCTTTCAGGGTGAAGCGTGGGGAGACTGTCGGACTGGAAGAATTCAGAATTCCTAGTCGAATGCCGACATGCCGACGTCTTTTTGACGCCATTTATTTCCGCCCGAGTGTAGCATACATAATGTACCTACTGTGTCTGTAGTCTGTCGATAATATCTTATTGATAGGTACGTAAAACCAGCGCCATAAGTCAGGTTAATGTCTCATGATTTTAGATTCCCACCAGACTTGGTTTCGGGGTCCGTGCCTTTTGGCAGCCTGCAGGGAACTCATTGCCTCCTTCGGTTAGCGCCTCTGACCTTCCTCAACGACTTTACCTCCAAACGGCGAACACTTCCCTTTCATCGCAACCTTTCACTCTCAGACCTCTGGTACACACCTGATAGGGAACCTTGAGGTAACCGACTGATAGGTTCTGCGTCCGGGGAAGGCAAAGCCAACATTGGTGATTGAGGGGAGATATGGGCATGTAAGATATTCAGAGATACATATAATAGGCTATTTACTGCATTGCATTGGTTTTTCTTATTCTCAGTCTTTCAAAAAAAAGAAAATCTATCTGCCTGCACCTGCACCTGCATTGCTTCCCATTTATTAATTGAGATGGAACGCCATGACAGAGCTGCATGATCATGATCGGCCTCTGAACAGCTTAGAATCTGCGTTTACCGCGGAGCTCGGAGAAAAGGACGAAGGTGCTACGCTACCTTATTGTAGCAATTTAAGCAGGAAGGAGACGCTTGTTGCAATCCCAAGAGTCGTGCAGTACCACAAGAATCCTCCTCATACATATATATCATCGCTCGAACGATCAAGGCTTCCGAGCCTCAATTCCGCCAACGTTTGAGCCCACTGGCAGAGCCATACCTTGACTACTCGGGAATAGCCTGAAAATGACGATGGATACCTTGAACGAATCCGGCATCCGGAATGCCATCTTGTCCCTCGAGAGATACTTGCCATCCGGTCAATCTTTGATTTATCTCGCCATCGCTGTGCTCCTGAGCAATATCGCCTTGCTGGTCCTGACCAAAAGCCAAAGAGAGGCTCTCTATGCACGTGTATCCTCCTGGGCACCTGTTGTGGCTCGAGGCCGTCGCACCTCTTCTGCAAGGACACCGCCTCGGTCGTTGACTCCGGAAAAGAAGGTCCCAAACAATGCACCGCCCCCAGCGGAATACAAGGACATCTTTCCACCCTCGAGCCGCGAAGTGCTGCTCGAGGTTGCAGAATCATGGTCAACTTCGCAAAAGAAGAATATCGGGCCTCATGAAATTTCCCAAGAAGAATTTACGAAGAACGTCATCCCTTTTGAAGCTGACTACAGGGAATGTGGGCCGTCAACTTACACGCCGATGGAGATATCGGTGGCGGAGATCAAAGCCCTTGGTGACTTTCCCGACTACGCCAAGCTTAGCGGTGTGCCTCTTCCAAAAGCCTACAAGGAATTTGAGATTGAGAAAGCTCTACCTCGGCCATATCGACCCTTTAGATGGGCATATCATCAGACCATGGGTATGTTGACTCTTCGTTAAGCTGACTAACAGCTCACAAATGGTATAGCTCTCAACAAACTGGAACCCGACTGGTGGCTAGAGCTCGAAAGTAACTACGTCGCACGAGTTGCGGAGCGGAAAGAGCTTTTCGAAAAGCACGGCAAACTGGTGCTCAACTATCTCCCCGGCAGCGAATTGGCCTGCAAAGAGATCATGGAGAATGCCCTTCAATTCCTGTGCGCCCGCTATCCTCAGTACTTCTCCCTGTCACTGTCCACGTCGAAAGGCTATGTCTTCCACAATGCCATCTTGAACAAGGAGACCGTCATCGAGGACATGCATCCGTTGCATGTCCTGCTCGAGAACGTCCCGGAAGACTTCGCCGTCATGTTGCGCAACCCCGAGGATGGCATGTACTACTTCCGCGCCGGTCTCCTCTGTTCCTCGCTCGGCTGGAACGTCGACACCAAGCTCGGTATGCAGCTCAAGGAGATCCACAACCCAATCCCCGACTACAAAGCCAAGATGGAGTTCTCAATGGACCGGTACGTCCCCTCTTTGACATCATCCCCGACCCGTTGTCCGACTGACCGTGCGACCACGCCAGCTACTTCTCCCACCTCCCCCCCAACCGCCCCATCCAACGCGGCTCCTGGGGTCTCGAGGTCGACACCCCCCTCTTCATGCCGCCCGGCGACCCCCACGAAACCTTCCGCACCCGCCAAGTGCCCGACCTCCCCGTCTCCCGCGTCCACCTGCGCGTCGACTGGCAAACCCTCCGCCGCCTCCCCCTCTCCGGCGCCATCGTCTTCAACTTCAAGGCGCTCTTCACCCCGCTCGACGACTTCCGGTCCGAAGCGTACGTGCCGGCGCTGCTCGCCAAGGTCCTCCGGGACGGGAAGAAGGCGCTCATGGAGTACAAGAGCACGTGGCACGTGGAGCACGTCGTGCTGCCGACGTTGGAAGCGTGGGCGCGGGAGCAGGAGGCGGATGGGCTGACGGAGAGGGGCTGGGAGGTGCGGACGCTGGAGGAGGCGCCGTGGTTTCCGGGCTGGGAGGAGAAGTGGCATCGGCGGCAGGGGTTTTGAGGAGGGTCGCTTGCGGGGGTTCGAGGGTGGAAGAGGTGTTTCCGGGGGGAGGGTGAGTGGGTCATGATGGGTTGAGCGATGATGATGATGATGATTGTCGATATCGGACAGCGAAGTTATTGCATCCAATATGGGCCGGCTACCGGATTTGAGTTTTCGTATTCATGTAGCAAGGGTCAGACGATGTATATCCGTAGGAAAAGAGAAACACAAGTCTCGCAGCTATAATATCCTACTTCAACTTTCCCGTTCTGCTCGCCTAGGTTGCCATCATAAGCGGCAGCGTCACCGTCTCCTTTTTGCTTTTTCGCCCACGTCTTCCGCCCAAAACTCGCTTCGAGCTTACTTCTTACGACAGAGAGGTATTTTTCCGGGTCCGGTGCCTTGAAGGCGACGATAAAATCCGGGGAGGAAGCCAGACCCGGTTGCTCAAACCTACTACCTACCTAGTCACTACGCCTGAGCCCGAAGCTCGCTCCCCAC
This sequence comes from Letharia lupina, assembly GCF_014066315.1. Taxonomy (NCBI): domain Eukaryota; kingdom Fungi; phylum Ascomycota; class Lecanoromycetes; order Lecanorales; family Parmeliaceae; genus Letharia; species Letharia lupina. Next base: position 210,086 of record NW_023502976.1, read on the forward strand.
CCTCTCCAGAGCCTCTTTGACCATGGCAATCACATCCCCCATTCCCGTCTGCTCCGCCATTCTCAACGCCGTCGCCCCTCCTCTCCCCTCGACCCTCGCATCAGCCCCGTGTGCCAACAACCACCGCACCTTCTGCACTTGCCCTTGCCTGATCGCATAGAACAACGGCGGTCCCACGGCCTGGAACCCTCTCGCCTCATCACCGGCGTTTATATCGCAGCCCTTGCGTAGCAAGTACTCCATCATCGGAATCCTCCCCGCGTCTTCCTGGCTCGCCGCCGCCATGTGCAGCGCTTGGCTATTCTCCAGTTTCGCGCCGTGTTGGAGCAGGAGGTCGAAGGTCGCGGGCGTGGCGGCGGAGGCGGCGCAGTCGAGGGTGGAGCCGGAATCCGGGACGGGTGCAGAATCCGGTTGCGGTGAAGGAGGGGGCCCGAGATTTGGGTCTGCGCCGTGGTCCAGGAACCACTTCAGCAGCGCTTCGTTCTTCACGAATGCCGACAGGGCAGGTTGTCCGCCCGTGACGGGGCTGTTCACATCCCACCCCTTCTCCAGCAGCAGTTCGAAAATCGGTATGCATTCGCCTCTGACGGCCGCCATTGCTATGGATGGGGTGATCGTTGCGCCGTGGGAGAGCAGGAAGCGGGCGATTGGCAGTTGTTTGTGGATGATTGAGGCGAGGAGGCCGTGGTTGAGGTAGTATTGCGTATTGGGGTAGTGGTCGTCGCCGGTTGCAAGGATGGCTGCGGTGTCCATGTTGCCGTTTGCGCAGGCTTCGGCGAAGGCGTGGAGGGAGGCGGCGGTTGTGGGTTCGATGGATGGGTTGGAGGAGGTGCCATGCTGTATCGTGGCGCGGCCTGGTTGCATTGTTGAAGAGGGATGTTGCTGACGCTGTGGGGCAAGTGGAGGAAGTTCAGATGATGGTGTAGTGCACTCGAAAGGAGGAGCTGGAGGCTAGCGCATGCTGCGCAGGGGTCAACGTAATCACATTGCGGCGTGCTCTGGTAGGATTGCACGTTGCAGGGTGCAACAATGATAGCTCAGACAGGGGACGCGAACATATACTGAAACGTAAGATTCAAGAAAAGGTTGACTACATATACCGATTGCGGAGAAAGAATACTATGGGCGCGGCTAAATAGCCGAGGCTTCCCCAGACTCCCATCTTGAGAACGTCACCTCTCCTCGACCATTGGTCTTTTATACCGCTCAATATGCCTACCCCATTGAAGATCCTGGTGCCTGTCAAACGGGTCATCGACTACGCTGTAAGCCCTTTCCCGCCTCCCCAACCGTTCCAATCTCCCTCTACAGACACTCGTCCACTGACCCCCCTCCTCCTCACAGGTCAAACCCCGCGTCAACAAAGCCCGCACGGCCGTCGAGACCGCCGGCGTCAAACACTCCATGAACCCTTTCGACGAACTCTCCATCGAAGCCGCCGTCCGGATGCGCGAACGCAAGAACCCTCCCGTCGACGACATACTCGCCCTCAGCGCCGGCCCCGCCAAATGCGTCGACGTGCTCCGCACAGCCATGGCAATGGGGGCGGACAGGTCAATCCACGTCGAGATCCCAGACGCCGGCCAAGGACAGGCGGAACTCGAGCCGTTGGGGGTTGCGAAGCTGTTGGCAAAAGTCGTGGCGGAGGAGGGGCCGAACCTGGTGATATTGGGCAAGCAATCCATCGACGATGATTCGAACCAGACGGGGCAGATGCTGGCGGGGCTGTTGGGGTGGGGCCAGGCGACGCAGGCGTCGAAGATAGAGTTTGACGACGGCGATCGGGTCAGTGTGACGCGGGAGGTGGATGGCGGCGTGGAGACGGTGCGGTTTCCGTTGCCCGGGATCATAACGACGGATTTGCGATTGAATGAGCCGAGGTATGCGAGTTTACCGAATATCATGAAGGCGAAGAAGAAGAAGTTGGAGAAGAAGACTTTGAGTGATTATGGGGTGGATGAGGGGAGGAGGTTGAAGACTGTTAAAGTGGAGGGTAAGTGCTGCTTCTCTGCCGTTGTACTCTGTCGTTTTTGGCTGGGTGGATAGCTTTGAGTGTCTGTCTTTCGATCGAGTCTTCAGCGTGCGGAACAGGTGCTAACGAACCTGTGTACAGAGCCACCACCGAGGAAAGGAGGAGGAAAAGTAGAGGATGTGGACGGTATGATAGCGAAGCTGAAGGAACTTGGGGCTATATAGATACAGCCGGATATGGATTGCCTTGGATTCTATGTATATACATTGATAGCCTTTACGGGCAAGCACCCAACCATTCGTCCAATATCTTGGCTTCGTAACCTTCGGTTGGAGAGCCAGATGCTAGCAAATGTAACAAGTGTGACTTGGATCGGAGGCTTCTGAACAAAGACATAAAACCTAGAGGGGGTAAAAAGTAACGCCAAGTCATCTTTTCCATACTCGTATATACCGACAGAGCAGTGAAATCTAACAGATCAAGTTGGCAAGCCCAAGGAGTGTCGAATACTTGGTACTCGCTGTTCGCCAAACCACCTCGTACAGGACCGGATCGGATGAACTACGACGGATACTTGGCAGATTTAGAAGGCAAGCAGCTAAGCATTTGTTTAATCACGTTGGTGTTGCATAGGGCGGATTGTCTCAGCGAGATTTCATCTTCTATTCCGTGCCATGTCATCATGGGCTCTTCTACCTGCCTCATTCAAGCTTGCTATATATCTCTAATGAATCATTGACCCTTGTCAACGGTAAGCAGCTGTCGAATGACCCCATCCTAACGCTCCATCCACCTACGAGGCAACAGCTTCGCAGCCTTGATACTCTCCAAATCCCCATCAACCACCTGCTTGCGAGCCTTAGACTTGGCCAAGACCATCTTCTCCATTTGGACCAAATTGATATAGCCCTCCATCGCAGTCATGATGCGTTCGTGATTGCTGGGGGGGTGGCCGTATGAAGGAATCGAGGCGCTGGGAGCTGGAACATTAGATGCGCGCCCTGCGAGGGTGTTAGCCTCTTGTAGACGAACGTTGACAGGGATTACTTGCCCTTGGTCTCGCTGGAAGATGCGACGTTCCCTGCCTCACGCGCCTCTTCTTCCATAGAGCGGGCAATGTCCATGAACTTTTGGAACGTAGTGGTCTGGTCGTCGATGGAAATCCCGTAATTGATTTCCAGCATCTCGACAATGCCGGCGAGCTCAGTGATCACTTTGTCCTTAACCTTCATCTGCTTCTGCATCTCCTGAGTAGAGCCGCCTGAGCGGCCACCATACTGGCCAGAAGGCATAGAAGTGTTGGGATTATTGGAACCGTTAACGCCGAAATGGTGAGGGTCAGGTCCATTGCCACCCATGCCGTAGTTGCCATCCATACCGCCGTAGTTGCCACCCGTGCCGCCATAGTTGACACCCATGCCGCCGTAATTACCACCAGGGCCGTAGCTACTGGCCGTGTCATAGCGAATCGAGCCACTGGGATACTGAGCAGCGTGGCTAGGAGCCACGAAGTTTCCACCCATCTGGGGAGGAGAGCGGATAAAGTGCTCCTGGACGGGCTGGTTGGAAGCCCCGATGCCGATGGACATGTTACGGTAAGAATCAGCAGGAGCGGGAGACGTGGAATCGTCGGGGTGAGCGCGATTGTAGTTAACAATAGGCTGAGCAGAGCCGAACAACTCCTCCTTGACCATATTCGCGGTTTCTGATTGCTTGGGTATGACAGTTGTGGGGTTTGAAGGATGTCCGGCCTTGGCATAGATGTGTTCGATTTGTTTCTGAATTTGAGGACCGACGACAGCAGCTGATTGCGATCGATGGTGACCTTTCCAATCTTTGTAAACCGGCCGAGGATTTGTCGCGTTCTTGCCGGCTACTGCTGGACCTGATTTGGCTTTAGCGTGGTTTCAAACTTGTCAAAGTGAGGTTCGGAAAGAAGCCCCGAACTTAAGTGAAGGATATGGGAGGGAAACTCACGACCTCGCTGAATCTGCACTGGTGGCTCTGCAAGTCTTCCCGTATCAAAGTGGGAGTAGAGGCAAACGTGATCAGGCAGTCTGCAGCCCTTATTTGCCCAGTACCAGCAGGTAAGGTGTTTTACCGACTTCGGTTGCGAAGCGCTGATTTGTCCTCTTGGACTTGGCGAATTGGCAAGGTTGGATTCCTGTTGGTTGGTAGGCGTGTGTGCGAGGTCGCCACCTGCAGTTGGCAACACTATAAGGCCCCAAATTCGCTAATTAGTGTGTCTGTGGGAAGTAGCTTGCCGGATTTGGCGGAGACTTACCGGGCTGATGCTGCGGGTTGCCGGGTAAGGAGGGGATGTGGCCAACTGAAGATGCGATTGTCATCTCCTGTGAACTATGGGTACGGCTAGGTGTTTGGGGAAGCTGCCCGGAACAAAGTGCTGGATGAGCTTCAGGTCCCAATCCACCTGTAGCCGTATTGAGGAAGTGCCTTGTCACATAACCAGGTCTTTTGGCGTATTGAGTCTGAGGGTCGTAGCCACCTGCGGCCGTATTGCGGGCATATCCCTTTGCATAGCCAGATCTGTGGGTCTTATAACGACCGTCTAGCTGTGAGGCTCCAGATTCGACCGGAAGATTGCCCAGACCTTTATTGCAATAAGGATCGTCTGCCGGAAGTCGACTTGCTGATACAGGATTCCAAGCCATTTTGAGTTATGATAGTATACTATAATTGCTATTAGTATTTATCTATATATATTGGTTCGATCCCGGCTTGCTCGTAGCTGTGACAGTATAAGACAGTGAAGGTGAGGTGAGCTTTAAACTTCATGCCTAATAACAACTCTGCACGCTGCGATCTGGAACAGTGAAATAACTTACTGTGCAGTGTTCCAAGCTTAAAGGGCCTTGTTTCAACGCGATGCGGATGGAAACCTTTAGCATAAACGGAGTGGATATTTAAGAGCGGTGTTTGAATAACGGAGTGTTAAGATATAGATATTGATATCGACTTCACCCCGGCGTCAAAGCATAGATATCAACTTCACTCCGGCGTCAAAGCATGGATATCGACTTCACCCCGGCGTCAAAGCATAGATATCAACTTCACTCCGGCGTCAAAGCATAGATATCAACTTCACTCCGGCGTCAAAGCATAGATATCAACTTCACTCCGGCGTCAAAGCATTAACGCGTTAGCGCCGTCTCTCTAGCCGAGTACATCACTATCACAGGCTGTGCTCAGTCCACTGGCACTTGTATTCAGTCAAGGGTGTTATCCCCAGGCAACCCAATATCTTGAGGGATATATGCTTGAGATTAATCGATACCCAGGGTCTCCGGAAGACAGCCATACGGTTGCCAGAATCACCACTTTCCTTGCTTGCTTTAGATGCATCGTCAATCATAGGGGGTTCTACCTGGAGACCATGACAGTTCACACCCAAGTAGCCCAAGACTCTGCAGGGTCGTTTGGCTATGCAATGTTCAAGCGGTTGCGAAGGAGATCTGCAAAGTCTATGAAACGCACACTCACTCAACCAGCAACCTTTGCCGCATGACCTGGCACAAGCCCAAGGCTTTTCGCCTCAGCGCTGACAACCTCCAGGATGTCACCATCAAGGTCCTTTGCCGCTTTCTTTGGCAACCATCCTAGCAATTTGCGAGCCCGAATGGCATGAAACCTTGAATTTGCTCCCCACAGTGCCGAGCCCCACCAAGCCAAATCATCCGCCTCTTTCTCGGAGATCGAAACAACTTCATCGGAGGGAAGGAAGCCTTGCTTGTGTGCAGCTTTCGCCACGGCCTTGGAGATGTGCCCCCAGATGTGCTCCCCATTCTCCGCGAAATAGTACCCTTCCTTCCCCCATGTAGCATTTCCGCCTCCTTCAACCGCAGCTTCAACAAGCTTGACATAACAATCGCTCAGGTCATGAACATGGACGTTCGGTCCTAGATTCTCCCCAACTCCAACTTGAAGACCCTTCTTTTTCTCGAGCATGGACCTCGCCAGCTCCGGAATTTGGTGGCTTCTTTGATTTCCGGGTCCTCTTCCAGGCCCATATATTGTAGGCGGACAGATGATCGCGGTCTTGACCTTGGAACCCTCTGCACTGATGACGTTCTTGTCATTCTTCCGATGGGGGGCATGGTCAGGCAGAGAGGTAACTTCCCCAATGCCTTCCCAATCATTGTAGATCTTGCTAGACGTTTCTCCGTAGATCTTACGGTCGATATCGGCGACGAAGAGGATCGCATTGCCGGACGTGTGGATGTAGAAGCCCGGGGTTTCTGCTGCACGGGCTGCAAGTCCTTTGGTGAGAGCGTTTACGGCGTTCTCGTTATCTGCATTGGCGCAATCTAGGCAATGAGAAACTATCAAAAAATGATCCAGCTCCGAGGGTAATACTAGTATACTGACGCACTGAGTACAATGTCCGCTTTCTTTGCCTCCTGCCCTAGTATATCTCCGTCATCCAAGGTTCCATAGACAAGCCTGGCCTTTACGTATTGGCTCGCCACCTGGGCACCTTTGTCGGAATTGCGGACCAGGCATGCTATTTCGTACTCGGGATGGGTCTGAACGAGAGCGTAAAGAGCATCCCCACCAATGTATCCTGTCGCACCAAGTCTGTCTGAGCATCAGTGGCAGGACAACGTAGGCTATACCAAAGATTAGAGCTTACAAGAAGATCTTGGGTGCCATTGCTATTGTTCTTCACATGCTATCGGGCCAGAACAGTCACAGCCCTCCTTTGGCGTTGTCACACGAGGTTTTCACCGAAGCTCTTAAAATACCTCAAATCCGGAAGAGAGAAAGCCAAGGTATAAAGCGAGGATTCTTTCCCAGATTGCTGTGACGTAGTTATGCACCTTGCGCTCATGTCCCAAGAGCGAAGGGAGGACGTTACCGGTATGCGGGCAGCGGGCAGTGAGGCCTCTTTACGCGCTAGCGGCTAAGCCCGAGAGACGACGATCTGAGCAATGAATGCCAGTTCACAATGACTTATTGACCAGGCTAACACCCACCACTGAACACATCCTGCAAATGCAGACCACTTGGAACATTGAGGAAACAACATCTTGAAGCATCTCTAATTACAGTTGTTTTCATCCACGAAGCTGTACCTTTCAAAGGAGCTTCATCTCCAGCTTTTAACTTACTCGTTTGCAACATACCAATAGAGTCACTGTCAAAAAATAGCCCGCTCATGCTGACTGCCACAAAACAGTGTTACGCTGAACAGCCCGTGTGGGTCTAGGCCGGATGGCTCCTGGAGGTGGAGGGAAGAGGAAGAGGGGGGACAGGACTTACTCGAACGAGGGTAGAGAAGAAGGTTCGAGACCTTCACCTCATCGACCCGGCAACTTGACGCTAGGACAACAAAGCAACCAGCAGCAAGGCCAGCAGTCGCAAAATTATGGCAGAGATCAATATGACCAACGTGGTGGAGGCAGGAGAAGAGGAAGCAGAGGAGGGCGTGGAGGCGGACCTCAGCGCAGTCCCATGAACAGTCCGAACGCCATACCGCTACAGTCACGTGCGAACGGCACATCCCCAAGGCCTATGTCACCTTCTCTTCCACCGCCACAGCCCCCAGCGGAGCCAAAAGAGGAACCAGCACCGCAGCCTTTAGTGACGCAGGTCCCAGAACAGCAGCAAAGCAAACCTGCAATTTACTATTACGAATATGCTACCGAAGAAAGAATAAGAGCATGGGCAGATCACGGGAAGAAAGAGGTTCTGGATAGGGGTATTACAGCTCGTACCGCACAGGATGCCATGACTCTTGGCATCCTCTACCAGGAATTGGTCAGATCTGCTCTCGACGGACGGATAGATGCAGCGGAAGCTGGCTCCACGATCAAAGATATCATTAAGAAGGACGATAACACTGACACCTCTGATACCATGGCCGACGAATATCCTTTCGACGCAAGCTCGCTCTTCCTTGATTGTCTTTCGATCTTGACAGAGGCATCGCCTTCTATCGCGACACCATCATTAAAAGCACTTGTACTTGCTACTGGAATACCGGCCCAACAGATGCGTCGTGAATTGGATAGCACGCTTTTGGAGAACTTTGGTATGATACGCAACACTTTTGTCAGAGTCGGCATTCGGAATACAACCAACCTTCTCTACCGCCAGTCGAATTACAATCTACTTCGAGAGGAGACGGAGGGTTACTCAAAGCTAATGACTGAGCTTTTCACAACCAGTAGCAACGAGCTACCAACTAGCGAGGTCGTCGAGGAAACTTTCGAGCGAGTCAAGGGAATGATTGGAGCTTTTGATCTTGATGTGGGAAGAGTTCTCGACATCACACTCGATGTTTTTGCAGCGGTCCTGGTCAAGCAATACCGATTCTTTGTCAAGTATCTCCGAGCAAGCTCATGGTGGCCGCAAGAAAATATCTTCAAGTCACATCCTACCGGGCATTTCCTGAGTCCTCTGCCGAAGTGGGCGTTACCAGGTGCATCTGGGTGGGGATTGAGTGACGAAGAGAAAGAAGATGTGACTACGGCAAAGATCGAGCGAGACAAAGCTTTCTGGCAGAGAAGTAAGGAGGTTGGGATGGGTGCCTACTTCGAAATTGGTGGTCGAAGAGCAGAAGGATCAGCCCTTGCAGCCGCGGCCACCAACAGCAGCTCCGAGGACTCGTCTCAAGACGATGAAGATCGCAAGTGGATCGAAATCACGAATACTTTACCTCCTCCAGGTAATCAGGTCGCCGCTCAGGTGCTCGGATTCAAACTGCGTTTCTACAGCTCTACTGCACGTGATCCCAACGACGTACTCCCAGTCAACCTCATCTACCTGGCCGCCTTGCTGATCAAGGTCGGCTTTATCTCACTACGAGATCTATATCCTCACATCTGGCCAGCAGACCCAGCAATGGAAGATGTTAAGGAAGAGAAGATGAAGGAAAAGGCCGAGAAGGAGAAAATGAATCGCCCTGGGGGCGGCGCTACCAACGCGCTGATGGCCGCTGCACCACTCCCAGACGACTCCGTGGACGGCAAGATGAAAGAGGCTGCAAGACTACGTGAAGTTGAAGTAGCTCGAAGAAACACCGCAAAAATTGACCTTACAGATGAGAGGTCAACACCAGCTGCGCAGCCAGAAGAAAAAGTCGAAGAACTTCCAGAGCCTTCTGAGCAAAAAGTCCAATTGTTGAAGAGCTTACTCTGTATTGGTGCTCTGCCCGAAGCTCTCTACATGCTTGGCCGCTTTCCATGGCTTCCAGACGCTTTTCCAGAACTTCCCGAACACATCCACCGCATACTCCATCACTCTCTCAGCAAAGTCTACGAGCCTTTACGGCCCCTCAAAGACCAAGCGGGCCTGCGAGAGCAGCAGAAAACACCAGACCCTGATCAAGCCGGAGTAGCAAAAGGTGAAGTTAAGCTCATTGACGCTCCTGCGCGCAAAACCATGCGCTGGGCGCAATTGGACAAAGAGGATACGAACGATGCGATTGATTACAAGTTCTATTGGGACGACTGGGCCGACAACGTCCCCGTATGTCAGACAGTCGATGATGTCTTCGTTCTTTGTTCCACCCTACTCAATTATACTGGAGTAAAGATCGGTCAAGATAGCTCGCTTCTAATTAAGCTAGCTCGGATTGGTAGTCATTCATTGGCCACTGACACCTCAGAATCGAACACGGCACGTTGGGTTGATTTGTCGAAACGACTGTTAGTGCCGGCTCTGTCTTTCACGAAATGCAATCCTGGGATAGTCAACGAAGTCTTCGAGCTCATTAAAAACTTCTCGACACCCACTCGATACAGCATATATGCAGAATGGTACCAAGGACAGACGTCACGATCGCCGGACATCAAGTCCGCCTTCGACCAGGCAAAAGCCGAGACGAAAGACGTTCTCAAGCGCATCAGCAAGACCACAATCAAACCCATGGCGCGAGCTCTAGCCAAGGTGGCGTATGCGTCACCTGGGATCGTCTTTTCTGTTGCCATTGCTCAACTTGAGTCCTACGAGAACATCGTTGATGCTGTGGTTGAATGCGCACGATACTTTACATATCTGGCATACGATGTGCTCACGTGGTCTCTCATGAGCGCTCTTGGAGGTACTGGAAGGAACAGGGTCCAGGCTGATGGCATGCTCACCAGCAAATGGTTGGCAGCATTGTCCTTATTTGCGGGCAAGGTCTTCAAGCGCTATTCTGTCATGAATCCTACACCGATCGTTCAATACGTCGCCGATCAACTCCGGAAAGGCAACTCGACAGACCTCATTATCCTCGAAGAGATTACCAAGTCCATGGCTGGCATTTTGTCCGACGCCAATCTCAATGACGCACAGGTCTGGGCAATGGCCGGCCGGGACCTTCTGCAAGCGCAGACCATATTGCAGCTGCATGATCGGCGGCACGAGTCGAAGACTACCGCGAAGCGACTGATGAAATCACTAACGGACTCGAGAATGGCTGGCCAGATCATAGTCTCCTTAGCCCAGGAACGGCAGACAGGTATATTCAAGATTGAAGAGCAAAATGCCCATCCTAAACTGCTAGGCAACCTTTTCGACCAGCTTCATCGAATAATTACTCAATACATAGAGCTTTTGAGAAGCAATATGTCCGTCAAAGAGTTCGACAATTACGTGCCCGGAGTCTCCGAGCTTGTGACTGCGTTCGGTATTGAGCCCAGCGTCGCTTTCTGGATCAGCCGACCAAGCATTGCTGCAGCAATCGCTGACTACGATTCCAAGCACGGAAAGCGAAACTCAGATGCTAAAAAGCCATCCATGAAAGAAATAAAGGAAGATGTGGCCAAGGCAGACGATGGAGCTCTAGGAGAAGAAACAGTCTCTGACGCAACCAAGGTTGCCGTAGAAGATCAAATGGAGGTGTCCGCAGCAACCGTGAATGGAGATTCGGACAAAGAAAATACTGATCTTGAGACGAAAGATGGGAATGACAGCACACCAGCAGTTGTCTCTTCACGTTTGGCCAAAGTGAACCCGATTCAACGGCCTTGGCATCCGATCCTCCAAGAACTCATAGAAGCCATCCGTCCGACCTTGCCCGAAAAGACCTGGGAAACCTTGAGTCTGCCATTCTATGTGACATTCTGGCAGCTATCGCTTCCAGACATGCATGTTCCGTTGCCCAGCTACAATGATGAAATCAACCGGCTGAAAAAGAAGGTGTTAGCCATCAGCAGCGACCGATCAGACATCAGCATACTCGGCACCCAGAGAAAGGATAAAGAAAAGAAAGCTTTGGGGGAATTGCAAGACCGCCTGCGAGATGAATCCGGCACCTGTGTACAAGTATATCAGCAAATGAGAATGCGCCTCCAAAAAGAAAAGGAACACTGGTTCGCTGGGCTTTGGGGCCAGTGGGACGCACTCAATGTTGCATTGATTGAACACTGCTTCTTCCCACGAATCGTGCTCTCACCAGTCGACGCCATGTATACCTTCAAGATGTTGAAATACCTGCATTCTTCAGGAACAACCAACTTCAGGACAATGGGTGTATACGATCAGTTCTTCAAAGAGAAGAGGCTGACGTCTATGATGTTCTTATGTACAGCCAAGGAGGCCGAGTGTGTGGGTCGCTTTTTCAATGAGATCCTTCGAGATCTCAGTCGATGGCACGCGGAAAAGTCAACCTTTGAGAGAGAGGCTTTTGGCCCGAACAAGAATCTTCCAGGATTTTCGAAAAAGATGACAAACGATAAGGGGATCGTGTCTTTCTATGAATACGAAGAATTCCGCAGGGTACTCCTGAAGTGGCACCGAAATCTTAACGGCGCTTTGAAGACCTGCATAGGCAGTGGTGAGTACATGCACATTCGGAATGCGATCAACATTCTCAACAACGTTCATCAATACTTCCCAGCTGTAAACTGGATGGGCCAAAGTCAGCTCACCAGTATTGGGGAGTTGAGCAAGTCAGAAACTCGCGAAGACTTGAAAGTCGCGGCTACATCGTTGATTGGTGCCCTAAAGAGACGTGAGAAAGATTGGGTGCTCCCGCAAGCTTTCAACTTGGTACGTACTAGCTCTCTTGAACCTACACGAGTGGACCCTGACCAGGCGAAGACCGAAGGCGGCTCTGCAACCACCAACGGTGTCAGATCTACATCAGCGAAACCATCTACGCCGCATCCTGAGAGCGATACGGCTCGGACATTGAATCCCAAGGCTCCGGATTTCCAGCCAAGTCCACGCCCGGTGTAAGTCTCGACTCTGCTGTTAAATCTTATCACAGATTGCTAATATAAAGATCTAGTGTGAACGGCGGGCCGAAGATGGTCAGGACAGCTTCTGGGAAGCTTGAAGTCGAAGACGGTGAGATCGAAGACGCGAAGATGACAGACAATCCAATCAACGAGGGTGAAAGTTCAGATGCCCAGCAGCTACCGAAGCCAGCGCCAGGGGAAATCCCCAAAGTGTCAGCCATTTCAGCGCCTCCTGCCGAGACATCGAAGCACTTAGATGTCTCACGGAAGGATTCTCCAGCCCCGAGTGCAAATCAAGCCTTACGATCATCTGCCAGTACGTCGTCAGCATCTACAAGACCGGGGATTAGACCAATGGCACCTTCTGCCCAATCTCCGGTCCCTAATCGGCCAGATTTGAGTCGCAATGCATCTTCCAATGCCACTAATGGGCCCCTTCAGCATGGTCTTCCCAACAAGCCCGAGGCAAACGTGTCAAGGTCTGGAGACAATCGCATGCTGCCACGGTCCGACGGGCGTGGGCTTGGGCTTCATGACCATGCACGAGAATCTCGCTTCCCTGAGCGGGGAGGAGCCGACAGGTCTAGAGACATACTGCGTGACCGAGGACCGGAGCGAACTGCTTCAGGATCCTACACCCAAAATCACGAGAGAGCAAATGAGCGGGCACCGCTACCTGACAGGGACCGTGTGGACCTACGTCATGGCAACGAAAAGGCGCCCCCTGCTCGAGCTGCTATTGACGACCGACACAATGGATCGCATGCGAGGGATACGAGACAGCTACCTCGCGATGATAGACTGGACCGACCTTCCAACGACCGGTTATTCAACGAACAGCAACATAATCGTCGAGACGCGGAGATCCCTACACAAAACATAAGAGACACGGCGATGCCACCACCACGGTCGAACATTCCTCAACATCCCGACAGAGCTGCTCTTATTCAGGGCAACCAGAATTCTAGCCGGGGATTACCCACCAGCAACCCTCAGGACCGCCGCTCTGAGACACCGAGACACGACAGCCACTCTCATCCTGGACGAAGCTCCCGAGGACCATCGCCAAAGCGAGACGATGATCGTCGTACCCCTAGAGATGACGGTCTCCGCGAAGAGCGACCACCAGTGGATGGGCGCCGTCCAATCGATGACCCTTCGCGCCTTGCTCAACCGCGATATGAGGAACCCCACGCTCCAACAGGGCCACGGACAGGCCGTCCACCAAGTGCTTTACCTGTGAATCCAACTGACCGATTCAGAGACTCATTGAAGGCGTCCACTCCGCTACCAGCAATAGACCCGAGTCATGGACGTTTAAGCCATGATTCAAACCACAACGGTAGACAGTCTGAGTCACAATATGGAAGGCTCAATTCAAGCACCGACATACCATCTGGTCCAAGGTTGGCAAATGGAAATCATCCGCCTCCAAATCGGGGTGGTCGAAATGTCAGTGCGCCACAACCGCACCTCAACACTCAGCAACCCTTACTTGTCTCACAAAGCTCTACTCCCGCCGCTCCAGCACAGGACCGGCAGACGCCAAGTGGACCTTCGATGAGAGGGTCACCACGTAAACCAGCTCCGTTTACCCAACCTATCTCAACATCATCAGCGCCTCCAACACCAGTGGCTCAGAGCCCAGAGACAGCTGGCATTCACCCCGACCGTCTAAAGGCTATTCAAGGTTCGGGCGCCGCTACTACAGAGAGTGCACCGGCAAACCGAGGGCCAAGGCAAGCTCCGCCGCCAATGGCAATGCCGGCGTCGGGCCCACCAAGAGGCCCAAATAATCATCTTGCCAGTCCTATTGCACAATCTCCGACTAACCGTGGTCCACCCACAGGCCCATCATTCCCGAATGATAGAAACAGAGACAAACGTTTTGCGGGTCTGCAAAACGTTCTCCAGCAAGTGGGATCACCAGCGGTACCCGAGAGGTCTGGTCAAGGAGCGACCATCCGTGGTAGAGGTGGTCGCGCCAATAATGTCAGCATGCCATCTCCAATCACGCCTGGTCCGCCTATCCAAAATCTGCCAAGACAGGATGGTCCTGCTCCTCGTGTCGACCTCTTTGCTGGAAGACCAAATGGCATGCCGAACCTACAGCAAAGTGAGGGAGATGCAGGCTACGAACGTGGAGGCAGGCGGGGAGGTGGGCGGGACGATGGAGACCGTCGATCTGGCAGACATCGGAGCCGTTCCCCCAAGGACAGAGTACCTGGAGCATCAGTACGCTCTCGCGAGGAGGAAACAATGTATGGTAGAGACGGAACAGGAGAGCGATCTAGGCCTGGTGACGCACAGCCTGATAGAGACTTGAGAGGAGGCGTTGGACAAGCTGAGAAGAACGTCCGCGGTGGTGCTGGCCCTGAGAGGAGAGACTCGCGTGCCGATGAACCTCCGAGGGATACGAGAAGATCTGGCCGGGACGAAGGGCAGTATCGAGATCGGAGAGGAGAGCTTGATCAGAGAGATGGAGGTGACCGGAGAGATGGGAGGGATAGAAGAGACGGCGGTGGGAGCGGAAGAAAGCGCGGAAGAGGCGGCGATGAAGGCCAAGGGGACCGAGGCTTTGCAGATAACAAAAGGCCTCGAAGATGATCTGCTGGAGTAGCGGAGTATTCGCAACCATGTAACATCAGAGCATCATCAACAGCGAGGGGATTTTATTCTTCATTTCGACACTTGGACCGTCTCGGAAAGCCATTGCCTTGCTTCATTAGTGCCGCGGTAGAGGGTTCTGCAAGTGACTTGGCTGCACGTCTTACCAAATGCTCGGGATGGAGCAGAGTTTCTAGATTGGTGGATGTAAAAATTTGGGAGTAGCGTTTGGCGGAGTTTGGAGCGATGTTGATCGTCAGAGCGCAAGGCGTTTCGAGTCAAGGATCAGGCTGGTTTGCGTGCGAGCCTGCCTACCGTATCTATTCCTACAGATCTGATGGATCATAAGAACAGCAATCATGCATATGGTCTTAAGCTCGCGAGAATATGAGCAAGTAGAGAAAGCATCGTGGCACTATCTCCGCTTCCACACCATCAACTGTTCGTATCGAAGAGAGATTCACGACGCGTGTAGAGTACGATGTAGATCCTGGATCTTCAGTTCGAGACTTTTGCTCCTGGGCCACTGGATTGGTTTCGACCAATTAGTAGTGAGTTCGACAAAAGCACGGGCGACGGAAAGAGCAAGCGATAGAAGCGATCCAACGACGGGTTGAGCCTTCTTTTGCGCCTTCTAATATGCGATTGGTAGTGGTTGGTCCTTAGAGCACCAGTACTACCTCTTTAGTAGTGCTTAGTCCCTCTGTAGTATGTTGTTGGAAGTCCAAATTGCATTTTGCAACAACTGCGGAGGCACAGGTTTTTTACGAGATGAGAAAGTCGTCCATCAATCGTCCTTCTTATCAACGACTTCACGAAAATATCACGACTTCTACTCCTTCACATGATAATACATACAATCCATATATATAATTGTCTTACTAAATCATTCGCGAACCGTTAAACGATCAAACTGACGCCGCAATCTATTCGTTGCAGCTTCGCCCGCCTTTCCCACTTCCAACTGCTGGGCATTGGAGGCACAGTGGCCACTCAACAATATTTGAGGCGGTTCGAGTCTGAATCCTTTCGACGCTTTTCTGCATAGTCACAGATCACAGCCATCATCATGGGGCTCACGAGTCGGAAGTTTTCCTTCTCTTCGCTGCGCATTGTAAGCAATTTTCAGCCCCAAAGTCCGCAGGAAGACCAAACCCAACCCCGCAGTCGTACCTGCGTGTATGCTGCAGCCACTTTATCGCGTCATCTGCTGCATTTCACCACATTCCCGAACAAGAACAGTAGCTAACAGACCCACAGAAGACTTCTACGCAAGCGGCAGAAGCACCCACAGATTATGACATAGATACATCCCCACCCTACAGCCCAACAGAGTCCGAGATGGAGCGACCGAGCGTACAACCACACATGCTGATTGACTTGCGTCATGCATGTGCCATCATAGTAAACGAGACCAATCCTCCAGATCCAGATGAGGAGCCAGATCACCGAGAAACATTGAGGAGACACGAAGAGGAGCGCAAGGCCAGACATGCTGCTCAAGCTCGTCTCGCGAAACCACAAAAGATTGATGTCAAGTCACAACAGGCATCGGCAAATCGTGCTGAGCAACGTCTGAACGAGAAAGCGCAGAAGGCATATGCCCGCAAGGTGGAGACGGAGGCTAGGAAGGAGCTTGCGAGGAAAGTGGAATCTCGAATGGCTATGGGTCGAAAGGAGCAGTCTCAAATTCGGCAACCAGAAAATCGAGAGGAGCATCCCCGACAGGAAAAAGCTACAAAATATGAAACCCGCCGTCCTCGTGAGGATATCCCGTTGTTCGGACCGGAAGGCGCGGCTTCTTATACCAGTGCGATTCCCAAGACTGCAAGCTACGAGGCTCTGCACGGACAGCGGAGACCTTCGGAGACTGGAAGTGCCGCAAGAATCGAGTTCCTCCCACCAGTACATGCCACCATAGTCAACAACAGTCGACCCAAACCGCGAGAGGCTGTCGAGCCGCCCGAGCCAGTCAACACCGCAATATCTAACAACGTCAAGGGCAAGCAAAGAGAGTCTGATCTCATCGAACTATCACCGGTAGCCACAACTAGCAACTTCAAAGGCAAGCAAAAGGAGTTGGATGGGTCGAACGGGCCAACACATACAGCAATCTCCGAAGGCCTCAAGGCCACGCTGAAAAAGATGGAGCGACCCGTCCAGCCAACGCGCACAATGTCGAACAGTACCAATTCAAAGCAGAAGGAAATTGAATCTTTAATGGATCGAATTGATCCAAAACCACCCCAAATCTTAACAACCAGCAATCCTCGAAGAAAACAGAAAGAGGTGGAAGACCCTGCACTCAACCACATCCGTGATAGTCTCCACTTCCGGCCCAAAACCTCGGCTGCTGCTTGTATAGACTACAGTGGTGCATCAGGCGAATCAAGCAAGTCGACCTCCCGCTCGTATACAGACTACGACAACAAATTTCCACGCCCAACTTCGACTGCAGCGACTTCAGCGGCCCTCACACCTGGCGACGATAAAAAAGCCCCCTCATTCGACTACAACAGGCGTCCATCGTATGGTTCGTCTCATCATAGACGACCGTCCGACGAATCTCACCAGAGCGAAGAAAGCGAACAAGCTAAGCTCTGGAGACGAAAGAAGCTTCTGATTCAGCAGGCCGAGGACAGGTACAACAACAGCGGACGTGCAGCCAGACCAGGCAGCCGCGCATCCAAGAGGTCAAGGTCCAAACTTTCTATGAGGGAAGACAGCGACTCGGAATACGAACGGCCTTTGAGCAGGGCCAGCAGCATAGGGAGCAGTATAGCCTCCGGAATCAGCAACTACATCAGACCTCGCGCAAGCCAAGACAGTATGCGTTCTGGTTTTTCCAATGCTTCCGGTCTGTCGCGATCGGGTAGCCGAAGTAGCAGCGTTGGCCGACGCGGCAGTTGGTGGAAAGGAAGTGGCCTGCGAAGGAAGGGCAGCTGGAGCTCCTTTCGTAGCGCAAGGCCTGAGGAAGAAGAGCCAAGGAAGCTTAAGAAGAACGGCGGACCCAATCTCAACAGACCGTTGCCTGCGTTGCCTGGTCTGGATCAATACAAAGAGGCTAAGACGCACATTGGACAGCTTATGAAGTCCGGCGGCCGTGGGCGCAAGGCGAAGAGAGAGCAAGAGGTGTCAGGGGCGAACCCATACGCTCGGGACCAAACGCGTGGCCATGTGAAGAAAGATTCGATCTCCGCGCCAATCGTCTCCAATGATGGCATAGAGCGCACTTTACACCGCTACCGTGGCGCGTCCGTCGAACATCTACGTGGCCCTGGGAACCTCTCCCAGCAGCCTTCTATCAATAATATGCGATCAGGATCTCCTTACATGAGCTCCCTGTCCCAGACACGGCAGGAGAACCCTTTCGGCCGACCAGAATCTCCCCCTTCTCGGTCTTATACACGGCACGAAGATCCTAGCCCCTCTTACCTTAAACGGCCAGATTCACCTCTCCAAAGGAACCCCACAAGACCAGACGACCCCTACTCGCGCTCTCAAAGTCGACAACAGGGACAGTCCCCATACGACGACGTTCGCTATGAAAGCTGTGAGGAAACCATGAAGAAGGCCGCCAGACCTCGTGCAGGCTCCAATCAGACCGGCTCGTCGAGGAGCAAGTTGCAGAAGCAGCCGCCGCCTATGATTCGCGGTCCAAGCTACCAAAAAGAAGTTGAAACGGGTATCTATCCGAGGCCTATGGAGGTGAACAGGGATGCCAATATGTATGCGAATGTTTTGAACACGCCTGGTGTGACGGTCCTGGAAAGTCCGAACAAAGGAAAGAAGATGGAAGAGGGAGGGGAGTGGGAAAGAAAGGGCGGTGCGAAGGGGAGGTTGGGAAGGATGTTTGGCAGGAAAGAGAGTGCTGGCAGGATGGTAACTGCTAATTGATGAGTTCGTGGATGGTTTGAGCATAATTTTGAGGATATGTTGGAGATGCTATTGGAGACGACGCTGGGAGTGGCGCTGACATGATGTTCGATACCTTTTTGGAGGCTTCCGCCATTTTGCATACGATACTAGGCGTCTTGGTCGGCTTTCTGCTGCTCTACTTGGGTAATGCTTGGTCTGCGTCTAACATTTTGGAAAAGAGGGAGGCGTATTGGGCATATTGTTGGGGAGCGGCTCATCATGATGCATCTATACCACCTCTTATAGGAGCTCGCTATTTATTGAATGTATATTGCACTAACAGTGATTGTTCATACAATTCATGCACCTTTTCGCTTCTTGGATATAAATACATTATTGAACACGAATCTCAGCGGCTCAGTTCCAAGTCCAACATGTCATGATTGCAAAGCCTTCGCTTAAACTTCGTATTCACGTCGCCGGTAACCTTGACATTTAGACTTCCTTAGGCCTAGCGTTAGGGCTTGAGATTCCAGCTTTTGTTCCCCGCCACTCCGCAGCGGAGACCCCCCCACATCAACAATATCCATATGCCGCCGGCAGCTCTGACATCTTTCTAGCCACCTAAGACAGCCATGCCACCAATTCCCCCACTCTTCACACTTCCAATCCAGCCCAATGGGCGGATAACATGGTATGCACTTCCTCATCCATTTCTTTCATCCAAAGTCATGAATGCCGAGGTCAGTCTGGGAGCGAAACATTCTTCCAGCTGCCACTCCGCCCTCAGAATACCTCACCTAGCTCAGCCCGAAGCGCAAGAAAGGCGAGGCTGACTTTCTATCGATGACCACAGCACGCAACCCTCGCCCCGCATCTATCTCCTAACCTTCGAATCCCCCCCCGACAACCGCCTAACCCCCTCCTTCTGCAGCTCATTTCTGCTCGCGCTCGATATACTGGACCACCGCTTTCCGAAAGGGGTGGTAGTGACGACGTCAGGCATACAGAAGTTTTATAGCAATGGGTTGGATTATGAGAGTGCGGTGAAGGAAGGGGCGAGGTTTTGGGGTGGGAGTTTGTATCCGCTTTGGAGGCGGCTGTTGACGTACGTCCATTTTCCATACCGAGCAGAAGCAGTATCTGTGTACGAGAGCCATGCGACTAACCTTTGATCGCCTTTGGTATGGGATAGATACCCAATGCCAACCCTAGCCCTCCTCCCTGGCCACGCTTTCGCAGCCGGCTTCATGACAGCGATGATGCACGACTACCGGCTCATGAATCCGCACCGGGGCTTTCTGTGTCTCAATGAGCTCGATTTCGGTGCGCCGTTGAAATCGCCCATGGCGTCAATCTTCAGACAGAAGGTGCCCAGTCCGAATACGTTTCGAACTATGATTTTGGAGTCGAAGAGGTATGGGGCGTTGGAGGGACTGAAAGAGGGGTTGGTGGATGGTCTTGGGGCAATGGAAGAAGTGGTGGTGTTTGTAAGGGAGATGGGGTTGCTTGATAGGGGGAAGACGGGGGTGTATGGGAGGTTAAAAATGGAGATGTGGGGTGAGACGGTGAGGTTGTTGGATAATGTCGAAGAGGGGGAGAGGAGAGGGGAAAGGGAGATGGAGGACTATTCAAGACGGCAGGAAGAGGAGAAGAGGAGGGTTGAAGATTGGGAACGAAGAAATTCGGATGGGAGGTCGAAGTTGTAAGCTGGGGCTTGCTGGGTGTGGTCTTTGCTTTAGGGTATCATGACGGTGGAGTGGCGGACTATACAGAAAATCGACGCCAGGGACCAGAGCTTACGGATTAATCAGAACGGGACGTCTTTTTGATAGGGCATCGATGCCACAAAGACGTTGATGGTCCGAAATATGTTCAACATTGTCACCGTCATACTCTACCTACAATCAGAGATTCGCTATTCGAAATGCCGCGCGACCGACACAATTCAGCAGAATGATGGCAACATCATATGCATCACGAAAGACGACATCCCAAGGCCTCGGTGATTGATAATCACCGTCTCACTCTCACCGTCTCCATTGTACAAGATTACTGTATCTACTTCAAAGTACAAGTTTGATCTCGAGTCAGATATTAGCAATCAATTCCGAACATTCGTCACTCCTTTTTCTTTTCCTTGAAGCACTAAAGTATTAATAGTCCCTCACTGTTTTCGACACAAGATAGTGACACAAATACTGATAATAATACCCTTGGCATCTGACATCCTTTCTACTGACACCTGAGGCACCCTTACAACACATGACCCATCATATTATAATTCTTTCCTGACCAATCCATCCCACACTACACTCACCCATCGCTCTCCAGTCCCATGGCCTCATCCTTTTCGTCCCTGACAACGAAGACGTCCATTCTCTCCCCAGCCATCCTCGCTCAATCGCCCAGTCTTCCCGCCGTGGTCAAACTCTTAAACTACTCCTACAATCAATCCCTCATCAGTGGCCACAACAGCCGTCTCCTCCCTCCGGATCCAACGACGCGCTTACAGTCTCTGACCCAACTCTCTTCCGAACTAGAGCCCGATGGTTTTACTATCCTCATGTTCTCTTCGCAAATTTCGCAGGACGAGGATATTGAAGGTCTCA
Source organism: Letharia lupina (assembly GCF_014066315.1). Lineage (NCBI taxonomy): Eukaryota > Fungi > Ascomycota > Lecanoromycetes > Lecanorales > Parmeliaceae > Letharia > Letharia lupina. Next base: position 231,325 of record NW_023502976.1, read on the forward strand.
TGACCAACCGCGCGAATGGGATGACACTAATAGCGACCGTGAGCGCAAAACCGTACGTACCTACGAAGCCGGAAGGAATGGGGCAAAGGGCCCATTTGCTTTTCAAGCGACCGCCTCCCGATGCTAGCAAGCCTGAAACGAACAACGAAAGAGGGAAGAGCGGCGACGATGATGAGGAGAGATGGCCCAAATGGGAGATCCTAGCCAACGCGGTGCATCCGAGCTTGCAAGGTCACCGATACAAGTACTACCCGAGCCATCAACAAACCTCAGTCGAGCAGAAGAGGAGTTACTCGAAACTTCAGACGGGCCTTTGATAGCAGAACAAGAAGAAGTATTGACCCATATTCCAAGCGCACCTTCGTCACCGATACAAGTACTACCCGAGCTATCAATAAACCTCAATCGACGAAACACCGGTAGCTCAAGCCAAACCTCGGTAATCTTCAACGAGTAAGACTGGAGACAGTATAGCTATATAAATAAACTTCAAACTGCGCCCGGAGAAGATATCTTTCCTGAAGTACCAGTTTCTCTAATTCCTACGACAGTCGTGGTAGACCCTTCTGAGTCTTATCACGCAGCCCATAATGAGTCGCTACAAACAGCTTTGGGGGAAACCCTAGATCCAGTACCAGAATCGCTGAACTCACGGACCGGATCCACTACGGCATCAACGGCTGAACATAACTTTGCAGATGGAGACGAAGACTCGATCCAGGGAAGCCAACCAGATATGTTTTCTACCGTTTCTCACCAACATCTCAGACGACTCAGTCCATCTACCTCATCAACAACTACCCCTAAGCTTATTACCAATCTAACCGGTAGCGAAGCAGATAGATGCAGGGAAAGAGTGATAGATGAGGTTTCTTCGTGGGACGGTTGTTCGCTGAACAAAGAGAGTATCAGAAAACGGTTGATCTTCAAGGTTGATGGGAATGGAATACCCCACAACAGACCACCCCGTGGAGACATTGATGAGGAACGTAAAAGATTGGAATACTACAGTGTCACACGCAAGACCGAGGTGACAGGGGAGATCAAATCACGCGCGTCTTCCTCCACATCACCCACGCCTCCCGCACAGCATCACCGGAATAGCGTCAACGGCGACGGCGACCCAGAAACCGAAAACACTCGTGAAGAGGCTGTAGGGAAAGGCAAAGTAATGCTGATGCTCTCAACGATGCTCGAGATCAACGAATCGTACTATCTCAAACGTGGGTTCGTAACTACCGCGGTAAGGAGATTTGAACCGGGGACGATGGGTAGCAGAGATGGGTTTAGCGTTGCGGAGATGGTGCGGTGGGTTGATTTGTGATGGCAAGAGTGGGAAAATGGAGTGGGAATCTTTTGGGGGTACTTTGAGGGGGGAAGGGTGGGAAAACGGCCTGGCTATCCATGTACCTCTTGACACTTCCCAAGGTAGTTGTCGAAGAGGTAGTCAGAATCCCACAGGGCCGCCCTGCGATCCGGGGTGTCACTGGGTGGGGGAGACAGGAGCAAGATCATCCAGATAGGGAGGAGGAGGGAGATGGGGAGATGGTCCGGCGGATGCTCAAAGCCCAGTGTTGGTGGATCCGGAGCAAGGACCGAATGCCGGGGAATCGCAGGACGAAGGCTCGATCGCGCGGGACGGAGCTTGCCCCTGTGGGTCCTGAAGGGAGTACTAGTACAAGGAGTGCTGCGGGATGGGTGAGAAGTCGAAAGGAGGGAGTCCTTATTGGCAATGGGCTAGCCTTGGGCGAGACGCTTTGTCACGAGATCCAATTCACGAAATGCATTGGCCGGAGAACAAGGTTCAAGGGAAATGGTTGTCTCCTCACCTCATGGCTTTTGATTCAATTTCTTACGTATTTATTGGGCGTTGTACGCAAGGACTGCACTTGAGTTTACTCCAAGGCGGCACGGTTGCCTCATCATCGAGGGTCTATCGTTTTCGCATCCTTGATTCACCCACTGAGAATCTGAATCTTCATGTCCCACGCCTCTGACTTGTCCAGGATGTAGATATCGGCGCCACTCTATCTCTCTCCCCCAAAGTATCCAGGTATGAATCTTCCCCAAAGCCAGAGTCCTCGTCGAACAATCTGCGGTGTCATATCCAACATCATCAAAAGGAGCCTTGCAAGGACAGAGTGACAGCCAACACGCTTTCCTATATGGACACCCAGCGCCGAGCCGAGTAGAACAGTCGCTGCCAAGGGAGTACATCTCCCCACTCTTCCTTCTTGCCGTCCGGGACCCAGCTTGCGAACGATCGCTCCGGGTGCGGCATGATCGCCAGGACTCTGACTCTTATTAACAAATGCTTCTTGCACCACACAGTGGACATGAGTGTGCTCACCTTCCATCGCTAGAGCTGATCCCTGCAATACCTAACGGACTGCCGTTCGGGTTTTCCGGATATTTCTCCGTAGGTCCGAGGGTGTTGTTGTCCACGTATCTTATTGCCACCCTCCCACTAGCCACCAGTTTCTGCGCAGACGAGGGAGCTTTGAAGCTTGAGCGGCCTTCTCGGTGGGCTACCACAATGGGAAGCGCGCTGTTGTGCATGCCGTGCAGAAAGACGTTAGGCGCGGTGTCAGAGTCCGTGATCTTGACCATGCACGCTCTTGCCTCGTATTGCTCGGAGATATTCGTCTCGAAGGTGGGCCAGCCTTCTGCGCCGGGAATGATGCTTTGGAGCCGAGAGAGGAATTGGCATCCGTTACAGACTCCTAGAGTGAAAGTATTCTTGCGTTCGAAGAAGGCTCGGAATTCTTCGCGGACCTTAGGGTTGAGCAGGACAGTAGAAGCCCAGCCGCGGCCCGCGCCTAAAACATCGCCTTTGAAGTCTCAGTAGTCATCCTAAGGCGTATTCGTGGAGTCATAGATCGAGCTCAAGGGGTGCAAATTAGAAAAAGTAGAGACACGTATAGTACCGTAAGAAAAACCGCCGCATGCAGCCAGGCCCACAAAATTGTTGGATAACGCAATCTTGCCGGAGATGAGATCGGTCATGTGCACATCAATCGCGGTGAAGCCAGCCTAGGGAAAAGAAGAGTCAGGACTGTGTGTACAAGAGGCAAGGCGTTGGTAAGAAAGCAGTCGCCCCAGGGATGGACCTACGGTCATGAAGGCAAAGGCCATTTCAGATTGCCCGTTAGTCCCTTGCTCGCGGAGAATAGCTACTCTTGGCTTGCTGTTCAATGAAAAAATGTTGGGCAATTTGCTAGTGAAAGGTAGGATATTATCCTTGGGGTTGAAAGTCAGGTTGTAGGAAAGTCCAGCACTAGATGAGTCGAGTATTTTGTTGAACTCCTCGTCCGCACAAGCTGGGTTGTCACGGAGGCGTTGCATTCGATGCGACGTTGCCGACCATGTCTGCTGAAGCAATGTGCGACTCTGTCGGTACACGAGTTGAGAACCGTGGTAGATGGTGAGGTCTTGCTGGGAAGCAGGAGCCACGCGGCCAATCTTCTTAATCAGGTTTGATGGTGGTCCACATGTTGCGAAGCATCTATGGAAATGAATCTCGTCACGCTTGCGAACCTGAAAGACGGCTCCCAGCTCTTCATTGAAGAGAGAACTTAGGACATGGGTAGTGTCGGTTGTTCGGCAAATAGCATCAACCATTAGGTTGACTCCGCAGTGCCCAGCAAACATCATTTCGACGATCGTAGTGAAGAGTCCTACGGATTTTGGAGTCAGCCTTTCCTGTTTAAGAAGCGCGTTTGAGTCTTGGAATATGTCTTCAGGGTATGAGCTTGTCTGAAGACTCGGGATTTAGGCCGAAAGAGGCAATAGTGACTCCGAATACACGTACCGCCATCACTTCGATCGTGGTATGCAAGGACGACACCAGCTTCGTGAAGCTGTTCTATGGCGTCGAAGTAGTCCTTGAGCAACTGGACGTTACGGACATCGGGCGCCTCGTTCCCCACCTGACCGAAGACCTGTGCCAATGCGGAACCACCAAGACATTGTCGTGATTCGGCCAGATCGACCAGAAGCAAGATCGTCTCGCCAATACCCTGCTCTTCAGGACGTCGCAGAGTTGGCGTCCAATGGCGAGTGTTCTTCACGGGAGAAAAGGCCGAGATGACCAAGGATAAGGGTGCCGTGACCTTTATTTCCTCTTGCGAGTGCTTATCTTTCCAGGACATCGACATACTCGTGGAGTCTTTGCCGACAGGCACGCTAATACCCAATTCAGGACAAAGCTGCATGCCAATCGCCTCAACAGCGTCGTAAAGAGCGGCAGCTTCACCGGGATGTCTAGCAGCGGCCATCCAATTTGCCGAAAGACTCACTCGTTCAAGAAGAACGTCTGCTGCAGCGATGTTCATAAGACTTTCTGCTACTGCCATACGTGCCGACGCAGCTGGAGATATCAGTGCCAGTATGGGTCTCTCTGGAGAAGAAGACCTCGAGGTCAGCAATGTCTCGCGATTCAGCACCAGGTGCCAGATGACGAAAGACGCCGCGGTGTTTACGTACCGCCCATCGCCATCGCCTCCCCAGTAATCATTCCAAGCTTCAGGGAAGTCGCTGTTATCCCAACATCGGCCACAGGGACTTGGAAAGGCCCAACCATCTAGGCAGATTTCGAGATCAGCTCTGCTTATTAGAGGCAGAATATATTTTCTTTGCCCCCAAAATATATTGTATGACTCGATTGGAATACCAAACAGAAACAATCAGCTCCTGAATGTACGTACCTGATCTCGGACAACGAGGCCTGATACAGATCTTCAAGTGTTCGGAGTTAGCCATTCTTCTTCGAGGTGGAAATGGAGTCCCAAGACAAGATGCGTGAGTATGATACTTTTGGAACAAATTTCAGGGCTCTCATCGGGATACGAACTAGGCAGAGACTGCTCGGAAAGGTAGACGTACCGGTCTCCTATCGTAATCAGGAAAGACTTCGACCCTACCGAGGGTAAAGTTAGCACTCTTTGAATGGCTACTTCGAGGAAGCCGCTTTCCATCTTGGGTAGGTAGGTCGCTAGGCTGCTGTCGAACGATGGTAGCGAGAGCTTTCGAGATTCCACGACGCGAGACAGCTTCGGCGGCTTGCCGAAAAGTGTCTCCATGGGAAGGTTGATTGGTTCTTTATGTTCACTCGATTCTCGATCAGTTAAAAGGAGTCTGTTATCTCTTCCTCCTTTTTTGCCGTCAGTCTTCCCCACGACCGAGTAGCCTGTTCGAGATTTTCGATGTTAGCATCGTTTTTTCGAAACAGATGTTGCAGTATTGAGAGGTGTTCTGAGAGTAGAGCGAGACTCAAAGGAATCAACCAACTCCGGCGACATGTCATGCAGTCTGAACTTGGGTACGGACTGGGGAGGGGTTATCCTGAAGGTACTCACTGCATCTTTCACGGAGGGCAATTGCCTTAAATGCGTTGATACTCGCCGGAGAAATTGCTATTACATATCGTTCTTGAGCTTCGCAGCACCTGTTGAGTAGTGGTAAGCAGGAGTCAATTTGTGGGATGATCTGCCTTGAACAATCACCATATTTCCAGCGGACTCAAGCCACGGTCCGCATTATCAACCTCTCTCAGTTCCATCTTTGCACCCAACCGCGAGTCGTGCACCAGCTCTGGAATACCATTTGATAGCCCTCCAGCTCCTATGTCATGTATGAAGAGTATAGGATTTTCTGAACCCATGGCTACACAGGAATTGATGACTTCTTGTGCCCTCCTCTGTACCTCTGCATTTCCACGTTGCACACTGGCGAAGTCCAAATCTGCAGAGCCTTCAGCTGAGGTCTGAGAGCTTGCGGCCCCACCTCCAAGGCCTATTAGCATTGCGGGTCCCCCTAGCACGATAATAAATGACCCCGGTTGGACAATTGAGGCGTCTTTGAGAGCATGCAATGGCCGTACCGTTCCCAAACCTCCAGCGAGCATTACTGGCTTATGATACCTAAGCTATAGCGTCAGCGGTTATCTCTTTTCGACTCAGGAAATTCACGCCTAGAACACACTCACCCCCTAAGTTCTTCACTTCCGTCGATTAGTGGGATTTGGGCAAGAAACGTTCGAAAGTAACCTGTGATACATGGACGACCGAACTCGTTATTAAATGAGGCACCGCCGATCGGACCTGGTGTGATCAGTAATGCAAATAACGGTCTAGAAGGTGGAAGTACCCTCAAGCATTATGTCGAGACCGCTGGCAATATGGCCAGGTCTTGAGACGTCTTCTAACTCCCAAGGCTGTTGGAAACCTGGGATTAGGAGGTTTGATACATTGTAGCCAGTCAGTCCAGCCTTTGGGCGGGAACCCCTACCCACGGCTCCTTCATCGCGGATTTCCCCACCCGCGCCTGTTGCGGCCCCAGCAAATGGTGATATTGCACTTGGATGATTGTGGGTCTCGGCCTTTATAACATAGTACACACGCTCGTTTATCTGTGTCCACTCCTTCGACTCGTTTAGCGGGGCAAAAAAGGTCGCATTCTGGTCTTCCTGCGCCTCGAGTACGGCCTTCAAGTATTTCGGAGTTAGCAAGTCTTCTTCAAGATATCTCTGGGTTGTATCAGACGTCTAGGGGGCGTTTGTTCCCACAATACATCTTGAGAATCGGCCTTAAGGACTGAAAGGGGAGGAGATTTCAGAAAGGACGACTTACTGCGTTATCACTATAGGCACTGACCACGTATGTAGGGGATTTTTGGTTGGTATTACGAATCATAGAGAAGAGAGAGAAATCCTTCTTAACGCCATCAATCGTCCATGAAGCGTTGAACTGCTTGTGCCTACAATGTTCTGAGGATTCAGCATGCTTTTCCAATTACAGCATATTCCAGGAATACCTGAATTGATCTGAGCAAACATATAGAGCTCCACATCAAAGGGAGACCTCCCTAATCCGCCGTCGCCTGTGAATTTGGAGACCAGATATTCAATTTCTGAGTCGTCAAGCGCCAGCCCCATAGTCCTGTTGACCTCCCGGAGAGTTCCGTGAGGATCGCGGCCTTCAACGAAGAGATCAATGACCTTCTGCATATATTTGAGTAAAGTAAGCAACTGGATGGATTTGGGGATGGAGGTAGATTTGCAAGACACAGCTCAAGAGGTGCTCCGGAAGTTACGTACGGCGGGAGCAGGAGTATGTTCTCCAAACATTGTTTCGAGATCTGGCATATTTGGGCTCAGATCTTGCGTCATCGTGTCATGCAACTCTTTCTTAGCTTTTGAAACATCAAATTCTACGTCCGATGAGATCTTGAAAATCGTCCCCCTCTCGATCCGCTTGACGACGCTCCCGAAACCGCAGACTTCGGCGATAGATGTCGCTTTGGAGGACCATGGAGATATAGTGCCCTTTCTCGGATGTACAAACCATGTAGTAGTATCAACCCCGTCCTCGTCTTCTTCGAGATACTCATCGCCATAAGTGAGCATTTCGATGAGATCATTTTGATTGTAGTCTTTAGTAACGTCACCGCCGTGTAGTGCCACGAAGTGAACCCATCGAGCGCGGACATCATTGACATGAAGCTGGCTAGCAAGAGCTCTTCTCCGGAAGTCGGACAGGGCACTGGAGCCTAGGCAAGTGATATAGGACATTTTAACAATAATAATCGGAATGGATGTCTAGATGATCAATATCTTGGGACGGCTTATGCTAGGGATGCGGCCGTGAACATATTCTGTGGATGTCATGGAACTCTGGAACTTGGCCTTTCATGATTATGTCTGAGACTAGCAGCGAAACAGCTCCAAAAGAAATGCGATATGTTGATGAAGTGGGATGAAACTACCTAGCACTTTTTTTATGAAAAATTCTTATCTTATCAGATTGGATTAATCTTAGCCTCCGTTCCGTGCCAAGCGAGGCATCGGGCGGGAATCGGCAATTCAATTGGCGGCTAAGACCGGAATTGGTAAAAGTTTCCAGGCACAGCTTGTCTTCAAAATATGCCTGCGAGGATGTATAAAAGATGGTGGCCTCAGCAGGGTGTAGAATAAAAGTGTCAAAGACATCCCCCAACTTTCCACTCTGTAATTCGCGGAAAGATGCGATTACCTCGCAGCCTTCGCCCCTTCCGCCTTATCCGACAAGATTTGCACAACCTTCGAGTTCGCTATGTATCCGATTGGACAGTGTTCAACCAGCTCGTAGTAGCTTCCGCCGTCTACGTCTTTTTTACTAACTTGCTCCCCGGTATCACCTTCGCGAGTGACCTGTATGTGCTGACTGGGAAGTCATGGGGAACAATTGAAGTGGTATTTAGTACGGGGCTCTGCGGCGTCATATTCAGCCTGTGAGTCCAGATAAATCTCTTACCTTCGCGGAAACATTCTCGTCTGCCTGTAAGGATCAGCCTTAGAAAAAGAAAGCAAGGCTCATGAGAGCCCTACAGATTGTCGATTCAGCCCCTCACAATCCTAGGCGTGACTGGGCCATTCTCGGTACTCGCTGAGAATATTTATTCGTTATGTATCGGCTCTTTAGATGTAGGTCGAGTAGAACCCTAGGTCTCCGGGCACATATCTTAATCGCGGATGCTTTAGATACCATTCCTTCCCTTCATGGCGTGGTCACTCATCCATGCAGGATGGATGCACTACCTTCTTGCTGTTCTCAACGCCCACGACTGGACCATGCGATACGTAACCACTTTTTCTACTGAGATCTTCTCCCTTCTGAACAGTATCATCTATTTCCACAAAGCTTTACAGGAGCTGCAACGTGCTCATAGTGCCCTGTCTTTCGCCGCATTTCTCTACGCTATCATTGGCGCAGTTGGTACTATGCTGGTGGCCATATTTCTCTCGACCGCCGAGTCCTGGAGACCGCTCTTTCATAGATACCTTCGGATGGGACTCGCGGAGTATGCGGCCGCTATCAGTATCATAATCTTCATTGGGATGCCGCATGTTGGAGAGCTAGCGTCATTGGACAAGCAAACGCTGCCAGTCAGTAGCCACGCCTTTCGGCCAAGTAGTCCTGATCGCTCTGTTTTCTTTGTTCAATTCTGGCATTTGCCAGCAACCTGGATCTTTGCTGCCATAATTCCAGGGTTCATCATAACCATCCTTTTCTTCTTCGATCACGAGGTTAGTAGCATCATCTGCACTATTGACAGATATGGCACCAAGAAACCTGGTGGCTTCGCCTGGGACATTGTATTGCTCGGAACGACAACAGCACTCTGTGGGATATTGGGAATACCGCCTGCGAATGGGCTTCTACCTCAAGCACCTCTTCATTCCGAGAGCCTTCTGCACCCTGAGAAAGAGCCCGCTTCTATCTCTATAACAGGCAATGGGGAGACAGAGGAGAAGACGGAGGATCAAGAAGTGCGAAGGGTGTATGAGCAAAGGTGGAGCGCTTTTCTGCACGCTGGAGCGATCTTATGCTTCATCAGCCCGCCTCTTCAGCTGGTTCTCGGTCTGACTCCGACAAGTGTCTTGGCAGGACTGTTCATGTTCATGGGTGAGCAGAGCCTTGCAGTGAAGTAGGCACACCACCCTTTGGAAGCGACTGATGCCCTATTGACTTGACCGCCAGCCCAATACTCCACCGGTCTTCCTACCTTCTCACTCCACCCTCCGAGCTACCAGCATTGCCTAAAGCTGTCCATGGCCATCTTGGCGTACATGTCTATACAGTCGTACAGATCGTATTGACTGTAGTAATTTTTATTGTGACTTTGACAAAAGGTGCTCCTGCATTTCCCGTCATCATCATTGCTTTGGTGCCGGCCAGGCTGCTGTTAATGAGAAAGCTATGGTGCAGAGAGACCTTAAGATTTGTCGATGCTTGGGCTTGCAGAGATGGCACTCCTGAAGATGACGAAGATCAAAACGCTGCTACTGAACCTAGACCTATCGTCGAGGGTCATAGCAACGGAGCTGAGCAACCGAACAGTCCGATAGTGTGAGGATGAATAAGAAGGGAGACCAATCACCAGTGAAGCTACTCAGTTTGAAGAGTACAACACTTCCTGGCGCACAATACTCCGTGAGTTCAGACTCATAATGGCAAGAGATCTATAAAATGTCACCACTGGGAATGACACACTCCAAAGTGATGACTTTTCGCATGAGATGCTAAAACCTTAGTCGAAAATCGGTCGGACTAAGACTCATTTCTCAAAACATCAAGCAGTCCTACGACACATTTGCTTAACACCTAGAGCAGAATCCACTATTTAAAAAAAATCGCATTTTTCATGTCTACTTCGGATTGTCTGCAACATGGACCCTGAAGCGTCAAGCATGGAGAACTGCAACATCCAAACAGCGCCTTTCCTGAAGCGGCTGCCAATAGAGATCCGGACCGAGGTCTATCGAAACCTACTCTCCACTCAATACACAAAACATCTTTCGGTCTCCCGACAAGTAAGTTTCATGGCCTATAACCGTCTGTATTAATTGACTCCGTCGCTTTTTGGCCGAGCTCAACATTCAACTGCTGACACGACTTCAGTTGCCAATACATGCGAAGCTCTGGCCTGGCCATGCCTATCATTTGGAGCCCGCCATCCTTCAAACAAGCCGCCAGGTCCACAACGAAGCCTCTACAGTGTTGTATCACGAAAATTTGTTCGTTCGAGTCCGCAGCACCAAAAAGAACCTCGGACGTCTGATGAACTTAAAAGGCATACATGTCTTTCTTAAAGGTCGCAAAGCAGAGACCTTCAGACACTGTGCTATGTCAGTGGACTTTGATCGTCTTAATACCGCACTCAGAATTAAGAGTCAAGAATATGAGCCATGTTACGTCATTGCGTCAACTGATCTTCAGCTCCTCTGTCAGAGCTTGTTAATCCAACACACCGTCATTGGCAGTATTTTTAAGCACTACGAATTCAGAGTCACCATCCACCGTATGTTTGATGACATGCTTAGCAAAACCCCGGCTCGAACCTCATCTCAACGCCGCTTGCTGGAACCTTTCACCGTACTCCACGGCGTCTCTCATTTCGCGATCACTGGTCCTGCGAACACGGAATACTGCGCTAGTATTATCGAACAAGTGTCCCGTATGGCACCTGCTGTGGAGGAGTGTTTCAGTTCAGCGATCGAGTTGAGGGATAAAGGTCATGAATATGTCCTTCAGAATGATCTCGAGGGCGCAGTGAAAGTCTACGAACTGGCCTTCTCACAGCTCATAACCACTTGCCTACGATGCAGGCTTGCGGGAACCGAATGGCTAGCACTCCATCCTGAACTGCCGGGTGCCATTGTCGATACGTATCTAACCCTCGTAGTTCGCCTCGCCTTCACAAGTTACAGACTCGATGCATTTGAAGATGTCCATTTGTGGGCTTGCGATGCCACACGGTTTGACCCCAACGGGAGGGCGATGCGACGCGAGAACTCTTACGCAAAGCTAGTTTATCTGAAGGCAACGGCGAGCGCGCGTTTGGGCAGACACCCACAGGCAGTGGAGGAACTGTGCGAGGGGTTGAAGTTGGTGACCAAGGAAGCGTACAAAGACAAGCAGCTTCTTGCGATGAGACGGGAAATGAGGTATCAGATCAAGGGGCTGGGTGGTATCAGGCTGCTCAAAGCTATGGGAATTGGCCATTTGTGAGCGTGAGTCTCGCCATGAAGGGGCGTGGTTGGAAAATTCTTGTATTTGCAGTGATATGGTGTGAAATGGCTAATTGGAAGGGGTTCGTTCGATGTCCTCATGATTTGCTTACGTGGAGTAGAATCGAACCGGAAATCGGTTGATGAAACATTCAGTATCTATGCATAATGAGGGTAGGATAGCTGTTGACACGACCAATTCCAATATGTCATCGACACGTTGCAAGCGTTGGTAGCAGACACCATAGGCTCCGACATCCTCAAGCATCAACGACACAGCCGCTCTAGAAGCGTAAACGCAGCGACTGTGGACAAGCTCAAGAGCCAAACGTTTCCCTGGAGACCACAATAGGAGACGCTGGCGGTCTAGGGATGGTTCAACGACATGAACAAATGGTTGCCCAGTCATGAATCAGATCTCACATGGCATATTTTCCAACCATTCGGTCATATCCATATCTGTGACAGCTAGGCGCTCACATCCTAAAAAGTCCAAACCTGCTCCCCTCCCTCTGACCCTCCCATCCTACCCCCTCAGCGCCCATCGCAGCCCTCAAGCCGAGCCCTAGTACCCTCCTTGTGTGCGCAGGCGGAATGACACCATCATCCCACAGCCTTGCGGACGAGAACACGGCATCACTTTCTCGCTCGATGCGATCTTTCAACTCCGGATCTACCGTCTTGCCCACCGCCTCCATCACCGAGGACAATTGCTGCGGACCCATGACGCCGATTTTGGCGTTGGGCCACATCCAGAGGAAGCGAGGGGAGTAGGCTCGGCCGCTTCATCTACTCATCAGCACGGCCTACCTAGCACATATATCCGGGTTGGGAGTAAGGCATGAGTAGAAGGGGTAAGGGACTTACCACATGCCATAATTCCCCGCCCCAGCACTACTCCCAACGACCACCGTAAATTTCGGCACATCTGCGCAAGCAACCGCAGTCACGAGTTTGGCTCCATTCTTCGCGATGCCACCTGCCTCTGCATCCTTGCCCACCATGAAACCTGAGATGTTCTGCAGAAAGACAAGAGGGATGTTTCTTTGACAGCAGAGCTGTATGAAGTGCGCGCCTTTGAGGGAGGATTCGGAGAACAAGATGCCGTTGTTTGCAATAATGCCAACTTGTTGGCCATAGATGCGTGCGAAGCCAGTGACGAGCGTGGTGCCATAGTCGCGTTTAAATTCGGCAAATTCGCTACCATCGACAATGCGAGCGATGATCTCGTGGGCCGGAATTTGAGTTTTCAAGTTCGTGCCAACAATACCAGCCAGCTCCTCCGGATCATATAGCGGTTCCTTGAACACCACAACCTTGTTCTTGGTACGCGGGCAGTTCAAATTCCCAACAGACCTCCTTGCGAGCACCAAAGCATGAGCATCATCCACAGCGAGATAGTCCGTCACGCCAGAAACCTCGCTATGCAGTTTCCCACCACCCAGCTCTTCCGCCGTAACTATCTCGCCAGTTGCTGCTTTGACAAGGGGAGGTCCGGCGAGAAATATCGTGCCTTGGTTTTCAACGATGATGGATTCATCGGACATCGCGGGGACGTAGGCGCCCCCGGCGGTGCATGGGCCCATTACGACGGAGATTTGGGGTATGTTCATTGACGACACTGGGAGCTTTTAGCGAGGAAGGATGGGTGCGAGGGATGGGGAGGGGAGGAAGTACTTCGAGCTTGGTTGTAGAAGATGCGACCGAAGTGGTCTCGGTCAGGGAAAACGTCCGCTTGGTGAGGGAGGTTTGCGCCGCCCGAGTCGACGAGATAGATACATGGGAGGCCTGGCATGTCTCAGTATATCTGGCGAAGATCACATGGCCCCCATTTATGGGGCATACGATTTTCCTGGGCGATTGCTTGTGCTCTAAGATGTTTCTTCACGGTAATTGGGTAATAGGTGCCTCCTTTGACTCTGCAATAGATTCAGACGTTGACCTTGACCTCGGCGGCAATGATTGGCATACGTGCTATCGTTGGCCACAATCATGCACTGTACACCCTGTACACTCCCCACACCCGTAATGATACCGCCAGCGGGCACGTCGTCCCCAGGGTAGACTTCATGTCCAGCAAGAGCAGAGAGCTCCAAGAAAGAGCTTCCGACATCAGTCAGGGCGGTGACTCGACTGGCCAAGTCAGCCTGAGAACTTTGCAGCCCTGAGTACATACTCCCGTGGCAGCATCTTGCCCCTGGCTATATGTTTCTCCCTGGCCTTCGCCGAGCCTCCCCCCTCGATCTTCTTGTGTAGCTCCTGCATCCGCGCCATGACTTCGCCCATGTGTTGGTCATTTTTCTGATATTGGGCGGAAGACTTGTCAACGTTGGTAGGGAGGATTGAGATAGCGGTGGCATGATGTTTGTAGGTGTGGGTTGCTATTGCTCTCCTCTGCCTTCGCAACTGGCAATTGCGGAGACCACATCTGGAAAGAGAAGACCCAAGGTACGTTGGTGGTCTCATGACTCAAGCATTATTACACTGGCTCTCTCAGAGCGCCTCCCTATCGCACTTGCGTCAGCTCGCTGTCTAGCGACTGTGGTGTACTCTACGAGAGACTACGAGAGACGTGGGAGATGTCAGTCGCGTCTGTTGAAGTGGCAGTCTGCCGCTTTTAGCCGCGCCTTAGGACCGCATTTAGCCGAGAAGTGATTCCGGTGGCCGCCCTCGCAATCTACAACAGGATGTTATAGAAGATGCAGAAGTATCAGTCAGACGATTGACTCTACCGCCGAAGAGCTGATGAATTGCTAGCTGAGTGCACAGTCCCAGCCCACGTCTGATGCAGTAGCATGTCCAGTAAGCGAGTCTCATTGCCGTCTGGCCGCTGGAACATCAACATTGATAGTAGGCAAGTGGCACTCAATACGGGAGCTTCTATTGTTGAGATGAATTGTTTACGGACGACACTTTCTCCCGGCTTGACGCCCAAGTTTGATGCGGAATCGGAAGGACTTCAACTCCTCAGACTGCCACTTCTATTAATGTGATAGCGTGCCTCATAATGAATGTCATACATTAATCTATCGAGACACGAGAAAGGTCCGAAAAGGCAATTGCCTGTCTCTCTTCCGCATTGGGACTAATAGCCGCTCATCAAAACAACAACATCGGGTTAAGCGCGTTCATTTGACCCTTGCTGGGCCATCAAAAGCGTAGGTGCCCGGCTTCTGCTGGCTAACAGACAAGGGGTCAAGAAAAGCGGCAGCTGAAACGGGTATGACTACTCAAGACTTCGACCAAAATAGCATCAACAAAGAAGTTTTAAGCCATCCAACGCTTGTTCTGTGGTAATTTCGACCGTGAAAAGAGAGAAAAAAATTCACGTTAGACTGACGTGAGAACAAGAGGTTTGGCGGTCCAGACTGTCGTTTTCTTTTTGGCAGCCTGCCTGCTACAGCCGCTGATGCCAACGCCGATACTGCTGAGAGTGTTCAGGCTCATTACGACGAACACGAATAACAATCCCTATCGTAGTTGTAAATGTGATACTGCTGCACTCCAGCATATGCAGAGTCCGCAAGGGGGTAAAGCGATGTATAGCATTTGCTTTCACTGGGTATGAACGTAAAAGAAAGGCAGCTGGGGTCTGCGAGACATGCAGCTGCGCAGTCTTCGAGGGTATCAGGCGGCTGTAAGGTATTACTGTATTCCAGTAGGCCGTCTTCTGCGCAAGTATCATTTGCGGGAGGATCTGGATTGGGGATTGCTGATGTGCAAGAAGTAGGAAAAGTTGGGCTCGAACTTGATGTTCTGCTGGTAAGGCAGCGGGTTGGCAACGTTGTAATGGTGGTAGTACTCGTGTGATTCGTGATTGCGCTTGTGTAAACAGTGGTAGTCGTGACATCTTCGGTCTTCGTCAAAGTTGTCGTATGGTGCCAGTAAATTGGACCTGGGATAGTTCTGTATCAAGCGTATTAGCTCAAAAAGAGGCATTGAGCACGACACAATTTTCTTGTTGAGGAGACGCACGAGGGTTTTTCGGTCCCGGTCACTGTTGCATGGTATGTCACGTCTACCGATGGGCCCTTGGATGACAGTGTGTAGTCCGCTTCGCCGTAAGCAACACCGTGTCCTCTAACGGTAAGACTTCCTCGGTCGAGCTGGGACATTGAAGTCGCGCGAGTAGGATGCGTATATCGCACGGTAGCGACAGGGGGTTTTTTGCTCACAGGTGGATGTTTGTTTGAAATGGCAGCGATTACGCTGTGAAGTGTGGATGCTTCGCTTCCAGAGACAAAAGTTGAGGAGCGACTTTTGGTTGATCGTGTGACAAATCTAGAGAGCGAGCTTTGAGGAGAGAGTGCTCCACTTCCTGGTAGCCTGCTGTATGAGGATGTGCCGTACCCAGAAGAAATATCTGCTCGTGGATTTGAGAGAATCGAGATGTAGGTTTGAATGACATGTGCTCCATTTTCAGGTAACCCGCTCGACGAAGGAATGCCGTAGTCAGACGAAACTGGTGGCGGACTTGAGTGTGCTGGCGTCCCCACAGTTTCTGAAGTGTAGACCTTAGTTAAGGCCGTTAATTTAATTGTATCCGAAGTTGTGGCTGTGGTGGTAGGGCAATTACTCGCTACAACCTTAGCCGTGGCAGTAATCAATTTGGTCGAGCTGATCGTGCTCGTCACGGTCTCCGTACTTAGATACGTCGTGACTGTTTCTGTAAAGTCCGAAGGCCTGACCCATATAACATCAGTCCCATCTGCAGACGGAACCTCACCCGTCTGGGCGGCGGCAACGGTAACGACAAGGGTACTTTCGATATCTTAGGCTTATGTCAGCTAGATTACAACCAAGGACTGTGCAGTGACTTACTAGAATTATCGAAGTTCCTGGTAGAGACAGCGAAATCACTGGTTTGGGCAGGATCGAAAGCGTACGAGGTAGAACAAGTCGTAGAGGACAGGGGCAGAACAGTCCTGAGTCCCTCGATTTGAGGAATTGAGACTATAATGCCCATGGTGCGGAAGACTATTTGCAAGAAGTAGATCTGGTCGTAATGGAGTTTAGAATTGACAAAAGATCAAGGTCGTGATTTTCCGCGCAAAGGGACAGTTGCACCTGCTGGAAAAATGTGCTTAGGGAGCGTGGAGACAGGTATCACTGAAGCCACCCAATTCCAAACTCAAAAACCCGAAGGTGTCACTCGCAGTGCGCAAGGTATACTTGATCCATTCCCAGCTTTTAGAGACGCGGCTCGTCTTTCAGTATCGAGTGTTACGCATTCTGTTGTCGTGACCTTGTTGATGGTGGCCACTGGAATGCAGGCTGATCACGTGCCAGAGACCATGAATGTCTCCAAGCCTTCTCCGCCATAGCATCTCTGCTAATGTTGATTGGCCCAGATGCGGTTGCCGAGCACTGGTGAAGCAACCACCTGCCGGAGACAGCGAAAACGGGTAGATATCGAGAGTTGTAGTGTATATCAAGCTGAGGCGCCACTATTCGCTTAAAGAGCTTGAGCGAAAAGTGTCGGTGTTTGGTAATTGCTTCGCTTATTCGAAAATCGGATTGGAAAACGCACCCACGGATTGAACAAATTCGGGTGGAATCTTCTAGTAGAATGGGTTGAGTCATAGAACCGATTTCTGGGTATTTTCGTGTGTATAATAAGAGTATCCCCGCTGTGTGCTGTTTCCTTATAGTCTTTAATGGTCTTCAAAGATAGAAAAGCTTTTCTAAACAAAGCATAGTCTAACTGTTCACTGTGTTATGCTACCCCTCATAGTGGCAAATTGGCATAGGCTTCACATGGTATATAAGTAGCCTACTTACCATAGCAATCAATCAATCCTTCATCCTCCATCAAATCCAACTCTAACATTCTCAACAAAAGTGGGCCCACGATTAAATTCTTTCCCAATAGCCTTTTCTCTCATTTCCTTCACAGAAAATCAAAGGACACGATTTCACTGAACTGATCCGCTATCATGGATTCGCGACCCCAAAACTGCTACCCTGTCGTCGTCACGGAATCCTCTCGCTTCTACCGTGATCCCGACGACGAAGAAACCTTTGTCCCCCTCCACAAGACCACGCATATCGAGGAGGTCACTTTCTCCCGCAATTTTGCCAACGCACTAGCGAAAGAGTACTTCATCCGGCAACACTGCGAGTCCGTCAGCGACTCCAACGAAGACGACTTCGGCTACCCAACGCCAAGAGCACGCCGATGGGGTATTTGGGTCCCGGAAAACACCACGAAATGCACGATATCCGAAGTAGAGAAGCGGTGCAGGATTAAGGTTGTACTTGGAAGTGGGTCGGAGAGGACGGAGTTCTTGGTAGAAGTTTTGAGACAGAATATTTGCGATGCGGTAGGACCATTGGCTCGAGAGGATAGTGTAGGTTGCATTCGTTTGATCGGATCAAAACCACGAAATGAATTGACTTTCAAACAGGATCCCGATGTCTGAGCATGATGGGCACCAAAAATCACCACGGAATTGTAAAGTGTGGATGTGTCAGAAGGGCTCGAAGCCTGTGAGCCCGATGCGTCTCGAAGCCGGCAAAACCTAGTATTACGTGCAAAGGGTGCTTCTGGCGTCGAATGGCGTAGTCACGCTTGTTGGCATACTTGAAGTTTGACAGTTCTATTTTCTCAGCTCCCAATTCGGTTAGTGCTTTGACAACATCACCTTGCCCATGCGTCAGTGCTTGATACATTGGGGTTTCGTTGCCACAAAGCCAGTCTGGATCGTTACCTTGCTCAACGAGCATGCGTACGATGGCAATATACCCCAACCGAGCAGCGCAGCAAATTGCCAGTCGACCGACAAACTTGCTGCATTGAAGCATGTCCGTTCTCTCAAGCAAGACTTGTACCACATCTGCATGCCCATATATAGATGCGGCAACCAAAGGATTCCGAATTCCGCGCCGACAGGTTAGGACATTCAAGTCAGCACCGTGGTCGAGAAAAGCCTGCACAGTGCATCGGTATCCACGTCTCATAGCTTCGAACAATGCTATCTCTCTTCTCCTTCTGCGAAGATGATTTGCACCCCATTCTAGAAGTAGTCTGACAACCTTTTCATGGCCATGCGAAGCGGCTAGCTCACCACTTGATATTCTAGATGTTCTCCATAACCAGTATAGTCCACTTGAGCTCCATTATCCAAGGCCGTGAGGATAAGTTCTTGGTGGCCATGATGAGCAGCATGCTTCATAGTTCGGCTCTGAAGCGTTTGCGAAGGCTCCACTTGGCACTTCTCAATCTTAAACCGTATGAGATCCGAATGGCCCCCCTGTGCTGCGTAAATGACAAGATCCTCAAAGTCATGTCCCTCCTTGTAAGAAAAGGTGGAATCTGACCAACTTCTCTACTATCTACAAACCTCTCATCCTCTTAGATGGGCGCAGACCGGAGGCTTTTCGACATCGTCTCTGGGGCTGAATCAGCTACCAGACATTTTCAATCAACAGCCGCTATCTACTCGTTGTACTTTGATGTGCCATCTGCAAGCAAAGAACGTCCTCCAACAAGGACTTCGACTGCTTGAGCTCAGTCTACCATCCGAAGAATAATCGTTTGCGACTCTCGACCTCAATCGCCCATCCGTATAGTATTATGCAGTTCTCCAAAGAACCGGCTCCACTCCTCATCGGCAATCCCATTCTCCTCATCCCCAGCCAATCCTACCCCCTCCGGCGCCAGCACTCCAATGCTCCTCAGCATCTCTCCAACCGCCCCAGCCATCTCCGCATCGTTGCACACCCAACTCCACGGCCGACCCACGATCGCACCCGCTCTCTTATGCTCTTCAGTCGCACCCAAGCCCTGGTTGAATGCCTTCAGCAACAGCATACACCATATTGTTGCTTTCACCTCTGTAGTGGCGCTGGTGTAACTGGGTGGTAAAGGTCCTTCGACATGGACGTAGCGAGCGGCAGGACTGATAAGGAAAAGAACTTGGCCGGGGGGCTGGAGGGGCACTTGGCGGAGGGATACGTGCCAGTGGTTGGGCACAGAAGCCGAAGGCGAGAGCTGGTTGCGCGGGAGCGCGTTGAAGGTTGAGACAAGAGAGGCAAGGTCGGAAGCCTGTTGTGCTGAAGTTCCCGACATGGCGGCTAGGGAGGAGAAATTGGATTGTCTCGCCGGCTCACGATGCGTAAGGAAGGAAGGTCGTCGCCAGGAAATGCCAGCATCGGAGGAAGCCCTTCGGTGCAGAGAAGGATGCAGGGATTTTCACTGAAGACAATCCCACATCCAGTGAGTGACCTCTAGTCTGTTCCTCAATTGTTCCTCAGTCACTGGAGGTCGTCGTCAATTAGACGAGGTTTCTGATGAAAGGTCAAAAAACGTTTGTATGGCTTTCACGAAAGAACTCCTGATACTGGTACAACATCATGTGGGGCAATTCGAGCGTAAGGCAACACGGCGTGATCGACAGACGCTATTATCATGGCCGATCATTTTTAGCCACCGAGCTACGGTCAGTCAACCTGCAGCTCGCAAGGATCGAGCAGCAGGCAGACGTAAATCTTCTGGATGACCATCCTTACCCTCAGCCATGAGACTTCAAGTGGTCCTCCGCCCCCAACCCGTTTCTGGGCGGCTGCGCCGGCGGCTAGTCCCTAAAATCGACCATCATCAAGACCTTGCAACGGCTATCCAACATTTTCTTCGAGGCCAATTGAGAAACATGCTTGACGATGGGACTCCGAATACTCAACTTCCCGAGATCGTCGACGGTCTCTAGCGCTTGGTCTTGTGAAAGCTCAAGATTTTGGAGACTGCCATCTGACTTTACTCCAGAAACATATGAGGTGACGACCAGGTAGAGAGACATTATCTCTTTGCAACTATAAGACGTTGTCGAACAATTACTAGTCCGGCTCCTTGCCCTGAGGTCAGATCAGAAGAGGCTTTGGCGTCAAGTTAGCATCTCGACTCCTCGGGAAGACATGCCTCAAGGGTTCTTGATCCTTGTCCGCTTGGGATGCCTCCACCCTGGTGGCTTGAAAGGTACCTTTGTACCTTATTTAAACGGCCATTGTAATCCTATGGAGCTTTTGCAGACAGTTGAGTGTCTTCTTGGGAAAATCTCCTGTAGACCATGTTTTATCTATGAATGCCTTTCGACCATAAACAAAGGTCCTCTCAGAAGCTTGTTCGCTTCTATGGACGCTCATCTTGATGAGATCTTGTAAGCGGCTTCGGGGGTCAACGTCTTGACCTTCTGTTTTGGCTCACGGACAAACGTTCGGCAAAGCCTGCCCTAAAATCTTTCCCCTGACTATTCTTGGTACAAACACGACCTCCTAGCCCCAGTCGTGAAGAGAACTTATTTGCTATTGGTCATGACTTGAACTTGGAATTCATGTCCGGAGTTTCTCTGCATGTCGTCTGGCGATGTGTCTTCGTACTGTCATTTAACAGCTATTGAGACATCCTGGAAACGCTGCACAGCAGCTCTTCGACAGAGCTCCTTTTATGGGAACGTCTTTCCTTGTCTGGCTAGGATAGCAATACATATCTCTATCTAGCTCTCACACACTGTGTGACCTTACATCTATCGAACACTTGAGGGTCGAAGTGCACGTGTTCTCAAGTGTTCCTAGGCACTCAACACGCGGAAGGATTGGATCTGAGATATCCACCCTCTGCTGGAGCTCTGCTATGTTGATTTGTTGATAATACTTTGACAGTGGAAGGATTGAACAGTTCGAGCTCATCTAGAATGCGATATTCCTTGTTCCCGGAGTGCCTGTTTGCCTACTGTATGTGTCTTAGCGCTCGATAATCTTCTGGAGACACTAAGAAGCAAGGCCTTGACCAGGATGTTACTCCGGAAACGAAGGCCTAGAGACAGAAGCTCCTGCTACGTGCCCTGTCCAAAACATCTATCGTTTTGGATTGCAATCGCTTGTCATTGGTTTCACATGATGTACGGCAAGCGCTGAGGCTCAAGCACCCAGATAGTATCTGACAGCATGCATGCAACCCACACGCACGATCATGGACACGCGTCAGTGTGCAGTCGCACCGAAGACGGACCCGCGTCATCATCCTTGATGTCGTTCACCAAGACTTTTGTGGAAAAGCGGCTCTGTCTCCCCACTCGATCCAAGTCCGTCACAGAGACCCTGTCCAAGCACCAAACATCGGCAGTGATGACCGTTAAGAAACCTAGTCCAGCTGAGGACGTTAGGCTAGATCACCACCATCCAACAACCGTGTCTCATCTCCGCAGAGACGCCAGCATCAAAACTTGGAAGAAAGCATGACCAGAGCCAAAAAGCCCCGAGCACATTCGTAGCGGCCGTGCTAGAGGAGGATGAGTGTATTCCCACTATCGTCATGGCGTCCCCGGCGATTGATGCCACTGCTAGACCAATGCAGAACCCCCCTGAGCAAACGACCATAAAGAACAGCGGAAATCCCACATTCTTTCCACACATCCAGCACCATCGTCTCAACCAATCCTCAAGCCCAACAACAATCACCAACCAGCCTCCCAGCCATCCCCACAATCCACCATGCACTTCACCACCACCGCCATCCTCGCCTTCACCCTCCTCACCACCACCTCCCTCACCACCGGCAACGCCAAACGCCAAGCCCCCCTCCTCTGCAGCGGCGCCTCCGCCACCCCAAACTGCTGCGCCGTCAACGTCCTCAACCTCGCGGACCTGCAGTGCGCAGACCGTAAGCCACCCCAAATCACCACTCGTCTACTCCTCCTCTGACTGCGGGGAAAACATTCTGACCGCGCACGCAGCTCCCACGTTGCCGACCGACGTGGCCAACTTCACGCAGATCTGCGCGGATGTCGGACAGGAGGCGCAGTGCTGCACGCTTGATCTTGTGAGTTCTTGTCTATTCTACGTTGCGGCCGGTTTTTGTCGGGGAGAGGTTCGGTGTGTTGATGGTTGGCTGATGGGATGGTGTAGTTGGGTCAGGGTCTGTTGTGCTCTGCGCCACAGAGATGATGATGATGATGATGATGATGATGATGAAAGCCGTAGTTGGTCGCCGAGAGGTGATGAGGACGGGAAAAGTTGGTCGATGGGGAATAGGAAGTGGGAGAATGCATATGGAGATGAGCGCGTATGAGTCGTTTGGCAGAATATCAAAGTGGGTGGTGTGATGTTACATGATGTGCCAACAGAGTTCAATTTCACGATGTTGTCGCCATGAATATGATGTAAATTTTATGATCTCTACTTGAAGAATGCTGATAGTTCACATCCATGATACACGTAATAAAGCGACTGGTAGAGGATGATAGCCTCTACGGTAGTCTTGATATGATTCGTTAACTCACCCTGCAGAAGGAGTAGACATTGGAGACGAGGGCTGGGAATTTTGGATACACCGAACATGATATGGACACGCTGGTTTCTGCAGTGGCTTTTCTCTCCCCACATTGAAAACAATATCCTTGAAAATGCCTGGATTCAGCCATGAAGCTTGATGCCTTACTTCAGCAATGGCTTGGCTGCCACCGTGACTGATTACAGGGCCATGAAAGATGGTCACTATACTTTCTGATCCTGAGTGAGTGATGTTCATCTCCCAGGATTTCCTTTTGCCACGGTTTTCCGGTCGCTCAAATAAGTGGTGTTTGACGGATCGAGATGAATTCTGGTCATCTTCGGCATCTTTTTCCCTTGGTTTTCTCGTCCCTGGGTAAGGTAGAGAGCGGTAGCCTGCTGCGTCCAAGTTGCTTCTCAACGTTACGTGTTCGTATGGACTTCGCTGCCATTGCCTTTACGATGGTGCATCTCGCCGCGAACAACACAGTGAGGCCGCGCTCGCAACCTTGCCGTCATCCAGTCATGCAGCTGCTCATTGCACCACCTGGAACTCTACCACATTGCTCGGCTCTAGTGGTATGCTCACTGCTTCCGGATCCCTTAGTTTGATTTTCATCGGCAATTCCATACTGTCCTTATCCCCATACCGCCAATACCTATCCAAGCCCAATCTCCCCACTCCCAAAAATCCCGCGTCATCACACCGCAGCCAATAGCTCTTCCCCGTCTCCAAGTGTTTGCTCCACCCACTCCTCTCGTCCAAGCCCATTGCCACCTCCTTCCTCACAGTGTCTCCAAGGTGTGCTTCCTCCCATCCATCCCAGCTTGTGACTTCCAGCTCTTTGGTAAAGCTGCCATCGGCTTCGCGGGGCGGGCGTATGGAGGCGTTAGGTCGGACGTGCGGGATTCGACATTCGGGCGTGCAGGTGGGGGTGGTGTAAACGGAATATAAGTTTTCATTCGGGGCGGATGGTGAGAGTGGACCGTAGCAAGGACGGAAAAGGACAGGACGAGCGGCTTGAGTAGTGAAAGTAGTGGAGGCGGGATCGGAAGTGTATGTTAGGATTGCTGCAATTGGGTAGATGCCTTGTGCCAGAGAAAGGGTGGGCGGGGCGGTAAGGGAGATTGTGAAGTGGGGCGCATCGGCGAGGACCGTAATTTGGCGTGCTTCTGTGATTGCTTTCCTTTCGTCGCGCTCGTCGCGCAGGACATCTTGTTTGGCCTGGGCGAGAGCTTTTTGAAGATATTCGGAGTCGGGCTTGGGCTCGGATCTTAGGGCGGCGTATCGTTCCTCATGGGTCATGTACTCCCAGCCTGCCGGTTTGGGGTATGCGGCCCCAGCATGATCTGGTGCTGGATCGGTGCTGGTCTCAGCCATCTGCTGGCGAGTGCTGCTGGATTTTGGGATCAGGTGGAGAATGGTGGCTGTGGTGAGAGATTCACAGCTTGTATCTGTCAACTTAGAAACTGTACTGTCAGAGAGCAAGGAACTATGTGTAGTGATGCAGTCTGCTGCCTAAGTAGAAAGGCGTATGTTGATTGATCAACTCAGCAAAATTGTATCATACCCCCTACACCAAATCACACCCAAATATGGGGTATGATTCGGTAATTTGCCATTGCTTAGGGTATGATTTGATAAATTATTAAAGTGGCCTCAAACTACGAAGGGGATAATCCGCGATCTAGCTTATTCGATTATAGGAATAAGAGAGTTTCTCCGACCGCATTTGATGAGAATTCTATCAGATAAAAACGGAGTCGAGTTACCGCTAGGCTAGAAAGCCATACCCGAGATAGATATTCGCACTTCATACTGCAGACACCCTTTCCGGGTCTCGTAAACCCCGTAAGGCCCCCGAAGGAATAATTTCTAACAATATCACTACGCTGCGTGACGGGGCGGGGCGGAGTAAGCTTCGGGGGTTAAACCTCGCCTCGAACCCCGCCCCGTTGCGCAGCGTAAATACCACCGTTATTAATAATCAAGTCGACGACTATTATTAGACGCTTAGTAAGCTTATCGCTATTATTACTTTTATTAAACTCTCTTATATCAGAAAGCTATTATTTAAGGCCTTCGTTAAATTATACCCCAAGCAATAACAAATTATCGAATTATATCCTATATTTGGGTGAAATTTGGTGTAGGGGTATGTAAGGATCTATACTTTTGGGGCATGAATTAGTAATTCGCCCAGTCGAGTATCATACGTGAAATCGAGTAATGCTACCTTGTTCTGAGCGCTCTGGGAAGTAATTGACCTACTTTCAACTTCAGTCCCTTCATCAACGATCTTTTCGTCAGGGTTCTAATGACGCTCCTCGTTGGTAATCAGCATAGGGTGAGCACCTCTGACTCTTGCTTTGCCTGACCCACGTTCGACTATGTCGCGGTCGTTTGTCTTGCTGAGGTCCAGATAAGCTTGGTGTCCGTCAAACATTAGCGCCATGTGTCCAACAAACCCATATCTGTACCTATATCGATATATCGAATACATCCGTGGTATTAACTTTCGCATGTGGCGAGGTCCATGTAACGATGTAACCACTGTGCCTCTCGGCAACATAGCCAGTATCTGATTTGTCAACTACAAACACTCGTATTCATTGCTTGGGCGTTTTACTTGCACTCCTTGCGAATGTTCTCTGAGTACTACCTGCATCGTTGGAAGGACGAGGCGCAGCCGATACTGTCTGACGCCGCGCCGCAGCCACGTATCGTATCACTTTTTGAGACCATGACCTGTCATATCAGTTTGCTCCCATATGACCTAGTGTTCAAAAGTTTCCGAAGGAGCTCGTCTTGGAATTTTCGCAAACCCTGCCGCTGAAGCTTAGCGTATAGCATACCAACTTCACCGCAGTGCATCTACCGTCGGAATGATGCTCGTAGTGGAATCACGGGCGGCAAAGCGAAACGAAACGACGTTCTGCAGGCTCCAGTGGACTCAACCAACAATACCCTACCCAGACCGATAGCGGCGCCTAATTCTGACAGCAACGTCATCACTTCATATGACATGTGAGATTTACAAGCTGCGGTTCAAATCTAGTGTGCTGAAGTAGAGAATGGATATGGCGGGCCCGTGCATGCACTATGATAAATTAAACATTCGTCCACGAGGTTCGTCGGAGCTGTGCCTATGGTGAATGTTGGAAAGGTTATGTGTTGCTATTCGAAGGTAGTCGAAGGTAGGTGGGATTAAGGACCCGGATAAACTTCATCATTCATATATCTTTTTGAAGGTTGCATTACACTTTGAATCTTCATCTCGCTTTTCTTACCACGCTTCTCACTACTGTATCACCAAGACGCATTGCTCAAACGTGGTGAGAAATTTGTTTGCTGAACATACACCGAACGAACACCTCCGCTGTTCGACCTCATTTTTTGATTCTCACCCTCAGTGCTACTGTACGCTTAGCATGCTTTCCACTGCCCAGTATGCTGCGATAGGCAGCTTCTTTATCGGGCTTACATCCGCCAACCCACTCTTAGCACCCCCGAGCGATACCTCTTCTGGAGCTTTGGTTGCCCGTAAATTCGCTCAGGGTTCTCATATAGACACATCTCACTACCAAACTGTTCTGATAGAGTATGCTGCTGGACAAACCATTGCCACCAAAGCCAAGACTATCATAGACGAAGACAACTACTTTTATGAGCTCTTCATCCCGAGCAGATACCAGAGCGCAGATCATGCCAAAGAATATAACAACAACTTCCTTACCAAGTTCATCGCCCTCGGCGACGATCAAGACTATACGGTCACCATCGACTACATTGGCACTTCCGATGACCCCAAATGCCAAGAGTCCTCCCAACCAGGCTACATGCCATATGCATATACTGAAGGTACCACAATTACCATGTGCGACGCTTTCTTCGCGCAACCAGCGACCAGTGCCATGACTTGTGACAATACCTATCTGGACGAATACGAGACGGGCGCAATGACACTCCTCCACGAGTTCAGTCATTTGAACCCCGCCTACTTCTCGCTTACAACTTCCCCGGACCCTCCATTCAACGATTATACGTATGGGTCAGCGAATTGCGTTAGTCTAGCCAGTAACCCCAACACTGCCGCTCAGGCGATCATCAACGCCGATAACTGGATGTTCGTGACCCTCGGCGCTTATTGGTCGGACAAATGTGGGAAGGATATCGAGCCAGAAGATCCTGACGAGGGTGTCTATGGCGGTATCGACGGTGATGCGGCTGGCTGTCTTCCAGGCCCCGTTAATCAGTGGATCATGTCCTCTGGTGGTTCCTGCAGTGCTCCAGGGGTCGCTTCGAATAGCAAGACATCAGGTGGCCCAGGCGGCTGCGGTATCCCTAATACTGGCGGCATGAACGGTGTGAACGTGGCCGATTGCTGGCTGTTACCGCAAGGCACGACTGCGGTTGAGATGATGCTATATGTCAGCAATGCCACACAGGTTCGTCGTGCCGTTTCTTCTACTTTCCAGCTTTTCCAGTCCTAAACACAACTCTTGGAAGTTGGTTCATCTCTCGAATGGTTGGAAACTGGTCTTTGTACCTATGGCTGACTTTGATTTCCAAAATGTAGGGTTTCTACACCGATTACAACATGACTGCCTTTACAGAACCAGATTGCAGCGGCACAGCGCAAAGTTTCTGGGGCCCAGTCGACTCCTCAGATCCACTCATAAGTGGCGACTGGCTGTTCCAGAGCAGCTGCTACGATAGTCCGAGTGGGACTTCGTGGCAGAGCTACTACGTGTGGAATATCGCTGCTTACGAAAAGCTGTATCCGGGAGGAGGGCCGTAGAGATGAAAGGGGGTCTCGTATCTTTCTGGGAAAGGGGCGAAATCCTGAGAGGCTCAGAGCGATGGGAGAATCGTGAAGCATTTTGACACTCTATACATGATCCTATTTTTTTCCGCGCGACGTTTGGAGTTACCCGGAGAGCTTGGGCATTCACAAACATCGTCGCCAATGTCATACATAGGTATAGAGATAGCACTCAAACCCTTTTGAAAGGACTTGCTTGCACTGGTAAGTGAGGCTGCTCTACTAGCTGTTTCTAAAAGATGGAATCGTAGGTAATGACACATTCACTTCCACCCAACTCAAGTCCGTTCTTCTACATGTGTTGACCTCTGTGGCAACTTCAGTGGCGGCCAATCGGCTCTTCGGTAATATCTTGGACAGGGGTTTTCTTGTGCTACATAACACCACCACTGACTCTCACCAAGGATAAAAATCCTTTCTTCACATTGATCTTCACCTTTGTCACCTCCTGCCATCAACCCCACCACCGCAGTACAGCAGCATGAAGATGGCCGCAGTTACCTTTTTCACAGCCGTAGCTCTTCTCTGTTATGCCTCAGCTCAAAATTCCTCGACCACCCTCCTTCTACCGGATGGCCTCTTCTGGGTAACCCCTCCGTCGCCGCAGACGTTTCTTGGCGCAATGACCGTCACCGACAAGACGACCTACTACACGATCGACTGCGGGAACTTCAACGATACATTATTCTGGCCTGGATCCAGTGGCTGCGCCAACAACAACAGCTACACCTTTTCGGCAGATTCAGCCAACACCCAATATCTCATGCCCAAGTAAGAGAACCCCAAACGCTGACTCCACCCCCAACCTCCATCCCTTCCATGCCCTTCCCTTCCAAGAACCTCACTCACTCACCCAACCAGCATCAACCTCGGCCAAGATCCGTTCTCCGTCACCTCTCCCGTCCCCACCTGGCTCGAAGCCTTCAACCAAACGTAAGTAAGCCTCTCCCCCCTCGAACCCGCCGAAAAAGCAAAAGCGGGCCCGGAAACGTCGCTGACACCCAAAAAACCCAGCGTGACGATCAACTGCGACCCCCTCAACACGGCCAGCTGGGCCCGCTGCGTGACCACCACCCTCTACAACAACGAAGACGCGGACGACAAATCCATCATCAGCTCCACCATCGTCACCCAGCAAAGCACCGTGCACGAGTCGTCCCTCTACCCCGTCATCTTCACCGCCCCCGGCCTCGCCGCCGCGGCCGCGGCCGCGACGCCCCAGGACACCCTCGCGCCATCCACCACCGCCGCACCCCCACCCACCACCACCTCCTCCCCCTCCACCGCCGCACCCGAATCCACCCACCCCCCGCCCGCCCTCACCCCGGGCGCCAAAGCCGGCCTCGGCGTCGGGGTCCCCCTCGGCGTCCTCGCCCTCGGCGGCCTCGGCCTCCTCCTCCTGCGCGGCCACGTCAAGCACCGGGAACACGCGCGCCTGAGCCAGACGGAGCACCTGGTCGCGCTGCCGGCCGGGGGCGAGGTGAGCGAGTACGGGGCGGCGGGGAAGGGGGGCGGGGGGGACGCGCCGGCGGCGGATGTGGGCGGGGTGTACGAGATGCAGGGGCGGCGGTCGTCGGTGAGGAGTGTTGAGTTGGAGGCGTAGGGGGGGAGGTGGTGAGGAGGGGAGGGGTTGGAGGATCGTGGTTTTCTCTCTTCTTCTTTCTTTCTTTCTATCTTTTCTTTCTTTTGGGGGGAGGGGGAGAAGATGGTTGGCGAAGGAAGAGAAAGGGCGTGTGCATGTGTATGATACGATAGGATACCAAAACCCCCGTGGTGCTGATCGTACAGTTGATAAGATAATGAAGAGCATTGCTATCTCCCTATCGATTAACCCCATGACCGAGCTCCTTACGTGTGACCACGCGGCCATAGACAGATGCGAGATATATTGTTCTCTTCAAGCACGTGGGTGGCCTTTGGCATCACGACGGCCCAGATTCCAAAGACATGGACCCCCCTCTCGACGAATAGCGTGCATGAATTGCCTTGTACAGAGAGCTGGAAGTCAACTTGAGTACAACAGCGACTTTTCTTCTTCTTTTTCTCCCTTCAACATTCTTCCGCTACGTCAACGTTGATCGAACGTCCTGATTGGAAAGGCAGTAAGTTGTCGTGACTCGAACAGTTTCCTTGCGTGCTAGCCTAGTCCACACGAATTCCGAATACTAACCTCCCCCAACCTTTCTCTGGCTCCTCGATCACGGGAGGGCCGTCTTCCCGCGCTTGTACGCCCGCGGCAAGCACTGCGAGTTCGCCGACAGGACAGAAGGGGTTTGTTGGAGGGAAAGGGAACTGGATTCCGCGGAGTGGGAGGCGAGGGTGTATGCGGTGCGGATGTTCAACCGGGTGGACTTTGTGGCGGTGCTGGCGAAGTTGAGAAGGTCGAGACCGAGGTTGGAAAGGGTGGAGGGGAAGTTGGAGGGGGTGAGAGGGTGGTGGAGTTTGGCGTTACATTGAAGATGCGGCAACCGACGTCTGTGCACCTGATATGGGAGGATAGATGAAATGGTCTGTAAAGGTTGAGACGTCATCAACGAAGGCAGAATACTCAAATGTGCAGATGCAAAAGTATCTCTGAACCGAACGCCATATATTAGTTGGTCTATGATGGCCATTAGCCGGTCCTTCCACATACGCCTCGCTGATTCGCTTAGAATATGATGCATGTACGTCCAATCGAATATTTACGGCAGCCACCCTCATCTTTGGTAGCCTGCTATAAGATGTTACATCTCGAATTCCCGCCGTCCAAGAACTTCTTCTTTCTCTTCCTGCCCCCTCTTCCCGGCCTGTTTCTGTCCCCTCTATCCAACTTCTCCATCTCCCTAACCTGTCGGGTCGCCATATCTTTGCGGATTATCTGCTTGCAGAGATCCACAAATGCTTCATCCACATTCCGCCTCGCTCGCGCTGATGTCTCGTAGTATGGTGCATTCCAGGATTGGGAAACTTGGAAGGCGCGGGAGCGGGAGACGGCGCGGTCTTCTTCGAGGTCGGATTTGTTGCCGACAATGACGAGAGGGACGAGGGGGTCGTCTTTGATGCGGACGATTTGGTCGCGGAGTTCGTGAAGCTCAGTGAGGGAGGTCAGGGAGGTTATGCTGAAGACGAGAAGGAAGCCTTGGCCCGATTTCATGTAGAGTTCTCTGTTTGAGGGAGGAAAATTAGGGGTCGAATATTAGTGTAGGTTGGGTGGGCAAGAGGTACCTCATGGCGGCTGCGGTTGCGTTAGCCTGGGCATTTGTGGGATGAGATAATGGAGGGCTCACTGAATTGTTCTGTGCCTGCAGTATCTAATCTGGGTATCTATCAGCATAATGTCTCGAGGTCGTCTGCATAGCGCGCTATGTCTCCATACATCTCTAATATGCATTGTCGGCCCTGTCGCACATCAGCATCTCCCAATCAAGCCGAGCGATCGGTACTCACGTCAACCTCGATCTGTTTCCTGTACGAGTCCTCTATCGTAGGGTCATAGCTTTCTATCCACACGTTCTGTACAAATTGTGCTGTATGTAGCTGTGAGCAGAATGCGGGTATGGAGGCGCAAGAATGCCGCATACCGGTAAGACAGCTCTTGCCCACACCTCCTGTTACAGCATGTTTCAGTCCAGCATCTTGACACATAGGACAGTTGTTCTCACCCGCACCGAGCACGACAATGTGGTACTCCCTTCTAGGCCATGGAGGTCAGCGACAGTCGTTTGACGGAGGGTGAAGAGGTGGTGGCACATGCCTTTGCGACATACTGCAGACGCCCGAGCGCCGTTGACAGTCGTCTGTTTGTTCCTGCTCTCAAAGCCTTTCTTCCCCTCTTGTCGCTATGGCCTTGTGAGGTTGGGGGGTGATGCAAGGCGCCGGCGGTGAGTGTCTAAAGTGAAATTGAGATGTTGAAGGTCTCATCTGGTCGTGGATGTATCCAGGAGAGTGCGGGGAGTTGGCGGAGATGGAGGGGAAGAAGTGGAAGGAGGATGAGGAGACAATGGTCATGTCCTTGTTAGAAAATAACTGGGCATCCAATAGATTTATATTTGGATTGGATCGCAAGACGCAAAAAAAGAGCATGTCAAGTGGTCTAGAAGGTAAAGTAAGGTAGCCTCCATTGGAAGGTTTAGCGGTAGCGTGTACCGCTAAGCATGCCTAGCCCTCCGGGACCGGGACGGTGAGAAACAGACTGCCGGGTCAGCCTTAAAGGGCCCATCCTAAAGCCCTAAGAGACAGCCAGGGTGTCTTAACCGACGATCCTGGTGATCCTAATTCTGCCTTGGGATTAAAACACCTCACCATACAACACACTCTACCGCATCACCTCCTCCTCTGCAACTTGTCCATTGTGCTGCTGAGGAATCATAACCTACCTTCCTTATCCGTTTATCCTTACCCACATCTAACGCTCCTCTTCACCACACACACTCACACACTCACACACTTACACGCGTATCTCGTACCATCGATTTTGCGTCATTCCGTAATCACCACATAGCTTCGGCTGCACCGACATCCTACAATTTAGCCTCAACCAATCGGTACCGACCCTCCTACCTCCACCATGCTCACTCTTCTTGATCTACCAATAGAAATACGATTCCAGATCTACCGTGAACTCGAACTAAGTCGCCGAGAGCCAATCTCATTGGGTAAACAATTTGCCGCTCTGGCAGCCTACGACTATCCACCTCAACTTCTTCAGATAAGCCACCAAGTCTGCCAAGAGGCTCTCATGGCTTTCTCCGCAACCTCTAAACGTCCGTGGAAGATCAACGTGATCGCGAGCATCGACGCGAAGCTGTCTTTACCAGATGTTCTACCTGATGGTTTGGCGCAGTCAGCCCATATTCAATTCAACTTCGAATTTTCCCACGAACGCGGTCCGGTAGGCCTAGTCTATATTGGATTCGGTAAATTCAGGCCTGTCCAAAGCCAGCCAAGAAGGGAGACCCTCTTCCAGGCTGTCCATCGAGTCGAGCGTGGCATCGACGAAATCTGTCGGAGGCTCGCGGAAGTCCCGGTCAAGCGCGACATGCAAATCTGCTGGTCTGATGACGGCGATGTCGCCGAGTGGGAGACCAAAAAGACCGTTCTGCAACCTTTTTCTAGACTGCGAAAGTCATGTTCATTCCGCCTTGGCAAGGTTTTGGTTTGGGAGGGCGTCTCTCGTCAAGAGCTCGCTAACTACTTGAAAAGTGTTACTACTCGCGTGCCAGAACTGACAGGATCTAAGGAGCCGGTGGAGCCAAAGATAATCTCGAAAAATTTATGAAATGATGCTCACTCACCTTTTCCTGCTGGACTGTTGCGATGCATTTTCTCGAGATGGGAGAAGCTATGAGAATCATTTTCCCAGCCCTATCAACCCTTCAAGAAGCAAATTCTTTAGATCCGAGTACCCGCAGCTTCAAGCCACTTTGGGAAATGTTTGCGACACAGCAAGCGAGCACCACGAATTCTTATCATGAATAGATTTCCCGCACTCCATAGCTTCCCCTCTTGGAGGATAAGATGCATAGTCCTCAAGGCTCGGTTCGGACCAGTCCGCGGAGGACGGGTTTGAAATCAATGATTTAATGATGATATGCATGAGATCAAGGTCTTAGGATCTGGGCTCCGCGACTGCGGAATCAGTCTGTAGCGTTTTCTAGGGATCGCAAGCATGATGAGCTAATTGGATTCTTTACCATTTTCCAATGTACAGTTGGCGCAGCTAATAGAGCGACAAGAAGTTGGAGGAGAATGGGTGTTGTCCAGGCCTTGAGGGCGGTGTTCACTACTGCACCTACTCGTATCAGGCTATCAGGCTATCGCTGCAGCCTTTACGCGCCGAAAAGGTGGCCCCTACCTTAACGATACTTAATCCAAGTTCTTGGGCCAAAATCACTCACGTGACTCGGCACTATTGACGATCAAGGAAGGTGGTGATGTCAAAGAATGCGGGGGTCCAGACAGCCGCACCAGGCGCAATCCCTCTTATTCTGCACCGAAGATCGTCACCTTTTCTTCTTCACTTATTTTAGTCTTTTAGGCAATGCCAGCGCAGCGTTGCGCTGCCCGATTCTTGTGGTTTTTTCTCTCTCTTCATGTGCTTTTAGAAATAAACTCACAAACATGACGTGAATTCATGATTACGCAAAACGATATTCATTGGCGGGCATCCCACCTCACCTAAATTCCAATTCACCCAACCTGCCCCACCTACTCCGAATCATTCGCCAGATCAGTCGAAAAGCCAAGAGGTTACTCACCCCTACATCTGCGCGCCCATGAAAGATCAGCATCTTCACGACCAATCAGCCTCTGCCGAAGACATTTGGCACCCATCTAAATGCCATAAAATGAGTTGAAAAAAAGTTGGCTCCTGGATGAATGCTGATCGCTGCACTTAAGTTTCGGTCACGTGAAAGGCATCCTAATTTTAATCAACTCTTACAACTCGAACGGATTTCGCTATTCTTTTGAAATCTATAAAGAGCCCAAGTCTCTTCAAACGCTCGAATTTCACAGTTAGAAGTTGTTGGTGTTGGGAATTCTTATTGGGTTAGATTTAGGGCTGACCGCCGTAGTACGCAAATCATAACCCTAACCGTCCGGGGTTCAGCCAAGAAGCTTTTTTATCGGCGAAGCCGATACAGAGGCCTTTCTTTTCGTGTTGATATACAGCGATCATGTCGACCCACTTTCTATTCCACTCTCAAACATTTCATAATGATGGTGGAGATACGTTGTTCAACCACACGGTGTGTACCATCAGAGATAGCCTTGATGTAGTCTGTTGGAATTTTTACAAAGTGCTAGCCACACATGATGAATCGATATATCTTCATCTGATCATTCTTTAGTACGGCCATGGGGATGTGATTGGCCCTGTCTGGATGCTTTTACGAAATTCCCACAATCCTGCTTCTTTCTGAATTACCGAGACTCCTCCTTCGCAAAGTTCCGTGATGCAGGAGGTCGTCAATCACCTAAAGGGGGTCATCCGTCATCCCTCGAAATTGACGCACCATGGAGTGTGAACATGAGTCAGAGTTCCTCGAGACAACCCTCCTGGAATCCTGACGGCGGATCAGATAACCTGACCTTACACTTGAAAGTCTGCCAACTCTTTCTTTTGGCGGAATGCATTTACCAATCCTGCAGGAAGGGTTCCCTGTGGATAGAGGCTGTGTCCTACCAATGTCACGAGTCCGCAATCGCGCACCGCGAACATGTAATATGCCAATCACCTTCAAAATTAACATGGCAACCTCTTTCAATGCCCGAGGCTCAGCTAAAGAAAAGAGTGTGCATATCCTCGAGGCTCATTCCCAACCTCGGCTATACGTCGAGTGTCCGAAATCATTGTCGACATCAGGTGCCTGAGACTGAGAGGAAAGAATTTTGGTACGTAAGTGCTTGGGCATCTCACATATGGCTAATATTTCAGATCAGTAAAATTTGATCTAGATTCTCCGAGCCTGAAAATGCTCATGCCGGTACGGGCGAAAGAGTAGCATTCAAGAACACCAACAAGAAATTTACATGCTGGACAAGGGGTTTGTCGGAGGTGTTATCGCTCACGTGACGGCACGCCTTGGACCGATCAGGAAGGTAGTGATGTCATCCATCGTATGGTTCTAACTACTCTTGAGCTTGATCTTTGTGGTGTATCGTGAAAGATTAAAGTCGCTTGCCCAATTCCACACTTCTACTCTCAATAACAGACGCTGAAACGTCCACACCACCTGTCTACGTGCGCTCATGTTATCTTCCCCAAAATCTTGTTCCATTGATTAGACTCCACCGAGCAAAATGCCTTCCTCAACCTATGATGCCACGGGCGTAGAATACTATGAAATACCCTCTTTCACCTTCGAATCTGGCGCAAGTATCCCCATCAAAGTCGCCTACCGCTCTTACAACCCCTCTTCTTCCAAAGTAGTCTGCATACCTACCTGCTATGGCGGCAAAATCAACACCACCCTCACCTTCAACGAAGAAAACGGCGCACTCTCCTCCCACCATGTCGTCCTCGTAGCCATGCTCGGCAACGGCGAATCCTCCTCTCCCTCAAACACCCCTAACTTCCCCAAGACCCTCGATTACCGCGACTGCATCCACGCGCAATACGAGCTCCTCTCAAAGCACCTCGGCGTAAGCGAGTTAGACGCCGTCATCGGTTTCTCAATGGGCGGCCAGCAAGCATACTACTGGGCCAGCATGTATCCCACCTTCGTGAAAAACGCCGTCGTGATCTGCGGCTCCGCACGCACCAGCGGCCACAACTACGCCTTCCTCGAAGGGCCCAAAACCGCACTGCTGAACAGCGCCGACTACGCCGACGGCGCGTACAGAGCCCAAGGCATCCGCCCCCTGCGCGGCCTCCGAGCCTTCGGACGAGCCTACTGCGCCTGGCTGACCAGCGGCGCCTGGTTTCGCGAACGGCAGTGGGAGAAGTCGCTCGGGTTCCGGAGCGTGGAGGAGTACATCGCCAACGTGATGGAGAAGTCCTTTGAGGAATGGGACGCCGAAGACGTGCTGATCCTCGCGCGCATGTGGCAGGCGGGCGATGTCGGCACGACGCGGGACGATGGCAGTTATGAGAAAGCGCTGGAGGGCATCGAGGCGCGGGTGCTGGTGATGCCGGGTCGGACGGATCAGTACTTCGCGGTCGCGGATAGCGAGGTCGAGGTTGGGTTGCTGAGGAAGGGGGAACTGGCCGTGATTGAGAGTGTGTGGGGGCATGCGGCGGGGGGTGGGATGAGTGAGGCCGATACGAAGTGGATGGATGGGAGAATTAGGGAGTTCCTGGCATGACAGTCAGAAGTGGCGGAGTGTGAGGGGTGTGCTTCAGAGATGTTGACGAGAGCGAGTGGTTTCGCGCTTGTTGATACATATACGCATCATTGACGAGAGTATACGTTCTACATGTTCGGTGCTTCGGCAAGACAAGATCCTTTGAGAAACATCAACAGACTGCTGTGACCCATCTCCCTTTCCACCAACCCAAACCTGTACGGCTCGCTCTAACATCAAAGAAACGGATACCGCGCTCGGTGCAAAGAAATGCCGTACAAGCTCAACCCATACGTAGCCGATACCCGTCTCGAAACTAACATTTGAAGCCGTTTGGAGGGGATCTTTCCTCCATCCTGACTCGGCCATTCGGTAATCAACACGGGATCGCGATTGAATCGGGATCAAGCAAAAAGCATAGGCTCGTCGGCGGTTACAAACGGTCGATAGCTGCGCGCCATAAAATGTTGCGGGCCGGCATGGGTTCGGAAAATGATGCCCTTCTTTTGGAGTGGTGGATGATTGATCACCACGGTCGTGAAGGACAATCTGAGTTGCACGCATATGACGTCTGGTGATCACCGGCATCAAAATCATTGCTTGCGTGTAACAGGCTTTCAAGTTGATCAAGAACCACCGCTACGCTGTGTTATTGAGGGTATAAAGCCGTCACATACAGTACTCATACGGTCGAAAGTATCGATGACAATGCGCTCCGAGTAATGTCACAAACAGCACCAAGCCAACCCACCGTTCCCTGCCGCCATACCTCCGCTCTTGCTCTTTCCCGACAGCCAACGGTCCACTTGTCGCATCGTCTATGCAAGGAAAGATTGCACCCGGCGATTATTTACCGCCCGAACCGGTGTCACACGCCCAGGCCGCGGTGCCAAAAAAGGGCCCGAGGACGCCGGTCAGACCCGAGAACAAGGAAAGTATACTGCAGAAATCGAACGAGGAACCCGCGTCCGCCGTGAAGCTGACCCCGACCTGCAGATAGCCTGCAGAATCGCCACTGGCGGTATCCGTCCTGCTGCATTCGACGAAGTTGCTCATGGTGCAGAATGACGCCGTGCCCACGGAGTTTGGGGGGTCTGGGAGCTTTGGGTTGAGGGTGGGTTGGTTCCATGATTGAGTCTTGCACTGTCCATGTCCGAGCTGTCAGCGGTGGTTTTTGTCTAGCATAATCTCGAGCTGTAGACACGGGGGATGGGTGACTGCATGGCCAAGGTTGGTGGTTCTGACACAATATCCCAGAACCTGCGCTACCACACGAGTGAGGGATTATGTAAGAACTCACCTGGGCACCGTAGGGTACACTCTTGACGATGCAGTCGACGAACTGCGAGCCATTGCCGAGAGTGAAGTCTCCCTTTGGATTGAGTTTGATGGTTCCAGCTATAGGAATCGTTGTCGCGTCCACATACATCTCAGACGGTATGTTCAGAGATCCAGTATTTTCGTAATCACACCCTGTGAGCTGGTCGTTGCAGGGACCGCTAAGGTGCTGCATAACATCGGCCGGTTTGAGATTGCCATAGCTGAGCCTCGTGGGATCCATGGTTACCGAGGTCGAATGCGAACCTGCCCGCTCGACGAGATCGCGCCCCGCGACTTCGAAGGCAACAGTGTCACGTCTTTCCGTCATTAGTCAGGTGATTCAGAAGGCGTTGAGGATACTCACTCAGCCGGGAGAACAATGCTCAGAGCGGTAGAGAACAGGGAAGAGAGGAGAAAAAGTCGCATCATGACGGCGGTGGAATGTGTGATAACTGCTGGCACAGGGTTGTTGATGTGTCGTAGCAGTGGCAATGAGTTAGCAGAGAAATAGTAGACAAGGCTTGAGAATTGTGAGCAAATGAGTGGATTTTCGTGCAATAATAGAGACACAGCAAGTAGCTTTATAACACTGCCAACAATTCTTCGGGTGGCTTGAAAACCCACGAGACTCCCATTCTCATAACCCAATTCTCCTCTTACCTTTGATCTATGCTTCAGAAGTTTCCATCTCGCAACTTTACCTTACCGGTCCAAGGTCCCGCAACTTGATACAACGATCTCTCCACAATGCTGCAAGTCGATACTCTGATCTAACATATTCGATGCGGCACATCTCCAAAATGCCCCGTTTTCAAAAAGTTGTTGGAGATGGCTCGCAGCTTTGCCTTTGTCTGTCCAAGGTCCCGCAAGCTGACACAATGACCTGTCCAAGGTCCTTCGAGAAAACATACTGATCTCTCGTCATCAGGGGGCAACAAGTGCACCAAGCTTGGTTTTCCACACTCTGGTCGGAGGTGGCTCGTATCTTCTCCTTTGCCCCTCTAAGATCCCGCAAGTGGATCAAATGGCTTTTCATCATTGAAGGGGAACGCGTCGACGAAACTCCCTCTTCAAACACACGCCGAAGGTGGCTTCCGACTGTGCCATGGCCTGTCGAGCGTCCTGCTAATTGATAGACTGAGGTTTCACCATCAATGGAGCACATTTCCTCGAAATCCGGAGTCAAACATAGGCCGAAGGTGGCTCGCAAGTAATCTTACGCCTTGCCATGTGCAGGATCCTACAATTTGATACAACGCGATCTCATCACCGGAGGAGCACATGGCCCCAAAGTTCCCTTAGGGTGGTTACATGGGGGGGCGATCGCCGGGAAGAGGCGAAGGGGGTAGCGGGAGAAAGTTGGAAGAAAGTTGGCATGAGACATGCAATGATAGAAGGTAATAAATATACGAGAACGCTACGCGCGCCGCACAGAGGAAGGAGGAGAGCAAGCATTGAGATCAGAGTCGTAAGAAAGAAGCAGAGATACAACAGGACAAGCTCAAGTTGAAGTTCATTATGGTGCGGCGGCGGCACTAATTTGGCGCCCTCGGCTCGAGTAAGGTACCTTAGGTATCTTAAGGTAGGTTTCGTCTCTAAGCTAACGGAGACTAATTTAGCGTCACGGTCGATCTACTGTCGAACCACTGTTTGAACCCCCTAATTGCATTTTTGGATATCAAGGCGATATGATAGATAGTACATGGTAAATGTAACGCGCCCTCGTACTTCAGATTGCTGCCCATACTGTACCTCTCTCTATGACAGTCATCCAGACACAGTACGCTCCAAGGCTAAGGTAAAACTCAGGGGTTCCGACCGAACATCAAAAATACGCTCGTTGCAATTCAGTGTAGTTCCACAACGGCTGCTTCCACAACAAGATATCCAGTGTCACGATTACTCTTCATGTGCAGAGCCAAGACTTTGTAACAGAAAAATATTCTGTAATCCTTGCCCTTCGAAAGTTGTTGTGATACGTCCGCGCCGTTCCGTTGCGCCCCTAAGCCCCCTCTTCCAATCCCGGCCCGCCCCTGCATGTCACAGCCTGGGGAGTGGATAAAGGTTTCAGCGATCAACTGTACCTCGAATTCCCCGAGACGTATCAAACACGACGATTTTGAATCTGAGCGATGTCATGTATGCAGAGTGGCGACGAGCGCTCATCCACTTTGCGCCCTGGAAGACCTGGGGCGAAGCTAATCGAGAAGGACAGGGATGTCATTTCTTCACAAGTCCGTCTCATCCTGCTATGGATGAAGTTTGGTGGGCTGTACATACTACGCTCTGAGTGTTTGCATACGCGAGTCTCACGCTTGTCCACATTTGGCCTCCACGGCGCCAAAATCTTACTTCGGGCGGTAGTTTTGGAGCTCGCTCAGCGGAGCGGGAGCATGGGATTTTGGGCACCGTTGTCTTGGGCCCTCATGGGACGGATCATATCATTGTTTCCCTTCGACGTCGACCCTTGTTAACATCGAACTTCGTGATAAATTCGCATGCCAAGTTTCACAATTCATCAGAAGTATAATTAGAGACAGTGCCTAGCCTACAGGATCCCCACCGGATAAGCCCTAGGTATATCCCTCGTATCTGGCACGATCTTCGGCACTTCTCCCAACCGCACGCTCTCGACGGCGGCTTCCGTACCTTTCGGCATCCGCCTCACTCTCTTCACCTCTGCGATCAATTTCGCCGTGTTCAACAGCCTCGCCTCCGTCCACGGCATGCCCAAGATCTCCATACCGATCGGGATCCCTACCGGCGCATCCGCGGTACTTGGCGAGAAGCCGGCCGGAACGGTCACGACTGGAAAGCCGGTGACCGCGGCTAGGATGCCGTTGCGGCCGGATTGAGAAGGCGATCCGATTTTGACGACGAGGTTGGCTTGCTCGGGGTAGATTAGAGCGTCGAGCGAGTGGGCCTTGAACGTATTCTCGAGGGCGACTGTGAGATTTTGGATCCCAAGTTTGATGCCTGCGTAAGTAATGTTGTCGGTCGATGACACGAGAGAAGTGTCGACGTAGGAATATTGACTTGGTATCACGAGGTATTTGCCACTGGAGTACAATTCGGCTAATGTTGATGGATGTGTACCCTGGAGGGAAGCCCGTGATAGGTACGTATCCATCTCTTGACGGTACTCGAATCTCTGGGTATCAAAGGCGTTGCTAATGGCAGTGGAGTTGAAAATATTCGACGTAATAGTGACGACGGTCGCACCAGCGTTGGTAAGTGTAGCATTTACGCCATTGAAAACTTGATTGACCGGTGTTGTTTCGTTGCTAGCTGTGCGGTTGAAGAAGCCTTCGACCAGGCCAAAACGCATGCCTTTGAGAGAGCCGCCGTAGAGCGCAGCAGAGTAGTCTTGACCAACTGAGCTGAACGGTATCAAGGCTGTAGCATTGTCGTCAGGATCGTAGCCAACGCTTGCCATGACCGTGAGAGCAACAGCGAGATCATCAACAATCCGAGCAATTGGTCCAATGGCATCTTGAGTGAAAGAGATGGGAATGATACCCGCGCGAGATATCAAACCCCTAGTAGGTCGAACACTGAACAAACTATTTGCACTTGCGGGACTGCGCAGCGAGTTGACTGTGTCTGTCCCAGTGCCGAAAACGGCAAAAGATGCTGCAACCGCCGCGCCTGTGCCTCCGGAGCTGCCACCTGGGGTCCGGGTGTGATCATAGGGATTGACCGTCTGACCGCCGAGCGATGAAACAGTCAAGCCTTCCAAAGCTAGTTCGTGGAGGTTCGTTTTACCTAGGATGATGGCGCCAGCGTTTTTCAGGGCAGTAACAACGGCTGCGTCGACTGTTGGTTGGGAATTTGCGAGGTCCAAACATCCGCCTGTTGTATTCATGTCCGAAGTATCATAATTGTCCTTCACTAGCACTGGGATGCAGAACAGAGCCCCGGTTGCATTTCCGGCGGCCAGAGCATAATCCTTCTCGTCCGCGATTGATAATGCATTTGGGTTCAGTGTGATGATGGCATTTATGGTGGGGTTGTATGCTTCAATGCGGGCGATGAACGACTCGACAAGGCTGCGGCAGGACGTAAGATCGCTGTAGAGGGCATTGTGGACTGCTTCGATTGTAGACTCTCGTACGTCGTAGCTATCGATTTGAGCAAACGTGATGTCGATGACGAGAGCGAACCATGCCAAAACTGTCAAAGCGGCATTTGTAGGATGCATTTGAAGTACTTTTCGTTACTGTAGTGCGTAGTAGCAATCGACAGCACCATAAAGTATTCATACGATATACGATACCTATGCCATGGGCCAAAAAGATAATGTCTGAATGGAAGTCGCGGTCTGACGACAAAGGTTCCGCTATCGGACACTTGCGCTAGCTCGCGATAGGAAGGTGCTCATCGACAATTGGCTTTCAGAAAGACAGTACAAAATAGAGTGATGGAGTTATAAGAACTTTCTTTACTCTTCTTCTCCTCACAAGTGGTGTCTACATACATATCAGAATGTGAGAGTGCATTCAGTGATGACTGAGCTGAGCATTCTTCCTCGAATTGATGTTGTTTTTTGATCACCTACCCTTGCCGTTCCGCAAGCCCCACGACCTTTTCTTTCTTGGCCTCCGTACCGGTACCGCCAATCTCGGCGATTTGATCCACACCCTGGTAATCTGGAATATCTAGATCATACTTCTCTGCGACGGACTGCGGTATGAACCTGTCCGATAAGCCTATGATACGAAGAACCTTGGTAATATAATGAGTGAGGAAATTACCTTCCACCAACGAAGTGCGTGCCCGTGAAATGCTTAACAAGCGGCTTTGGTGCAGTCAGACTGATTAAAGTTGCTGGATGGAATTTGGCACCTGGGCCTGATGCGGGCGGACCATCTTCGATACTCCATGACGATGGTGCGTCGACAGATAGTACAGGGACTTTGGTGGTCTCCATAGCAATGATCGGATCCTTGAAAGGGTCTCGCACCTCGCCCGAGAAACTAAATCCTGGAGAACGTGAGTTTCGAGACGGGTCTTGGAGCTTTACTGGCAATACCGAAGATGGCGTCTACTACATGATCTGTAGTCTTCAAGGAGCCATTAAAATCTTCGGTAAATGGCACGTCCAGATTCTTCAGCTGAGTAGCCAGACGCTCGTAGAGGTCGCTCTTGCTTTGCTTGGGATAGAAGATGGTCGGTTGATATCCGTAGTGCCAAAGATGACGAGCGGCAACGAGGCCATCGCCACCTGTATCTATAAGCTGAGATAAAAGAGACTTGACAGCTATATCCTATACCGTTGTTGCCGGGTCCACATGCCACTAAGATCTTCCTTCCATTGCTTGGTGGATGAACTCGGTAGACTAAGCGCAGACTTTTTCAGAATCGCCAGTCTCAGAGACCAAATTGTCTACGAACCTGCTTGAGAGACCGAGAGGCCGGCCAATTCCATCAATTGATCAAGGGAGAAGGCTCCGATGCTCATGAGGTCTTTGTCCAATGCTCCGGCATTTTTGGCATTGAGAGTCTGGTGATCATTGTTAGCTCGTCGCGGAGATGGTAGATACTGATTCATACTCTGAGTGCCATGGTTGATGGGTCTTATCCGTACGCGTTCTGTAGATGCCGGATATTGGAGGGGAAAGGAAAGAAAGAAAGAAAGAAAGACGGACGATGACGACATGTCCCTCCAAGACTTCAGCACGTCAGCGAAGCTGCTGACAACTCTCGCTGTTGTCCCACACGCACAGAAGATCGTAAGGTTTAATCTCTATATAACATGCTGCACACAGTCTGACTGGTCATCGCGCCTTGTGGACTACTCCTTTTACTGAAGAGTATCGAGAACGGTACTGCCCTTCTCGCCTTACAGGGCTGACAAAGCTATATTGTATCGGGACTAGCGCACATTACATGCAGGTCCAAGAATTCTGCATCAGACCTACATCAAGATTATCGAATCAATTTCTCTCCATTCTTCTCTTCCTTTCCCCTGCCTTCTCTCCGTTCATTGTCTGCTAGCTAGGTGGCGAGCCCGATTGACATGATGTAAATATTGCGCCTTTTGTGGATTCCATAATCTCATGCATTGCACTTGATAACATGGTCTTTATCTTTGCATGAAGCAGCGTCTATATAAAAATTCCATATCTAACGGCCTGAAGCCATCTCTCTGGAGAATTTGAACTCGGCAAGAGTACCCATTTTCCACACACAATCTTCATGGACTTGGGCCAGGCATCAGAGGCTGAGTCTGAATACGTCATAAAGACATTTTCGAG
Source organism: Letharia lupina (assembly GCF_014066315.1). Classification (NCBI taxonomy): domain Eukaryota; kingdom Fungi; phylum Ascomycota; class Lecanoromycetes; order Lecanorales; family Parmeliaceae; genus Letharia; species Letharia lupina. Next base: position 275,310 of record NW_023502976.1, read on the forward strand.
AGAGAACAAGACGACACTGCTGAGCAGATATCACACTGAGGGGTGCTGTACGCCCACGCTGGATGTGCCTCTCTTGGTCACATTAAAATATTTACTTGAATTTCGTCATACGTGAGACCAATGCACCAACTTGACGCTGAAACCACCACAAGCTATGTAGCTCACTTGATGAACTCAGTCGAATTGCAGTACAGTCAACCGTTTCTGCGTCAGAGACGTATTATCCCTGATCAACGTCCTGTTTCGGATATTGTCATACACAGTGTCCCCTTCCCCTTCCCTTACCTCCCCTTCTTCTCTGACGCTCTCAATGCTCGTTTCCGGCAAATTTAGAAGAGCAGACGCTCGCCTATCAAAGCCAACAAAGACCCCGGTTCAGCATCCTCATGAGCCTTGCTCTCAGGCTCCGTGACTTCTTCAGACTGGTTCTCATGACCTGCAACCTCCGTTTCCAGATGCGAGTCCGATGAGGATGTGTTGTGAATCCATCGGGACCTAAGTTCGTCGGCGCCAAGGAGTCCATTGCACTCGGGACAGAATCTGAAATCCCATGGCTCGTAGTCGACCAGGGTACCGCAATGTTCGCAAGGCATGACGGCTTCGTCTTTGTATCCGGGATCTCCGAAACCGACGTAGATTCTCTTGCCGCCTGGGTAGTGGTGATGTCTGACGCCGCAGTCGAGACAGTAGTGTTGCGCTGGGTTCCAGGTGGCATAGTTGAAGCAGAGCGTGTGGTGTCTGGCTGCCGTTAGATGGCGCTGGAAGCGGCTGAAATGTTCCTTCTGCAGGAGGCGGTTGCAGTAGAAGCACGTTTCATAGCCTTGCGGTATGATTTGCCATTCCTCGAGCATGCCTAACGACGGCCCGTATGGGTAAGCTAGGAAACTTTTGATGGTTGGAATTTCGACGACGCGATAGAAGAGGGTGGATGTTTTTTTCAGGGACCAGGCGTCGTCGTAGTTGAGGTAGCTGATGATTTCTTGGCGGAGCTCTTCTGGGATGGTGGAGATGGTCGGTGGAGACATGGCGCTTTGACTCGAAAGCTAAAAGGGGCGATGCCTAGAGTGTTGCAGGAACACAGAATAGATGGCCTGTCAAAGCAGAACTTCGCGGGATGGCCTGGGTTTTATCAACAGGCAAAACGTTGATATGCTTGCAAGTAAAGATCTTTCCCACTCGCGGATGCCACAGATCCAAGTGCTAGCCAGAGTATGCCATGTGAACGTCGTTCAGTATAATTATAAAGAGAACACGGCGCTGACTGGTTGCTACCGGTAATGCGAGAGCTGGCCAGAATATTCTTAAGCTCACAGTGCGAAAAAAAAGGAAAGCTCAGGTGATCGAAGATCAAGCAACGGGGTAATAGTAGTAGGAAAGTGTTGTCGGCTTTGTTAATGCTCTAGAAGTATTGAAAAGGCAGGCCAAAGACACTTTTTAATGGAATTTAGATCCCATCAATGGGCAGAGGTAGGGTAAATAATTTATCCAGTAGTCTTCCTTGCTCATGCCAGTTGAAAAGGTGATCTTTAGATCGCTGATTACCTCAGATTTCCATATCTCAGTCAGCCTTGCATTGGTGGCTGTGCGGAGCTTGCTTATCTAAACCCTCGGGGCCGGGTAGGTGTAGTGAAACTTCCAGCCCTATCAAGATTTCCTTGCCATTTCTGTGACGCTCCACCTTGATGCACGCACATTTACTAACGGCGGTCGGAATATCGCAAATCAAACGACTTCAAGTCTCAGGCCGAAGTCTTCATTTTATGAGAATATCATGCTTAGTTCCACGATTTTTTTCCCTCAGCTACGAAAACCCTCCTCATCACCTCATGTCACGGTTCCAGCCTACCTTCCAGCCTACCTTCCACGCATGCGCCCCAATCAGGCCTAGCGTGGCTTGGCACTACTTACATCCGTGGGCTTCACACCATAGATAGTCTTTCATCTGACACCTCACTTCTAGCCAGCCCACTATCATTGTGATACCATACCCCTCAATCTTATTTCCGAATACTGCCGATTAATCGTAAGCCTTCAGTCTTCGACAGAAGGTTTATGATCACTTGCTGAGCTGGACACAGTAACATACTATTCTACGTCCACAAGGATGGACCAAGGTCCTTGGTATAGTAGACTCTATTCAATGATAAATATAATAGGAAAGGGTGTCATAACAACAATGAATCGTCCCATAGGTACAATGTCTGGAGAAGCCCAGCGACGTTCCAACCCCCGCAACTTCCTAAGCCTACCTCCAGAACTACGCCATGTCATCTACCGCCACCTGCTCATTCCGAGTCCCATTGTGAAAATGAAACGGAAGGCTTACGATCTCGAGCCCGCCATCCTACTTGTCAACAAGAAGCTTTACCAAGAAGCTTTGTGGGTGCTTTACCGAGAGAATGACTGGATCCTGTTGCACGTTAAGGCCCCCTTTCAGACACATCTGGACGGCTGGCATCTAGAGAATGATTTCCAACGTTATCCTATTGTACCTCTTGCTGAAAAGAGCTTTAGCCAAAAGCCATGTCTAGAAGTGGAAATTTGCGAGACGGGCGCTCAAGTGCGAGGCAGGGCCGGAGGGGACCCAAGAAGATTCCTAGTCTCGCTGGATGGCTTGACCAAGGTCTGCCAAATACTAACTGCGGCCAAAAACACATCGAGTCTGGAAATCATTCTGAGTTTCGTCGAAGTGAAAGCCGATACCCTAAATCAGATCATGGATTGCCTAGAAGAAGTCTGCGGATATGGCAACGTTGTTGCGAAGGGACTGGACGCTGAAGCTACACAAAAAGCAATCAACAAGGTCATGATGGCGGAGGCATCCACCGGCAAAGAGACGCTAGAGCGGACCACTAAGTACGAGGCCGGTATCACTGAACACATCGCTCACGGAAGATACATCCCAGCCATGAAGGCCTGCCAGGATGGTATGGCGTACATAGACTTTGTTTACAACAACTTGGGCAATCGGGACTTGAATCCTCACTCCAGCCTGGTCCCGACACTTCTAAAGTTCACGAATTTTGCTTTGAAGCATGCTCGCTGCTGCTTGGCTTGCGAAGATTTTCAATCAGCCCGCGAAATCATGAACCTTCTCCTAGGTTCCGATCCTCACACATCGCTCTATCAGCCGAGTCGTCCATATGTTAGTGAGGCCCACTTCTACTATGGACAGTCGATGGTCGCAGGCGGGGCCGAGAATGCTGCTGCGTTCAGTTTCTTCCGAGCACTGGATGTAGTTCCCTCCCACGAAGGAGCTAATGCGGAGCTTGACGCAATGGAAGTCAGACTCGCACTCCGAGGGCCAGATGCCGAGACACAGCGGGTTAGGCAAAACCTCCAGACCCTTGGGGCCTGGCGGCACAGAAATGAGCAAGACGGGCGCCTGCCCCACGCTGAGCGCACAAAGCGTATCTCAGAGTTTCTGCTGTCAGACGATGAGAGGATACCTTTCGAAAAGCGATTAAAAGCGATTATCGACCGCAACGTAAGCTATTTCCAACAGCAGGAACCACCTTTTAGCAAATTCGTTAATCTGAACTAGGGACTCGAATTAATTATCGACACTCTTGACTCAGTCCCTTCGCGCGATTCGGCCTTCATCTTCTGTGTAGGCGTGAGAGTGCTCGGGGACGACATTCTGTGAAAAAAGACAAACATGCGGTGGCCGCTGCAAGAGGCCTGCTCGCATCAGCACTAGTCGCCACCGACCTCAGCTACCAGGCGACAGCTACTGAGTCCTTCGCATGCATGTCTCTACACAAGGCAATCTAATGACATCCTTGCCTGAGCTCCAGGGACATTTTATCTACCATGACGCAGTCATGGAATGTTATGTTTCAAGACCTTTCAACGTGCGAGCACGCGGCGACTAGAAAACCTGAGGTGGGGGGGTATGTAAGGGTTCTGAGTTGATGTTGACAAAACACGTACGCTCCTTAGGAATACAATCAAGCTTTTTGAATATCCCTGAATAAAAGCCCGTTCACTCCGTATCCATCTCCAGTCAGACCTAACCCATGACTATGACTTGAATCACGAAATCTCCACTCCTCATCTGCTCCTAGTAAATCGTACACACCATAGTCATAACTAGTCACGTGTCCAAATAACCGAACCCTCTCAACGCCAGCGCTAGCAGGCCTGAACAGGCATCTGGTATCCTCACCCCAGCCCAGCACCACGCATTACCCTGCCTATACAGCATGCACCTATCGGTCCAACATCAATAGCTAGACACAGGCGTGGGACGGCGGCACCAAAGAACGTTCTAGCTCTGAAAGAGACGAGATCGATCAAACAGCCATCCGCTGCTATGAACGAGTATACAGACGGCTCGCCGCTTCCAAATAACATCTCCACGAGGCCTACCGGATCCGCTCAGCCGCAACCTCATCACTCGATAGTCACGCACCTGACAAAGCCGGCGGACCGTTACAGAGTTCCCCGGCTGGTTGTCGACGGCTGGGTAGAAATGTCAGGGTCACTGGTGACTGCAAGGATGCGTTGCAACTTCCCACTTCGTCACGGATGAAATCCGCCCGTTTAGCTAGTTCTAGCCAAAGTGTCGGCGAGGGATCCTATCGAGGGTAAGAAAGGGTTTATAGGCTATATTTGGCATGATTAGGACTAGAGGCTGTGCGACTACTGTGTGGTCAGATGGGGTATATATGATAGGTAGGATATAAGGAAGGAAATTCATGTAGGTGGGTATGGATCTGATATAATATATGACTACTATATGGTCAGATGGAGTATATATGATAGGTAGGATATAAGGAAAAATTTCATGTAAGTGGGTATGGATCTGATATAAATGCAAAAGTCGCTCTGGAGATTTGTCACCCGATTTGGGCTTGTGGCACATAGAAAACCAGATGCATTCGGGGGTCATATCTCAGCCTTCCGACCCAACACAGAGCAGACAAGCGGGACCCACGAAGAATGATGACGGGAACGAACGTGGTGACTTTCTATCTTACAGACCACCCCAAAAAAACCCCCACATCCCTCCTCACCGGCATCCGCCTCAAAAAGACCAAATACCCCGGCCGGAACCCCATTCCTCCTTGGCACCCCCGCATCGAAGTCCAACCGACCCCCTCGCCCCTTCCCCATCCGTCTCGAGCCCATACCTCCAGTGCGCCAACTAAGGCTGCTTCGGGTCAGCAGGGCACGTACTCCCGATGCAGCAACTGATCAAATTAGTCCCGCAGCCGGCGCCGGCGCCGAAGTCGTTGGGATAGGTGAACGCGGCGCCGGCGCAGGGGGCGAAGAAGGGCGGCGCGGGTCCGGGGGTGGCCTGGGGGCTGTTGCTCGAGGGGTTGAAGCAGATGGCGCTGGGGCCCTGTACGCGGATCCGGGAGTCAGCATTTGCCCATCCGAGGTGGGAAATGGAAGTCTGGGGAGTGTGAAAGGTTTTCCCTGCTCCGGGAACGTTTCGTGCGACTCGATTTCCAATACCAGATGGGAAGAGGGGTCGGCTCCGAAATATACGTACCTGGGAGGGGCAGGGGGGGCCGTCGTCGTGGTAGAGGGGGATGTTGCAGCCGGTTACGACGCCCGTGCCGGGATCGCCGCAGGAGCAGACGATCTGGGATGATTGGTTAATAAAGACGCGGTGGATTGGAGAGTTATTGGGGAGGTGGATTTGGTGGGGGGAGAAAGAACGAAGGGAGAGGGAGGGACAAGGGAGTGGAGCTTACGGGAATACTGAAGCCCTGGACATAGCTGATATCGACGAATGGCGCACCGTTGTCGTAGCTCGCTTCGATCAAGCTGCCACGGTTGATGTAGTCGGGATCATTGTCTTTGCCGATGGCGATGCGACCGGCCCAGTTGGCGGGATAGACGGCTTCGAAAGAGTCGCCAATGGCGCCGTTGCCGGGGTAGCTGATTGCGGTTGGGGAGCCGGCGTTGTGGCCGAAGGAGGCGTAGAGGCCGCTGGGTTTTGGTTAGCGTGTGTGTTCTGATAGGACGCTCAGGTTGAGAGAGGCGGTTATGGCTTACCTTCCGAAGGAATTGGTGACGCTGATGGTCAACGGTCCTGCAACTTGGGGTGCGGGGGCATCGTTGACCAGGGGCGCGGGGGTGATGCGGGGTTGAGCACTGCCTGTGATTCCGCTAGTGTAGATGATAGGTTCGGCGATGGCTGGGATGGTGAAGGCGAGGACGAGTCCCACGATCTCAAGGTTGAAATGCATGGTGGTTGAATATGATGCACTATCAGTGAGTGATGGAAGGGTTGCAATAAATAGGGTTTAAGAGCCGCTGTAACTATGAGAGAGAGGTTCGAATGGAGGTCTTGATGATGGAGGAGATAGGAAAGATATTGCGGCATTGTAGAGGCTTTATATAACAAATCTGAGGCCCCAATTTCCACAAAACAGCTCAGCTCGTTCCTTTAGGCCGCTTGCTATCCAGGAATGTTTAGGTTAGACCGACCGTGCGCAACGAACACGACTCTGTGTATGCCTGGTCCCTGTCAAGTAATTGTGGAGGAGGGTCCCGTGGAGTTTCATTAACGAAATGGTAGCCATTCTGATTGGCGATCTGCAGGACCTCTCCGAAGAGCTTGTTCTCTGCACGTGTAGTCTAATTGGAAAAAGAGGAGAAGCAGCGACGTGTAAACTCCACCAACAACTTAGGCATCCAATCCAATTGGCATATCCTTCGAACGTGCCATGAAACATTGCGGCACGCTCGCAAGATGCCTGCTAAAGATGACGTTCGTGTCCGAACAGGGAGTTGCCGTAAGACCCGAGATGTCTCCTAAAAGGTGAAAATTTGGTGCTCAGCTCGGATTCGGGCCCGTGTAAGATGTAACGTTCTATACGAGACCAGTGACCGAGGTATCAAGCCTCAATACTGCCTTTCGGACCCGCTGTGTTCGCTTTCTTTGGTGGTGATAGCGTAAATTCATTCATGCACAAGATACATCTTCGAAGGGTAGAAAAAGAAACTCTGTTGCAGGATGATAGAGATCCGCCATAGGGTTTTCAGTACTGTTGCCTGAGGCAGTAACGCGGCCCACGAGCCCGGGCAGATGAAAGCCGTAATTCGATGTGGCGCTGATAGAATCAGGGATCTCACACGTGTGTATCCCTTTTTGATACCTATACACTCCCTCGAGTCGGGTCAGTGTCCGCGGTTATCAGAGTAACAGGCAGCCAAGTAGTTATGCGCACTGGGAAGGGCATAATTCAAGTATGCACTTGATTAGATGAAGATCCCTCCATTCCTATCTAGAGTAGTACTACGCATTGCCTCGATTGTAATGTGACACTTGCTTTTTTGTTCGCTTGGCGAGGAACTCCTCAGGGCCATCAGACCCCAGACATATGCAAAGGTGTGATGCACATTTTTTGATGTGTGCTTTGAATTGATCTTACAGAAAATGGATCCAATAACTTAGATAATGAAATGGACTCGACTGCTTGGATGGTTCAGGGTGTGAGGTATTTTCTTCGATGCAGGTCAAAATTGCTGTGGTTTGAGGCAATTCTGTAGGAACGGATCCGACTGCATCAATAGTCAAGGATGTGAAAGACTTTCTTCGATCCAGATCAGAGTTGCTGAGCCAATATCGTCGACACTAACCCGATCTAAGGGTTGTACATATCTTGAAAAAGGGTGTACACGTATGAGATTCCTAAAACCAAGTGTAGGTCAAAGGCGCTGACCTACCACTCTTTTTGGAGAGACTGGGACTGCCACAATTTGTCTCCCATGGAATCGGACGCCCGATGTACGATAGATCATGGCAATACTGAAGGGTAAGTCGTCCTACGTTAGCTCATTTCGGAAATCTCCCGGGCCTAGACTTCAAACCATCAAGGCAAACGTGGAGGCTGAAGGTAACCCTGCCCCAATACAGTCAACAGCCTTGCCAATTCTCGACTAAAACACGTAATGAGACAGTGTATCCTCGGAGCGGATTGGGGCCCAGCAAGTGTCGTGCGGACATGGACCATCGCATGTGGTTTAGTGGGTCAGCCCGTTGCTCGTTCCTGATCTTTGACTGGCTACCGAGCAGAAAATCAAGAAAAACACCGGGGTTTACCCGGGGTCCTCTCACACACTTCCAGGTCTTTTGGGGGCACAGCATGGTATGACCCGGTCTGCTTCTCAGAGAATGTTTGCGGTGCCTCTTTATGACGTTTGACAGGCTTCTCTGCGCATTCGTGGTTGCCACATCATTTGTCCCAGTGCAAACGGACCGCCGCCAGAGCATGCTCCACTGAAAATCGTTTTCGTGGATAGAGCAGTCTTGAGGAAGACCACATGATCGTGGAAGAAACATGGAACACCTATCCACTGATGCAGTGGGCAGCATCTTTGACCGGACCGAGGCACCAGGAGATTTTGCGCCAATTTCCCTTTCCAGACTCCAATGGCCATGTGGGCTGTAGACTGTTTTCTTCCTACTCGAATCGATTGTCGCCGTACCTTCCGTCGTATAGGTATTGCCATGGATCGTTCCTTCCCTTTGCAGTAGGTAACATCAAAGCCCAACCAGAAAAATCAACGTCCGCAAAGAGTTGGATCTGCAAGATCCCCTTTGTTACGCCTCAATTCTCAGCGTAGTGGAGATTTGCATTGATCAGTTAATAAGGGGCGAATGCACCAGTGTGGCCCGTGACGGCGGCCTCGAACTCTCAGCCGAACTCTCAGCGCCGCCTCCGTGTACCTGACAGTTTCTGCCTCATGTACGCCTGATGATTGCCTTGAGAATTTGGCCCGTTCAAACTTATAAAGTGTTAAGGTAATGCTCTGGTTTATACCGTAGCGAGTGACGGTGGCTTTTTCTAAGGGTGAATATACGGTTCCTTTACGGCTCCTCAAGATAAACGTTAAAAGCCCTCCGCCTGTCGACGGTGATAGTCTTTCGAAGTTACGATGAAATCTCTAGAAACGTTTCTACAATTTGTCAACGGTAATTTTTCGATTAGCGTGAAGCCCTAGATCCGATTTAGCGATTTCGAAATGGATAAGATTGCTTGGCAAAAAAAATCGCGCCCCCCCTCCGGCTTTGCCACCAAAAATCCAAAAAATTTCAGGAAAAGCTATATTTTTCTTATCTAGATTCATGAATTTTTATTATTCATTAATCTTATTTATATTAAAGTTATACTGATTTATTAATTCTATTACTTTTTTTTTCAGATTAATTTAAAGAGAATATTTTTGATAATCTTGATTTTGTATAGAAGAGTATATTCACTTCGTCACTTTACTTAATAAAGATAAAAATTCAATTTAAAAAAAATTGACAAAAAAAAACTAATAGAACTTGTTAAAGAAACTAGATTTTATATAGAAAAGACTTTTTTACAATTAATATTCATAATTTTAGATAAGAAAAACAAGATTTCTTTTTGGATTTTTTTGGATTTTTGGTGGTAAAGCCGGAGGGGGGGCGCGATTTTTTTTGCCAAGCAATCTTATCCATTTCGAAATCGCTAAATAGGGTTAAACGACAGCCCCCTAACCCCTTAGTCTTCACACTCTGTAGGCTAAGTATCGCAGAGGTTACCCGGGTTACAGCTCGGCAGGGGTGAAAAAAAGTTCGGCAGGGGTGAAGCTTCGGCATATGCTCGCTTCACCCCGGATGAACTCATAGCATATGCTGAACGTATCCGTTTCACCTCGGATGAACTCGGGCCGAGTCTAAAATGATATCGGCACTTTAGGGGGAACAAGGCATATACTAGGCATATGCTATTGACTTCTAAATTTCTAACTACTAAAAGAAGTAATTCTCTACTATTAATAGTTATAATAGATAAATTATTAAATAAATCTGCATATACTAAGCATCAGCTCCGCATATCCTATGTGTAACGATTATCTCATATATATAAAAATCACTAGACTGAATTTTTTTTTTTCACCCCCGATGAGGTATTAGCATATGCTGAGTGTATCCTTTTCACCCCGGTGAGGTGCATATACTTAGCATCTACTCACCCCTGCCGAACTTTTTTTCACCCCTGCCGAGCTGTGAGCCCGAGGTTACCCCCGCGAGAAAATTATCTGAATCGATTATGTTTGAAGTCAGATATCTAAGCGCGTTGATGATCTTCTCTGTATACAAGTAGTACTTTCGAGTATTTGACTTGGTAGTAAGATTATTTCTAAGGTGTGGCAGTATCCCATTAAGATCTCGGGTTTTACTTGGTAACGTACTTTATATGATGCGTGTACCTACTCGTTAATTTATTAGAAACTATTCTACTACCGTTGATTGAATAGAACTGTGTAAGAAATATGACGTAGCCTGAATCTCTGAGTAGTGTGGTACTATTACCAAGTAAAATAACCGCCAATAAGCCGTCCTGCATACGAATACTGTATAGATACAGTTACCAGAACTCATAGCCTCAACCCCTGAGTGTCGCAATGTGAGAAGGCAACGTGAAACACGTGGGAAGTCTCGTACTATTGGACTGTCGTTTGCCAAGCACGACTAGTCTGCGGGAGACACGGGAAACACGCGGCATCTCCTACAAGTAATTACAGGGTTGACCGACGTGCCGATGAAATGATTCGATAATCTCCCGCCCTCTCGTGCCTCAACAACGACTTCTGTCCTTGCGATTTTCTCATTCTTCTCCTCTCCTTGTCTGCTTCTACCACTATCCCGGTATGGCATCCATGTCTCTGTGCTCGAAGCTATTCATATTCTTCGGTCTCATAAGTATTCTATATTTCTACCATGTGCGGAACTCAGGCGCTTTATCTCCACTGGGAACCGCGGGGTCGGCACCATCTAAACAGAATGGACTCCTCGGCCTTACGGGCAGCAAAAAACATCCAATCGAGCTGCTTGTCGAACATGCAAGGGTGAAACATGTCAACATGGTCAACAGGCAGTCCAAGACTTTAGACCAGGCCGTTACCGAGTACAAGAGAAGATACAGTAGAGAACCTCCGCCAGGATTCCACCACTGGTACAAAGCTGCCGTCGACGCCAACGTCCCAATCGTTGATGAATATGACACGGTCATGGCAGCTTTCGAGCCCTTTTGGAGCGTATCTGGTAAAGAGATCCGGGCCAGGGTGCAGGAAGCGATTTCTCCCCCAGTAGGGAAGACGCCTATAATCGGAGTTCACCTCAAGGACCAGAATGTCTCACTCACTTACAATGGTAACATGAATCGTCCATGGTATGGCCTGATTCTCAAGGATTGGATCGAGCATCATATGGACCACCTTCCTAATATGGAGATCGCTTTTAATTCGCATGATGAGCCCGAGGTAGTGGTTCCCCGCGACGAGCTGGAAAGAAGTCTTGAAGGATGCCCAGCCCCACAGAAACACGAGATTGGCAAGCCAAAGGAGCAAGCTGAAATGCATGACCCTGAAGTCGTCTATTTCGATTTTCTCCGCAGACACAGGACGTGGGACCGTGTGATCGAATCATGCCCTCTGGACTCTGCAAGCCGTTCACGTAAATCATCAGAGCCCGATAAGAGCGCCGATTATACCGACGGGCCTCTCTTCATTCAAAACATTACGCGCGCCAAAGACATCTGCGAGGAGACCGATGCCGCTTCGCTACACGGCTTTTTCACTTCACCTGATGGTTTCGTCCTGACCAATTCCCTCGTACCTGTTTTCACAAAGTCCAAAGCATCCTCCTTCCAAGACCTGCTCCTACCCGCCGTGGACTACGACTCACGACTCAGTGAAGGCACTTACAAAGAATACAATCCAGACGAAGACATGCCATGGGAGGAGAAAAAGAACCATCTCTACTGGGCCGGGACATCCATCGATGGCTATTATCAAGATAGCAACTGGAAAAACATGCAGAGAGTTCGCTTCGTGAAGAATATGAATAACCCAAGCCTGCCCGTCGCCCTCATGCGTCGGGACGAGAAATCCGGTCGTTGGAAAGCGCACAATGATACCATGGGAAGCCTGTCGAAATATGCAGACGTGAAGTTCACGTTGCAAGATATGTGCGCTGAAAAAACTTGCGAGGAGATGAGAGATCCAGAGAACGGTGTTGTCTGGAAGGGAAAGGAACCTGCCACGGAGCCTTACGCCAATCGATTCCTGATGGACGTTGATGGCCACACATTCACAGAACGCTTTCGGCGCTTGCTCAGCTCGAGGAGCTTGGTGTTCAAGATGACTATGTTTCAGGTGATTCTTCATCCTCAACAAGTGCGCTTAGCCTTGGTCTTGCTAACATAATGATCTAGGAGTGGCACAACGATTTCCTGGAACCGTGGGTGCACTACGTGCCTATCACCTTGGGTATGAAAGAGCTGCCCGAAACACTGAGATTTCTAGCAGAGACGCCAGAGGGGCAGGTAATCGCGAAAGAGATTGCAGAGGCCGGAAGGGAATGGGTGGGCCAGGCATGGAGGGTTGTCGATATGAGAATCGCAACGTTCAGGATTCTGCTGGAGTACGCGAGGCTGTATGGGGAGGAGAGAGATCGGACGGGCGAATGCCCTTGGGATCGAAAGGGGCGAGGGAAAAGCTGAAAGGGGACGCGTGAGTGGAGCCGAATGTGGAGTCAGCGAAAGGGAATTTACTGAGCCCGGTGTGTAGTCGCTGAATTGTGGAGCGCGCTGAAGCAGCGGAAGGGATGGTGGCCAGGGAGGCTACACGCCCTGATGACCTGTCACCTGTCACCGATGCTTCTTCGTATCAATGCCCTTCGCCGACTTCAAGAAATTGAAAGCCAGCGGCGAAGGACGAAGCTACGCTCTGCACGCCGCGAGCGGTCAGCCGTCCCAATTATAGCGATAAACTTGGCCATCGCTGGAACTTCAATCATTGGCCACGCCGCACTGTCATTGCTGAGGCTGCTGACCCGCAGGTTTGGATCGTCTCGAGCCGAAGCTGGCGGCTGAGATGAGAGATCGAGCGCACTCATGCGGACAGTGGCATCGTACCGCACCTTCCAAGACTGTTGCCTTCAGATGGTAACTTGATGTACATATCGAATAGTTCCATCAGGCCGCAAAGACCACAAGGCTTTCCTGCGGCACTCTCAACTGGAAATTTTGCCATATCTATCCTTTCTATCCTCCCCAGCTATGTCTGAGCGAAATTGGGCCCCAGGTCTCAACATACTTCTGTGTCCCACGAAATATATCGTTCCGATCAACTTTCCGGCCGGGACATCCAGAGCCAAGCGGTCGAGTATGACTTGCCGGGCAATTGCATTGATCTGAAAATTGTGAAGGACCATTGAGAACGGAAAGACTCCCTCCTCAGTACGGGGACTCGGCGTTCGAATCAAAGGCAGAAAAGAACATGGAGCACCAGGGCATTTCAATTCAATCATTAAAATACGAGAACCCTGCGAGGGTCCTCAAAATCCCCGCAATATGCACGATGCATACAAAGCTCCGAAGCTAACCTACAGGAGCCTCAGCGACTCACTGCCGTGGTGTCACCACCGCCTCGGAATCCCTACCTACATCTCTCCTCCAAGCCACTTGAGCATCCATCACGGACGAGCTACCCGCTACCGCCAGTGTCTCGTCGCCCTGGGGGCTACAGAGTGTGCCAGCGGACCATGCTCCGTACAGTATGCGTCGACTCACGGCGCAGCTTGATGCTGTGCACGAGGCTTTATAAACAGGAGGTCGCAGAGTTCCTAATGAGACATCAATTAGACATCGTTGATGCAGGTCTCGATGTGCTAATTCGACTGAAGAAGGCCGTACGAGACTGTGTCGATGATGTCTAGAATTTCGAAGCAAAGTTGACAACGCTGCCTCTTAGTCCATAGAAGCGTACTAGGCAACTCGGCCTCGCTGCCGAACTGAGGGAAATTGCTAGGCTATGTCATCGTACGACCAGCAAGCCAAACTTCGTCCCATCCGAACAAGCGCAGTCCATCATCGACAACTCGGAGCTGATCCTGCCTGCGCCCCATTGAGACGCAACACAGAAGAAGTATCCATCGCCATCAACTTCCTACTCCAAAGCGTAACGTACACGAGACTGGGCTATGTGACGATGCTACAAACGGGTAGTTTGCCGGGCATGGGCTGAAAAGGATCCGGAGAGTCCTATCTGCTGCTTCAAATCACGCCATCTTGAAGGAGCCGGGCCAGCGCGAAAAGTGCATCAACGTCGACCGCGGCTCTTCATCTCAGTCAAAAATAATGCTTACAGTCTACGATATCATTCCCAGATCCTCGGATGTTGTCGAGATTATCGAAGGAGGAGATGTCGATGCGCTGGTTGGATTATTCGCTTCTGATAAAGCATGACCTACAGATTGCGACGAGAAAGGCCGGTCGCTGTTGAGAAGAATATGGTCACTCCTCATCGAAAGCTCTATACTTTACTCTCGTTCAATCTGGCGGTTCCAAGGAGTGAATTACGGATTGAGCGCCCGCCCCGTATAATTTGCAATTCCGGACAGAAATCACCCCCTAGGTTGCACATTTCCCCTACCGCTCTACAATCCGACGCCATCGCATCCCCCGAGATCCCGACCTCCTCGCTTCCCGCCTGCGAAGATGAGCACTGCGAGTGGCTATCGGGATCGGATCGAACCGGGCGTCGAAGACGAGATTGAGTTCGCGGAGGAAGGAGCACGCGGAGGAGACGCTCAGACGCACGAGATCGACGGGATTTCCACTGAAGAGGCGGGGGGGGAAGGTGAGCCCAGTGGTCACTTCTACGAACCTAGCACGCCTTTCAATTACCAGACGGTGCCGATGGGATGACAATCGGACTGGGAGCATAACCGCAACGGGTGCGCAAAGGCGGGATGGCTCGATCAGAACGGCTCTTTGCTATACCACAACCCGTGGTGACATTTCCGAGCAAGTCATGCCATCACCAGTGTGACATTGTTGCTGTTGAAGGGTCAGTGTCGAAACGGCCATCCCTACAAGTTAAGCACCGGGCACCACGCACCGCGATCATGGATTCCATTAAGATCCAGTAACTTGGTCGATCCTATGCTGTAGTAAATCCATATCGGTGAAACACATGCATCGTACAGGACTTTTCCGAGAGTATCCATCTCCCATCCTTCCCCACAGCGCAGCGAATTTGAGCACTTCCTTCGCGCGCGCGGTCCTGCCATGCTTGGTGATGATGTGCAGCCGATTAGAAATCGCCAGCGCTAGCATGACGACCACGTTCAAACCCACGACCGCGACGGAAAATTGCCAGATGTTTGGGTTACTGATGCTGGTGCTAATCTCACTAACGTTCATACCGTAGATACCACTAATGATGGTGATAGGCGCAAACCTGGTATGTCGATTGCCTTAGTATTTACTCGACAAGGCCCCCACGTGATGAGGGGTAAGAATCAAGTGGAGGAACGTACACATAAGTAAAAGTATTCATCAGCGCGCTCCACCTCCTCTCCGCCTTCTACCGACGATTGCTCGCCATCTTCTCCCTTGTCTCCCACAATAACTCCGTCTCCCGCACCACACGCTTGAAGTCCTCCTCCAACGCATTCTTCGTCTCCTTTACCAGTCTAACATCTTCACCCTTCCACCCTAAACTCCCACCCCTCTGCACCAACGACAGCGACTTCTTGATGCCCTCTGCATGTCCGACCGTGGTGTCGGATACGCCATTGATGCGCCGATCTTTATCATCTATGCTCGTTATGACGCGGCCCCAGCAGAAGCAGTTGAGGCGGAGGAGAGGAGAAATTGTGAAGAAGGGGGAACTGGTTACGGTTTGGAGGTCGGGGTACGAAAAGGTTTCTAGATAGAGCTCGCGGAAGGTTTTGGTGTTTGGGCTGTAGGCTGCGGGCGGGGGAGGGCGTGAAGCTGGGGGATGGGATGAGGTTCGCGGAGGAGAGATTGATCTTGGCGTGAGAGGTAAAGAGGACGATCCCTAAAGATCGCTTAGTATGCTGGTTCGTGACAACTATGTTTGGGATGTTTGTCGGTGTCACAGGCTACAAAAGATGAATCAAATAATACACAGATGATCAAGGAAGAGTCAGACAACCCATTCCATCCATCACCAGCTGATGGGTGCATTTGAACTGCTTGTAATGCTGACACCTACCCAACATCATCATCAGGCTTGACATAAAACGTAACCTTAAACTTCTCAGCATCCGTCATCAAAGGCGTCGAGAGCTTCGGCACTCCAAACTTTATGCTCGTGAACGGTGCCCTATGATGATCCGACGGCGCAAGAACACGCTTATGCCCACGTAAGCCGGACTGGAAGAGTCTCGGATCCAGATCCAACGAGCTCCCCAGCGCCGCCATTACGCCTGCCGCCAAGTCGCCCCCCTGCTCAGCCATATACGTTCGAACCTTCACGTTGGCAGGCTTCCCCTCATCCCAGAATTTCTTGAGCGCAAGCCCATCGTGTATATCCGGCCGACGCTCAAGGCGGGAAGTGTCTGTGATTTCCAGTATCGATACGACTATCTCTTGATCCTCGATATCCACGCTCATGTATTCGTCCGAGGCTTCAAGATGTCCCAGCCTCCCTGCACCAGGTCGTGGACGTACTCACGGTACGGTAGAGGCGTCTTCGTCGACTGGTTGCTTTGAATCATAAACAGCTCCTGATAGCTCTTTAAGAGTTTCGGTTTCAATCGTCAGATCGATGTCACATGGTGCAGAGCCTAGTAGAGGCTCGATCCGTCGCCTGAAGTCAACCCACCCAGTTTCGTTCTCGTCCTCCGCTCCAATGACCACAAGTGGATTTGGCTTACGGTCTGTTAGCATTGTAGTAGTGACCCAAGTCAGATCCGTATGATTCTCTAAGTACGCATCAATCCTAAGCTCAAGGGACGCTTCGTACCATCGCACAAGCTCAGGATGTGCCGATTACTTGGGCGCGAGCGCGAGCGTTGGCTCTGGCATATCAAGGGCTAGTGTCGAAGCAGGATGCCGTTGCTCCAAGCGGGGAGATACTGCTTTCGGTGGCTTTGGTCCGGGCATGGTGGAAAGTGTCGGTACAGAAGCAATGACCTACAACAAGGTGCCAGGCGTCCAGGGGAGCTATGGAAATTGTGTAATTGAAGCTAGTGAGCAGGCAAATCAGCGAAAATGGAATAGAGGCAAGATGTGTCACAGGAAGGCAAATAATTGTAGAAGTGGAAGCCTTTAAAGTGTATATAAAGTGACTTCAATGAATAGGGCGCTTGATATTGGAAATCTAGTGGCTTGGCACTAGATTTGAGGTAAGGTACCAACGATGATTGAGCATTAAAGAAAGCAAGCTTTCCAATCAAAGTCTCCGCGAAGCTCACACCCTCTCTACATCTCCGCTCAACCAGCAATGGTCCTCAAAATCCGCCTCGCCCGCTTCGGCAAACGCAACGCCCCCTTCTACAACATCGTCGTCGCGCAAGCCCGGTACGCCAAACCCTCCTTCCCCCTTCCCCTCAACCCATCTCCACCCCCAACCTCCTCCCCCCTCGATTCCACCCATCCGCAAACCCCGCTAACCCCCGCTTTCCCCGACCCCCAGAACCGCCCGCAACTCCAAACCCCTCGAAGTCCTCGGCACCTACGACCCGATCCCGAAACCCGCCCCCCAGGGCGAGGGCAAACCGTTCAAAGATATAAAGATGGATACGGCGAGGGCGAAATACTGGTTGGGAGTGGGCGCGCAGCCGAGCGAGCCGATGTGGAGGTTGTTGAGTATGGTACGTTACGTTTGGGTGAATTTCCGGTGGATGGAGAGAGAGGACGTAAGAGGTGGGAGGGAGGGAAGGAAGGGCAGGTGAACGAATTGCAGGAGTGGTGCCCGACGCTGGAGAAGAGAAGATTAGGGGACGATGGAATTGATGGGCAGAGTGAGAACGAAATAGCTGATGAAAAGGGTAGATTGGTTTGATGGAGCCGAAATACAGTATACAAAAGATGCAGCAGGCGGAGGCGGAACAGAGGGCGGCGCGGAAGGAGGAGGCTGCGGATGCCTCGGAGGGACGATAACATTAGGGGGTTGATGAGGACGAGCTGGATTAGGTTTAACAGGAAATGCATGAAACGGTGTTTTGCGGGCATCTGATGACTTTGGCGAATGGTAGTCGGCTGCTTACACCATTCGGGGCACAGATTCACCCCGGCGGCGGAGACGGTACTATGATACTGTACAAATATAGCTTTGGATTACAGACGACATAGCTCAAGAGCACGCAGGAGCTAGGGGTATGAGAAGTCTATTCGCGAAATTATATGGCTATAGATCTATGACTCTTCGCTATCAATGAGGCGCAACCACGAACAGCGTGTTCGTGATTAGACAAGTGATCATGACAATGAACCCATAAATCGCAAGCGCAAGACTAAGCCGCCGCAGCAACTTTCTCCGCCATGGTCCGCCCTTCAACATACTTCCGCCAAGGAGACCCTCATCCTCACTACCAGACCCATCGTCCTCATCGTCATCTTCTTTCATCAGCTTTTGGTGATGTGGCGACTCAGGCGAGGATATTTTGTAGTAGAACAATCCAGGAAGGATGAAACTGATACTGGTACTTCCGGTGCTTCCCACGTACGCGAGCACCTTTTCAAGTGATGAAACTGTCATGGCCACTATGTAGCTGAGAACGATGATGGCTGTAGTGATGGCTGCGAAACGTGTTTCGCCCATGCCATCGCCTTTGGGCTTAGTGGACGGTTTAGCAGGTGGCTGCAAGAGACCAGATCTGGATGGAGAACTATTTGCGGAGTCGGCACTCCTTCTCGGCCGCCATTTGAGTACTGCGTCGACGGAGGCCCTGCATGGGTGGACCTGGAGAGGGTAGGAGAACATGACGAGAATGACGATGGCGGCTTTGCCGATGGTTGAGGATATTGATGGCGGGTCTGTTAAGTTGTCAGATACCCAATTATTAGAAAAGAAAAGGGAATAGGAGCTTACACATTGCAACAACATTGCCTCCCACTGCATTACCGAAGGAGAGATACCCAGTAATAGCAACAAGTACATACAGGAACCCTGCAGCACCTATGCTGGCAAAGACCACGGCGGTGGTCCTGAAATGCGAATTATTGCCAATCTCGTTCAGTATTGAGAACATCTGAGGGACCTGTCAGTACATGGAGCCGAGGCGAAAGGCCGATGGACGCACATTTTGATGACATGTATATGCGAAGACAATAACAGGAAAGCTGCTGAAGACCGCGACTGCGCTCGGCGGTTGGACCACTCTGATATCGCCTCTATCCTGCTTGGTATCCCCTTTGATGAAATGGGCGACAACCAGTATGACCAGATACCCAATCGATATCAAAGCCACCACACTCGTATATTTAAGAGAGTCCAAACGCCGCAAGAATGATAGGGGTATAACAATAAGCCTGGTTCCGAATCGGTTAGCCATGGCTTAATGCCGCAAGCAAGGATCATCGCAGTGCTCACATAAACGCAGTAACCCAAAAATGTCTATCGACCAGGAACCCAACGCCCCCAGCGTCTTCATTGAAACCTCGGACCACACCTGGCATCAAATCCCCAATGATTATAAGATAGCTAACCCCGACACCAAAACATTTGATCGCAATGGCCGCGTCGAATATAACGGCTGCATTTGGATATGTGATTTGCGAGAGAGCGAAGAAGGAAGCAGCGCCGCGGTCTAGGTATCTGGCGCATTTCGTTTGAAGGTAGAGACCAAAGCCTGCGGTCAGGCCTGCCCATAGGATGATGATGGTGCCGAGTAGTATTCCCATACGTGAGAGGGCCAGGGGCATGGCGAGGATACCGGCACCGACGACTGCGCCAATGTGAGCCCCTTTACACCGTACATCTCTTGTCTGCGCATACTTGTATTGACCAGATTGATAACGCTGCTGATCCAGCTGGCTTGACCGATCATACCCACCTCTTTTCTTCCTCGAGCGGAGCGTGGACTACGACCTGTCAGCTTGTCCATCTTCACATTGTAGAGCGCGACAGGTCAGTGAGAGCATACCGTGACCCATGGTATGAATTAGGGCTGGTTGAGCGGCCATCGCTACGCTCTGCGTCGCCATCAGTGGCCAGGTAGGCCGGCATGCTCAGGGCTGCCTCTTCGGAATGGCACGTCACCGGATGGCCTTCATATGTGTATGGACGTGTATATTCGTGATGATGCTGATGTGGTCTACGACTGAACACATAGGCTGATCTCGAATAGCCAATCTCGGGCTTACTTTCGGATGGCTGGTACTAGTGCTTCTAGTGCCCCGGATCTTACTTTATCTAATCTTAGAGTCTTGGCAGCAATGCGATCTCCACTTTACTGCTCGCCTGCACACAGCTTATTTCCATTGTATACTTACATCGTACTCGCTCGTCTGGGATATAGCTGAACTGCAGTCTCATTTTGACCCATCTGTCTTCCCAAAATCCATTTGCTTATTGCACCTTTTCCTACTTGGCCGCCTTAATCAATAAACAATTTAGACGTCAATTGAAGTCGAACTTCATTCTCTCCAAGTACAATCGATATATAGAGTATTCTCAAGGGTATACCTCGTAATTAGAGCTTTAGACAGATATATTCCAATTACGTAATTATATATAAATCATCTTGTATGTATAGGATGCTAGAATTACATGGCCCCTTAGGCTTAACATGGTAGGATTTTGAGCTAGTAGTACAAAGGAGGGTGATACTGCATCTTTATGGTACCTGTTGGATCGGGTAAGAAACATGTTTTTCTATCAAGACCTATATGTCTATTCCACCATTGAGAGGAGATATTCAGCCTAACCTCCTCCAGTTTCGGCAATGCCAACACTGGGAGACCGGAGTCACGGCGACGTATGGGGCTGTTGTTGCTGTCATCAGATGAAGAAGACAGGGCCAACCTCCACCATACCTCGCGGCGCACGGATCCTCTTGTTTGTGACGTGGATTCTTTATTTCTGAGCCCGCTTCTTCTCCCTCCCCAGTTTCTCCTGAGTTAGCTTCTCGGATTTCTCATTCAATAGCCAAAGCTGAGGGTCATCACGACTTATGGCATCGAAGTATTCATTCTGGATGCTGAGTAAGACCTTCTCGTACTTTGCCGCCGTATCTTTATCAGGCGCCACATTGAGCAATTCCGTGAGATCGCGGCAGATTTGCTCGGCGAGGCGGTTCCAATGACAATCTGAAATGTATTGACGGATTTGACTGCGGAAGACGCGATTTCTCTCCGCCCATTCTTTGATAAGCCATAACATGTGTTCCGAGTCGATGCCGAGAACAGCGCAAGCGATAGTCACATGTTTGCGAAGGTCAGCAACGTCGGTGCCAGCCAGCTCGTTTGCGATGGTAATCCATGTCTTTGATGGTCCGAGTTCTAGCGCTGCCTTTTGTATCTCAGAGTCAACGCCGATGGCTGCTGCATTGAGATCTGCCCGAATAATCTGCAGTTCTTGTCCGAGATAGTCGCCGTAGTTGGCCAGGAACTCTAGTCGTCGTAGCTTCACGTAGTACATAAGATGTTCATGCTCCTCTGATGAGCGTGGCTTGAGATAAAACGCAGCAGAAAAATACACCTTGTCCATAGCTTGCACAACTGCACGAGAAGCTTTGTCTGGGACCTCACCGTCTAAAGCAACCTTATAGGCGTCTTTATGAAGTTTGAGGAACTCCTGAGTGCGAGGAGTGATTTTCCGTTTTGCCGCCCCGTCAATATATCTCAGCCCCTGCTGAAGGCGTTCATGATCGTACTTGTCCAGGTCGTCTTCGGGCTTGAGAGGCTCTTCGATATCCTGTCGATCGCCTTCTGGTGGTAAGAGGGCACTCGTATTTGCTCTCGCACGCTTTGTTGGACGTCCTTCGTTATCGGGATCATCTCGTTCTCTCACGCGTTTCTTAATTTCTTCGCCGTGGTCGTCCGGTATGGTATCAATATAGGGATCCATGGCTGGTGCTGGATGTCGTCGAAGACAAATACAAATGGAATTGAGGTGAGGGTACTACTGATGACAGAACAAAGAACAAGGTAGCAAGGATCGTGTGGGTAGAAGAGGATGTAGATTCTATGGAGGAAGGATCCGAAGGATCTTAAGGATCCAACCAAGAAAGCCAGGACGCACCTTCCGACTAGAACATGAGGGGGTTTTAAAAAAAAATTGGTTATTCCGTCAAGTGACGCTTTACTCAATTAAGCATTTCTCTAGCGCAACCACCTCACCGTGTTCGGTAATTCACGAAGGTCGAATGATGCCAAGGCATCTTCCGTGTCCGCATTTAACGCTCGACCTAAGACAACCCTAGAGTATTATATTTAACTCGTACAAGGCTATGCATCCAGGGCGTCAAGAGACAGCAAACCAAATGACTTACTTCAATGAAGTACAATTGTGTAGTGCGACTCAATCTCCTGGCGCCAAAGGACATAAAGTTGGTTGGTTTAAAATTTTTCATCATGACCTTTTCGGTTCCACCCTTCCCCAGCGCCTCTGACAATTCTTGCCACGATCAAGTACGTACTCTAATCAAGGTGTGGATACAATCTCTAAACTCGAATTGGCAGTGCGGGCCCACTGAATTAAAATTTCGACGCTAAATTTAGGGTCTAAGCGAGTCCGGTAGGGTGAAGATTAAATTCTTATTATCTGTTAGAAAATGTGGCAAACAGCTCTACATCACGTGATTCTACTAGCGGCTTGGCAAGCACACACATATCTGTACTCAACTTTCTAGCACTAGATTTACTCCTTAGTCCACTACAAATCTCAACATAATCTAGAGATATTAGGGCCGCCGCTCGGGCAGCAGCCTGCAAAATGTTTTGGGATTCTCTACCCGTAGAGATTCAAACGCATATCCTAGAAGCCCTTGTTCTTCATGAAGATTCCGCTCGTTACGCTTCAATCTGTCGAGCATGGCAAACAATCATCGAGCCAAGGATTTTCGCTTGCCTTAAAGTCACGCGATCACGTCTTGCTGGCTTCAGCGACATTGGCTACCGCCATCGGCATTTGGTGAAGTCTATATGGTTTTCCATAGAGCCCTCTGAGAACCATTGCCCGCATTGCGGAGGCGTGGGGATTTATAATTGGCATCAAGTTCCTTCCAAAACTATCAGGAAGGCGATCCAGGATCTTGTTATCCAGTTGAGTACATGGGAACCAAGCGGCAGCTTGTTACTTGATATCAGCGTCAAGGCTCCAAGCGCCTTGAGGCATTCTTCCAGTACCATCCAATATGGACCTGGTGTTATTTCAGAGCCGAAAAAGGCCAAAATCATTCAATGCTCACATTGGCTCCACGATACAAGTGTCCAGGGTGCGGCTGCGTATTTATTCAATAAAACCACCGACGTTAGCAAGCCCGAGCCCAAACCCAGCCAAGAAATGCCAAAGGCTAGAGCTGTCACAAGCCTCCTCCTGCGCCGACAAAATCGCCGTCCTTGGAAGTCAGAAGTACTCGAAGAGCTTCTAGACCTTCTTCCTGAGGTCCACGAAATCCATTACGAACCTTGGAGAGACTGGCGTCGAATGGAGGAACGACCCACCAATACAGGTAAGGCTCCAGACACGTTACTGTGGACATAAATTTCTGCTAAAGCTTTGTAGCTACAATGCGGCTATGCGAGTCACTTAGATCTGATCAATTGAGGCGAATGGTGATATTCGAGAACTTTCATGGCAATAACCCAGCCATGTCCTTAGCAGTACAAGCCGCAGAGATTGACACCGGTTACGCCCTTGTCGAAGCCAGTCTCGGGCTTGAGCATCTCGCAGCATCGTTCGTTTCAGATGCTTCACATTTCTTTGATGCATGTCAGAAATGGAACATTTGGCCCAGGCTGGAATCGCTCGCTCTGACCTCGAACGTTCTAAAATCTCAACAGCAGTCTGTCTATATCAACGATCTTCTTGAAACGGTTGCGCTAGTAGCCATGAAGATGCCACGGCTAAAATCGATGGAGCTCTGGAATGGCAGGGCTGGGTTTGCGGGTGTTTTCCAATACCAAATATTTGAAAGCGACCGGACTGCTAAGATTACTTGGCGAGGTACTTGGGATCTACCACTAGAGCCTCGTGTTCTGCAAGCATGGCAAGCTGTGGCATCCGAGCGGGTGGACTGCAAGCTTCAGGTCGTTACAGAGATATTGGACGCCAATGTCGTTATCACATCTCATGGCGATGCTATCCGTTACCTGAGGCTTCTGAATACAGTCGTTCATCCCGTTTCGTTGTGGCAGATCCAAAAGGAGACTGCTTATTAGAGTAAGTCTAGGTATCCGTAAACTTTCAGGATCCTTCGGTATGAGGACGACCACGCTGTCTTAGATAGCACCAATCCTGGCACAGATCGGCTGGCTTACCGTGATCTAGAGGCTCTGATTTGTAACGCAATCTCTCTCGCTCGTCATGCCCCAATTTCTCTAGGACGGCAGATGATTGTAGAGATGGAAGCTGCTTCGTTCATTGGTTCAGTACTGAAGGGGAGGATCTCGCCCAATAGAGCTCTTGGGACCTATCTTCTGCTAGTGCTCCTTCTTCTTGATTTCCTTCTCTTTCTCTATCTTCTTGTGGTAAGTATAGATCGCAACTACGTTTCGTGCTAGCGGCCGTTACAAGATCTCTCGATCAAAACTACACATGATAGATTAGCTGAAAATCGTTATTGTCGATAAGTGTACGCACCGTCCCTAAGACCTTCGTATATGTTAAACTTGAATTTGGACAGCAGCTATACGTTTCGGCTTGATAATTTCATCTTCTGATTGATCAAGGAGCGCCTGAAGGGCTTTCGTAGTTATCGCAAGGCCCATTCAATTATGATAAAGAAAAGGAGGGCCAAAAGCATCGAAGGACTTAAAATCTGGTCGACTAAGGACAAGGCGTACCGATGAATGATCGTCTCATTCATGATGGGCGAAGGCGGTCTCTTGTAATCCATCAGGTGCGTACCGACTAGGCTAAAGCGCCATACACACTGGTGTAGGATAAGGATCGGAATCGACGACATGCTGTAACCGTAAAAGAAGGCCAAAAAGCAGCGATGATTAATGTGGATTCTGTAATCATATTTGCAATCGCTAAATACGGCTTCGGCAATGATTCTTCTCCACGAGCCTCACCGCGGGAGAGGTCCGGAAATGCGCTTTCGGACGTGCGCTACTGCGGCTCTCTCGCTTTCCCCTGCGGCCCAGGAGCTTGTAAAACCCAGGTGTGTCTACTGAGCTCTCGTGCGCTCTTTCTAATGCGGTATGGCAGTGTCAAGACATTCATCCAATCCCTTTGGCGGTACGCAAAGAACCCGAGAAGTCAGCAGCGCCCGCATGATATTTGGCGGAGTCTTTTAACAGCCTGAGAGCGCTCAGGATATTCAAATACAGGCGCGGAAATGATGTCGCTGAGGCCCCATCTTCTGTCTGCTGTCTTGATAGTGCTACTCTCTACGTCTGCTGCACTTAGTCTACCCTCGCCTCTGAATATTAATCCTCCATCGGGCCCCATCGATACCACCAACTCTTCCCGACAAGCACCACCGAGTTTCCCAAATCTGACATTCTCACCGTGGCCCCCGCGACCCTATCAAATCCCACTGTACCCACGCTCTGGCTTCTTCGAGCTCCTCATCACCCGCGTGACCGAATACCACGGAACGCGTTCAGTCACCGCGCCGGCGCTCCAAGGCTTCCTCCAAGAATTCCGCGACAACCTGGAACGAGAGTATCCCGTCCCGGGCATCATGCCACGTCGGGCACAGCAAGAGACCTTCGACCTGGAAACCTACACGGTGTGGACCGTCACGCTCAACGAAGGGTTTTTGGGCAGCAGTTTGCCTATGGAAGTCGCGGCGCTTGCGTTGGATGAGATAGGGAGGCTGCTGGGGAGCCATGGTCCGGCGAGCCTGTACTTCAGCATAAGTGAAAGGATTTTTTTCTCGTACGGATTTTTGAAGATCAGGGAGGTTGCTGGCGTTTCTTTGAATCAATCTTTGGCCAATGGAAACAGTTATTTTCATTCAAGTTGAATAGTGTATGAACCTCTTTACTCAATCATCCTGGCTTAGGACTGAAGGGTTCCGGTCTGTTTGCTGTGATGGAAAAGGACAGTGGCCCGGTAGAAAGTGCCCTCGCCATGTACGTAGCACGTGGAATGCGAGTATCAACTTCGCAAGCCGTGACTCAGGCCGCATCAGAAGATCCCTGCGTCAACTTCTCGTCCTGTCCACCCATCACCCCTGTTGTTGGGACTGAAGGGCCATCCGAACAACCGCCCTGGACCGCCATCCACCGTGTCACGATCAGCTGGGCTCGCTAGACGATGAAATGTTAAGGTGATGGAGGCCGAGGCGAACTACTCACGTCACATATCACATGGCCTTTGCCGTCAGTCACCATTCGAAGCGTTTCTTGGATCTGTGCTGCGTTTATGCGCGTGCTCAGTATCTCTCGCGAATGATACCTCAAATAGAGCTTTTAGCTTAAATGGCGAAGAGATGTGTCATCAAATCGTCGTCCAAGGCCGACATTTACGATGGCGATAGGAGTCTCTATAATCCTTCCACCTTGGATTCTCAGTCTTCAAGTATCAGTGCGAGCTTGCTAAGGATGTTTGATCAAGCTCATCTCCTGTCAAAAACTTGACGACCAAGGACACTTCCTCAGCGCTTGTCATCAAATAGTCTTTCACGAATTCCTCATATCCGGTGAACACAAGCTCCTCAATGGGCCAGGTCCGAGGAAGTCCCCACCCTGCCTCGGCATCTACCGCAGCCCTTACAGCGAAGTCGATAGGGTCAACATTGACCTCATTCAACATCGAGCGCTTCTGGCCATCTAGTACTAAACGGCGAAGCGAGTAGGGCAAGATCTGTGATAACGTCGGACGATAAAAGTCCTCTCCTACCAGGCAGCTGTGATTCGTTCGCAATTCTGTGAGTGCTGAGAACTCTCGGAGCGAGCCCATGAAAGGTGGTGCGAGATCATTCGGATGAGCGAGCATCACAATCTTGCGTAGTGTGGTTGCTGAGTGCGATATGAGGCCACTGCGTATCATAAAGGGATTGAAATTGAGCGCCTTAGCAAGAGGGGCTTTCGCGGGATCTGCGAAAGAGTATTTAAAGGTTTGGAGCACGGTGAGCCTCGCAGGAACTCGGAAAGGCATTCGGGACTGACTGCGCAGTTCCACAGTTCGAAATCGGTAATCGATGAGTGTAGCTGCCCAACGACCGCACACAGAGCGCGATATGAACGCCCGCGACGAGGGACGAAGGTTCCAAGAACCATTTAGGAAGCTGCTCTGGATTCGTTGTGTACGCGCTGTTCTCAACAATGAAATGGCCGAGATGTAAATACTCAACGATGATAATATCTTGTGCTGACACAGGAGCTAGCCGCAAATTGCTGCCAGACAGAACGCAGCCTTCTCTTACACTTACCGCGCGAAAGACCATGGAAGTGAAAACGACCACACAATTATGGGAGATTTCTGACCGACCCAATGATAGCAGTCGTTCTAGCTCTAGTCACAACATAGCCTTCCTTCAGGGAGCGTTCTCAGCCCTTTGCAGTGACGTACACATGTTATTCTATCAAACAGACGGTCGTTACACAGCCGTGTCACTAACCAGGTGTTGCATCTAGTTCCACAGTGCTTCCCTTTCGTGCTCCTTGACCATACCATTGTAGCTGCAACAGAAAGTGGACAGCCTGGACTGTTGCATCGGGATCGAAAAAAAGAAGGTAGTACGGCCGTGATATCTATCAGAAGATTCAAGTCGAGACGCCAATCTGCTGTTCTTGGTACGGCACTCTTCTCTTTCAAACAGTAAATGTAGCAACAACGACAATGTTATTAGAGTACAACCAACAATGTGGTCATGAATTTCTCTTCATACTGATTCTCACACCGAAAAAAGCTTAGCGTTAGGGCTGTCGCTGAGCCCCTGAATGAAGATTGCCAAGGCTACTTTATGCTAGGAGGCTAGCTGAAACCAGCACAAATAATGCACGGCCCCACTCCACTTCAGCTATCGAGGGTCTCATTCCACACCCGACCCGGTGCTCCTTCTCTCTGAGCCGTCCCAACCAACACCATCCAATTCCAACACGACCAATTCTGCTCATTCATCAATCCATCAATCCTTTTCTTGATGCGCATTTCATCAACAACGTTCTGACCTGGTCGTCACCATCAATTGCAATCTGTACAATCCATTCGCTCACGATGAAGTCTTTCCTAATCGCCTCCATCTTATCTCTCCTCACCCCCATCATCTCCGCTCAAGCAGTCACCTTACTCGCGTCAAATCTTCCAGCCTGCGCGACACAGTGTATAGTTCTCACCAATGCCGAAGGATCTTGTACACCACCACTAGCACCAGTCACCAGTGACCAAATCTACGAGTCATGCTTCTGCCAATCGGCCCTCCTTACCTCGTTATACTCAAGCGCCGCGGTTCAAGGAGTCTGCCCTTCATGTTCAGCAGCAGATATGATGACCATTCAGAAGTGGTACCAAGGCGTTTGTCCTAACGCCGGGAAAGGCGCGCCCAATTTCGGAGCTTTGGCGGGAGGTACTACAACGTCGTCGACCGCTGCGACGCCAGGTCCAACAACATCAACTGCGACGACTGCACCAAGTGCAGGCGCAACCAGTACGAGTCAGCAGGATTCGAATAGCTCTACGAATCCCACACCGGGGCCTTGGTGAGACATATCCTGCGTAGTCCGCCCACTCACATGCTGACTTTGATGCCCGTCTAGGATGTCTACTCACTGGCGCTGGATTGTCATGCTCATCGTGATCATCATTGGCCTCACGGCTGCCGCCGTTGGAGGCTGGTTCTTCCACCGCCAATACCACCGCAAGCGTGAAGCCCAATGGGCCCTTGGATCGAGGGTGGACATGACGACGTGGGGACCGGGCCAGAGCGTGCACGACCTCGGCTACTATGGATCGGGGACAGCCGCAGGGGCAGGGGCTCCAGCAGACAAAGGAAAGGCTAGGGAGCAATTGAGGGGAGTGAACCAGCCGCCGCCTGCGCGCATGAAGGAGAACAGGTTGTCGAAATTCTGAACGAAAAGCAGGGAAGACATGGCTTAAAGGCGTTTGGATTGCTATGTCGGATTGGGAAGCATCTTGGAAGCAAGCTTGCAAGGTTGGCTTTATAGCTGGCAGGCGTTTTGACAGCCGCGAAATAGACGACTTATGCAAGGATTCGCTTCTTCTATACCCTCAACACACACCACGCAAGACGCTTGAAGGATTATAGCAATTGCAGCAGAGCTTTGTACAGCCCTAGCGCAGGAGCCTTAATTCAATATATACTGAAGCTTCGAAAACGTTGAGTATGATCTAACAGTGTGTTGTTGTTACTATGCTTTGGGTAATATCTCTAGCACGTGAATCTTCTGTGCTAGCTGGCCATCAATCAGTTCCATTCATTGATCGTGAAACGGCTGACAAGAATAAAGGCGCATAAGGGGAGCATAGTAAGCTATCGCATTCAATTTCCAATGATAATCATCAACAATTGAAGAAATCGGGTGCGCCCGAAAAGCTGTCAATACTCTCATCCTTCGTTGAGCTGTACCAGCTCAACAGATCAGATCCCGTGCACAGAACTAACCTCGCTTGAAATCCGAACCCACGTATAAAACTAACCCGCTTCAAATCCGATCCCACGCCTATGCTTAACCCGCTTGGAATCCCATCCCATGCCTAAGCCTAACCTCGCTTCAAAGACCTGAGGTCCCGCAGAGTCCATAACAGAAGACAAATTGGCTATCCTCACCTCTCAAATGGGACATACGCATCGCAATCCCGTTCGAAGTATACATCAACCTGTGAAGTGAAGTGGAGCGCATCGATGCTGACGGCTAGATTCCGATGTCGCCCAGGAACATCCTTTGCGAAGTCGCGTACCCGCTGCGAACTTGGTAGAGGCAACTTTGTAAGGCCCCTAGGAATGCGGGATGACTCTGGCCCACTCGCTGCAGGGGGGGGATGCCAGAATGCATCTGGGAGACGCCAACAACGGTGTCCCAAGCCGGCGCTGTCACAAGATTAGTAATTCCATCAAACGTATGGGTATCTGGGGCCGTGATACCTATATTTGCGCCACGCGACCCATCGTATATACGGATCTGCGATAGAGCGCGACTTTCGATACTAAGGTTGGCCCGAATCCTACCCCTAAAAGGCACAAGCAACGAGATCAGAACCTCTCTCCTCTTCTTTCCCTTTTCGAGCACTTCTCTGGTGAATTCCGTTAGAATCGATGGCTCGCAATCGTCCTGGACGACCAAGTTCTTCAACCACGGTCCTTGCTGGTTCTCATTGGCCTCGCGCAAGGTTGTCAAGAACCAGTCGACTTGCTCTCGTGCGTACTCCGAAAGAGCGTAAGGATCCTCATTCACGGGGAAAGAATCTCCAACGACCAGCTGCAGGTTTTGGACACGGCGAATATACTTCAGTAAGCTTTTCGTGCCATTGACAAATCTATTCGGGGCGTACGCAGGCTCGGACAAATCCAGGAGGAAGGTATTCGTGAAGTAGTAGTATTCCAACGCTTCGCGGTGGATCAATCGGCAGACGAGAAACAAGCTATTGCGTAGAGGTCCATCCATATCATCCCTAACAATGTCCATGTTGACTACCTTGGGAAGCAGGTAGGAATAGATCAGAAAGCGGATCTCTGTAGCAAGACTCAGAAGAGTAGGAGAAGTAGCCATAGCTGATGAAACTTGCACTTATATCTTATATTTAAGAACGCTATGGACTTGGTATGGGTCTGGCTTGAATATCGGGAATAAATAAATCGGTGGTGCAAGGTAAGATGGAATCCTTATGAGTTGGCGGGGTTATCACGTGAATGAACAAGCTAGACTGCGTTTGGCTCCGCTCAAATCTTCTCCAGTTGTCAACATCATCCTTCAGGATTCAGTAATAGATCGACTCCCGCAAGAATTGCTACGCTTCATCGTCGAAGACGTCGCCTACGAGAGTCTTGAACCCTTACGCCTTGTGAACAAAGCCTTGACTGCCGCCGCTGCTCCTTTCCTGTTCGAGGTCATTCCAGTATGGATCGGTGTCCGAAGTTTGGAACGACTCACAGCCACCTCATCAAATCATCTTGTCGCCGATGAGATTTTGATATCAAGATGACAGTCTCTACGAAGACCAAGTCAAGGATTGGATAGAGCACCAGCTACATTCTTTCAGTTCTCACGCCCTTACCATGGCCAAACGTATGTGAGCATACCGTGGCTATATCGAAGCACAGTGCCTTCTTTCCTCGAAGTCTTTGGACGTCAAGAGCCTTCCACGGCCTTCTCGCACATCCCTCAACTCGAAATCCTCAATGTGACTGTCAATACGCCTTGCCGGCCCTTATTGAGGGCTAGCAGCGTCACCCAAAGTCTTCAAGCTAAGTGGCGAGGAAGATCCCTCATACAGCAGCCTCTCAGGCAGCGTGGGGGATTTTTGAACAATTGCATCTCTCGAAAATCCGCCTGTTTTAACCTTCGAGGCTGATACTAGCTGAGAATGTAGAGATCTGCAAGAATGCTCACTGTGGTGTGCGAGAGCTCCATGTTGATGAGATCAAGGTCGATCGAGATGATCCTGCAAATCTGTCAAAAATAGTTGCCGCACTGCGCAGTTTGATGCAATCTTCATGGTGCCTCGAGACTGTCACCCGGTGCGAAATATGTTCAGATTTCATTGCAGGTCTACCGAGACCCACCATAGACAGTGTCATGCCTCCTGATGGGTTAAATAACCTCAAGAAGCTAAGCGTTAACCAGTATCGGACAAGTATTGTGTCTTTGAGTGACTTCTCCCGCCTGCACTGAGGCACTATCGTCGAGGTGGATTTTAGTTTCGTTGCTATCACTGGGAGCGATTGGTCTACAACTTTGGTACAACTGAGAACTTTCCATTTCCCTCGGTTAAAGCTCTTCATCCTCAGCTACTGCAATGGCGACGAGGCCGGTCTCCAAGTCCAGAATGATATCTTAAAGAAGACCAAAAAGATCCCATAGTGGAGAAGAGACAATCATAGTTGGAGGGATAACGAACAAGAGGAGCTGAAACAAGAACAGCAGTCTGCTCTGCTGCACCATACCCGCAACGCGGCAAGTAAACAAAATGAAAGTAGCAGATCATCAACGTCATTCGCGACCACAACATCCAGGAAGTTCCCATTCTCTTATTCCAGTCTGTGCTTCTTGAGAAGCAGATATTGGGACGATCGTGTGGGGAATTGGATGTTGTGATCGGATCCAGACATGCTCAGAAGATGAGATAGGTCACTCAGCGACTACTGATACCGCGATGCCAGCGCCTCGGGAGTCTTGGTCTTCAAACACGGGGTGGGAGCCGTCTATTTGCGAGTGCACGGCGCGGGCGCGGGCGGGGGTTGGGATTGGATTTCGGGCGTTGAAGATGGTGGGTATGGGGAGGGTTTCGAGGGCGGGGTCGAGGGTCGAGGGGGAGGCTGAGCGGTAAAGGATGAGGGGACGGGGGCGTGGAGGAGGAAAGCGTGGGAATTATGGATGTCGGAGGTTGAAGTGTGGTTACATCGTGGGGAAGTAAACAGCGGGAGGGATTTGTGCAGGGCGGCGGCTTTTCGCCTTCTTCCCTCCGATTCGCTCGTCAACATCCTTCTTCCCATCTGGAGACTTTGAGCCATTCCGGCATGCACGTAAAGGCTTGAGGCATGGATTGGCATGTATCGGGACAGAAACGGTCAAGTGTTGAGAGCAGCAGAGTAGGCCTTTTACCACCGACGGAAAGCCAATCCATGTTTTCGTGACTCTTATGGCCATCTGACATGTATATAAGACCTAAGATGTTTTGCATTCACTTTCGTTCAACGCGCTTTCATTTCCATTCTCCATCGCTGTATTGGCTTGATGATTTTGTCGATTTGAAGTTGCCGTCCTTGACTCTACCTCATACATCATCACATCTCCTTGACAAAACCACCACACCCCGCATCTTCTCCCCACAATACATATACCCAGAAAATATCCCCCACCCTATCCCACCGCCTCCCCACCTCCGCCCCCGAGCTCGCCCGCGCCTCCCAAGCAATCCGGTCCCCCATGCCGCGCAACAGCGTCACCTTCGGCAAAGTCCCCGAAGCAGACCTCCTCAAGATGTACGAAGGATTCTTCCACGACGGCATGGCGCTCCGAAAGGAGCACAACCTCCCTCGGCGGAAACATTATCGAAAAGTGACCGATGACGGCGACCGGTGAGATAGCAGCCTGCGGCGTATGGGTCCATCTATCCGAGGGATACTGCACCGAGGACGACGAGGAGGTTGCGACGGGACCGCTGCCCGAGGGCGCTGATGAGGAGTTGACGAGGGAGTTTTGCAGGATTAGGGGGAGATGAGGGGGCGCATGCGGGGAGGCATGAGGCGCACTGGTGTGAGTATCTTTCGAATGCCACGCGAGGTTTACGTTTGCGGATCGATCGCTGTCATTGTGTGATATGTGAGAGTGTGAGTCTCTGACGCTTCGAAGTGCTCTGGCGCCTCGGTACGCACCCGAAGCACGGACGGGAAGGGGCCGGGGCCCAACTCATACGATGGGCGTTTCCCCAGGCGGACGCCGCGGGGCTGAGATGCCATGTCGATGCTAGCAAGCTGGGACACCCGCTGTATCGGAAGTGTGGGTTCGAGGATGTGGGAGAGATGACGTTGGACTTGGATGAGTATGAGGGGGGGGAAAGGTCTGGGTGTGCAGAGGTGGGTTGCTGTGGTCAGAGAGCCCCGGGAAGCGTGATGTCTGCGTAGGTAGGTCTTGAAAGTAACCTGCATACTTGTTTTTGAGTTTGAAACAATAAGATCTTGCGATCTGGATCTGATGGTCTGAGGGAAATTGTGAAAGGGGTCTAGACCGTGACTCTGCTGGAAGAGCATAGCGTATCACTACAAGTTGGAACGTGAGCTGATGATAAAAGCATTGTCGAAATGATGACTGTGAGATGCCCTGATGACCCCTATCTATGCAACAAAGACTTTTAGTCCACACGATCCTTTTCCGGACAAACGCCAAATTCCCGAATATCACATTTCCACAGCAGCAACGGCACGACTAATGCACACCAGTAATTCACACAGTCTCTCACCGCCCCGTTCAGCTCACTGAACTACCCTGCCATATCCCCTCCCGCCACACTGACACACACTCTCTCTCACGCCGCCCCGTCCAGCTCACTGAACTACCCTGTCATATCCCCTCCCGCCACATCCAGGTTTACTGGAGTATCCTAACCATTCCATGCTCTTCCGCCATTTGTATCACCAGCGTTGAGACCAAATTCCTCTTGCCAGTGTCACCATTGTCTCGTTCATGACATTCTCCATCTATCTCTCCGTGATCCCCTCCGCTCACCCACTCCCTCATCTCTGCTTCGTCTCCGCCTCTGCCCCGGCGGCCTCCGCCATACGGTCCTGCCATCGCTGAAATGAGCTGCTCGCAGTGTTTGCAGATCTCGAGCCACGTGCCGGCCCCGGCTGTGGTGTGGGTGTTGCTGGACCACCACCGCGACCTCTCACACCGAAGCCAAAGCTGCTCCGGTTCCCGTTCCCAGCTGCTCCTCGTCCATCTTGCCCGCCTCTCCTGCTAGCGCCGAGGATCTTGAAGTCATCCTGAGCGTCTGGATCTGTGGGCGTTGCTTTTGACGTATTTGCAGTTGGGCCGTGTGTTGGGTTTCGCTTTTGTGGAGTGTGGGCTCCTCGCGCGCCAAGTCCACCACGACCGCCTCTTCCGTGACCACGAGGAGACCAGCTGGCACTTCCAGCCGGTGTTCCTGCTGGCGACGCTACAGTCGCAGGCTGCACGCCGCCATTGTTCTTCTCTGACGGCGCTGCCCCTATCACGTTTCGTAGTGGGGACCCTCGGTATATTGGCTTCGACGGCGGCAGCAAAGCTCGTGCAGCTTGAGTACCATCGTCTAGCTCTCCCTGGGTACATGTGCGTGTTGCAACGTTCACCGGTGAAGACTGTGCCTGACTCGCCATTGGCTGAGGAGGCAGGTTGTCGGATCCACAGGACGGTGAAACTGGCAATCGCACCCTCGGCGTGGTGTCCGGATCATCCAATCCGACCGAAGTCTGGATTCCGCTATCTGACCGCTCAGGGCCGGGACGCCGTGATGCGTGGCCTTGTGGCCCAGTAGGAGCACCGGGAGGAGGCTGAGGCTTTGGCAGATGGCTGAAGTTTGGCGGACCCCGGGGTGGGGCTCGAGTCACTCCCCCATCACCCAACCGATTTGGTGTCCGTGACGATGCTACACCCTCAGCAGGCGTTGATGATGCTCGTTGAGGAATGGCCTTTGCTTTTGCGTCAGGCTTCTTATCCGCCCACATCGAGTCCTCCAATTTCTTAGTGCCGTGCTCGCGGAAACAGTCTGCGAACGCATCGCCGACGGCTTCATCGTGCGTCTTCGTTGCGTTTTCAATGCTCGGGAAAATGCTCGATGGAGGTCGGTTCGCGGGCTGTTCATCACGTGTAGCTTCAGGATTTGGTCTGTCACCCCTATATCCCCGGGCGGCTGGCGATGATGCATCGATGGCACCTGCCACCGATAGAGGTAGTTCTCGGGTGGGAGGCTGAGATTGGGGTATTGGTAGGGGAGCGTTGACACCCTCTTGGTCGTCTTTTTCGTCTTCTTCGTCTTTTCCATCCTTCTCACTCTCATCCTCCTCATTCTGGTCCTCCTTTTGATCCTCTCCGTCCTCCTCATCTTCTTCATCTTCTTCTTCTTCAACATCAATCCAGCCTCCGTTGGCTCCGGACTCTTCCACGGCTTTTGGCGTCCCAGATTCACTGCTGCTTGGCCCCTCACCGCGGGTACCATTGTAGCTACCCAGCATAGGCTTCTTCGAGTTATCCTCGGTTGGCTTAGGACCGCGAGTCACTTTGTAGTTGCCAAGCATGGGCGCACCGTCATCTTCTTCTTCTTTTTCTTCTTTTCCATGGTCATCGTCCTCTACATCGGACCAGTCTCCATCGTTTTCGTCGTCTTCCTCAGCTTCTGACTCTTTGGAGCTGCTAGGGCCCGAATGCTCACGAGCTGCCGCTCGTCCGTGAGGAGTCACTGACTGTGGTACATCCTCTTCCGACGGAACATCGGGGGCCGTTGCTGATCCACCAGCCGAGTTCGCTTGTTGCTCTCCTATGGACGGTGAGGGCTCCGCATCCTCCTCGTCAGCGACTTCTGAACTCCTTGTGTTTTGACTGGAGAATCTCGATGCTGGGGCCGAGCCCGATCTAGTGCCCGTGGGCTTCTCCTCTGCTGGATACCGAGAGGTCGTTGCTCGTTGACGATGCAGCTCTGAAGCAGGTCCCGAGCTAGAAGAATGGATTTCTTCGTGCTCCGAATCCGCGTCTGCGTTGTCGGGGCAGTTCTCAGGGTAGTTATCTGCTACTGCAAGCGCCATTAGCTGTCCCCTGATTTCTGAATTTCGTGAGTGTTCCTTACGCTGCTCTTCTCCAGAAGCATGAGCCTCCTCATCTTCCTTCTCATCTCTCTCTTGGGCAAGATTTCTAGCTGCGGGAGCCGATGTGGTTCGATGCACTGAAGTCATTTCCGGCGCATTAATAATGTCACTGTAGGAAGGAGGGAACGCAGGGAGGGCGACGATCTGAGTGTAAGCTTGGATAATTTGGCGTTGAAACATACCCTCTGCAGACTGATTAGCTCAGGTATGTGTTCACGGAACAAGGCTACATACCAATCTCACGTTCGTCCTCGGGAGCCAGGATAATCTCTTCGTCTGTATCCGGCATCCCGCTCTGTCTTCTCCATGCCTTCTTCATTACGTCTTCGTTCAACTTCCGTATGTGGGCGTTTTTCGCTCCGCCTGGCCCCGCTGCCTTGGGAGCAGGCGAGTAGGTGAGAACTGGTCCGCCTGGCTCCTGAGCCGATTCAATCGGTGAATCCGCTAGAACGGCAGCAGATGATCCAGGGGTTGGAGGCACTATTCCCACCAAAGACGCGAAGTACGCTTGATGCGTAGGGAGCATACGAGGTACGGCCGACTTCGGACCTGTCGAAGGCTTGAACTCAGGAGCCACCGCATTCAAGACGGTAGTGACTGTACGAGTCGACGAGTCTTTCGGTGGTGATGACTTTGCAAGCGGGGTTGACTCTGCAGGTGGCGAAGAAGCTGTGGATGGTGAAGGCTCCATAGCTGGTGGTGCACAGGAAGATGTCAATGATCGTGGTTTTGGTGGCCCAGACGGACCTCCATAGCTTTGAGCTGTCGATGGGCCCTCAGACGAGGGTGGTGTGTCTGTCGCCCCATCATTTCCTTGGGCGCCGTTGTCATCTACACCGTCAGCCACTTTCTCCCCGCCGCCATTGCGACCGTCATCTGCATCATCATCTGCAGCATCGTCGTCGTCATCTCTGCCTTGATCCTTCCCTCCATCGTCGTTGGAGGCGTCGTCTTCATCCTCATCTTGACGACCGCCGTCCTTAGCACCAGACTTCTCCTTGTCCTGGGCCTCCAGTCGCTCCTTGAGAGCAGCAATCTCTGCTCGAAGGCTAGCCTTTTCGTCTTCGGCTACTTGAAGATCCTTCTTTTGTTGGGTGACCTCTTGTTCAAGATCCTCACAAATATCCTGGTATTCCTTCATGACTTCTTCATCGTCTACCGCTGCAGACTTCTGAGCTTCGGAGTCGATACTGAGGATTTCGTAGGCCTTTTTGAGATCCTCCATCTGCGTCTTGAGCGCAGTGAGAGCAGTTGTTGCATCGGCGACCTCTTTGTCCTTTTGAGACTCCAGGTCCTCGATGCGCTTGTCTTGTGCTTGCCCAGTAGCGGCAGCATCTGACAGGGCCTTTGCGATTTCAGCCGCCAACTTCTCTCGTTCGTCTTGGCACTCGTCGCGGTCATCTTCCAGTATGTTGAATTCCGCCTGGAGGTCTTCCAACCGCTTCTTGAGTTCCTTTCCGCCCAAACGGAAATTCTCCCTCTCCTTCCAGACAGTGTCTTTAGCATCTTTGTCGATGTCGATTTGATCACTCAATGCTCGGATGCGAGCATCGGAATGGGCGGCGTCGTCCTGTGCCTGCTTCTTCACCCTCTCGATTTCGTCCTCCAACCTCTCAACGTCATCATTCAAGTCGCAGTTTGCTGTCAACATGTCCTCTTGCAGCCTCTGGGCCGCATCGAGGCGGGCTTGAGTTGCATCTGCGAGATCGTTCAGCTCCTTCAGTTCTGCGATCGTTATAGAGACCGTCCTTGACTCTGGCTCAGGATAGGTGTTGAGATCGGGTTTGGGTTTCGACTCGTCCTTGGTTGCGGACTTAGGCTCGAGCTCGAGCTTAGCCTTGGTCATGGTTTCGTTGTTGGGTAACGGGTCTCCGTTGAGCAACTCATGCCTATCGTGACCTAACTCATCCCATACAGACGACAACACGGGACCGATGATTGGACGCGAAAGGTAGATGAGGCCGCAGGCCATAACCACCAGACGGAGGCTGAGTAGGTTTCCAGCTTGGTGCAGAAGGAATGCCTTCACCACGGTCTTGTCTGGACTATGGTCATTGCCATGAAGCTGAGAGTATGCGAATAGGGCAGGGATGCCCTGCGGAATGTTGAGCCCAGACTCTTGCGGGAGGCGAGGATTGGTCGCAGGTGGGATGACGGTGTGGTATTTTAATATCTCTGTCAAGATCTTCTGGGCCGTGTTCTTGATTTGGGAAGACATGGTACAAGGATATTGATGATGGAAGGGTTTTCGGTGAGTGTTGGTGGGATTGGTGAAGAAAGGTTGCAGAATGTGTGTTGAGTACACAAACTTGCTTCGGCAAAAGTGATAAGAATCTGTGATCTTGCTGCAAGTTGCTGCTGGGTGGTGATACTGACAGCAGTGCCAGGTATGAGTATGAGGTGTCAAGATGTGGAAGGACAAAGATATGAAGAAGACAATGTGTGTTTGCAACGTTGTGCGTGCGTATGCTTCAAGCGAGAATCACGATGATGACCTTTTCGACGATCAGAGCCGATAGCAGTGGCTTGCAAGCTGGTGATCAAGGTAGGTATGGAAGAAGATGGAAGGGAAGGTGGCTATATGTGTATTTATGTAAGATGGTCAAGTTACCAGTCTGTGTCTGGTGCTGATGGTGATGATGATGATGATGATGAGGATGGAATCTTAAGTAATAATTTCTGTGAAAATTAACGAGGTTGGTGTGATGAGGGTCAGTGTGTCAAGGACGATAAGTCGTGCAGGTAATTTCCGGTGCATATTACGCGGGGTTGTGGTGGTGTTGACAGACCAGAGGGGGTTGGTAATTTTCCGGAGCGGAAATTTTGGGATAGCTTCAAGTCTCAACACAATTGCTAAAATGAAGCGGCCCGAAATGAAGAAGCTTTGTCATCTTACAGGAGCATTATTCATTCAATCAAAGCCCGGCTGCCTTGGGTGAAAGAGGAAGATTGATCCTTTGTGCTCGGTGCCTACAACTTTCTAGCAAGCTGTGGGAAGAAGATGTTACCTTAGGGAGTCAGTTGACCAGTAAATTCCATGGACACCTCTTCTGTTCCTTTTTCTCCATCTGCCAGCCTCGTCTGCCTTGTCGTTATGTACTGGCTTCTGTTACGGAATTCCCGCATTACAGTACGGAATTTCTTTGTACTCTGTCTCATACAGTGGGAGCAGCGCCCTTGTTATCGTTTGAGGCTCCAAGCTTTTTACTCACTGTGGAGCGGGCGACCATAAGCTGAATGTTAGATTTCAAGAAATATAGTGATGCTCCCATTGGCCCCTATCATTCCACTGTACCCTTCGTGCGCCAATCTTGGCGTTCTGCTGCCGTTGAGATCCTTCTTGCGTGGTGGTCGTCTGTCGGACCTAACTCATCCAGACTGCGAAGGGAGTGCACAACAACCAGCGGTGAATATTAGCTATCCCTGATGCGGCATAGTGAAATGGTGGTCTGCTAAAACTCAGAAGTCGTTTTGTCCAAAGGGACCCCAGCGACGTATTTCATACTCACATTTGAGACAGTCTCAACATCCTACTCCGCTCGTGCTTCCTGCTACCACTGTGGTTCCTTGAAGCAAGCTGTGTTGGTATCCTGTCTCTTGAAAACCGACCTCGTCCTCGATGCAGCTGAACTCCTCTCCATAGTCCCATAGTCGATCTCCTGCACTCCTTCAAGACTTCCAGCCCGTACCTCCTCGCACCTTACCTCGACATCGGTCTTGGACCTCGACTCTTTACTAATACCGTCTTCCAACTGTTGCAGTACAGACAACATGCTCCCTTCCCCATGCTCCAAATCTCTCGCTACAGCCAGACTGCCCCTCCTGGCAATTTCGTCACGTTCCACGTCTCTGGACGCTGCTATACTGCCCTTTCTCGGCACTTCAACATGGTAAACGTCCGACTGTGGAAGCTCGTCCAAGTCTCGGCCAGCGCGCTTCGCTGCGGCGCGGAGTTTGCGGGTGCGGAAAAGCCAGATACCTTGGGAGACGAAGATACCGCCTTCGATAACAATACAGACTATGAAAAGACATCCACCGAGGGGGTCGAAAGTATTTTGTGCCACAACGCCCATGAGGGAGAAGAACGCGCCCAGCCAGTCGATGGTGAGGAAAATGAAATTGATGCCGACAACCCTCCCCGATCGTTTCCAGAGCTCAAAGTAAGGGGGCAAAAAACCTACTGCGAGTAAGATCGCAGCGACAATGCCCACGAACATGATGGGCCATGCAACTTGACGGTCATAAAGCGGTCTGATTGTGAGGATCAGAAGGGCTTCGATCCCTCCGAATGCTACTCCCACTACCGTTCCTACGACAGAGGCTTTCCGTGTCGTCCATTTGCTAGAAACGGCTTTGGTCAACGAAGGATGCTGCACGAGCAATCTGGCAAAGGTGCTTACTTATTGTATATCAAGACCTGGCCCCAGCTAACCAGTGCAAGCGCACAGAAGACCTGTGGCTGGATCTGGATTGGCATGTTGAAGTTCTGAGATGTCAATTCCTTACTCGATTTCGCACCCTTACTGGGAAGGTTACCTGAACAATTGCATATACACCAAAGGGCACGGCCGCTATTCTCTGTATCAGCACGGTTGGACCAAAGAGGGGTTCGGAGATGTACAAATAGCCCACAGGAACATCATCAATCCAGGCAGGCCATCCGTTTTCTTCTGCTTCCAGTTGTACCATATCTGCGGCACCAATTGTATGCACCAAAAGACCGTGCCAATTGTACCAAGGATGTTAGCGGCAACGGGAATGCTTGTTTGGGGTGCCATGTTGGGAAAATATCGCATCCTATGTAACTTGCGAAAACGTATAGAAGGTTCCGAGCACATGCTTTAAGAGGGCTCTGAAGGGGATGGAGAGGCATAATACATCGCGGAGACGACATTTTGAACTACGTCTAAGAGACATTCGCTTTCGTACGGACAGAAAAGTATATTTCTGGGAGCTGTCAGAGGAATGGAAAATACTCTAGAAGAAGATGATGAGAGAAAGTATGCTTCACAACTCTTACCGGACACTAAGGTACTACATGATCCTTGTATTCCAAATCTTTTCGTTGGCTGTCTCTCATTGCCAAAGACCCTCCGACTCTGTGCCGTACGTTGTAGTTGGTATCCATTGGCGGCGACGATGATCTATGGTGGCTGGATCTCATGCTAAGAAAATGTCCGAACGCGGCTTGCTTCCCAAGGTTGGTATGCGTGACACCGATCCTTAAAGGGCAAGCCGGACAAGCTATCATACGATGGCCTTGACTTCGTCCAAGATTAGTCACTCTAGCTCGGAGTTTACCCCAGCTTTGAGTCAACTTAAAAGCCATCTTGAGCCTGTTTAGGTAGAAACCTGGTTTCGTCCGACAAACCCCGCCGAGCCCGCTCGGACCGCCCACGCCAAGCCTCCACCATCAGAGTACACGTCGGAGACTTACGTATAATCTACATAAAGTTGCATAATTCTTGCATAACAATTCCGAATATTCAACGAGAGTGGGCTCGGACGACTTGTCCTCCACGGCATCGCATGCTCAATAGCGCACAACGCCTTCGAACTTTCAAGAGACACTCAGTGCTGGTGATGCGAAGGATCTGAGGGGGAACTGAACTACTCGACCTTGAGTCACACAGATTCGTCGACGGTGGGGAGATACAAGGTCCCCAATAGCTCTTGCCTCCAATGCCTAATTAGCTGTCCTCGCAGCAAGCCGTGGTATGACGATGGAAGCTGACAAATATGGGCCACATAACATGACGAAGGCCGCTCGATCATGGATGGAATGGCATGATGGCTGAACACTCGTACAGTCGTGAGCACGGAGGACTTTTGTATGTGAATGCAATGCTCCCAACAGTCCGCCCCCAAATCACGGACTATCAGTCGGACTGGTCCGCGGACTAGTCCATAACAGACCAGTCAGAGTTTAGACGGATTATTTATAGACTGGTTTAGATTTTAGACGGACTAGTTCGACTAATAGTCTAATAGCTTAATTTGTATAAATTAAATAATATAATTAAGCCGTATATTTAAGTATAGTAGATATATTTTTAGTAGTAATAGAACTAACTGAGGACAAATAAATATGACAAATCCACATCCCTAGACCAGTTTTTAAATCTACTTGGACTGGTTTAGTGTTTGAACGGACTGTGGACTGTTTATATAGCCTCACTTTGGACTAGTCCGAGCCTCTGCACGGACTAGTCGGACTGTTGGGAGCATTGATGTTGTCAGGAGACAATGTGACTATGTCATGATTTGGTGTGTGGTGTAAAAGATGATCATTATTCTATGTGTCTGCAGGGCAGATATGTGTGGTGCCAAGCCCACGCTAGGTAGTAAGGCGAGGCAAGGCCTTGGCGTACCGTGACAACATGGTATAAAAGATGTTCAGCGAGCCGAGGCTCTCACCTCGTAATTAGCAGATTCTGCTGCAGCCCAATTGCAGGTTCGATGGAGCTGAGTATCGGAAGCACTGCCAAAGAGAATTGCATAGAATGAGCAGCATAAGTAGCAAGCTCGCTCAGCTCTATGTTCTAAGTTCTTGAGAGTGCCCTCTGCTTATTGCACTTTCGTGCGCCTGCTTTATCTGCAATGACTGCATGAGAAATCTGTCTGATACATAGATATTTACCCTTGACGAGGTCTTTTCACCTCTACTTTGGAGTCACCATATCTTTGACTAACTTAGTGTTGCATGTTTTGTAATTCGGTGTCTTCTAAAATTAAAATCTATCCAAAAGAAGTATCCATCTTTTCGACAGCAGCTCTTTCGCCACTAGGCCTCCTAACTCCTTGCCAATAGTCCCTCTGCCAGTGATGATCCCACTGCGCGGAAGTAAAAGCTCATGTTTTTGACTTCATTAAGGTACCAAGGACAGAAAGCAGTCGTTGTGAGCTGTATGACTCATGATTAGCCATCTCTCGCAACCCTTTCAGGATACCTTGAAAGCTACCTTTTGCAGACCTTATAATCATTCGTGGAAGCCATAAGTCTACGG
This sequence comes from Letharia lupina, assembly GCF_014066315.1. NCBI lineage: Eukaryota > Fungi > Ascomycota > Lecanoromycetes > Lecanorales > Parmeliaceae > Letharia > Letharia lupina. Next base: position 318,708 of record NW_023502976.1, read on the forward strand.
ACACCCGCACGTGCGTTTCCGGACTCCCATGCCCGAAACGTTGGGTCTGAAGATCAGGCTTGTGCCCAACGGGACCCGATGCTCCAGCATAAGAGGACCCGCCTTGTCCTGGAGATGGCAAAATTGCCACCGGCAACAGTTCCGGGACGATGTCGGGCTGCCCTCGCGCTCCGCTGGTGACACTACTCTTCCCAGAGATGCCTCATAGCTTGCAGCTCAACAAACACTCCTTTCCGCAATCGTCAAAAGGGGCCTGTATACCCATACTCCAAGCCAACCTGCACAAATAATGGAGCAGACTGGGTTGCACCGTCGAAAGGGTGCGAAAGTGCTCTATATACTACACATGGCCCGTATACCTATCCAACTCTATCAAGCCCTGCCGATGCAACCACGGCGAGCTGCAACTTTTCGGTCCTTCCGGCGTCAACAACTAAGCCAGTCACGACCGGTCCTGCGCCGATCAAAGTTCCGGGACTGAATGGAGTGCCTGAATGCGCGGAGATTGTCATACACCAATGGGGGATCGAGTCATATTCAATCCTCTCCGAGTGACTGCAGTCAAACCACGTCGAATTCCCCAACAAGCCAGCCTGCCTACATGCCAACTACTGCAAGAGTGATGGGTTAGCAGTACTCCTCCTCACGAAAACTAGCAGTGGCCAAGCCATCACGCATTGCGCTGCGCGTATCATGAATGCTTGCCTCTTGACCATCAAACACTTCCTGACTGTAATGACTGATATCTAGTACTCTACACCATCCAGTCAACAGAAAACAATTGCCCCCAGCTACTACCATGCCCTCACCTTCAGCAACCAGTACCACCTCTTCTGCCCCCACGTCGACCCTGACGTGCAACCCACTTAATAAAGCACTCCACAAGATTTCAACCGCGACAAAGAAATCCCTCAGCTCACCAACTTCTGCACGAGCCTCAACAGCAAGTACTTCCTCCTCGGCGAACCGACCACCGAAGAGACCCCCACGAGCATTCTCGACGCAGCCGCCGGCGTCTCCGTCACGGCTTTCTCGTCTTCCTCAGACTATAAGGGACGAGCGATCGGTTCCGACGCTGTGAGTATTGAGGAATGCGTGGGGAACTTTTTGCCTGTGATCCACCCCTCCAAGAGCAACATTGACCGCATCGACCGTAGAGCTTCCACTGACGGGATGAACAACGGTTATCTCCAGAACACGTCCAACCTGCTGCACCGGATCATCGGAAACCACCTGGAGAGGCAAACATTCACGACTTGCGCAACATGGTCCACAAGCGTGCCCTCGGTCTGAAAAGCCCACCTGGGAGCTGATCGAAAGCGGGCTTATATACGAGCAGAAGCGTGCGAAAAGTGTAGGTAGCCAGTGCAGGGAAGAAAGTCTCGCACTCATCGATCACCTTATGTAGCCCTCCCTGGTCGTAGCAACAATCCCGCACGCATGTGCCCAAAAGAAAACCCCCCCCCAAACCACAAACCGCCACTTCCGCTTCCGCTTTCCCAAATCTCCCTTCCCATCCCATACTTGTACTCACACGAAACACCGAAATCGGAAAAAAACGTCCCAAAGCGAGCGAGCGAGCGAGGGGTTATCACAGTCCACCACCATCTCAGCCGAAGGGTCAAAGCGCGCCCTCCTCCCCGTGGGGTGTACAGCCGGCTCGCTTAGCCCGGCAACGCAAGCCAAACCACGGGCAAAAACCTCCCTCCCACCCACCATCCTCCAACCATCCTCCAGACGCGACCCAAAAAACCCAACCCAACCTGCCCCACTTCACAATCCAAAATCTCGAACCCCCCCGTCAAAAAACCCAGCAAAAAAAAGGAGCGGATTGAAGATTGTTATGCAACCTCCGTGAATCGAACACTGCGAGTTGTATTAGTGGGATTGTTAAGTGGGATCATTTCGGTGGGCATGGAGCGAAGGGGAAAAGGGAAAGATTTACCGGACCTCCACCTCTCGATTGGAAGGGTGGAATCCTAACCATTGGACCAAGGAAGCTGGACAGATGGTAAGGAGGGTCTTATTGTGTTATATAACGGCTAGGTTGAATGAACCGACGTGTTCAAACGGCCCCCACACGCTTTGACCCTCGAAGATCTAACCCGAAGCGGAACTCGGTGAGGCTGCGGTGGATTAAGTTCACATGAGGACATTTGTGGATGGAATGGAATAGTATTTGATTGTATTCATCTAGCATGCCATGATTCTGATTCTCACCCAGCGTCCATGCAAGCATGTTGAAATGAGACGCCATATATGCTCATAACGCTATGTATATGCACCAGGTAGTCCAGCTGTAGATGCTTTGTTCATGAGATTCGCGCCAGTCATGTCCCTGCATGTATGTGAGAATACCTACGCTCTTTGCCACCAGCACCACCGCAAGCAAATGTAGCGGCCAAAAACCCAGCACCAAAGATTATGTATGCAAAGGGGGAATCATCGCAAAACATTATGCGCCGGCAAATCACCCATCCCAATCGCAGATACCTCATGTTTTTTCTCCATGTCCGAACACATGCATTGACCCATGCCACATACGTATAACCCAGCTTTTCCATAGCCATGAATTCTGGCTAGTCACGCCTACACACCGTAAAAGAATAGAAGGATTACCTGGCAGTCGTCAAAACGCCTGCTTGGAGAAGTTGATGATATCAAAGCGCCTCGCCAAGTCGGACGAATGATGCCGTATAGTATGTTTTGTCGTAAGTTTCGCGTTGTTGGAGCCCCATAGACATCGTTAACGTCCAAACATGTAATCCGAATACTGCGCTCCCTGGCCACCCCAACCACTCGTCATGCCTCCTGCATGTGGGCTACGCATAGGCATACCCATGCTCATGTCACTCATTCCAAAGTTGCTCATGCTGGTTGGGCTCATCAGGCCGTTCAAGGTGCTGCCCGATGTGTGTAGACCCGGTGGAGCGGCCAATCCAGGTGGAGGTCCGTTGGCTGTCGAAAATGGCTGGATTCCCAAGCCATTCACTCCTGGCATGGGTCCCGATGGCGACAAGGGTGTTGGCGGACCCAGTCCCCCAGGCTGACCAGTCCGAACACCGAGTGGATTTTTAGAAAAACTCAATCGTATGCCACCCTTCACACTATTATGGAGGGGGTGTCCATACAATTCATTGAGAGCTTTCGTCGCAAATGATATATCCTCAAACTCCACGAAGCACATCGGTCCATTCTGCTTCGTCCTGAAACATAATCTCTTGTAACCTCTCTGCTTCGAGAACATCGCCTTCAATTCATCCTCCGAGGTATCAATGGGAAGATTGCCGACGTAAAGTGTATTGCATGGAGGATTCTGATCGGCGGGGTTGACAGGTGGATAGTTGTGCCTCTGGTAGTGCTGGTTCGCTAATTGATACGATGCGTTTGGTCCCAGGTTGCTAATACTGGCTGGGGGCATGGCGGTTGTAGGGCTCTGCATTGGTGCTGCGCTTCGTGGCGATGTGAAGCCTGACATTGGAGGAGAGGTCGCGGTAGTAGTACTTAGCGACAGGCCAGCAAAGCGAGACGTAGGTAGCTGAGGGTTGGTAGGATGACGCGAAAGCTGGCCTGACATATCGCTCTTTGCATAAGAAAGTGGATCTTTGAGGAGGTCCCCGGGCTCGTCATCAATGCTATCCTCACCAATCACTGCCTTCCCTGACACTCTTGGTCGGTCACCCATCTGCTGCCCTATTGGTGACTGGGAAGAAAAGAAGTTCAACATCGGAGAAACGACATCGGAGCGCTCGGCCGAGGAATACGAATTCCCGTTGGTGAGTCCAGGCACTGCGCTCGGAGGCGATATTCGATCTATAGCTTGAAATGTTCCATTGAAGCGTGATGATCGCGCCTGACCAGCAGACGATGCAGTAGAAGAGCTAGAATATGCCCTGGTGGATGCCATATCGAAGTTGTTCCTACCAGGTCCTAGACTTCCCGACGGCGAAAGGCGATAGATCTCGACCTGTAAAGGCGGCTCGTTCGGATTGTTCTGCTTTCCATTCAGAAGTGACTTAGCCTCTTCAGCAGCACCATTACTGCGAAAGCGTGCTATAGCAGATAGATATCCTTGATTCGACGGAGAATCCGAATTGACGAAGTCTGCGCCTATGAAGTCTTTCGCAAACAGAAGCATCGTCCGAAGAGCCTCACTGGTTGTATGCCTTGGGAGATTGCGGATATAGATGGCTGCTACTGACTCCATGTCTGAACGGCCAGAAGCTCTTTCGACTCCTTTCGGAAAGCCCGAGGCACCCGAATCCGCGTCGAAAGGGTTGTTGCTTTGGCCGATGGGAGAGATTGCCTGCGAAGATGGCATTCGGTAAGGCATTTGGCTCGGTCCATTGCCCAGCATGTATCCTTCGGCTGCCATTGCGCGAAGTCGTGCAACAATGTGCCAGCCTTTAGTGTGAGGAGAGGCCTCTTGCGTGCGTATGTAGCTCAAGTCGATTTAAAGAGTGGAGTACTGGCTGTGTTGGGTATCACAAGTAAGGTGCACACTCTACTTCCAGACAGAGTAGGAGTGTACTTCCGGACTTAGCTCCGTTGCGGGGATGAGTCCCACGTTGCTTGGCAGCTTCACTTGAGCCGATTGTAACAACTTCCGATCATCTCAACGTTCGCTCGCATTCGTAGGAGAAGGGCACGGACTGTGTGGCGTGCGCGCAGTCACTCGTTTGAGGCTAACGGGGCGTGTGAAGGTGTGTCGAACGAGAGTATGCAACGGCCTTTAGATGCGGATTCTGTGGAGGTGGGAGTGTATGCCGGAGGTCGTCGAGAAGGCCGCAGTTACTGAACGAGCGTTATGGATGGGAATTGGAGAGAGCGTTGAGTCAAGGGAAAGAGAAAGGCGCGCTTGAGGAAGTAGGCAAGAGCCAAAAATGCGACCGGGGCGGGGAAGAAGGGTGCTTTGCCAGTGGTGTGGGAGCTGTTGGCAGGGATCGAAGATGGCGTCGATAACGGAAGGCTGTTGATTCGCGCAGACGCTGATAGCCTCTTTTCTTCCTTTGCGTCTGCTGTGCGCCTTGCTCTGTCAGAAGCTCGCAATCATGAAAGGTAGCCGTCTATATTGTTTGCGTTCCTGGAGCTGACTTGAATGGACCAATTGGATGAGGCTCTCCCGGATCCTCCCAAGTTGGTGTGGGCAAGAGGTGATCCGAGTGTGTCAAGGGGCAGCTTTTAGCAGTCGTGGGATGAATTGGCGGACCCCCTCGGGAACGGACGATCTCGAGTTCTAGGCTGGCTAGGCTGGAGATAGGTAGCCGAAAGAAGGTGCTTGATAGGGTTGATATCGAGAGTCGGATGTGTTAGATGCTGAAGGTTGGAATACTCAAAGGGACTGAATGATGAATGTATTGGCAAAAGGTGAAGCAAAGTGTGAAAATGTGCAGTTGAAAGGCAGAAGATAAGGATGGGATGGGATGGGGGGGAGTTGAAGAGAATGAGGAAAAAGAGGGAAGAAGGTGGCTTCTTGACAAGCGGGAGCCAACCAAGAACCCCAGGAATTTCCAAGGCGAGCTAAAGAATTGGCGGGGACTCGGACTCGGCTTCATGATTGTGAAGGATGGGAAATGGGAAAAGGGAAAAGGAAAAAGGGAAAGGATGCCTCGATTTTTCTGGTCTTTTTCGATTTGCTGCATGATATCTGGGACGATGCGGGAAACCCAAAGGATTGGTTCGATGAATTCTCGCTGTCGCATAAAATGGGGAGAGCACGCTGCCTTGAAGCGACTGTCTTGAAGTTGTCCAAGTGCCATTCTTCTACAATTTTGGAAGCTCTACCTTACAATACCTACGGCATGTAGTGGATGATAATTGTCTCACATTCAAAGGTCTGACTGCTGCAGTAGCGGCAGGTACGCTCCGTGTCGTGTTTGTTTCGCATTATTACCGTAGATATTGAAGGCGATCTTTAATGACAGACAATGTCAGTAGTGGCCGCCATTGTATTCATTGTGTAACAGCTGTGTAACATGCGCGTTCTTTCTCTTCTTTATTTTCTCTTTCTTTTTTCTTCTTCTTTTTCAAAAGAGGGGAAGGTACATGGTAGGAAAGATACTCTACATCGAGATCGTTATCGCTGATTACCCCGCCCTAAGCCTTACAAGCTTTGCTACTGTGGTACTTTACCTTAGTCTTTACCTTAGGTACCCCTCGCTCGGTTCCAGAAAAGCAACCCATGCTCCTTTTACTTGCCAAGACCTGCCCATTCTGCTCCCTTACTCGTCCATTCAGAGCACGCCAACTGACGCCTGAAAATGTCAGGCCAGCATTATCCCAGGTGGTCGTTGATCAAGGCGTCCACGATTGGCGGTAACCTGCAGCATTGGTGCGTCCCGACAGTTTGAAAATGCCGATCAACGGTCACGAGGCGAGGGAGATGGTGGGATGAAGAAACTCTGCTTTTTCCATGTGCACTCGTGGATTCGTACTTTAGAATTGTGATAATGCCAATTTGCCGGAGGCCGCCAATGCCGCATTTCCCTCTTGCCGGAACGGAGGATGATGATCTTCGTAGAGAATGGAGCTATGACCAAGCGTTCGCATACTCTTAGCGCATAAAGCCCGTATCGACATGTTGTACTGGTACTGAGCTCCGAAGCTGATTGGTGAATCTCTTCCTGGCTCCATTGGCATCCCCATCTCAATTCTCTACGACAGCTGAGATGATCCATCATTTTGTAATTTGCTAAGGTCGACCCCATGGTAGACATCTGATGCCTTACTTCTCGCAGGCCTCGCCGGTCCATCAAGCGCAAGGCCTGATACTCCTCGACTTGATGGATAGTAGTCTCAGTAATCTTGAACACCAGTCTGGCCTGTAAGACCCTCAGCTCTCCCCGAATCCTCATCACTTTCCTCAACCCAACTCGGCTCCTCCTTTTCGAACCATCTTTCCTCCTCTTCCCTCTCTTGGACCCCTCTATCATCATAATCTTCACTTTCATCCACTTCCTTGTAGTCAAAATCCGGATCAGCACCCCTTAGGAACATCAGCTCCATCTCCTTTCGCCATCTCTGTATGCCCTCCTCTTTGTTCTTCGGGACGTCATCCTTCTCCTCGGCCAAAATATTCCCAGAAGCGTCCCTTCTGTATCTCATCACCGCCGCATGGTCTGCATTGGCCAATGCGCCAACCTTGGCTTCTGAACGCCACAGATCAGCTTCTAGCACGCCCGAGAATCCCTTTTTGCGACCTTCAGTTTCACGTTCGCCGGGGCTTTGGAACTGTCGGACTAGGCGGTCGTAGGCAAGAGGGTCTTGGTGCCATCAGTGACATGCCCCATCATATTGGTGTATGTGGCAGACCTGCGAGCTCGAGGGTTGGAGAGGAGAAGTATTCGGGGTGGGTGTCTAGGTAGCGTTTTCGGCGGTTCTTGATTGTGATGCGGGCTTTCGAGCTTGGGGAGCGAGAAGGACGTGCCGATGGATGAATGGGTAACGATAGTGTATCTTCAGGCTCAAGGCCAGCTTTATCTTGAAGGAACGCCTCTGTAGCCATTTATTGCAAGAATGCAGAGACGAGCACTGAAACAATAATCAGTGGCCTTGGCGATGATAACGGTAAAGGACTAGGAGGAGGCGTGGAAATATCAATGCAGACGGATGAGGAATAGCCCAAATACGCGTCGCGCGTATCTGTAAGTACACAAACATGGACGATGCCAATGGATTTGCTCTTTAGGCCAGGGCCCATATATTCACACTGGGCCCCAGAACGAGGCAAGCTGCTTGGGATTCTGGCCGAGAACCTATTTTCCACCCCACAAGGCTGAGACACTGACCTCAGAGAATCACGTCAACAAGAGATCCATCATCCTGAACATCTCAAAACGGCGCATCAGGTGCTGCATCAAATTTCAACCCATTGCGTTCTCCCAGTCTCGAGACTGATCAAAATGCCTCCTCGTGGGCAGAGAGCGAATGCACGAGCGCCTCCACTGACGCAAAACAACAATGCTCAAACAAGGACATTGTGGCCATATGTTAGGCTCCTTCTCACGACATTAGCGACTCTCTTCCTCGCTGCTGTGTCTGCAGAAGTCTCCAAGCTGTCCCTGACCCCTGTTTACGGCTCGATCCCTCCCATAGCAAGTCTTGATTGGCTTCGCGGAGGCCTTGAGCACGATCAACGCTACATCGCCATGATAATTTCTGTTTCCCTGGCAAAGATGTTCTTCAGCAAGCGCACTGTAGGACTCTCGAAACATTTTGCGATATGGGGTTTCTTTGTCCCTTCCATGCAGTCGGGTCTTTACAGCGTCAGTGGAAGATTCGGCCCAATTTGGGGTCCTCGCACAACCTATCTTTTGACCTCTGTCCCTCTCTCCTGCCTTTCTCTCTTGCATCTCGTGAATCTGATTGCAGAAGCATTCCCTCTTGCGATTTTCGTCGAAGGAGCAGCAACTCGCAGCCTGATCGAGTTTTGCAGCAGTGGGCTGGGGACGCTTTTACTGACAGGCACTCTGTACCACTTTTTAGCCCGAATCAAAACGTATTTAGAGAACCGGCTCCCGTTGCTTATGACGTTGACATCTGGTACGCATGCGATATTCAGCCGGTTTGGTCTTCAGACTGTAATGGCCCTCTTGTACACGCAACTCGGCGCATCACTCGAGCGGTTCAAGCTGGTATTAACCGCCATTCTTCCATTACTTCACCTTGCATTTGTTTGTCCTCATCTTCCATTGCCATACAACACCGACGTGCTTAACAGTACCCTCCGAGCTGAAGGATATTCCCTTGTGGCTCGCCAAGAATCCTTGACCGGCTACATCTCGGTATTGGACAATATCAATGCAGGATATCGTGTCATGCGTTGTGATCACAGCCTTTTGGGTGGAGAGTATCTCAACAGGCCTAGGGGCTCAAAATATAACGAGCCGGTCTACACAATATTCCTCACCTTGGAAGCGGTAAGACTTCTACAAACCAAGTCTTCAGGAAGCCAGCAAGTTGCGACAAGCAAGCAGAGACATGCACTTGTCATGTAAGTGTTCTGCGTGGCAGATATAAAAAGCCTTACTGACTAACCTTGCATTTTAGAGGTGTAGGCATCGGTACAGCACCAGCTGCACTCATCGCTCATGGAGTTCATACCACGACGGTTGAGATCGATCGAGTCGTGCACGACTTTGCTACAAAGTATTTCGATCTCCCACGCAACCATACATCTGTCATAGGGGACGCTACCAAGGTTGTTGGTGACATGCAAAAAGCGAAGGAAATGAGAAATACTTACGACTATATCATCCACGACGTCTTTACTGGGGGCGCAGAACCTATCAATCTCTTCACCAGGGAATTTATTATGGGCTTGAGTGACTTACTTAGACCAGATGGGATCATTGCTATAGTAAGGACCAAAAATTTGGACTTATCCGCTCTGAAACCAGGCTGACGTAAATCAGAACTACGCCGGCGACCTCCTCCTCCCCATCGCCACCTCAGTCGTCCGCACCGTAGAATCTATCTTTCCAAAATGCCGCCTGTATCGCGAATCACCACTCCCCAAAGCTCCAGAGGCGATGGACTACACCAACATGGTCATGTTCTGCAGAAAATCTCCAGAAGCATTCACATTCCGAGATCCTGTCGAAGCGGACTTTCTAGGCAGCCCGGCAAGGCGACAACACCTCAAACCGCAACATGAGATACCCGCAAGCTATTTCAAAGCGGGCAGGCGGCAGAAGGGAGAGATACTCAGGCGAGACCATATCAGTCGCGAGATGCAGAAGTCTACTATGGCTAGTGCTGCTGGACATTGGTATCTTATGAGGACTGTGTTGCCAGATGTCGTATGGGAGAATTGGTAATTGTGGGAGGAGTAGGGAACTTGGCTGAAGTCAATATTCGATCGATCAGCATGAAAATGTAGGCTTGTTTGAAAGATTGGTTCTACAAAAATTTATCGAGTATGGTTATCCGTACGGTCTGGACTACAGATAGGGATAAGACATGAAACCAATATTCTCACAACCTTACGAGAGCATCTGTACCCTAGCTCCCTGCCACAACCCTTCCTCCTCACGAATCCTGCATACTCCTGCCACGAAAAGTCTAATATCATTCCAAACTAGAAAATCAAGATCAGAAGAGATCTGTAGTGCAAATCAACAAGAGGATAGTCTCATATGCAAAAAGTCGGTTCACCGATTCGAACGATGGACCTAGAGATGACTGACTGCAATCTCTCCCTCTGCCGCTGACGTAGACCAACCAACATCTGGAAATCATGTTGTCAATCAACTGAATCTGTCGGCACAAAAACCGACATTTTTTCGACTATACTCCGTAAGTAAACTCCTAATGCGCGCATAGAAATCTGTGCACAGAAATCATGCATCATTAGAACCTGTGTTTCACAGCTCTGCATGGAAGATAGAGAATTTCAATGTATTCCTTTAATTATTCTTTGTTGTTGTTGTTACCTACGTGTCAGTGATTCGAGAAGCCTTTCCACATCAGCAACCTCTCTTGTCTTCCTCTACACCCTCAACCCCTCGTTTTCTACTCTCTCATTCAAATCCCTTCCTTCCTCGCTCGCTCCACCTGCTCCTAGATCATCTTGCATAATTTCACATCCGAAGAACAAGCTTGCCATTGGCTTGTCCGGAATCGAACATTCTATGCGCCTCGTGAATATGCGCAAAATCGTAGATATGCGATGGTTTGGTACTCCAATCTCCCTCCTCAACGCGTCGTACGATCTCCTGCAGCGGCACATCTGAAAGTGGAAAATCCGATGTGCCCAAGTCCTTGCTGTGGAAGAGACTGAAGTGGATGCCAGTGGCCATCTGAGTCATTGCATTGAAGCCCACAGTGGGTCCCAAGCCACCCAGCCATCCGCCCTGGCACAAAGGAACTCCACGACGGACGATCGCCATGCTCTCGATAAGGACGGAGTTTCCTACCAAATTCAGAACGACATCGAACCTCAAGTCTGAAGCGGCGATTTCTGGTACCGAGTCCGGGCCTTCGAGCTTGGCAGCATGGACACCCATCGCCTGCATCTGTGGGAAGCGTTCCCGCCAACGTGAGGTAGCTGTGACGATGGCTCCAGTATGAACGGCGAGATGGCAAGCGGCCTGGCGGAGCGCTGAGGTAGCGCCACGGATGAGTAAAATTTGCCCACGCTTTAACTCCAGGATGCCGAAGACGGTTGACCACGCAGGCATTAGTCTCTGGAATCGCGGCGCAAGGCAACGAGGTTTCAATGCCCAGCAGGTTCAATACCGGAACGCTGGTGTATTCGGCGTACGTCCCCGGAATCAACTGACCTAGGCCACCCATGATGGCGGCGAACTCCCCGCCCGGACATGCAGTCACCGAACCGACACACTCCAGACCAGTGACAGGCATATACTCGGGCCACTCGCCCTTGCGCATGTGCGACTCGGCGTGATTCAAGCCAAGGGCCTTCGCCTGGACAATAGCATGGCCCGCTTTCGGCTCCGGTTCTGGAAGGTCCTTGAAGACGAGAGCTTCGGGTCCACCAAAGTGATCAATGACGATAACTTTCATGTTGGGCAGATATATACCTGTCTTCGAGGCTGAGAAAACCCGAAAGGCGTCACTGAGACAGAAGACGCGTGTGATTTGAGGTTGTCTTCGCTGAATATGTTGTGACATCTTGACCATCTTATTCTGATCATCTCTCGATCGGTAACCGCATTAGCGGATTGGCAATACGGTTATACGTGCATTGAACAGATCGATAATACGGGTCAACCAACCCTTCTAACGTACCTGCGGCTCGCTCTGGGGTACAGGCAGAAGGGAGCTTAGACCCCTACAACTTAGGTGCTAATAGACGATGAAGCCGCGAGCTCTCGACATTGGCTTCATTGAGAGACTATACCCTTTCCTTACACGTCACCGGCCATGATTATGAAGATAACACGGTTGTAGACACATACCACGAGCGATGACGATGGGGATCATCGGACCCATCTTGCAAGGTTCAAAACTCTGGAAAATCAAGCCGAGAGTGATAAGCAGCAGATTTGTAATTGAACGGATGCGTTGGCCAAGCATACAATCGGGACGAAGATTGTTCGCTTTTCTTCGAAGCTCACGACATCGACAGTGCAGAGCAAGCTCAATGTTTGGTTGAGGTAGCTGATATACTGATGGATTGGTCCTGGGTCAGGCTCAGCCCCTTCTTCTGTTTTGGCTGCTTGGGCAATTTCGCCTTGGTGGTGGAACGAAGATGAAGTTACAAGCGGTGGCTTGTGCAGAGAAGATTGATGAGCTTAAAGTAGTATTTTGTAAGGGAATGTATGCCATGCATCAAACGCTGGAAATGGCGAGGAAGATACATGTGTAGAGGTAAGGATGGGCCTGCTGTGAGATTAGAAACCATGAATGGCCTAACTTGTACACCTCATTGGGCTCATCGCTTCCTGCGCGCAGCTTCGCAATTTGCGCTTGCTCCACGGAGGTAGGCCCCAACGTCAGTCAATAGAATCTCAGACCCTAGACCACGTTAAGCTGTATCTTCTTCGTCGAGGTCCCGGGATGTTATTTCCCCATCACTACCTTCTGCAAGGTTCATCAAAGTCTGCCTCGAAGTTGTAAACGAAATACTGTTAATGTTCAGAAGATCAGAAGTTGCCCGCAACAGCTTGCAGAGTAACCTCGATTCAAGAAGCGCAAAAGATCGCCGCATACTCCGTACTCCAAGCAGAATCAGGTATTCAAGGAAGATTCCTTGCAATACCATGAAAAGGTAATCACAAGCTAGAGATAGACATTAGACGCGTAGAATCATCCCTCATATCTTTTACAAGAGCATAAAATCCTTCCTAATTTCTGAAATTGCCAAGCCAAAAAATCCGACGCTGGCAAGACGGCGCGCGTGACGGAAGAGCCCAAAAGTAATAATCGAAAACAAGGAGCTGCGTCCAACGACATCATCCTGCTTAGGGACCCCCACGTCCACAAAAGAGAAAGCAAATTCGACTTCCAGACGGACGTGGGACGGTGGAGAAGATGTCATGACAGAACTCTCAGCGCGACTGAAGCCCCTGTTCCGCCGGAGTTCTACCTTCTCCTCCACTAAATCTTCGGCTTCAGGCTCATCCACCACCAGCGACGCTCTCGGTGACGGCCACACCTGGAGTAAAGGCTCGTTCCGGCTCTCCAAAAATCGGAAACCTTCCTTGCCTATATCGGTTTTCGAAGAGAACGAGCCTCTGCCACAACCACCTGGTGCACTGCCTTTAACGCCAACAGAAAAACCGAGGTTTACGAGGAGGAATAAAAAAGAAACGCCAGATACAAGCCCTGAAACACCGCGGTCGCCGCCATTGGAAAAGCAGAACCCTATATTGACGGTCGAGGCACCTACGCCGAAACTGGGGACGCGATCAGGAAAAGCACCTGAGGAGGAGTCATCTCCACGAGACTCAGGGCACTTGGCTGGGACAGATGCGGGGACTACAATTGGCTCTCAGCGCCCAGGGATAGCACACAGGAGAAGGTCTCTTACACATCAAGAACAGTCAAAGGATATATCGAGTCTGTTGGGATCCCAAAGCCCAGCGTTACAGCCTACGAAAACAGATTATTTTGGAGGCATTTCGGTCAGTGCCGATATGGTACCTAAGAAGATATGGGTGAAGAGGCCTGGCTCTTCTGCAACACAGGTCGCCATCAAGGAAGATGATCTAGTGGATGATGTGAGGGATACGATACTGAGGAAGTACAGCAACTCCTTGGGGCGGAACTTCGATCCACCAGATGTTACGCTACGCATAGTGTACCGGAAGCAGTCGGCTAGGCATTCCAACAGTGAGCGCACGCTTGGTCCTGAAGAATCCATGCTGAAACTTATCGAAATTCATTATCCTGGTGGTCAGTCAGTTGAGGAGGCTCTGATGATTGACGTCCCAAAACGGCAGACACCAAGACATTCACCACGGATGGCTATGCAATACTATCTACCCGAGGATCTCAGACCACACGAGAATGGCACGGATTACTTCCCGCCTATGCCGTCAGCAGCGCAACACTCGCCTCATCTTCCCACCAGCCTCTCCGTCTCCAGCGCACAAGGAGGCTCTCATCACCCACCAGCACATTCAATGGCTATCTTGACTACTGGACAACTTCCAAACTTACCATCCCCCGGCGGTAGGGCCCGGCATTCTCAAAATAATAGACCCAGATACGGACGACAGCATACCTCCTCTCCCACCGTCGTACAGACAGCATCCATAGCTCTCAATCATGGTAAGCCCAGACCGCCGGTCGCTTCACGCATCGAGTCCTGGCTAACGTCAACCAGAAAACCTGAAAGCCTCTCAACAGCCAATGCCCACACCGCCGATTCCAGAGGAAATGACACCCCACAAAACTGCCACGCCGCCGCCCCGAGTCGCCTCCCCTCGTCCCAAACCCAACAACAACAAACGCACCAAAAAGCCGGTCGACCAAGCCCCACAACCCGCAAACACCACAGTGCCTCCCATCAACGTCCTCATAGTGGAAGATAATATTATCAATCTCCGTCTCCTGGAAGCCTTCATGAAGCGTCTAAAAGTGCGCTGGAGCACGGCCATGAACGGCAGAGATGCTGTCACGAAGTGGCGCGAGGGTGGATATCATTTGGTGCTGATGGACATTCAACTGCCAGTCATGAACGGGCTGGATGCGACGAAAGAGATCAGGCGGTTGGAGCGCGTCAACAGCATTGGCGTCTTCTCGAACAGCGCATCAAGCACCCCTACCTTTCCGAAGGGTGCAGGCATTGATGGGACTGTCGGAGGTGAAGATAGCTTGATGAATACGGCATTGTTCAAGAGCCCGGTCATCATCGTCGCTCTCACGGCCAGTTCGCTGCAGAGTGACAGGCATGAAGCCCTAGCGGCGGGGTGCAACGACTTCTTAACCAAGGTATCCTCTTCTCGCTTCCCCTCTGGAGCCTGGGTAGCCAGCATACTGACATGCTGTTAGCCTGTGAACTTTGAATGGCTCACGCGCAAAGTGATGGAATGGGGCTGCATGCAAGCGCTCATCGACTTCGATGGCTGGCGCAAATGGAAGGACTTTAGCCAAACGAAGCCAGCGGATGCGGAGAAGAAGGGTATTGGTGCAAACAACAGCAAGTCTCCAAAAGCAGCGCTGAATGGGAAGGCACAAAGTACGCCGAAAAGAGATCGCATGGCGAGCTTGGGATTGGGAGGGAAAGAGAACACAGGAAGCGACGGGACAGGAACGGATACGCTTTCGAATGGCGACTCAGGTAGTGGGCACTGAGGTCGCTGTGAGGGGGTAGGGGAAGAAGGGAAGAGGAGGGGTGCAATAGGCGCCGTACGTATGGGTTTCCTTGTTCACGGCGACTTGGCATCGGTAGGCATCTCTACTTACGCAGCAAGCAGGGGGGTTTGGAGCGAATAAGGAGATGCATAGCGCTTGCACGGTAGGGTAGATAAGCGATGCATTGGCGATGCTACCAGTTACTTTACTGTCCAGTATCTCCAGACTACAGCCATTCGTGGAAATCTTTAACAAATGAGTACTTATATTGTCCAACCTATCTGGAGGTTTCTGAGACGGTACCCCACCGGCTAAGGTTCGCGATTAGGATTATACTGATTGGCGATGTGCATGGTTGGAACAACGACAAGCTTGCATGCTGGGATCACTTTACTACACATGACATGATGTCATGTGGTTGTTCCTGGAGCATATGAAAGAAAGATGTTTTCAGCTCGAGGACTTGAGGATGGCGAGGATGGCGAGGCCCGTCCAAAGGCAAACGGAGGGTTGCATCTTTTGCCTCCCATCGGGATCTCCGTTCGGGGATCGTCTCTTATCACACGGACTTGGAAGGGCTGTTGAATGAACAATAATATTCATGTAGGTAGAGTAGTGGAAGGGTGGGAGATGATAGGAAGGCGGGACATCAGAATGAGCTACCTACCTAAGGTACTTTACCTATCATGATCAGACAATTCATTCAGCATGTTGTATAGCGACGCCATCCGACGCTAGAAGAGTGATGGAAGGCGGGATACGAAGGTAAGCGCAGCCGGTAGAGCCTGTAGAGCCGGCTCGCCCGTGGGAAAGCTTGTCTGATAGGCCAAGATCCTTGGCATTATCAACGGGTCAGTCAAATGGTGTAAGTAATAATAAGGAAAGAAAGATAACCGGTCGTCAATATCACGCACTGTCTTTCTCCATACGATATAGTGGATAGGTATAGTGGATATAGTGCTCAACCGCCCCCCCCTGCCTCGGCTGCCCGTCCTTTCAACTCTAACCTAATCTTCGGTTTTGCCCGCTCCAACTCCGTACCTCCATACCTCCATACCTAGTGGCATATTATCATTCTTAATGTAACCTCCTAACTACCTGCCTTTTCGGAGCACACCGTCTTGGCCCCCTCAAGTCTCACCAATCCAATCAAATCACCTTGAACAAGCCGAGCTTTTTTCCCTCTATCTTGCCTGCATATCTACATATCTGCATATCTGCACAGACAAAAGATAAAGATGCCCTCCCTCCCCGCCCGATCCTCTCACTTCTCCTCCCACCTAGCATTCTCCTCCTCCTCCTCCTCCTCCTCCTCCTCCTCCTTACTCGGATCGCCAATCCCTTACATCCTTCCAACTTACAAGCGACTGCAACATGGCGCAACTCGGGGCCATGGCCCTCGATGGCGGCGACCCTCGTCTCGCCGACACGGAAGGCGAGTTCGCAGGCCAAGGCATTGTCGCATACACTCGCCCGCAGATGCGTGCTCTCCACGACAAGAGCATCACCTTCGAAGAATACCACTACTATGCTCTCCAGTCGCGCGCTGAAGAGGACTCGAACCACCGCATGGTGAAGAACGGTGCGGGAACTCGAGGATTCCTATCGACAATCATCCCAGGGAAAGGACCGTCGTCGTTAGCTTCAGATGAAAAGCGCAATCAGTCTATGATTCCGGCGGATATCAATCTTTCCGTCCCTGACCGTCGCGCATCTGTGACCGAAGAGGAATGGACCAATGCTTCCAGAGCGATACGCACTGCTACTGCGGGCGCCATCTTCTTCCTCATCACGACTGATATATTGGGGCCGTTTGGCCTTCCTTACGCCTTTGCGACAACTGGCTGGGGGTAAGCTTCGGACTCAACGCGCGGCCCGCGCCTCTCCAACCTGATGCTAACACACCCACAGACCTGGCGTTGCTCTCTATACTGTTTTCGGCTTCATGGCTGGTGTCTCTGGCTGGCTGCTCTGGTCTTGCTTCATGGGTACGTGCAGCATTGCGCAACTGGTTGCTACCCAAATGCTACTGCATATGCTGACGGTGCTTTCCAATCAGGCCTCGATTCCTACCAATACCCAGTCAAAACGTACGGCGATCTCGCCTTCCGTCTCTACGGCCAATGGGCGCGATACATGATCAATATTCTCCAATCAATCCAACTCATCTGCAGTGTCGCCGTCATCATCATTTCCAACGGCGAAGCTCTCTCGGAAGCCTCGAAATTTAAGCTCTGTTACGCTATCTGCTGTCTCGTCTGGGCCTTGGCCGGTTTCTTCCTAGGTCAGGTCCGAACACTGCAGAAGTTCGGATGGCTAGCCAACTTCGCCATTTGGATTAATCTCTTGATCATGTTCATCACGATGGGTGTCGCCGCACACTCTCCGCCTTTATATTCGGCTGCTGGTTCGTCAGCTGGTTTCAGCGTGAACCCAGACCTGGTGACTGCCAATGCCGCCGGCGTCTACCCAGCTGTTACTCATTCTGCGGGACTCCCGGACCCAGCCAACTTTGGCGCTTCCATCAACGGCCTGATGCAAGCCGTATACGCCTATGGCGGAGCTATGCTGTTCACTGAATTCATGTCTGAGATGAAACGCCCTTATGACTTCTTGAAGGGCATGTGGGGCGCGCAGTTCTTCATCTACATCTTCTACATGCTCTACGGCCTATTCATGTACGGATATCAAGGCCAATATCTCCAGAATCCGTCCTACTTGGGAATCTCGCCTTACAACTGGCAAACCGCGGGTAATGTTCTGGCCATGGTTAGCGCCCTGATTGCGGCTGCTCTGTATGGCAACATTGGTGTCAAAGGTGAGCTCGTTCTTACTATTCATCTACTGAGGAGCTTTTCCTAACGTTCTCCAACACAGTTCTCTACAACAACATAGCCGTCGAATTCTTCCGCGCACCACCCCTCACCAGCAAGAAAGGCAAACTCCTCTGGGTGGCCGCCATCCCCATCTACTGGTCCATCGCCTTCGTAGTCGGTGCCGCCATCCCCGACTTCTCCGGCTTCACCGCCATCATCTCCGCCGTCTGCACCATCCAATTCACCTATAGCTTTCCCCCCTTCCTGCATCTCGCCTTCAACATCAAGAAAAACGCCCTGCGCGGCGGCGAGGGCTTCGACCCCGTCACCGGACAGGTGAGCTTGCAAGACAGGGGCTTGAAGAGGCTGATGAGAGGGTTCATGGCTGGGAACTGGTATTTGAACGCTTGGAACATCCTTTACTTTTGCGGCGCGCTGGCGACGGCCGGGTTGGGGATTTGGGCCGCCGTGGAGAATCTGATCCTCATCTATGCGGAGCCGCAGCTCAATGCTTTTGGCTGCCATTCGCCGGTTGATGTGTCGTCTTGAGTCGGGTGGATGAGCGTATAGCTAGGATATATGTGTATATGTCTCTGTTTCTGTATACAAGTATCTTGTCTCTATACCAAACATCTGGAAAACACTTTAAAATTGATGTACGACAGCGACTCCCCTGAGAATGGAAAATAACCATCAGATACCGCTTCAACAAACCCTCCCCATTCCTTCATAATCAACCACATCGACCGAAACCACCCTTCAACCCATCTTCCTACTTGCACACACAGAAACTTCCAACCGATACCATACCATCCCGCCCGAACACCCCCACCCCATCCCCATCCATCCCCATCCCCATCCCCATCCCCACCCCTCACCCACCCACCACCCCCTCCAACACGCCCCCCTTCCCCTTCTTCCCCACCCCCTTTCCCTTCCCCTTCCCCTTCCCCTTCCGCTCCCCTTTCGGCATCCCCTCGCTCGCCCAGTGGCCCTCGCCCGCTTCGCGCCTGTGCACCTGTCGCATGGTCTTTTCGTTGTTCTTCCTACAGGGTGCGAGGGGGTGGTTAGCTGGTGGGATTTTTTCTTTTTTGGGGGGGGGGGGTGGATGGATGGATGGATGGATGGATGGGAGGATGGATGGATGCGAGATGGTGAAGAAACATGGGTTGGGGGGGGGGAATGTGCGCCGTGACAGCAGCAGTCAGTGCTCAAGTTGAGTCTGAAGCAGATACAACCAAGAACGTCACATCACCCCCCCCCCACAACAACACACGTACATACCTATACGCCCTCATCTCCCTCTCAAACCGCCTCGCCACCCTCCCCCTCCCCTTACCCCCCTCCTCATCACAATACTCCCAGATCCTCCCCCCGACCAAGAACCCAAACGCCCCCCCCACCTGCGCGACCGTCTTCCGGTTCCGCGCCGCGAACGCCTCGAGGGCGGCGGGGGCGAAGGCGGCCTCGAGGGCGGACGCCAGGTTCGCGAGCTGGGCGCCCGTCCATTTGGATTCGCGCCGCCGCCGCTGCTGCTGGCGGGCGGGGTGCGGCGGGGGTGCGGGGGGCGCGTGGATGTTGGGGATGGACGGCTGTTTGGGCGCGGCGGGCGGGATGGCGGTGGGGGTTTGGGACGGGCTGCTGGGGAGGTCGTGGGATGGTGGTGGTGGTGGTGGTGGTGAGGGTGGGTTGTAGGCCGGGACGGACCAGAGGAGGCTGTTGTTGTTGCGTTTGGGCGGGACGGGGTGCTCGCTCGTGCCGGTGTAGGGGGTCGGTGGGAGGGGGGACGGACGGGGACGTCTGCTGGGGTTGGTGTCGAGGGTGTCTGGAGCTTTGCGTTTGTTGTTGCCGTTGCTGGCGGCAGGTGCGGGCTGGATGCTCATGATCAGGGGGGCGTCTTTGGCTGGGACGGAGCCGGCGGAGACGAGGTGTCTGAATTCGTTGATGTCGAGGGGTGTTGGCTTTGGGGGATCATCGGCCGTGGGGTCAAGGGGCAACGTGGAAGGAGTGCTTGTGATTGTTGTGGTCTGTGGAGCTGATAGCACTTGGTCTTTGGGTACTTTTTGCTCGATTTGGGTAGGGATAGCCACTGTGGATTGTGTTTTTGGCTGTAAGTTCGTAAGACTTTCAGAGCAGCAGGCCGTTTCTCGTGGAGAAAGTGTTGGCTTGTCCGCTGTTAGGGGTGTCCTGGACGGGCTTTTGGCCAACGTCCTGGTGGAGTCAGTGGGCTGTTCCCCGGTCGATCTGGTCTTTGTGCTACTCTTGGCAGCGTTGTCTTCTTCGTCAGATGAAATATCGACCACTATTTGGACCGGCATCATGGGTGTAGGCCTTTGGCAGAGTTGGCGATCTTGAGCCTAGAAGCTCTTGTGTAAAAGAAGCGAAACCTGAAAGCAAGAGCTCGATCACGGTCGCTGTTCGGGGCATACGAAAGGGTACTGAGCTGCGTGGTGAGAGCCAAATTGGAACAAGGTACTCAGCATTGGGGATTTCAAGAAGACAGAAGAAGATCATAGACAGAAGAAGACCATAGACAGAAGATCATGACAGCACGAAACCGTATCATAACAACACATCCAGTCAGTGCTTTGATGTAAGATGCCTGTGCATACACAAAGCATCAAAACCATGGAAACTCGGATCCCTGCCGGAGCCGCGATTTTATCATTGTTGTAGCATGGCTGCCATCATCACAACAAAGAGCACACGGACAGTCGCAGTTCGCAGCTTTATGCACGCTGCGATGGTACTGGCTTGTCATACAATAGGCCCTGCTGATGATGTTGAAACGCTCCACGCTGATGCGAACGTGTGGACCCCGTTATCCCTGGACCCAAGATCGTTGCAATAGTTCGGACCTGCCGATCACGCAACCCTCATAGGAATCTTGATCTGACCCTTCTTTCGATCTTGATGCGGTATCCCATACCTCGCGCCCACTCCCTCCTTACTTCTCCCACTGCGTCCCACACTCTCAACCCTGATATCCTGGAATCGAAACTCTGACCTCTCCGTGTCCACCTTCCTCATCTCCCTCGCTTCCCTCTCTTTCCTCTTCCTCTCCAGTGCCTTCTTGCTCTGGACGTCCTTGGCTTCCATTTCTCTCTGCAGTCGTATTCTTTCGACTTCTATTTTACCCTCATGTCTCCATTTCTCCAGCTGAACTAGTTCGGTATGTGGGACGCGTTCTTCGGCGGGCTTGAGCTCGCGGTCGAATACTTTGCCAGCGTCGCGGCGGGTGAAATGGCGGGATTCGGAAACAGGGTGAAAGATCTGGGTTTCAGTTGCGCGGTGGACCGGGAGGTCATTGATTGATTCATGGGTAACGGGAGCATAGGGGACATATGGGGTCGAGGGGAGCATGCCAAGAACGGCTTTGGCGTAGGAGAAAGCGATCGGTTTTCCCTGAGTTTTGAAGAGTCAGCTTCGCTTCGACATGGCCTTTTACGTACAAAACGGACGGCTGCTATGATAGAGACAGAGTGTGTAGGATCAGAGAGTTGTAATTGTTTTGTAACCACGGTAGAAGTCTTCAAGACTAATCGAATTGGATTTTCTCATCACGAATGTTTGGGACAATTCTTCCAGAAGAGAGGTGCATCTTCATCCAAGTGACATACCTGTTTCTCCATTTCCTTCTCTAAAGCCTTGAGCCTGACCACAGCACCGACCCTACTCATCTCCACACCCAGTGCCGCACTGACAGTTCGAACACTCTGACCCTCTGCCATCACCCTTTCATATATGGCATCCTTCAGCTCTTCACTCAATACATGCTGACTCCTAAATTGCCGGTTCAGGGGGAACGGCATTAGATCCTCCATGGTCTCTCTGGGCAGCGCCGGCTCGTTCTTTGTCTCCTTAATCCCAGCTTCCTTGATTTTCTGCGGTTTTTTCGGTACGATCTCTCCATCTTCGTTCACCTCCTCATCTGCGTTTTCATCTATCTTTTCTTCGTCTTCCGCCTTTTCCTTCTCATTCTTCCCCACCAATCGATTTTTAGCTCGAACTAGACGACCATATCGGTCGTAGGCGTTGAGATAGTTCGTAGAACCGGGTAGGGGATGTCGAAATACGAAGCCGGGACCATTGAGCCAGCGGAACATCTCATCGCGCACTCGAGTAGCATGTTTTGGGGTAGAAGAGAACTGTCGAGCGCGTGTCTTGCAGATGCACTGGCAGCGATGAGAAGGTGACGGGAGTGCTTGAGGTGTCCGTAGATAGGGACGGCGTATTCGCGGTGGCATTGCCACAGAATGTAATTATGGTGGGATCTTGGATATGACAATCACTTCGCGAGTAATTGATGCCGCGTTGAACCAAAAAGGAGGAATGAAGGAGCCTGCAATAAAAGCTGGATACTTAATCACTGGTGACCAGAAAGTTGGGCGGAGAAAATTGACGCCAAGCCCGACTACTGCTCTGGACCCGAGGAGGGAGCCATCAAGAGTTTCAAGATTAAATCAAGCTTCACATTCAGGAATCAAGGTCTGGTATAGAGTGGTCATCTTAGATCTCTGGGAAGGTTTGATTGGTAAACTATCTAGGGACTAAAAGCTCTTGCCCATGGATACAAGTACGCCAGGCGCCAATTGTCATTCTCCCCAATTTCAAGACGAGTCCTCGCAGCTTCATTTCCACACCCCTTCCCCCAGTCATGAAAATGCCGACTCCTCTCCATCCAGTCACAAGTGTCATTCGATCATCCAGCTCTTTTCCAACCCATGCCTAGTTGTTCTGCTGGCTGTTGAGTATCCTGAGGATGGCAAGGAACAAGTTGATGATGTCCAGGTAAAGAGAAATAGCCGCAGCAATCTCCTCCTCAACATGATAGTGGCGCATGATAAGCTGGGTATCCACCAAGATATATCCACTGAATATGAGGGCTGCCACTGATCCGTAGATAAGCTCGGCAGTGCTATTGTAGGGAAAGAAGGCTGCCACGAATCCAAAAAGGATAAGTACCCATAGACCTCCGAACAAGTAAGGCATCCAATTTGTGAAGTCGTACTTTGTCTGGCAAGCGAACAGAGTCAGAGCAACAAAGATGCCAGCCGTCAGTACGAGAGCCAAAAGGACAATCTGGGAGTCGTAAAAGGTCACAATAACCGATATGGAGTAGGCTTCCAAAAGTGTGAAGCCACTGAGGAAGAGGAGATTCATAGGGTAGGATTTGCGTTTCCAGAACGTCAAGAGCATGAATCCAATGGCGCCGAAGAGCGAGACCCACATCATCCATTGATTTGACCGGATCCAGTCGTAGTAAGATGGGCTGAAGTAGGAGACGGAGCTGACGGCCATAGTGGCAAGGATTTGGGCAGTCCTAACAACGTCAGATACGAGTCGCAGCTCTGGGGTGGGACTTGGGCCGACTTACAGGATAGCGTAGACTTTGCGGACGAACTGCATGCGGATGGGAAGGGTGGCTTCAGCGACAGAACCACCAAACTGTGTGAGAGTCAGCAATGATACAAGAGGAGAGAGCGATACAGGCGAGCGCTCCCTACCTTGAAGTCATCAGGAACATTATCATCTTCGCCTCGTGGGGCCCCAAGCATAGGATCACTGGCCTCGGCCTGGTATGACGGTGGCGCTTGAGAGTAGGATGGCTCGTCGAACGAGTCGCGCTGAGAAGCGGGTTGGTATTTGGTGTTAGCAGCCATCTTGAGGAACGTTGGAGACAGCGATGTTTGGTGAGAGAGAGCGAAGGGAAATGGTAAGTTGTCAAGGCGGCGAAATTGCTCGAATCATGCGCCTTGCGGCGCTAAGCCTTTCCGGCTACCTTACTCAGTCAGCAAGGAAACTGTACTAGTCCTTGTAGGGCTAGTCACTTGATGAGGAAGAATCTCCAGAGCGCAAAAGCACTGACATAGACACACAATACAAAGCACTTTACTACCTCCTTCAGTTGTCCCTATCTCTGTACCACTACTATCGAGATTATAATTTAGCATAAGAGGTCGTTATCACCAGTCTGGAAAGCACGTAGAACACAGAATAAGACGGTTCCCACCAGTCTAAAATCTGGTAAGCAAACAAACTAAACAGCTCCCACAACCTCTGTGCTCGTAACGGACCAACAGGGTTTCCCAAAAGCTGAAATGTCTCGTTGTTAAATTACTGAACTTAGCCCTTTTCTACGCAAATTTGATTACTATGAACTACTCCTCTCAAGGCCATCTACCTTGTTCATGATGCTGTTCACGCTCGGTGAAAGAGGCTGTCAAAGTTCGCGCGCAGGGAAAAGCGTTGGAGGTGGAGTGAAACGGATACTATTGTAGCTCCACGAGCGTTTTCTTCCAAGGCTGTTAGCTTTATACACACCAAGTTGAAGGCACAGTCGTCCGTGGTCAGTCTGCTCAAAACTTAAGAGAAGAAAATTGACCCCTCCTGCCGAGTCGACTCCCAGACCTCACTGGAAGGGCTAGTCGCAGTGCGGCGCAAGTGAGATCCTCATTGTGGTGAAAAGGGATGACTGCAGATGTACCTCTTGGTCGGTATTCATCGAAGGCCACAGTCACCCCACCCACTCGGGATGTCTCAAACACGAACAAGATAAGAGTTGGGGGGGATACATTTGGTTGATCTTACCCGCGCTTCTGGAATTCAGCTGCACACCCTCTAGTCCTCCATGCCAATCATCAAATGATGTTTGAGCCTGAAGAGCTTCGGCCCCTTCCACTTCAGAAGCTTCTATTCCGCAACTTAGGGAGGGCGGGAAGACATCTAGGCACTGCACCTATTTCGAAGGACTGTGCATGCTTGTGGAGTTGTACTGGAAGAATGTGTGCAGTACCAAGCCACGCTAGTCCCAATTACGTGAAGGCCTTGGCAAAGTCCGTAACGATGTATCAGCGTTTATTTGGTCCGGCTGAGTTGACTGCCTCGTCACAGTAGGGTTTAATGCCATTCAAGTCGACATCAGATTGCATTTTTCGAGAGTTTGCCGAGGCAGGTCCGGCGAGGACGGGCCTTAGAAGACTCCTGGCCACATTTTGTCCGTTACTTCGTTGGATACTTCTCGAAGACAGTCAGGTAAGCGTCCGCAAGCGAAGGGTTTATGAGCCATGATATTCACACAATCATAGTATATTGCTGTGATAGGTCTTTCTTATTAATGACAGAATCATGCTAAAAATCCACCATCTTCTTCCTCCAAAATGAGTGTCTTACAACAATGCAACAATGGTTTTATTTCCAAGCTCGACTTCCAATCCCTAGATCGAAAAACAAGCCGACATACTATGCTTTCTGGGTGCAATAGTCCAAGGCAAGAATGGAAAGATTTTCCAAGTTCGTAGTAGAGCCCTATCCACCCATCGTCTCAATCCCCGTATAGATTTGAAAGACGAAGAGAAGGCACTTACAGTCTTGCCATCCCCTGCCCCATCGTTCACAAGATAAGGGTATGCATTGACGCTGATGTCCTAAATCACGATTCCGACTCAACATTACTTCTTTAGAAACAAGAGCTTAGAATTGAGCGGGGCTTGATCGGAGCAGAAAGCGGGAAAACAGGACTCTTGTAACATGGAAGGGACTCCGACAAGGGGCGCAGGTAACGTACCAGTGCATTCGATGGACCGCTGCACTTGCCCGATGGCGCAGTATTACTTTTACAGTAATTGTAGGCGCTGAGAGCCGGGCATGCGTCGACGATATAGATAGTGACTGTTTTGAGGCTGTCGTTGTTGGTGACATTGTAGCAGTTGCCGCAAGAGGCTGGGCAACTAGGGCCATGGTAGATCTCACTATTAGGTTGTTGGTCGGGGCCGGTGGAGTCGGGTTCGGTACTTGTTAGAGATTTGGTCAGCTACATAAGAACACTTGTTCGAAGAGGGAGCTGAAAAACGGTTAGCTTACCAGACGCTCCTGTCTTGGCTGCTGTCTGACGGAGTGTAATTACATCTTCCTGGGGAGATGTTCGGACTGAGGTCCCCAGCGGCGGCAGCGAAGACTGTAAGGCTTGTACCACCGTAATTGGGCTCGTCGTTGTGACTACCACACACAGTTAGTTGATTCCGGTTATTGACTTGATCTACGTAGTCGTTGAAGGTCGCAACGCCGTTGAACGGGCCGCTAGTGCGTTCCTGGAGGTAAAGGGTGGCAGATGTTGAGACTGTGAAGGTTGTAAGGACGGTAGCGATGATTGAGTGACGCATTGTGACCTGCGGTGTAGCGTTCAGAGCTGGATCAATTTAGGTTGAAAAGGTGGTGAGTGTACTCTTGGGAGGTTTGTTCAGGTTTTTGTGATTCTGATTTCAATGGATATGCTCGAACAGACAGGATTTCGGCGCTCTTATATATTTTCCTTGACGTCTCAAGGGAGAGCGTCATGGACACGGACTCAAAGGGTTACACGTTTGTCGACTCCGAGCCGGAGTCACCCCCATCATTCGGTTTGTCTGAAACTGTAGTCAAAGACTGCTTGAGCGGCATACTGTGGGTCGTCTACGAGTCTGGAACTTGTAGGAGTCTCAACGCGGTACGTAATGCTAAAGAGTACATGATCCCACATGTTTTGGCCTGCACGCGGCATACTGCTGACTGCCTTCGCCCCAGACTTTCTTTGCGTTTCGGAGACTTGTTAGGATCTGCAGATTTGGTCAGAGAGACCCTCGTCACAGCTGCCGATCTCACGAGGTCAGATAAAAGCTTACGAGAGGGTTTTTTCCAGCCTGGATTTCTCTCGCCGAGGCAGGAGAAGGTTCTGCAAGACATGCCACAGGACCCAGACGCATGCAGAATCTCTTATCCTACTCATCGTCACGGCGGTCCGTAAAAAGCTACAGGCCATGTCGTAGGACGTTGGTGATGTTGCATGGCAGTCTCAGTTTCAGCTCGTGCCGCGTCCATTCTCGCTGGTGTGGCTAAGGAGCGCGAGGGTCCTCATCTGTAGGGTGTTTTCCCAGCAAAGCGCACTGAAGGAATACGTGGACCGGAGGATTTTCACGGGAAATCTGGGGCAAATTGACAAATCAAGGCTGATATTCTGATAATAGCCCGTGCTCCCAAACCGCGAGAGACGGGAAAAGTCGATTGACACGAAACCTGTCCCGTTGGGGCTGCTGAGGTTAGGGCCGAATATGGCCCGTGTTCGAACCCCCAAAAACGGGACAGGACGGGTGGCTTAGGAATATACACATGACAAAGCGAGAAGGTCCTATGGTCAACCTGAACGTTACAGGTTCATGAATAGTCATTCATCTCCGACCATGAGATTGACGAAGGGGCTGTGCCGATGAATCAGAAGTTGTGAGACTCGCAGCGCACAGTTGCAGCAGCAACCACAAGATACTGAATGACGATCTCATTTGCATTTTTGAGATCTAGCAGCTCTTCGAAGCCAGGCTTTAAGAAATTGTCGCCAACTTCTTCACCACCACGGGTGTCGGGAACAGCATATGTGATGACCCGTCGTTGAACCGAAGAAAGTCTCGCCATACCTGTGACGAAGTCCGTACAATTCATACCGGGTAGGAGGCTCGCTGGGTAGGTCCATCATCCAGGACAGTCCAGTTCCAAAGCTCCAACGTGGGAAACGGCCGCGGAAGCTGAGCACATCACGTGGAAAGCCGAGACATGCCACAGGCCATTGGAGAGACGGTAGGTCAGTACCTTGGCTGCAGTCAACTACATCATTGAGGTAGGCATGTTCCTAAAATAGCCTTTTGTAGGCAAAGAAGTAGGTTGTCTTACTATTGATGGGCTGTGCCTCGTTTCGTTGGAATTCGTGCATGGTTGTCCCCCAAACCCCGAGTGCATAGCTTCCATCCTTGTTCTGGTTCGACAGACACTTCGAACGGCGGTTGCATCAAATTACAGAGAGTATGTCGGAAAACTTTCCATACCTCTGTGACTCGTCTCCTCCATATCAACATGGCATCATCAACCAAGCCGTCTGAGACCCATCGAACCCTACACTCTAGTCATGCTGTCCCGTCTCGGGTGTGAGGTTTGGTATCGATGAAGGGAAGAGAACACCGCTCCGCATGAGGGATTCGGTGACTAGATCATGGAAGAGTTGATGGACCTGGGCCTCGAGCGCCATCCGCTTCGGATTCCCCCTAATTTTAAATTAATTGTCCGCTGAGATTTTCCATGGGAGGTCCCTCAGGCAGATGTAGAAACGGGCTGGCATGAAACAGCATGATCAGTCATGGCTCGAGACACCGGGTCACATGGTCGATTGGCTTGCCACAATGGCTGGTCGAGGCCACGTACCTAGATCTCACTAAATCTGCTCTTCTTTTTTGGACTGGCTCGGTTCCAGACCCATCATAGACCGTAGCATGGACAGTCAGGAATATGCACCTCTAGTCCTGGCATTGTTCGTCCACGACGGCTTCCCGAGACCAATTCATAGCTTTGACATACTTTTATGGAGCGAGGATCGATCTAGATTTTCTGTCCAGTCAATAAACATTTGGCCGGCCATTCCTTTAGCTTGAGTCCCTGTCCACCAAGCTGCGAATGCGTAATCCTCACCTTCCAAAATGACACCAGATCCTCACTGCAATTCCTGCCTAGATCGCCTTGTCTGTCATTCAGGACCGTGTGTGCAAAAAGCCCTCGACTGGGATTCCCTTAGAGGATCTACCTGGCCTCGCAGACCTCTTCGTCCTCCCCAGGGTTCCTAAATTGCCTCTTCACTAAAGACACACGGCTATAATGCGATATTTTCAACTTCCCTAACCTCTGAAGATTGACATCGCAAAGAGAGTCAGTGACTGCCGTTCCCTGCCAATGCGCCGTCACCAATGCTACTATCCCATCGTGCAGGGCGTAAAATTTGAGGGTTCAGCCCTACCAGCTAAGACATTTTGCGCCCAAGGCGACAGACAATGGGATAGCATTTGATGAGTGCTCTAATGTTTTGATGTGGCCAATGAAGAAGTCAACAAGCTCATGGGAGATGAAGACGTACGCTGTTCCGACAATATCAGTGCAAACTTTTGGTCGCAAGAAATTGTAACGAGTCATTAAGGCGGCGAAGCTACTCGAACACTTGAAATATGCGCCTCATGGCGCTAAGCCATTGTCGCTGACATATACTCACGTACGGAAATGATAAGAGATTATATGCTTGATGCTTGGACAGAGAATGTAGACCATTTCAGGTATCAGCTTTACATCTGCATTATTTTCCATTTCCTTGCTATCCGGACAAGTGCAAGCACGATTTTTGTAGACGACTTTCCCAGAAACATTCTGGATGCACGCTGAAGAGGAGCAATAAGAAACATTATCAACAGCCAGCACGCCTCCGGATGCTCAAGGCTCGGTCTCATCTTTCCAAGCCCACGCCATGGCCTGTCTCGATTCCCCAATATCCACGTCTTGCCCGGACCATTTCCTAAGCCATGCCGCCATTCGTGTCGTCAATGGCGGTGCTCTGTTCTCTCGTCATGCGACCTTCAGCCTCTCTCAACTGGCTCTCACGTGCCAACAACTCCTGTCTCTTCTCATTGATCTCTCGTTGCACCTTGATCTCAATCTCTCGAAGCTTCTCTTCCTCGCGACGTAGTTGCTCCTCCTTAAGGCGTACAGACTGGGAGGCCAGATCGTCCGGGTTTAGCGAGGAGTCACTGTAAATTACATTAGCTGCCGCTCTAGTATCGGTCAGGTTGAATGGCCAGAACATACACAGAACCCCCATCAACGCTCTTGCTGAGTTTCTCCGTCCGGTAATTCTCATAGAGGAAGTCGTGAGTGATCTCCTTCAAATCCGCCAGATGGCTATGCAAAAGTGCGCTTCTAATAGCGAGGAAATCGGAGTGGCGTGGATTATCGATCTCGACCACACCCCATGGGTATTGTCTTGCTCGTACACGTCGTCCTCCAATTTCAACCACCTCCTCAGAGCCTACAATAGCGAAAGGCATCAAGCCCCGTAACTCTGCGTTCTCTTCAACAGTATCTTCATCATCCTCTTCGATATCGTAGGGGAAATTGTAGACGGGTATGCGGTAGTGTTCGATGTCTTCCATGACCAGCTTCTTCGACTCAGCAAGCTCAGCTGGGGTGAGCGAATCTGCTTTGCCAATAACGGGGATGACGTTGACACGCGGTGAAAGGCGCTTCATCAACTCGATGTCCAGTTCGCGGAGACTATTGCAAATGTTAATGACGATATAGACGCTGCTGCGTAAAGTTTTCATACCC
Source organism: Letharia lupina (assembly GCF_014066315.1). Lineage (NCBI taxonomy): Eukaryota > Fungi > Ascomycota > Lecanoromycetes > Lecanorales > Parmeliaceae > Letharia > Letharia lupina. The sequence goes on from NW_023502976.1 coordinate 348,953, forward strand.
ATGGCCCGTTGGAGTAATGAAGTAGAGCAGAGCATGCACACGATTGTCCCTGAACCTGGGATTACGCTTGATGCGTGACTCCTCAGCCAGGATGTCATCGTATTGTCGTTCAAGATGTCCCACGATCTCCGAAAAGCTCGCTTCGTTGTCAATCTGGTCACCGAATCCAGGTGTATCCACTATGGTCAAAGATATGCGGGTGCCTTCCTCATCAAGCTCCAGCTCAACCGTGATCGGCTTGATTCTAACGCCATCCTCGATATGAGCACGCTCTGGATCATCGTCGGTGTCTTTGCTTTGTAGAACACGCTTTCCGCATAATGTATTAACGAAGGTAGTACGTCCTGGCGGCATGAATTAATATATATTCCCTGGGTAGTTACCGTTCAAGTAAGCTGTACCTGTCCCCGAAGCACCGCAGACCATCAGGCAAAATTGGATACCCTTCTTCACGTTTTTCTTACGACGCATCTTGATCTGTGATTTCCTCTTTAGCATAACAATGCTTCGCCGGTGCTCGTGAAGCAATTGGTTGGACATTTACCGCGTTCAAGTTGGACGACATCCTGAGGGTCTATATCAAGTGCTTGGACTGTTGTCTCAGATGAGGAATGTGAGGTGACAATGTGCTGGAATGCTTCAGTGTTTGAGTTTAGGAAGTACCTGCCCAGAAATTTGCTAAAGGGGGTTCTTAGCGCAATTGAAGCTGCGAGCGTTTACTAGCGTCCTGGCGAACTATGGGGCCCCCGCCAAGTTCCAATATCACCTATTCATCTCCGCGCGCCATGACTCTTAAATGCGTGATACAATATGGTTACCTTGTACCTTCATATTCATGACCTGCTTTTGGAGCGGCTACCTGACTCACCTTGGGCGTCTACCGCCATAAATCTATCAAAGCACCGGCCATGAATACCCGGCCAGCAATCGACGACTCTACAGGGCCTGTGTCTCTTTCCGTTGCCTTCAACCAGGACAATAGCTGCTTCTCCGTCGGACTCGACAGTGGCTTCTGTGGTGAGTCTCGAGTAACTATCTGTTGTCTCATTCAAAAAGCTCTTGCTGAATTGGGTCTCTTCAGTTTTCAGATCAGAACCATGCGAGCTCCAGGTCTCTCAAGGTACGATGATCAGGCGAGTAGGTCATACACTCAGTCTATCATGGTTGACATCGAGGCCACAGATTTCAATGCGGGGATCGGAGTGGCGGAGATGCTTGGACGAGCCAATTACATCGCAATAGTTGGAGGAGGAAGGCAGCCAAAGTTCCCACAGAACAAGGTCGGTAAGACTCCGCATAGCGAGCTCACTTGACAATGACACCAATCTCAAGATCGCTCGTGTAGGTGATATTGTGGGATGATGCCAAGAAAAAAGCCATCTTCACCCTCGAGTTCCGCTCCCAGGTCCATCGCGTAAGGCTTTCCAAATCCCGCATCGTGGTGGCTCTTCAGAACAGCGTACACCTCTATGCTTTCTCTTCCCCACCGGAAAAACTATCAGTCTTCGAGACCGCAGACAATCCGACGGGGCTCTGTTGCCTTGGGTCTAAGATCATAGCCTTCCCAGGACGTACACCAGGACAGGTACAGCTCGTGGAGATTGGTAACGGAAACGTTAGCATCATACCAGCTCATAGCACGCCACTAAGGGCTCTGGAACTCAGTCCTGATGGAGAAATAGTGACAACTGCAAGTGAGACTGGGACGCTGGTACGGGTATTCTCAGCCGCCAATTGCACTCGCATCGGAGAACTGCGCAGAGGGGTAGACCCTGCGGTCATCTACTCCATCGCCATATCACCAAACAGTGCTCTCTTGGCCGTCACCTCGGACAAATCAACCATGCACATCTTCGACCTGCCCTCTCTAGGTCGGTCTCGCAATGGCTCGATGATATCGAACAGACCGCATCGTAACTCCAACAGTTCCTCCGCCACTGGCAGTGCAGATGAAGGGAACAAGCAGAAATGGGGCATTTTGGGTAAGATTCCGCTGCTACCTCGGGTTTTTTCAGATGTCTACTCATTCACGTCCGCCCATTTCGAGACCGACGATGATCCTCAGACAGACCTTGGGAAGAGGGTAGCGATGCCAATACCAGGCATACCCGGTGGCAAAGCAAGGAAGGGTGTCATAGGGTGGAGAGATGATTACACGATCCTTGTCATTGGCGCTGGGAGAGACGGGCGATGGGAAAAGTTCATTTTAGGGGAAGGAGAGGACGGCAGGAGGCATCTCGTCAGGAATGGATGGAAGAGATATTTGGGGAAGAACTGACGGGACTGTGACTATAAGGATATGAACGTTCACGAAACACGAGCAAATGGCATGCGGAGTTGGAAAGATGATGGCTTGGACATCTTGATATGCATGGCGCCATGTACCATATTTACTGGTCTTGTGAACGGAGGGATAACCCCTGCTGGTAGACACTCTGGATTCAGACAATAGATCCCAATGCAACCCCTCGATTGGGACTACAGCTTGCTTTTTTCGTCCGTGCTCCGTCTGCATAGTTCGCAGTCTCCATGTTCGAGAGCTTCTGGAAATTGTTGACGCGAGAAGACCGGCCCATGCTGCCCTCGCGCACAGACAACGGCTTTTCGTTTGAAAACTATAGCAGCCGAAGTGGCCACCGGCTTCATCCCATAGAGTAGAGTCATGCATGTCGAGGCGTAGAAGCATATTCAAATGGCCATAGCCGTAGTATCTTTCATGATAATGTGGCTGTTCAAGGACTTCTCGACCTCCGCCTATGACCATGACGATGCCCATCACCATAGCCCGGTCTGCGGCGATCCTCCTTCTCCCCATCCGCATCGCTCCTCCGTCTCCCCCGATGACCATGTCGGTCACTGCGATGATGATGTCTATGCTCATGCTCTTTCTTCCTCTTACCCTCTTTTCCCCCATCTTTGATCCTCCCCACCGCCCGCGCAACCTCTTCTCTCTTCTCCTGCACCAGGTACTCCTTCATCGGATCATCGTCATCATGATCTCTTAGCAATTTCTGCAGCTCGAGTTCTTCCTTGATCATCGGTCTTGTCTCTTGCTCGCTCACCTCATCGCTCTCCTGGCCGGCCGGCCCACCTTGTAAGCCTCTCTCCCGCTCCTCTTCCTCCTCGCCATCTTTTCGCTTATATCTCGTATGGTCTACCTTCAACACCCTTCCCATGACGCTGGCACCGCCTAGATTATCCACCGCGAGGTCTGTCGAGCGTTGGTCTTCGTATTTCAGGAAGGCGAAACCTTTGCTTTTCCCTGACTCTTTGTCGCGGATGAGGTTGATGTAGGTCGGTTCGCCGAATTGGGAGAAGATAGTCAGGATGTCGCCTTCTGAGAGGTCGAAAGGGAGGCCGCCTATGTAGACGTAGGCCGTATCTCTGCTCAATGTTAGCTACTGGTTTCGTGTTGCTGAGGGTGGAGGGTTGAATTTACCTATAATCGGCATGCCAGGATGCTTCCGTAGAACTGGAGAAGAAGAAAAAGTCAGTATACTGCAGGCTTTTCACAAGGCGAGAGCGCGGTGGATATACACTCCATTCTCAAGCTCGCGCTTGTTGAGATTCTGAATCTCGCGGATGGTGTTCATCCTGGAACTCGATGATCAGATGCTAGCATCTGCTGGTTTGCCAGCCAGATCATGGTATCTGATACCTCATCTGGTGCGACATTGAGTGCTCGGGCTTGACGAGGGAATCAACTGCGAGGGCTTGGCGCAGCAAGCCGACAAATGAGTATACTTTATTACCAGCTGCGCTAACCAAACAGAAGTTCTTGATTCATCTGGTGGATGATTTCACCTGACAGTGTCTAGCAAGAAAGTCGACAATCAACGCACGAGAGTCGAATGAAGAATGATAGACTCGAGTGTTGTTAGGATTTGATACAAAGTTTACACACGGGGCTAAAGGGAAATAAATTTCCACTCCACCGATCGAGACTCAACACGTCTGACAAAATGTGCGTGCTGCTCTACAAAAGGCACGTCCGCGCCAGATTACCACTTCGACAACAAGTCGGAGATCTCCAAGCTAACCAATTCCTGTCGAAGTCCTCAAAATGCTCAAGAGTGACATGGTGTTGTAGGACACTTTGTTCGCTATCATGCTATCCCTTACCGTTGGAGGGAGTTTGCTGGCGAAGACTGTCAACTTTCTGAGGAGGAAGCGTTGAGGGGTACAAGCGTGGGAGGTTTGGTGTATGGGATGGTGAAGGTGAACGGAATGGGAGTTGGAGTCGAGAGTCTTCGGGGGTCTTAGATCCACTGTAAGATTGCTAAAGGAGAGTCTCCTCAGGGAAGACGCTGTTGAGGCTTCGTTTCCCACCCACTTCACTACTCAACACTGGCAGCATCATCAGTCTTTGTCGATTACAGATCCTCATCCAATGAAGTAGGTCACCACCCTCTCCGGTATGATCCTAAGATTGCGCCATACGATCTCCGCTCCGTTATCAAAATAATCTCTGCCTAACAAAGACAGTGTTCACAACTCGAGAACATAACAGCCTTTTAAAAGATGCAGAGGCGGTAATAGGATAGTGACCGGCATTGTGTGGAAGCTGTCGACGCAAGTAAGCAGTAAGGTCGGCTTTCTCCAACCCTCTCAACGTCGTTCGACTCGTTTCAGCCAGTAAGTGAGCAGGGCGGACAAGCCATCTCGCATCCTATCTGTTGGAATCTGCTGCAGCACCATAGTGTGTTGTAGCTACCCCGCAGGTGGCAAATTAGCATGGGCTTCACATGGTATTTAAGTAGCCTACATACCACTCCATAGCTAATCAATCCTTCAACCTTCCATCAAATCCAATACTATCAAAGCAGTTACGATCGTTGAGACAACGCAGAAAGACATCGAGACGACATCGGTGCGACACGTTTCTACATAATTGGTTCGTATTACATATAAGGGCTGCGTGAGGCGAGCTGAGTAACGTTGACTAATATCTAAGATAGACACACTGCAGCCTTATATAAAGACAGCGAGGCAGAATCCTGCAGAATCAGGCGTTAATCCGACGTGGTTCTACATGTTTGGGTTGTGTTATATAAGGGCTGCGGTAAGCGAGCTGGACAACAATTACTAATATCAATGATAGACACACTGCAGCCTTTTGTAAGTGCAACGAGGCAGAATGAGGCAACATGACGCATAAGGCTTCGCAGCCCAAGTTTTGGTAGCCTAAAGCCGGAATCACAAAAATTTATTTAAGGAGGACATAATGCCCTCGCATTACTGACTGTCTTCCCTCCCTTGGGTTTGCAATATAACAGAATATCCTATATCGAGCTTGCCTAAATACATCATCTATCTTGTCGGCTTGGGAAGAGGCAGAGTATCTCAAACGATCACCCTTCCTAATCCATGCCGTCGGTAAGTGTGACAGACCAATCCTAATCTCAACTATAAAAGCAAGCCGTCTCATCATCTTCGCGGCAGTCCAAGTCCAACACAACAACCTACACCTATTCGGTCAAATATGGAATGATCCCCTTCGGGCCAACGGGAGTACAAGTCACGGAAACCCTGGAGAAGACCTGCGAATGCAGTCAGAGTTTGTGCTGGGGCGCTCCTAACCAGTGCAGTGTATACGACTTTGGAAGTTAAATGCTTCAAGATGGAAGATTACCTGGCTCACATACCGAGAAGAAAAATATAAGGGGCTAGTCTCGATGCAAAGCTCCGTGCTCCGAAGGCGTATGAACGACAACAATCCTTCAGATTATTCGTCCAGCCGCACCAGGGCTCGAACTGCCCAGTTGGCAAAGGGATCCTCTTCTCTGATGCTTGCGACGTTCTCGGCCGACATTCATCAAGAAGAACAGGCACATAGTCGTTAAAGCATAACAGTCCTTATCCTCTGACCTTCATGTCTGCCGATAAGGTATGATAGATATCTGCAATTCAGCACAGCACTCTGCAATGCTGAATGAGTGGTCGTTGTCTGAGAGACTCTATCGTCTTGGGAATTTTGCCTTCTATAATTTTCAACATCATCCCTTTCAGCTTGCAATGCCTTCAACAATGTTAATATATACGGCTCACACCCATAGTGGCATGCCCATAGATCAGAGATTTCCACGAGATTTTTTGCGCTAGAACATATGTAGGAGCGGCAGACTCATAAATTTGACAAAGCCACAGACCATTGCCCATTGGAGTATGACTCTTGTGAGAGGAGCATCCCAATAGGTATTCTAGGGGTATGGGAGACTGGACAATGATTGTAGGGCAGTGGGAAGAGGAGCAGAACATTGGCTACAGCTCGGAAACGACATTGCCTGAGCGGGAATGGTATTAGCGTCCTTGGTAACAACCTCTCTGCCTTGTTTAACCAGTCTGGCTGTTAGCATTGTGCTTGGATGGTGCCAGCAATGCTCGAAGCAATATATCAACCGTACAGGAAAGATCCCGTGGAGAAGAAGGGGGACAAGAGCAGAGTACTAGATGAATTCCAAAGTACGGATGTCATGGGCCATAATGAGTCTTCTAGGGCATGTTCACGATCAGTGAATTAAACTCTTTGGATTTTAGTGGCGAGGGACGCCAACAAGTTCCTTGTAATGCTTGGGGAAGGCGCACTCAACAACCTTGGGTCTAGTACGGCAATCACGATAACAATTTATGACTACATGGAAGGATGTGCATCAAGGGAATTACACATGCGAAGCAGCGACGTGTTTTCCAAAGTTCTCTAAGATCAGCAATGCCATATTCGTGAGATGAATGTTTTCACGATATTATGACTGGACAGCAGATAAACAACAATGATAGACGTTGCACTTTTGGACTTTGGACCAGCCTTCTAGATCTTTGCCCATAAGGACTTACTGCACCAGCTAGATGTTTCCAAATGAAGGATTTCAGATGCAATAGCCATATCAGATCACCGTTGGAAGGTTGAGTCTCCTCACGACGTGCATTTTCGGGTGCTGCCAGACTGCTGCTCTTCTACTCTTCACCATAAGATTTCGCCCTGTTGCTCGCATCCAACTCCGAAGCCCGTCGACGTTACTTATGTGCACGAATAGAGAGACTACATACGTTCCATGTAAGCTTGCAACAACATTCTGCTTTGTTATGTTAGAAGCGGCGATATCTTCAAAGCGGTCTACTTTGATTTCGATGCACTATATACGGTCCTTACGTGCAAACGTGCTTGAGGCCTTATGTGAAGCGTGCCCAGTCTTTTCCGCAAATAAACGCACTGAATCTATTATGAACCAGGTAGCAAGATCATTGACGGAAAAAAATAGACGAAAAGAGCGATTGAGAATCCCGAAAGTAGGACGGTGGAGTGATGAGAATGGTCCCTCCGGCCACAAGACTACTCTGATGCTCATGTTTACCGTAGGCTATAGCAATCCTCTACGAAGCACACTCACGTGGGGTATCAAGGCACCCTATATTATATCGATTTATTTGGCATATCTCTAACATATACTTCACAATCTAGTTAGGAGACTTTCCCTCATTTGAAATAGTATTTTATATGCACAGGGACCTTATAGCACTGGTATTGTATAGCCATAAGCGCCAATCCTGCATCCTTAAAAATCTTGCTGACTGTTGGAGGTATCTGTGACAATGACAGGTACTGTATCGACTTGGAGGGTGACATTATATCTATTCTTCAACTCACATTAGTCATCATCGAAAAGCGATTTGCTCACATTTATCTTTCTCAAAGCGTTGATATATCTGTTTTGTTTTACATGTAGTGCTTAGCCGTAAAGAGTGTAGCGAATGCTTTTCTGCTCAGAACTACCAGCCAAAGGAGTGTGACGAGTCCCATTACAGCATGGTCCCCAAAAAGACACGCACAAAAAGACGCGAAGGAAGAAACACAACAGCTCGACATGCTACCCATCGCTAATTGGAGGAGGGCGCTCTCTGAACACTTCCCCACTTTGCTCCGTGTTTGCTTTGACTGATACATTGCTGTGGGGTATCATCCGCCAAGCTGGAGGTAATAGATGGCCCCGCAAAAACCGTGCAGCTGGCGTCCGAGTATACATTCAAAGATGTCATTTCCTCAAGGTCGGTGCCAAAGTTGACCGCGACGGCGTCGTACTTTGAGTCAAATGGAACGCAGTCGTCCACCTCAATGTTAACGGCGTCGCCGGCGCCGTTGCTGGTGCAGTCAGCGTTGTAGAATGAGCTCACCCAAGGGTCTTTGGCTAAAGCGGCAGTGGCGAAGAGCGCGACGAGAAGGGTTTGGTAATGCATGATGCAAAGCGTGGATTGAGAATTTGTTTGAATTTTTTTTGAGGATTTGTTTTTTGGGTGTGTGACTGGTTGGTGTGATCTGAAGAATTAACATCGTGAAGAAGACAGATCTTATACGTAGAGTTGCTCTAAGAAAAAAGGTGCGAAACTGCTTTTGTTCGATTCATGATGATTCTCTCCTTGTCTCACCTGGTGTCTTTTTCTTATCTTATGCTATTTCAAGTAAGCTCGCTTTATTCCCGAAATAAAGAACCACCGATGTCATGTGTATCTAATCAAGTTAGAGAAGAAAGGAATGTTCGAAGTATGATGATGTCGATCTAACTTTTTCGGGTTTCCTTTGTCTTCGAACGACCTTCATTTAATATGTCTTTTAGACTTCGGAACGTATCAAAGAGAGAGACAAAAAAGGTTGATTGTAGTCTCTAGCCAAACCTACCAAGATTCCTTTGTCTCTCATTATCCCGAATTCTATTTCCGCTGTATTTGCAGATCCAGATCTAGGGTTACAGGACATCATCAAGTCGGCAAGTTCCAAAACATGTCCCTGTCAGTTTGGACCTAAGTCGACTCTAGCATCATCAGCATCATGCACAATGGAGTAGGATATCGAAGACTGGTTGTGCCAGTTCAGAATCAGCAGAAAACAGGTCGCCGCCATATATGTGTCGACATTTAACCCACCTTCATCTTCTTTCGAGTAGATACTGGCATCAAAAACTCGAAGGCATCATCATATGGGCTTCTTACCATTAATGATGACCGTGGTGAATAATCCCGAACCTGATGAGCCCACGCCCACAACGACTCGTGACGACGAAAGCTGCCCTACCGAATGGCTTGAGTCGCTAAGCCAGGGGTTAGTAGTCGCAAACCCGAGCAGCAAGACGTTTATGGAGGTTGTACTATGAAATAAACCAAGAGAAGACCAGGGCTGGCAACGGTGGAAATAGTTGGTTTTGGAGGGCAAACTGCACCAACTACTAGACTTGGAAATCGAAACTGCACCAACTATGATATATTGAAAACCAACTACCCCACTATCAGTGCAACTGATAGTGGAGCAGTTGGAATAGAAGATTAAATATCGCTCAGTGAGGGGGGGGGGGGGGCAATATATCAAGTATTAAGGGCCAGTTCGGTAACCACATATTTTGAAAATAACCCCTACTTATTTTCAACTTAGCGTTATATATGTACAGGGTATCATTCGATTATCATATTTTTAATATTTTTAAAATATCTAAAAATAAGTTTTAAGTCTTATTTTTTAATAAAATAAGGCTAAGCACGCTAAAATAATAAATATTTATAATTAATATATATATATTATTAATCTCTTTTTCTAACTCTAAGTCTAGTAAATATAAAGAATAATTTAGACTTTAAAGAAGTAGCTATTACTATTATTCTTACTACTTCTCTATATTGCTCTTTTTATTTTAATTTATAAAAATAAAGAGCGTTTACTTTTTCTAATTATATCTATATAAAAAAGCTTCTTATTAGCTATTCTACTATTATATAATAAATCTTTTATATATTATTATATACTCTTAATAAGCTATAAAGCTAATTATTTAATTATATTTAACTAATTTCATCTAGAAGTATTAATATAGCGAAGAAACTTATTATATATATATAATCTAAAGATTATAATCTTAGTAATAATAGAATTAATAATTAATTTTAATACTCTAAAAATATTATATCTCTATATTTTTATAAAGTACTTAACGTCTTTCTTCTTCTTTATAAATATATAATATAATTATCTAAAGAATCTTATTTTACTTCGCTTAAAATCCTCTTAAATTTTAAATTTATACTCTATTTCGATAATTATTTAAGAGTACTTAATAATATATATATTAGTATATATATTTTAATAGAAGAATATATATTATAGCGAAATAGAAAGAGAGAGCTTAATTAGAATATTCTAGCTATATATAATTTTAATATATTATTTTATTATATACTTTTAGAATAAAAAGAATTTATCTATAATATTAAGATTTTATAGAATACTATCTTTAATTAAGAATTTATAATCTCTAAAAATAAATATTATCTTATCGATATTAGATATTTTAATTATAACTTTCTAATAATATTATATATAAGAATATAATATTATTTAAAAGAATAGAAGTAGATTAAGATAAAGTCTAAGAATATAAAAGAACTTTTTAATCTACGATATTCTCAGCTATAAAATATTATAGAAAGAATCTTCGATATACTTAAAAGACGATTTTTATCTATAAACTTTCTAGTAGAATTCGATATTCTAATTTAGATATAAATATAATTTAAATTAATAGCTCTTTATAAATTTATTATTCTATATTATTTTATAAATAACGAGAATATATATATTATTAAAGTATTAGATAGTAATAGCGTAAATAATATTAAGTCTCTATAGAGTAGCTTTAGAATTAACACGAAGATAAATTATTTAAAAGATTAACTTACGATAAATATATAGAGAAATTATTAAGTATATCTTACTTTATAACTAAGATACTTTATTAAATAGCTATATTTTTTATTTATAGCGTATAAAGTTACTTCGCTATTTCAAATATATTCTTCTATCTACTTTTTATATTCCTTTTCTAAAGTCTATTTCATTTTTCACTTATTAATTTTCCCTTATAACTAATTATTTCTAGTACTTTTAGAAAGAATAGTATATATAAATACTATTTTCTTATTTAAAAACACGATTACGGCTTAATAAAGAAAGCTAGAATTCTTTAAATTCATAATTATTTATAGTAAAACTAAAGCTTTCTCAATTATTATCTAAGATATCTCTTTAATATATTATTTTTCTTCTCTTATACGCTACGTGTAATTTCTTTCTCTCTATATAATAGAATTTTTTATTCTAACTTCGACTTTACTAATAGCGTTATCTATATATTCTTTCTTAATCTTTTTAATTCTTTTTATAAAAATTATTATCTCAATTACGAAGCTGATATATTATTTTTTTCGCTGCGATTTAAGATATTTATTATTTATTATTATTTAAATACTTTATATTTTTATATAAGATATTAACTAAGACGAAGAGAGAAAATAAGATATTTAAAAGATTATCTGCAAATCTGAAAAGTTCCTGCAAAATTTGAAATTGCTGATCGCGCGTTTGTCGCGGAAATTACAAAATCCGTCGAATTAGTAAATCTAATTAGAATCCGCTCAAATTCTATCGATTTAATAAATCTGATTAGAATTCGTCTAAATTCCGTCGGTTTAGTAACTATCTTAATCTTTTTTATTAGTTCTATTAATTTAATAGCAATATATATATAAAAAAGAAAAGTTCTAATAATTAACGTTATAACGATAAGGTTCTACGATAACGAGTATCAACGCTAACTTAAATTTGGCTATAGAATTAGACGATTTAATAAAATTAGTCGCGTAAATAATACTCTAATATAGCGTATAATAATACGTATATTAATAATAATATATATTAATATTATATATATATAGAATAGTACTTAGAGTATATTAGAGTACATTATATAAAATTTTTAAAGTTGTTGAAAATTTTTTAAAGTTACTAAATTAGTAGAACTGGCGAAAAGAATTAGAATAGTTATTAAATTAACGAAAAGGGTTAGATATAGATAAAGTCTGCTAAATAAACTAAATCGTACTTATAGTACGAACCTGACGGAAATCGTACGGAAAGAAACTTTTCAGATTTATAGATGATTAAGATTTATTATAATTTCTAGACTATATATAGACTAGACGTAATTTTCTATAGCTATTCTCTTTAGAAATAACTTATTAAACTCGATAATATAGAGAAAAGACTTAATTCGAAATTCGCTTACTAATTTATTTTTCTAGAAAAAGTTATTTAATTATATAATATTTTTATATCTTAACGTTATATCTTTATTTATATTTATTATTAATCTTTATTTATTAAGAGTATTTATATATTATTATCTTATTTTTAATTACTTAATTTATAGCGAAGAACTCGCTATAGAGTCTATCTAGGCTTATAAGCTTATATCTTCTCTTAATATTAAGACTTATTAATATAATACTCTATTAGAGTTATAGTTTAAATAGTAACTAAAATACTTATTTAAACTTTAAATTTAAAGCTTATATCTACTCTCTTTCTAAGACGATATTATTATATTATTTTAGAGTATAATATTATTTTTATAAGATAAATCTAAAATATATTATATAATAAAATATTAATAAAGATATTAGTAGAAATATTAATAGAGATATTAATAAAGATATTAATAATAATAATAAGAGTAATAAAAGTATTAATAATAGTTAAAGCCTATATAGTAATAGTAATAGACGTCTCCATTATAATAACGTAAAATGATAGAAATTCAATAATCACTGATGAAGAAGATAATTTTCTCAATTTTTTACGACGTTTCTGACTTAGCCTCAAAAATAGAATTACCGAACGGAATCGTATAGATATTTTTACATATTTTAAATATAAATTAGTGTCATTTTTAAGCCATATTTTCATTTGCCAAGAGGTGGCGTTATTTAGTGAAAATAAGTAGGGGTTTATTTTCAAAATATGTGGTTACCGAACTGGCCCTAAGCCCTATCAGCCCTATTTTCAGCCCTTCTTCAGCCCTATCAATGTTGGCCTAATAACTCTTTTCACTCAAAAAACCGAATTTTTAAAAATTTATTATAATCTACTCCACTCTCAGTTGAACCAGTTGGTTTCAAGGTCAGAACTACACCAACTACCAACCGGTACACCTCAAACTACACCATCAACTACGAGAAACTAACGGTTCCACTGGTAGTGGACCAGTTAGTTGGTCCACCATTGCCAGCCCTGGAGAAGACAACAGTGCTGCTGCCAGTACCGCTGCCATCCTCCCGTATAAACCAGAGAAATGGCTATACTAGATCAAATTTCCAGCGCGCCTTGTCAAATCTGACCGAAACAGAGAGAACCTAGAAAGGGCTGGAAAGCTGATTGGCTGATCGATCCTTCAAGGATAAACCGGACAGTATTGCTGAGCTGCTGCAGATCGGGAGCTGTGGAGCAGGGTATCAGAGACTTATGCAGAACATAGCTGCAGAGCAACATGACAAACAAGCCTGGAAAAACGCGAACAAGGGCGGCCACGTCCCCCTCTACGACGCTGAAGGTGGTGTTATCTCGTATTCTGGCGAGGCCATCACCCTCTCCTGCCATGTCCGGCAAGAGTCGCGTTTCCTCTACTTCGGCTTCGGCTTCGGCCTCGGCTTCAAGACCGTCAAACCTCTCGCCCTCGCCCTCGACCTCTAGGCCATCGCGTCGACGCAAATTATCAACCTTATTGGGTACGGCCGAGACTAGGATAGACTATGGTGATTGTGGGACCCGATCGTAATTCCCCCACGTTGTACGCCGACCGCTTTTGGATTGCAACTTGCTCGAGGACGCAAATTTCCTATTGTGCTACTACGGGACTGATTATTTGCCAAGCAAGGGAGAGACCAATGTGCTAAGTAAACAGAGTCAAAATACCCTCCTACTTGCTTAATCGTTGGCATCGCCCATTCTTTCGTCCCTTTCTTCCTCTGCTGAATCTGAATATTGCAATGATGAAAACAAAAGGAGGGAGATCTAGGGTTACTAGAAAATGCATGACGCTTTACGCAAGCGAATGCGAGCAAACTGTGTCAATTGCGCGAGTTACTCGTAATAGTGAGAAACTTCTGCAATTTGTCATACAGGACACGATTGGCAGTCGGTGAGTCGATGGTAACCACCAAGAGGTAGGTAGCCTTACTACAGCACCAGGGAGTGTCATTGGGCAAAATGTAACCGGGTTTCGGCCGTACAGCCAGCAACCCGTCCAAGGAATTTTTCTGGAAGATATCCAGGCCAGGATCATTGAGATGCCTAGACGATGTGACTGGCTAAGCAATCATGCCGGTAATGGTGATGAAACAGTAATGTGCTGATGTAAAGCTGTCGGACTTGTAGCCATTCAGTGTACGAGAACTCCCGAAGTCGAAAACAGGTTAGCTTGCCCAATGACTCCGTGCAGCCCGTGGTGGCAGCTTTGAAGAAGGGCAGGCACACATTCATAGCTTCCTTTGTATTTATTTACGATAAATCTTCATGTGGTGCAATTCAAATGTATCATCATCTGATTTCATTCCTAAACGAATTGAGCTAGCACAACTGAGCGAGTAAAGTTGAACTAGCACAATTGAGTAGCACATTCGGGCTGGCTTAGGATGTCCGGGAGCCCATCGGCCTGGGGAGGGCGATATAACTTAGGTGGAGACAAAGACGAGTCTCCAAGCCATACCAGTAAGTCGGGCTATCTGGTTGAGGACTTGAGTAGAAACATTTGCTCATATGTAGTACAGATGATTCATGGATAGAGCGACAAGACAATGCACTTGACGGGGAGCCCTACTGGGTTGAGTCAGAACATCCATCCACCCCGTTCATCCAAGCGTACAATGATTGGGTCGGCTTTGACCCCGGCCAAGAAAGCCTCGTTGGTACTCTCGAAGATATCGAAAACCTCGAAAATGTTCCCAGCTTTCCGCCCAATATAGATGCATCAACACTCGTCTCAGTCGATGCCACCAACCCAAGCCCTACAGGCTCCTCTCTTCACCGAACTTACCATACACCGGGAAAGACACTGCCCTGGGCCAATGGCAGCCAATGGGGGGTGCATGAGACTGGCTCTCCGCCAATGGCGCATGGCACGTACCATGCGCCTTTGTTGTCAAATCCTCGCCATGGTGTAGTAGAGCCAGATCCGCTTGAATTCTTCAACCCATATCGTGGACTGTGGGAATCAGATGGCTTTATGGAACCCAGCAGCAGATGGGTACCTCTGGCCTCACGGGGTTCCACGCCGCGCGGCTATCCACAGTTATCAGAAGTTGCATCGATCTCCACATCTCGTCAAGATTATCAGGATATCACTGCAGAGCAGACGGAGATGCTCAGGCCAGTTGATGCTCAGCTTCCAGAGCCGCCATTCCCTTCAATCGTAGACTTGCCAGAATTCAAAACCCCTCAGCAGGGTACCGATCCGTACAAGGGCTCAGCCAATTCCACGCAGAAGGTCTGGCTGGGGGGAATAACATCAGATGCTACGCCTCACTTTGAAGAGCATACTGCGGTGAACCACGAAATTTCCTATCAGCCACGCGACACCAGCAAGAATGCAACAAACGAAACCTCCATATCAATCAACGGGCTTGCTTCAAATCTAGTTCCTGTAGCTTGCACAGCCATAACAGAAGCAACCCGCCGATCAAAGGCTCCAAATGCGGACCTCACCCTTGTGATTGGAGGGGGGAAACACGCGGCCTCAAAAGTACGAAAGGCTTTCTCAAAGGGCCGCCGTCAGGAAGTTGCTGGAACTCGACAGGTCGGAGCCTGTTTTAGATGCAGGCTCGCGGAAGATACTGTTCGTTTCCTCGACTACGAATAGCTAGAAGCAAGTACTGAATTATCCCAGTGTCATCGAGCGAATGTTCAGGACGGCATTTGTGAACGATGCTTGAAGGATCGGCTGCCAGCGACTCGGATCTGCTTCAAACTAGATCTCTCAGAGTGTGGCTTTTTCAGAAGCGGTAAGCAGATCCATTTCATTGTTATCAATCCACCCAAAAGCATCGAAGTAGGGAATTCATTGTCCAATCTTAGAGTTTGGGCTCCATCCTGAGCCTCTTCGAAACGAGTCCAACTGGGTCACTTCGGCAACCATTACTCTCGAAATCAGAGAGACCCCGTTTCGACAGAGGGAATCCTTGAGACTAGCCTGTCGTCATTTTCGCCCAAAGGACAACGACGTCACAGTAGCATTCGTGAGAGGAAGTGTTCCGAGTGAAGTGGTGGAGGTGCCAACTTACGCTGCTGTCGATCCTTGCGCATTACAGATCGGATTAAAAAGGCTCGCAAGACAATACGTCCATATACTTCTGCATGGACTGGCAGCGACCGACTCTTCTGAGATAGTTCGACGAACATTCCAAGAGGCCTTTCGGTACGCAGTGAGTTCCCCCACAAAATGCTTGTTCTACCCTAACATCGCACGCTTCTCGAGGCTGATAAGCATTCATAAAAGACGCAGAATCCGCAAAGACTTGTCATCAAAGCCCTAGACTTATGGGCTGGCAGCAAGCTGTGCCAATTTGAGAGATCTTTCGATGGATCTGAGACCCTTGGGCTAGAAGCCATAAAAGACCCCGCATCGCCCATGTATAAAAAAGTACCGATCCCTCCCGTACTCGACCACCAATGCGATACTGTTATCATTCAGTGGATGAAGGGCCTTGGAAGTCAATTGATTACTCGGTTCGGGCAGAAAGTGTGTGCAAGGAAGCAAGAAGATTGGTTAGAAGTGTTCCTTACTGGTTTCATCTTAATCAACAACATCGAGTATGTGTATGGCATACAGAAAGAATTCGTGCACATGTACTCAACCACGACGGTGAGTTTGTCATGCATTGGATCATTCTGAGCTTGTCTCTCAACCTAATGCAACGCAGGACGAATTAAGCTCACGTACCCAAAGGGTCTCGGAAAGAATGATGGAACAATGGGAGTGGTCTGCGCAACGCCTGTTGTACGTTACCAAAACATTCCTCACCAATATCGGGCCTTTCTCCAATCAGTCTGCAGAGAGCGCCGCGGACGTTGCTGGTTTGGACGCCTCGCAGGTCGCTTATTTCCAATTTTTGACCGAATCAAAAGGTTTACCACCCAACCTTTTACCCCTCCTCCACAACGCGACCCATAGAATCGGTGCCCGCTCTACCGGGATATGTCTAACGTCTCGTACAGATGCCATTCTTACAGATCGTAGGTCTGCAGCCGAAGTGGGGGATTTCAATTACGAAATGGTATGGGGAGCAGAGCTTTTCGAGCCATTGTGATTCGTCCATCGCCAGCCTTCATCAAGGTGTGAAGAGAAAGGATGCTTTACAGATTCTCGTGCTGTCGTCATTGATTGTGTGTCTCAAATATTCGGAAAGCTGAGAGATAAGAAATAGACTTCAGACCCACGTTGTCACTGCTACTCCACGTCTGGTTTTTTGAGCACAGTAGGAAGCTCGTCCCTTCGATCTTTGACGCTCAAGCATTGTTCAGTGCACAATGGCTACAGTCGGCTATCCAACGCATGCGAATAGAGTGGCAACAGAGGCGCCCAGCGTACTTTCATACTACCCAACTACTGGTGATGCTCTTCGATTCTGGTCTCTGCGCGAAGACAAGAATGTCCATTCAGAGGTTCCCCAAGGCTTCCCTGCACATATTGACGCTCGAATGGCGTGGCAGGGATCGGACATGGAGATGCAATCGGATGCGTGGGTAGTACTCCTTTCAGAGGCCGACGTGTTCGCACTCGAGGGTGCTATGCGTGACTTTCGTAGTACGATTAAGAGACTTATTCTCCCCGCCGCTGAACAAGATGCTGATTCATCAAAGATCAAGCTTTGCATTTATCCCAGATTGACCAGATCAGCTTTCGCTTGCCAGACCAGCTTGCCAAGCGGCTGGATGACATCTCGGAGGAGTGTTACAACGGGCGCGGCTTTTGTGTGATTCGGGGCTTAGAGCCAGCGAAATACACCGACGAAGAAAACGTCATTCTCTATGCCGGTATCTCTGCCTACATCGCCCCGGAACGCGGCTTTCTAGACCGAGCTCGGCAACACGTCCTATGTAGGTTTGCACTTGCATTATGAGGACAGATAGACTTATCATTTGCCAGGCCATGTCTTACCCGCTGCTTTCAGTGCAGAGCAAGACAGGAAAATTACACCTGGATTCACCAACGATGCAATGGTCAGTAGGCTCTACTCATTGACGCGTGAGACTATTATATAACAACGATTGAATAGAGCTTTCACACAGACGACGGCGATATTCTCGCGCTATACGCAATGAATACCGATCAAAGTGGTGGAAGGACACAGATTGCCAGTGGGTGGAAGGTGTACAATGAGCTTGCCTCGTCGCGTGCGGATGTCCTTCATACTCTGACGCAAGATTGGGTTCTTGATACGTGAGATACTTCTGACTGACTGTGCCATTACGTGTACGCGGATGCATCATTACTGACTCTTCGCAATAGTTATCAAGACTACAGCCAATGGCCCCCAATCAAGACACCGTTGCTCTTCACTGATGGGAAAAAAGTCATGTTCAACTTCTCGAGGTACCCGCTCTGTGGATTCAGAGGAAACAAGCGGAATCAGAGCCTTCCTGCACCCACCGAATCGCAGCTGGAGGCTTTGGACGCCGTCCATTTCTTCGCGGAGAAAAACTCAATGTCGTTGCCAACCAAGACGGGAGATATTTTATACCTCAACAACATGAGCATGCTCCATGCGCGAGAGCCTTTCGAAGACCAAGGTACACAAGGGATGGGGTCTCGACGACACATGCTGAAAATGCAACTTCGTGACCCCAAAAGGACGTGGAGACTTCCTAACAACCTTGTGGAGTCGTGGAAACTCCTTTTCGCACCAAACCGAGAGGATGGTGGCAAAGATGAGAGGTTCATGATTACGCCAGAAGAAGGCCACGAGCGTGGCTGGTCAAGCAATGGTTGAACCTCTACTACCTGAGCATTCAACATGTCGGGTGTGAACCATGTAAATTTTCTTCATTCACAAGCCAAGCTGAGATTTGATTGTAGCCTGCAACAATTTCCTTCCAACTATGTCGAATCGAACATTGAGGGCAAATTACAAATTCATACCCCAAACAAACTATGGGATTCTTACAAATTCATACCCCATCTTACATTTTCATACTCCTTACCAAAAAATGGGGTATGAAATTGTAAGTTATAATTCCTTGGGGTAAGGAAATGTAAGATATTATTAACTTGTAGATGTAGCTGTCTTTATGCCTTAGAAGTGTAGTTAGGGTATGTGTAAGAGCCCTATTATATAGTAGAGTAGAGTGTATTTAGGGAGGATTTTAGGCTACCTTACCCTAATCCGCCCCGAAACTCTACCCTAAAACCCCGCCCGTAGATAGCAATTCTAAGCCACTATGGCAACTTATAAAATCATACCTCTATTAATGACAACTTATAAAATCATATCTCATTGGGGTATGAAAATGTAAGATAGGGTATGGATTTGTAATTCGCCCGAACATTGACACAAATCAAGTCTGGAGCTCACGGTCATTGATTTAGGCCGAATGGTAAAGCACGCAGGCTTATAAGAAGGTTTCACAATCATGTAGAGTCTGACAATGATATAGAGCGTCAGCGTAATCTCATGCAAGATCTTTGCCAACGCTCCAAGAACGCGCTTCAGGTCTTGCGCGGCATCAAACAGCCCAAGAAGTGGACCGACAACTAGACAGGAGACCGCTGCTTCGCGACAGCCACAATTCAAGCTCTGAAGGGAGAGTCACATTCCAGGATGCAACGTGAATTGCTCCAGGAAGTGATGAGGCGAGGCCGAGCAGCCAAGTGAACCCGGCGTAATCCCAGTCCTGTGTAGCTTGGTGGTGTTTATCAGTTCAGAATTTTGCACCATATTAGGATTCTTTCCAAGTACCTAAGACGGATGAATAAATTCTATGGGGCTCGATTGGAATTCCTTCCTCTGTGCAGCTGACGGATATCGGAAGAGTACAGCTTTGGGGCTTCTTCCACCAAGCGGCATAAGCTGTAACAGCACAGAAAACGTACGCCGGTGTACTGACCTCGAGTAGAGTGACCGCTTCACACTCGCTAAATGGGGAAATCACATTGGTCGCAAACCACAAAGTCTGCCCGCAGGCGATAAGCTTTGTGAAGGTATCCGATTTGGCTGCGTCTTCGATCTGGTCTTCTGACACCTTTCCGAGCTCGTCAACCGGTTCTGCATATGATTCTTTGGCCATAGAGCCTCCGGGGTCAAGGAAACCTTTCGACACGGACGAGACCTTACCAACGGCTGTATCTAGATCACGCTTTGCTACCGCCAGGTCCCTGTTCTGGGACGGATCCGAAGTTGTTTGTTTCACCATCATATTGTCTCTAATCGCCAGTAGAGGCCTGGTGCCATGTGAAGTGGGCGTTCCTCTGGCTAAAAGGATCTCTTTCAAATCAATTTGATGGCTTTTCCCTCCGGCGACTGCATGCAAAAATCCACCAATGTTGAAGAATGACCCTTGGGCAAAGAACATGTTCATCAAAGGCGCCGCTGAAAGAAGAAACCTTGCAACGAGCCGATGCTACGCGGGGGAAGGCGCGATGTGTGAGACTTGCGGGCTTGTAGTTGTACACGGGGGTTCCTGTTGAGGATTGGGGCAATACCTGTGCCGGAAGGCTGATGGTTGTGTGGAAAAAGGAAGAAGGCTGTGCTTTGGCCCGTGGAGCGGGTAATCATGGCCGTGTATCTCGAGTTTCTTTCGCAGAGTGCTCCCCAGTCGTCCATTCTCGAGACTCATAATGCGTAAGATGCTTGAAGATCGAATGCAACTCCTGAGAAGGTAGAACCAACTGGGAGTTTCTGAAACGCTGAACGCTGTCTGTCTACTGGCGCCTCGTTGAGATGTGTCTGCAATGTGGATTCGCTCTGTGTCACAGCTTTTTTGTTTCTTTAGCTCTATTCAAGAAGCTATCAACCTCAACGCGAGACAACATCGTAGTCGCCATCTGAACATGATCTGTACCTACGCCTCTTGACACACGTAATAACAACGCCCTTCGCTCTTATCTCATAAATTCATCCCCCCTACACGGGCCTGTGTACAGGACCGTGTGCGGAGGCACAATTCCTCCAGCGGTTGGCACGTGCATCAGAAACGTTTCCTTCGTAAAGATTATACCGTATCTACTCCTACTCAACGCCGCAGTGTCCGCGGCGAAAAGCAGCCCATTTTTGCCAGCGTGGACAAAGGCTTCTTGGGTGGAACCAGGAATGGTGATCTTTGCCGCCCCACTGACAAACGCGACAAACCTAGATCAAAGGAGGTCAGAGAGGCCAAAAACGTAACGCCGACGATAATTCAGAGAGGCAATAATGCAAATGCTGTGACAGGAGAAAAAGGGAAATTCTCGGGTTCAGGCCTGGACACCCAGGGCTAAGGCGTCAGAAGGTCGCTAGAGAGACAGGCTACTTACTGCGGATAAGGGGCAGTATGAGCGCCACCGTTCGTTTCTGCGGGAATGATGCTGTACGTTGCATTGGACAGATCTCCGAGCTGGGCAACCATGGAACCCCGGGTGCCGGATTGGGTAGAGGTGATGAGGGGAGTCGAGAGCTGCCAACATTGTATGACGGAATTTCTGAACGCAGCTGCCGTGACGGTGATGTTGAGGTGTTTGGCCGGCGAGGCCGCTTCGGTCAATAACAGCAAAAGGGCACAAGCGGTGACGATGAGGGAGACGAGGGAGGAGAAGGAACACATGGCGGAATACAGTGTCTGTGGTAGAGAGGAGTTGCCTGCGTATGAGTTCAAATAGTTTCTGGCTGTGGCTAGTAAACCAGACACGCACGTACACACATACACGGACTTTTAGTGAGTCTATCTAAGTCGCTCGTCAATGCCAATTACTCTCTTGAGAGCCGAAGCAGCTGTGATACCGGTATGAGAAAGTAACTCGTCTAATAAATTCACTAAGACCCCAAAAAAAACTTATAAAAAGGATCAAGAACAACAGTTCATGACCTGAAGATAGTAGCAATTTGATCTTGCAGGATTATCCCCACTTTGCGGTATTGAACACAATTTTTGTAAGTTCAGATGTCCGGGTGATTTTGGCGTCGACGGTGCTTTTCCCCATGACTCATCGAGTAGGATTCCGAAAGTAGGGTTTCTACAGGGCTACCAGTAGCGCTATTGTGATTCCTGCAGGATTGATGGGCATCAGCCCGGCTTTATACATACCCAAGGTCAGCTTACTGCTACCTGTTCTGACAAGCTCGATAAGGCTCTCACACTAGCGAGCTCATAGAACATGCAACCCATTCCGAGTTGCTGCAGAACTTGCGTTTGTCTAGCACTTCACGCGTGAATCTTCGAGGCTCCATGCGGAGGTGGGCACCAAAAAGTCGGAAGGTGCTTCCTACGGGGTCTTTCTGTCTTGCTAGCCATATGTAGTATAGCTTGCTTGGCTGGATCCTTAAGATCCTTTGGATCCTTCCTCCATAGAATCTACATCCTTCTTCTACCCACACGAGCTGATCCTTGCTACCTTGTTCTTTCAAAAGTCCTGCACATGCCCAGACTCCCGCGCTAAGACTCGGATAATGCCCGGGTTGCCTGGACGATGCGCTTAGAGCTGCTTCGGAACCGATCTAAGCTTATTCCGGGCCCATTTGCCCTTAGCAGCCTAATAGAGGTTCCTGAAGGTTAATCTATGCGCTCCCACGCTTGCTACAGGGTCGTCTTCCGAAAGTAGGGTTAGGGCTATGGTTAGCGCTGTGCATGCCTTTTGGCGCCCATCTTCGTACATCTGCTTAGATATCGCACAATGTGGGCAAAGTCATTTCAACCACACTCTCAGCGTCGATATCATCTCGGCAAAAAATCTAATTGTAGAAGGATAATACTTATAGCGGCGTAAATTACGGTAGTGTGTTTGGCTGTCTGGTCCCGTCCGCCTTGGTCCACCTGGCAATAGGAACGGATCAGTCTGCTGGACTTGATCAGAGCCTCTCATTATTCATGATGAATCGCAACTTCGCGGAAAAAATTACGCTGAAGGCAGCGATTGATACAGAACCTAGTAGTGCCCATACTTATGCTGCTACTGTTCCTTTGGATCGTTGCTAGAGTGGGCGTGAAACATACGTTCGACGTGCGAACGAGAATGTAGCCGCTCATGGTGGGTTTCTGATGTCAATAGTTCTGTCTTCTACATAACAATACTTCACCTCTACTCTCCGGAGCTACAAGCAACTCCATATATTTGACCTGCACTTGATGTTCCTGCGTGCAGCGACGGCTGGTCAAGTTCAGGTAACTATTCAGCATGTGAAATTGCTCAACAAGATCTCCACAATCCACGAGGTTCTAAGTCAGGACTGCGAGAATCGAGTAGCTGGACACGCATCGTGAGCTTTACCACATTGATGGATAGAGCTGGCCTGATGCTTGTCGATAGGAACACGAACATGGATTCTGAACAAGGTCTTTCTCTTCCGACTAATTTCACGCTCACTCCTGCTGTTCCGGCGGCAGATCTCAGCAGACTTCTCGACGACACTGATCCGTAGTGGCTCAGCTGGAAGTACCCGTGGTCACCCAAAAGCTATCTCAAAGCAGCAACACACATACGATGGTTCTCACCCATCGATGGAGCCCAGCATCCCAGTATGACAGACCTATGGCTCACACCCGTTGCTTCAATTGATTCTTCACCACAAAGATGTTGGGCTCCATCATCGACCACTGGGCCGAGGTACTTGAAAATTATCGTCCTGATAGTCCGTTCACTACTCAGAGACTCGCCGATGCAACAGTTGCTTCCGACGACACTGTTGGAACAGACCCAAATGTGCCACCCTTCAAGTATTTCATCCTATCGATCGGGTTTGAGCTGAAGAAAGTGCTCCCTGCAGAGGACGTTCAATGGCTTGTCCTGAGAGCACGATCAAGAAGATACAAAAAGGACGTCTGGATGCAGAAATAGTGGTAATGGATGAAAAGTTAGAGCTGGTAACCATCAGCCATCAAGTCGATCGTGTTGTTCCCGGGCTTGGGTTTACGAGGAAGCTCAATATGTTGCGATAGCAAGGCATCTATCTATATGAGCGACTTGTGCGGTAACTGTATCAATTGATGTATGATTCCGAGTTCACGTCAATCGCAGCGAGGAGAGACATCATCATTGCGGCTGAAACGAAAGGGCTCTGCGGACTCAACACACGGGACGTAAAAACCAGAAACGAGGATCTGCAACGCCACGAGGAGGCTCTGCTTCCGTGTCTTTGATTCGCGCATCCATAATCATACTTTACCAACCGATACTTTTATCTGTGTGTCCCAGGATAAATCAAGATTGAGCACCTGAGCTCTGCTCTGATACCATGAAAACGCGTGACACGTGGGTCTTACCTCTTCGAGATGTCCGTCGGAGGCTCAGATGGGTGCATAGGGTTCGATGACTCTATCGCCGTCCAAATGAATTTGCCGAGAAGTACTTTGCTGAATATAGAATAATCCAACTGCTCGCTGGCACGATTGCCATTCCACACTGTGAAGCGACTAAACATCAAGTCCATCAATCCTAGGTTCAGAAATTCGAAATTCACGAACTTCCAGCACGAAAATTATCATCCTCGCTACTACAGACGCCTCGCCCATCACAATATACACCAAGGCGCTCTCCCTCGCAGCCACCGCCCTCCTCCTCTCCTCCGCCCTCGCTCCCTCTCCCTCCGCCCTCCCTCCTCTCCACCGCCCTCCTCCTCTCCTCCGCCCTCGCCACTCCAGTACGTCAAGTTAGACAATCAGCAGGCTCATCCCTCCACTTCTCACCCTCACCATCAAAATAACACATCAACAACAGACATCATCATGTCACGGTCTCGGCCCCTTCACCAGCGGCAGTTTGCGAGCTTTTCGCTCGGGCGCAGGACCCAGACCGGTGATTGTACCTGCGGTTTTGGCTCGATCAACGGGCCAGCTCCGATGGTAGTGTGTAGTGGAAATGTGAGCCCGCCGAATGCGCCAACAGGGGAAGGAAACGTTGTGGGTGATTGTCCATCCAAACGTTCCTGTTCGTAGAAATGAGGATTGGGGGTTTGGATGTAGCATAGCATCTTCGTTTCGATCGAGCCAATCAAGACGGCCTTCGAGCATGAGAAGACTCGCCCCATCAGTTCTCCTGAAAGAGTGTTCCAATCCGATCGCTCTAAGCTTCGCGGATTCGTCAAGTGCGCCGGGCTATTTAGAAGTCCAAGTTATATGCAACAGGGCAAATTTTGCCCTGGCTTTTGGTGCTCTCTAGCGCCGAGACCCGTTAACCAGCCGAATCGAACTATAGCATGTTCGCAAGAACTTTTGCAAGGTTCTAAACATCCTTCGCGAAGACTTCCGGATCTGTTGCCACGTTGCAACGAACGGTATCTGTATGCGTATAGTGACGTGAATCTTCCATGCACGCCCTTGATGAAGGGGAGCCTGTTCTTTCCTCATGCTCTGGTGACAATGCAGGTTCTTCGATAATTTGAATCCCTTGGACATGGTTTCATTCTCTTGTGCCGTGCACTCGACGCGTTGTGTTAGTCGTATTGCACGTCGTAAATTTTGAGTCTGTTCTTCTTTATCTGCAATTTGTGCGTTCCAAAAACAGCCTCCCAAACAAATGAGAGTACCACAATAACAATGAATTAACAGCGATCACGGAGACCACAGAAAACGACAAGCAGCATAATGACCACTGGGAAGTCCAGTTTAAGTCTACATACTTCACTCCTAGAAAAGCCACATTAAGCCATCCCGATAGGCATCCACCTCATCCACCCAAGCCTCCGACGAACCATGTTCTCAACCTGAACGACCAGCTCCACGCAGACTCATCTGCTGGAATGCCGTGCCCAAATCTATCCCCCCAGACATCGTCTCACGCGCCATCTTCCCCACCGTCTCATCAAACGTCTCATCCTCTCCGATGCAAATCTTATAGGAAACCCTCGAATATTCCTCCGCCTCTTTGCACAGATGCGGCGCAACATTTCCCCACGCAGTCCACAGGTGCGTCCAGGTTTCGATCACTTCATCCGTCGTGAGACCCCACTGTAGGACTTTGAACGAGGAGGAGTTGGGAGAATCAGGAGATTGGTGGGTGATGACGAAACTGAGAGAAGTCAGGACTTTGAATGCGGTTTGGATAACGTTTTGGGATTTGTTCTGGAGGGCGTAGATGCGGGTGAGGAGGAGGTACGGGTCCCCTAGTTCGAGACGTGGAATGTCCTTGGCAGGTGCGGAATAGGTCTTCTCGATCGCAGCGAGCAGTCTTTCCGCTTTTGGCAAATCACACCCACCAGGTGTTAGGAATGTTGCCCTGAGATCTTGCAACAGCGCGTTCCTCCTGACGCGTATCTTCTTGACCGTCTTCTTGTCCTGCTGACACAAGACACAAGAGCATTGAAAGCCCCAATTCTGCAGCTTGTGCTGCGCCTTTTCCCACGTGCGACCGACTTCGGGGGCGGCGTACCAGAAGAATATTTCACTATTTGCTGGAATGGCCCTCGCGGCACGCACGATGATCATGTCTCCGATGAAGCTGCGGCGAGCATTCATGTAGCAGCTGTGGTTGATGTGAGAAGCTTTGATGAAGATGCCAGTGGTATGGTAGGATGTTTCCCGCTCTTGCTGCTCGGGTGATTGGGACCTGAAATGATCTTGCAGAGTGGTTCGAGGGCAACCGAAGACATTGAGGGCGATGATTCGCTCGATTAAGAAGCTAGAGGAAACTATTAGTGGTGAACGGGGAGAGGTAGTGGTCAAAGGTCTTACGTATCAACAAGTGGTGAACCGTCTACCTCTGTCTCACTGACTGGCTTGTAATCACCATGATGCAAAGCAGTGAAAGATGGCATCAGAGAAGGATTCCGCAACATTTTCTGCACGGTAGCTGTGATGAGACTGGCCTGCGTGCCCATGGTCCCTCGCTTCGTGTGCGTATTCATCAGCATACTTGTTTTGGAAGAAATCGCGCGTTCCTCTTTGCTAGCAAAACAATAGGAGAAAGCTTTCTCGCAGAGCAGCAGCTCCCCAGCGACAACAGCTCTCGTGGTAAAGAGTCCTCGTCCACGACCCTCGGAGGTTTTGATGGCTACAGGTCCAGCGTGTGTTGCGGTGTCAAGATAAGGTGGGGTCTCCTCAGCCGCCTTGTACATGACGTTGAAATCGTATTCGCCGATTTCCTGCTCGGCGAGTCGCTTCTCCGTCCGCAACAGCTGCTCTTTAGCTTCCGCGTTGTTCGGGTAGTTGTCCAGAAGAGTTGTGAGCGTTTCACGGCAGTCCTGGAACCTCTGCAGCTCATATAGAGAGCAAGCGGCACGGTATACGCCCTTTTCCGACACCTTATACTCTCTTGAAAGGTTGGTAGCGTCCGCTAATGCGTCGTCGTACCGACGCAGCTTGAGGTTAGCAAAAGAGCGATTCAGCTTAATGGTCTGGATTTCTTCGGTTGTTGCCGCGCAGTGGAGTCCTTTTGTGTAACTAGCTCAGTAGAGCGTGGTCAGCAAGCATTACAATGGGAAAGAAACTCATAGCGTACCATTTGACTGCCTTGTTCAAATTGCGAGCTTTCAACGCAGCATTGCCTTCCTCTTTCATCTCCTTTGCAGTCTTGTCAACCTCACTGATGCGAGGTGCCCAGCGTAGAGGAATTCTATCATCATCTTGAGCGAGCCAGAGGACATCAGTGACGTGATCGACGCGAAGGCCACACTCGCCACTTCCCATCGTCTTGAAATATGGCTCTTTGACGATACACACGCCGCCCACCTGCGCAATGTCCTCCGCGAGTCCATATTCTGTATCCTCTTGTTGATACACCTGGAGCAGGACTCCGTTTTCCTTTTCATCCTCCACAATTACCATGACCGCGGTCATCACATTAGGTGGAGTCGCCACCCTTAGCAGAGCGTAGAATCCGCGATGGTGGGTCTCCAATTGCATTTCATCGATATGCAACTTCTTGAGGGTCGGCAAAGGCGCAACGCTTGGCGGATAGGGCTCGCCAACCCACGAGTGGTGTATCATGTGTCCGTGATTCATCGTCTTCTGGCTTATGTGCACCACAATGAAATCGTGGATGAGTAGGCCGAGGGGTTTCATATCCTTAGGTCGTTGGCCCTTGCGTTTCTTTGCGACCTCAAGCGTCTGCTTCTGCTTGCTTAATAAGGCGGTGAACTGCTCAAGGCCGGAGACATCGTCGACGTCCATGTTCAAGAATATCAATGGTTATGAAACCTAGGTACGGCACTGGATGTTGAGACGTGAAACACGATTTGATGCTGAGGCAAGGAGACTTGGTGATGAGAGTGAGGCGGAAACTGCTAGGCGAAGCTGTATTCCTTCTACGCATCCTTGAAACGTTGGGACAGAGAAGTGAATGGAAGTGCTCGGGTAGCTGCATTTGCAACAAACGAGCAACTGGAAACATGTGGGGCGCGCTTTTGAGGCGGCCGAGACGATTGGACGAGCAGACACCTTGGCTTGTCAGGTATCGATACAAAAGGGACCGATTATTGCCGTGAACAAAAAGGCTATACGAGCTTCAGTTGCGGGCG
This sequence comes from Letharia lupina, assembly GCF_014066315.1. Taxonomy (NCBI): domain Eukaryota; kingdom Fungi; phylum Ascomycota; class Lecanoromycetes; order Lecanorales; family Parmeliaceae; genus Letharia; species Letharia lupina. Next base: position 377,459 of record NW_023502976.1, read on the forward strand.
TTGATTTGAAGCCTTGTGCGTACTTCACTTCAGATGATGTGCGCCTGCCAGACAAGGCCTTTTCGCTTTGCACTGAACATGATATCCATGGAAACTGCCATTTCCTATGATGAAAATGATGAGATTGACAGTTCTCAATCATGGCAGCTGTGTTGGAAATGCTATAGCACTATGTTATAGCTACCCCTCATGGTGGCAATCAGGTAGCAAATTAGCATAAGCTTCACATGATATCTAAGTAACCTACATACCACTCCATAGCTAATCAATCCATAACCTTTCTTCAAATTTAATAGGTTATAGGCCCTCGCGTAACTGATATATCAATTTTTATCTATTATTTAACTTTCTTAGAGATTATTAAGTTAAATTAAAAATATAAAGTATTAATTAGAATAATTATAAAAGATAATAGAATTTTAATTTAATTTAAAAATATTAAATATAAAACTATTTAGATTAGCTTAAAATTATAAAAAACTAGTTATAATATCTTCGAAAAATATTAGAATAATATTAATTATTTATTTATATACGTTTTTACTTAAAGTATAAAGAGTAATTATAAGTTATAAGTAAAGGCCCATGAATTAAATTCATGGAGTTGGATTTTTCATTTTTCTAAGTCAAATGAAGTTGGATTTTTTTAAGTCAAATCGAATTTTAGCTCTAGCCCTAAGTCAAATCGAACTCTGATCGCTTGCTGTCCGTTTTTGACCTACTTTTATTACTACAAAATTAATTTAATCTATATAGTATAGGTATATATGTGCGGAGAGAGGCGCGCTAAGGCCTAATTAGGAAGGTATATCGAGTATAAAAAATTAATTCGTAATAATTATTTATAAAAAATAGAGAAAGGCTATGTTCTTATGGTAAGAAGTATTGAAATATCGGAAAGAAATAGAGATAACGTGCTAATTAGTGGTGTGAATCCCATAATATCTCTTGCCGCAGTGAAATCTTTCGAATAATGAGATAGTTGTAGATATCGGACGATTTCAATTCATCCAAATATGTATCGTTTGATATCTCTTCTATAGAGGCTTAATTAACTGTGATCGTCGTAGTAGATCCTCCTCTTGTGACATTATTGCAGTGATATATTATATTAATGCAGTGGGGATGATAGACCAAGTTGCAGTGGTGTTCTCCGCTTGCTAAGTGAAGATTTGACGTGGGATCTTGGAGAGCTGAGCCGTGTTCTTGACGATGGTGGCCTTATTGTCGCTTGATTTCTCCGCAGTGTTCTCCGTAGTGTTCTCCGCAGTGTTCTTTATAGTGTTCTCCGCAGTGTTCTCCGCATTTACCTGTTGTAGTTCCTCCTTTTACTTTTTAATATAGTGGGGATAATAGGCTTAGTTGTAGTGGTGTTCTTCGTGGGATCTTGGAGAGCTGAGCTGTGTTCTTGGTGCTGAGGGCCCTATTATCGCTTAGTTTCTCCGTAGTGTTCTCCACATTCGCCTGCTGTATTAACTTCTCTTGCACTAGCTGAGTGGATTGATATAAGATCGTGGAGAGTAGGCCTGTTGTGTTACTGCTGCTGATGACTATCTCCGTAATGTTCTCCGCAATATTCTCCGCATTTACCTGCTGTAGTGGTTCCTTCTCTTATTGAGTATCGGGTTGGTGTGAGATCGTGGAGAGTAGGCCTGTTGTGTTACTGCTGCTAATGATTGTCTCCGCAATATTCTTCGTAGTGTTCTCCGTATTTGTCTATTGTAGATCCTTCTCTTGTTTAACTGAGTGCGAGGGTATCGAGGGTAAATTAGTGGAATTGGTAGAATGGTGGAAGAAGAATGGTTATATAAATAGGTGGAAGGATTATTATCCGATCTCGGACGCGTCTAATATGACTATAATATTTAAATATTAGTTTAACTTATTTATCGCTGGCTTAGGAGGAGTATATAAGGGAGAACGTATTCGTTTAGACTCTTTTTAAGGGCCTTTTAATGCGTTTATAAGCAGTAGTAGATAGTTATTAGGCTCGCTTGCGGCCTCGATTACCAGTAATAGTAGATTCGTCGAGGGGTGGTCTAAGGGCGTTAGTAGGGGCTCTAAGAGGCGGGCAAAAGGGGTGTATGTGCCTGAACCGGACGCGTCTGGTGTGATTATAATATTTGAATGTTAGTTTAACTCACCTATCGCTGGCTTAAAAGGAGTATGTAGGAGAGGACGTATTCGTTTGGGCTCTTTTTGAGAGTCTTTTAACGCGTTTATGAGTAGTTGATGTAGTAGTAGATAGCTGTTAGGCTCGCTTGCGGCCTTAATTGTTAGTAGTAGCGGATTCGCCGAGGGGTGGTTTGGGGGCGTCAGTAAGGGGCTCTAATTAGGCGAGAGATACCGAAGACGATTATATTCATATTGATGAAATTTATAGAATTGATAGAATTGATAGAATTGATAGAATAATAAAAGAATAATAGTTATATAAATAGGTGGAAGGATTATTATTCGATCCCGTCCCGGACGCATTTAATGTGATTACGATATTTGAATATTAGTTTAATCTATCAATAGTAGGTTAAACTTTATAATTTTTATAGCGTTAGAAAGCGTAAATTAAGCTCTATAATTTACGAAATTATGAAGTAATAGTATCCTTAGGGAGCTGGTTATTTTAGAGGATAAGACTTCTATATATAGATTTTTATAGATTTTTAATAGTTGCGGACGCTAATTTATTTACCCGCGGTGTTTAACTAAAAAGCGTAGACCTAACGAATTGATAATTGACTGCATATATAAATTCAAGGTTTTCTAGTTCAGCCCTACCTTATTCTTTTATATATACTAATTATATAGATATAAGTAGATCTATAAATTAAATTCATAAACTATTTTTTTAATTAGAGCTATCGAGTAAATTTAATAAGCGATCTTTAATAAGCGATCTTTAATAAGCGACCTTTAATAAGCAATATTTAAATTCCTTGCTTTTAAAGAACTATAAGATTAAATTTCAAAATTTCTTAACTTTTAAAAAGCGTAAATTATAATCTATAATTTAAAAAAAATTATCAAATTTTAATAGAAAATAGTAAAGCTATTAAAAGATTAAAAATTTATTAATATATATAATAGAATAAGATAGAGCTAAATTAGAAAATCTTAAATTTGAATATATAGTTAATTATAAATTTAGAATTACTACGCTCGTTAATTAAATCGACTAAGTTATCGCGGATAGATAAATTAGCATTTATAACTATTAAAAAAATATATATACGTTATTAACATATAGAATAACTTTTATTTTCTATTAAAATTTTAAGATTTTTTTTAATTATAGAATAAAATATAAGCTTTTAAATAAAAAAGAATTTTTAAATTTAGTCTTATAATTAATTATTAAAGCGTAAGAAATTTAAATATCGCTTATTAATGTTACGAGCGTATCCTTAATATACCCCTCAGCCCTATGGCTAGCGGGCCTTAGCGGAGACATCTTCTATTATATTATATCTCCTTTCCACCTATATAATTCGATACCTTAGTTATCTTATTAAATATATCTATATTAATATTATATCTATATCGATTCTAATATTATAACTAAGATTAATCCACTTATTTTATTTATATTAGTAAATGAATTTAAAGAAACGCGCTAGTAGGGGCTTTAGTAAGAAATTAAGTTAAGTTATCGTATTCTTAAATAAGCTTATTAGATAGATAAATCGATTTTAAAGAGTCTAAAAGGGATAGCGAAACGATCTTGATAAATAGTGGTCGAGGGATAAATAAGGTATTGGATTATTTGTATGGCTAGCGAATCGAAAGAAATAGTTAATATTATCTCATATTTATATATTATAACGTTTAGAATTTTAACGAAGCTTTAATTAGATAAGAAACGGCCGAGTTATAGTTAATTTAGAATACTATTCTTCGAAACTTTCTCGTATATAACTTCTCTATAAGATAAGGGACCCTTTAAGCGAAGTAAGTGTACTCGAAAGATCATTATTTAAAGTACTTATAGTCTTCTTAACGCCTTAAACGATTAGAAAATAAGTATATTAAACCCTCGTAAAGAAATAATCTTACTTTAGACTTTATAGTGAAAATTTTTATTCTTAATATCGAATAATTTCGACGCGTTTTCGAGAAACTTTACTATTCTCTAGTATATCTGATATCTTTAATACCCATTCTTTCGAAGTATTTAAACTTCTCTTTACTTTATTTTAAATCTTCTTTTTCTCTTTTCTATAGTAAAGTTTAATATCGAAAAAATAAATTAAATTAAGACTCTATTTAAGTAAATTAAGTTTTAATAAGTATTAGTTCTATTAGATAATATAGTTAACGAGTTTAACTCGATAGAAATATTTTAAGATATCGCTAATATTCTATAACTATAATATTAAATTAAGTATTAGTCTAACGAATTTATAATTATATTAAATGAAATTCGTTAGAAGCGAGATGATTTTCGAAAGATTACTACTCGATATCATATCGCTATAATAGAAAAGGATCTAGTTATAAACGATTTGTATTAGGTCTATAGAATAATCGAGAAGATAAATTAACTAGTTCGAGACTTTTAGAAGAATATAACTTCTCTATAGCGAAAAGTTAATAATCTTAATTTATAGTCTATAAAAGACTTATAGCTATTTTTAATCGAGGAGAAATATACACCTAGACGTTTAAAAGAAAAATTAATTAAGATCTTAGATCTATCTCTATTTATCGACGATATTAACTTTATCTAAGACGACTGGTCTTTTAGAATAGAATAGAAATTTAAGATTAATAGCGATTATTATCTTATTGAGAACTCTAAGATAGTCTACGTAGTCTTATAATTTGGTGGTAAGGCTGTATAATATACGATGTATAGAAGACTTCGGAATTTTATTAATTTATACTAGTCTTTTACTAAGATTATAGACGAGTTAGTCGATATTTATGAGAACTTAAATCGATATAGTAATATATTACGTGATATATATGCTTTATAATAGGGAACTCGATTCTTTATTAATTTCTATTTAGACTTTATTCAACTAGATATTATTCTTGACTATAATAAAACTCTTATACTAGAGAATTATCTTTCTAAGAAATTAAGAAAGAAATTAAAGGAGATATAGTAGGTTATAGAAGGTTTTACTACCTTAAAGGCTATAAAAGAATATCTTCGAAAGCTAAATAACTTATAACGTGCTAATTATAAGGATTTTAAGTTTATAAAGACTATTATTAAGTTAATTATAATATAAATATTAACGATAGTATCCGCGGCTAATATATGTCTTATACCTATTATCAAATTTAGTTTAAATATAATTATTACGCCTCTGAATGTTATGATTAATTTGAAATTAAGGGAATTAATATATTATAATTACGATAAGAAAGATTATTATTAAAAGGATTATATAATATCTACTTAAATCGAGATTGATAAAAAGGCCTTCGAGAAAGTATAACTTTACGCGATGGAAATAGACGAAGAATTTGAAATTAATAACGTCGATATCACGGGTAGCGACGGTTCTTCTTCGGATTCGGGAAATGAATAGCCTCTTTTAAAGTTACGGTAAGAGGTACTTATAAAGTATATCTGATAGATACTCTTAATAACGCTTTAGTACGTTATTCTTTTCGTATATAAGTTACGCTATCTTTATAAGAAAGGATTTACTTACTTAAGAACTCTCTTATAGATAGTAGATATATCGGAGCTTATATAGTTATAAACGAGTCTTTAATTCTAGCGATATATAAAGTCTTATATCTGGAACTATTCTTACTATTATAATCTAAATTACTAAGAGATTATAACAACTAGATTATAAAACGATTAATCATATATTGCTTACTCTTAATAATAATAGTAAAAGACTATTAAGAAGGAATATGTTTAATATTAATTATATTATTGAAATACGATATAATAGTTAGAAAATTATAAATGAATAAATATAAGGTAGTCCTTAATATATTACGGGATAAAATACTCTTTCTATTCGATTAATATAATTATAATAGTAATTAGATATTAATAGTAAATAAACTTTCCTTTCTATTAACTTTGAAGCTTCGGCTATCTATATTACTTATTTCTCTATCTATTATATTAAAATGATAAAGCTCTCCTTTACCTACTTACGATAACGAGGTTAATTTAAATATCTTTTTATTAAATGAGGATGAGAATAATAAGAAGTTTAAGTTTATTAATATCGCTGAGATTAATATAGCGGTTTACTACTAGCTAATCTGTAAAAAAGATAATAAGCTATTTATATTAATAATAAATAAGATTTATAACACATCGTCTATATTATATACGCTTCCCTTTATTTAAATACCTCGCGGAATTCGTATATTAGTTAATAAATTGTGTCTCTACGATTTAGAAAAGAAATATAAGAGATATTGTAATTCTAATTATTTTATTTAGATTAATAGCGTTAACGAGGTTAGTTTTAAGGAGGTAAAATATAAGCTATCTACGAAGTATTATAACTATCTCGATGTTTTTAATAGAATTAAGATAGATATATTTTCTCTATATTATCTTTATGATTATAAGCTCGAATTTAACGATAGTTTTAATAAAACGAAACTTTTAAAAAGTAGAATCTATTTAATATTAGAATATAAATTAAAATAGATAAAGAAGTATCTAAATGAATATTTAAAGAAGGGATTCATAATATTAAGCTATACACCTTTTATCTTATCTATTCTATTCGCGGAAAAGTCGAATGGAGGGTTGCGTTTTTATATGGATTATCGAAAGTTAAACGCTATTATTAAAAGAAATTAATATTTAATCTTACTAATAGATAAGATTTTAGTAAGAATTTAGAAATATAAATATCTTACTCGATTAGATATTATAGCTATATTTAATAAACTATATATATATCTTAATAGCGAGAATTTTATTACTTTTATTATCTCCCTTAAAGTATATAAGTATTAAGTCCTTCTCTTTAATCTAATTAATAGCCTGGCTATATATTAATAATATATAAATAATATTTTATTTGAATATCTAAACGATTTCTATTAGATCTATCTCGATAATATACTTATTTATAATAAGATAAAAAAGGAATACATTTAATATATTAGATAAATTCTCTAGAAATTAAAGAACGTCGGCCTTTAGATAGATATTCTTAAGTGCGAATTCCATATCTAGAAAATTAAGTTTCTGGGTTTACTAATATCTATAGACGGGTTACAAATAGATCTTATTAAGATTTAGACTATTATCGAGTGAATTATACTTATCAACTTTAAAGAGGTATAGGCCTTTATCGAATTTTGTAATTTTTATCGGCGATTTATTAGAGATTTCTCTAAAATAGTTAAATCTATAATAAAATTCACGATAAAGGAGGCCATATTTGATTAGTCCCCAGCATATTAAGAGGTCTTTTACTTCCTTAAAGTCGCCGTCACTAAAGCTCTAGTTCTATATTATTTCGATAGAATAAAGAAGATCGTCTTAGAGACTAATTCTTTCGACTATATTAACGAAGATATTCTTTTCTAATATAATAATAAGGGAGTACTTTATTCGATAGTCTTCTATAGTAAAAACCTAACCTTAGCTAAGTGTAATTATTAGATCTATGATAAGAAACTATTAGTAATTATTCGCTATCTAGAATACTAACATCTTAAACTAAAATATATGAATGTCTTTATTAGAATCTTTATCGATTATAAAGAACTAATATATTTTATTAAGGAAAGAAACCTTAGTTAACGTTAGGTCTAGTATTTAAATATATTATTAGAATTTAATATAAAGATTATTTATCGGTTTAGATCTTAGAATATTAAGGTTAATATACTTATACGAATAGCTGGGTATAAATTAATCGATTTTGAAGATAAATAATTACGTTAATAGTATTAGATAATCCTTATCTCTAATTAATTGAAATTAAATAATGAAGATATTAATGTATATGTAATTGATGACTTTATTTATTATAAAGTAGTAGAGACTAATAAGAAAGATAAATATTATACGGAAATTCGTAAGGCTATCGCCGAAAATAAGAATAAGTTTTAAGGAATTACTCTTAGTAAATGCTTCGTATAAGACGAGGTACTTTATTATAAGAATTGTTTATAAATATTCGATAATATATATATCGATATTATTCGAGAGGTATATAATTAATCATTCTATGGTTATTTCGAGATAGTATATATCTATAAACTACTTAAAAGGAAATATTACTAGCGAGGTATAAGGGCTATTATAGCTATTTATATTAAGAATTACTATATCTATTAGAGAGTTAAAGCGTCTTATAATTGAGAGTATAACTTATTATAGCTTCTATTAATTCTATAAAAACGATAGTAAGATATATTAATCGACTTCGTTATAGGCTTATCTATATTTAATAGCTATAACGCTATTTAAGTAGCGATTAATCGATTTACTAAGAAATATTACTATATAGCCTATTCTAATATTAATAAAGATATTACTACTAAGAAGATAGTTAACTTACTACTTAAGAAAGTATTTCGTCTATATAATCTATCGGCTTTAATAATATCGAATTAAGGCCTTTAATTTATAGCTATTATATAAAAGTCTTTTTATAAGAGACTAAATATTATAGCTAAGCTATTAATAGTCTTCTACTCTAAAATCGATAAATAGATTAAATGAGCGAATTAGAATATAAAGCGTTATTTTTAGATATATTATAATTATATATAGAACGACTAAATAAGATAACTATCTATTATCGAGTTTATCGATAATAATACTATTTTATCGACTATCGATATCTTATCTTTTCTTATAAATAAGGGATTTTATTCTCGAATGACTTTTAGTTTGAATATTATCGACTACGAGATTATATATAAGCGTCTTAATGCTACTTAGATGAAGGATATTACGAATTATATAGAATAAGTTTTTAAGTATATCTAAAGTAATATGGATCGCGCTTAGAAGGCTATGGTTATATAAGTTAATAAGTATTAATAAAAGGTTACTTTTTAAATAGATAATAAGGTCTTTCTAAATAGTAAGAATATTACCTTTAATCGCTCTTCTTATAAATTGAATTATAAGAGACTCGGTTTATTTAAGATTATAGGTCTTATGAGAATCTTATATCGTCTAGAACTTTCGCTAACCATAAGAATCTACGATATCTTTTATCTTAATCTCTTAAGTCTTATAATAAATAACCTCTTACTAGGATAGATAAACTCTTCGCCGAAGTATATTACTATTAATGGTTGGATCGAATAAGTTGTTAAAGAAATATTTGGTTTTAAATTAATCTATAGTCGTTTTAAGTATAAAGTTAAGTGAGAAAGTCTCGATAATAATCTTAACTGGTATAATGCGGACGGCGGTGAATTCGAAAATTACTAGAATCTGATGAACGACTTTTATAAGCGATATTCCGAAGAGTTTTATCTATAAAGAAATTAGGGCGAGGGGCCTTTAATAGCGATAGCGTTCTCGGGCCGGAACTATCTCGAATACCCTATTTTTAGTCGAATTGAGATCGTTCGATGTCTTTATAATAGCCTTATTTTTTCTAAAACCGAGAATCGATTTCTTAGACTCATATTAATTAGAAATTATCTTATATATAATCTTTCGCGTAGGCCCCTATTACTAATATAACCCTAAAGATCTTTCGAAGTTATATTAGTATATATATGAATTACGTTATCGCTATTACGAAATATAATTAATATTAGCTAAATAATATATTATAGAGAAGACTATATTAAAGTTACTTAATATTGAATTAGAGTTTTTAGCGTTTACGACTTAATTTGATTTGAGAGCCCTTAATTAATCACATCGCATTATTCTATAGATATCTTATTCGCTTAAATACGAATTCGAAAATTACTATTATTTACCCCTATGTTTATGAGTATGATTTTCGCCATATTATATTAATTTCCTCTCGGCTAGACTTTCTATATACATCTATATCTCGACTAGCGATATCGCTATAGCGTAAATATAAAAAGCTACTATCGTTCTTAATACCTCTAACGAAGAAAGGTATAATGCTATAAATCCTGGATACGGTTATTTCTTTACTGCTTTTATTATTTTTTAGGCGTTAAGCGTATATATATATCCATTTTTCTATCTTTTCACTTACTAATTATGGGATATAATTTAACGAAGAGAGAGGGTAGTATTATAAGCGTACTCTTAATATACCCCTTAGCTCTATGGCTAGCGGGCCTTGGCGAAGACATTTCCTATCATATTATGCCTCCTTTCCACCTATATAGTTCGATACCTTAGTTATCTTATTAAATATATCTATATTAATATTACATCTATATCGATTCTAATAATTAAAGTTCGCTCGATAGTCGAATAACTCTAATTAAAAAATAGATATATATTATTTAATTTTAGAATAACTTTTTTATTTTCTATTAAAATTTTAAGATTTTTTTTTTAAATTATAGAACGAAATATGAGCTTTTAGAGAGAAAAAAAATCTTTAATATAATCTTATAATTATTAAAACGTAAGGAATTCAAATATCGCTCACCAAAGTTCGCTTATCAAAGATCGCTCACCTATTTACTCGATAGCCCTAATCAAAAAAATGATTATGAATTTAATTCATAGGCCTTTACTCGTATACTTATAAAAAAATTCTAGGGAAACGAGCACGGCGATTCACACGACTAGGGCGCAGCCTCCAGCGAGAGGTTCCAGGAGATCATGCAGACCAAACGTGGCCAAATCTGTAGAGATTGACTTTGTTTGGGTTGGACGCCCGCGATAAGAAGGTGAAGGATGCAGATTGTCTCAAGCATCTACAGCCACGTATCCAGATCGAATATCAGCTCGGCGGGGTCATGTTGTTGAGGGATGATGCTACTCCTATCAACATCTTACCTCCGTGGATTGTTTGGCAGTGATTGAGGGAGTCTCACCAAGATCATTCATGCTTTAGATTTAGAATAATGATATCCATAGTCTACGACACCTGTCAGATAGTCTCCGCACTTTCAGCACCTCTATGTTGTACCATAAGATTATCCTACAGTCTGCACTGGTGGCACCGCAAACAGCCCTCTGCCAATATGTATTTACTGAATGCCAAGCCTTGAAACCACATGTGCAATCGCTACCGAGCTCCGGGTAGCAGGGGTGCTTTTTCCCGAACGACTGTTTACTTGCCTCGTCATGGCTTAATTCAATCGACTGTCCATTGACAACGCAAATAGCTCCACCATGAGCCGGCAGTCGAATTTCAGAGACCCAGTACCCACGAGTAAGAGTAGAAATGACAGGCCTCAAAGCAGTGGAGAGAGCGAGAAGGGCATGTGGTCGTCCATGCTGGACAGCGTTGCCAGGGGGAAGAAGCTGCCAGAGAAAGACTTGGTAGTCCTAGGTTAGTCACACATGCTCATTGAAAAGAGCAGAGGCCGATGGAATGATAGGAGGGACCCCGGACACACAGAAAGAGCTCCTTGAGATCTTGTCCTCTGATGCTCCCAAACGCCCTCAGGACCGGCATAAGAGGAAGCCGGTGATTGCCAATGAATTCGCCTTGGGATATACATATCAGGATGTGCTAGATGCAGATCAAGAAGGTGAGGCTTTTTCGGGCCCTCAAAACTAGAGATGTACAGCTGACAACATCTAGATATACTTGCCAGACTATCAATATACTTCCTCCCTGAGTCTTCGCCTACCTTCGCCCCCCTCTTGAAACCGCTATTTACACCACAATCCATACCAGAGACACTCTTAATCATACTACTTGACTGGAGCGAACCATGGCGTTGGGTTCGGCAAATAAAAAATTGGATTACGATGATACGAGACATTACTTCGTCTCTCGGCGATGCGCCTACGGAGTCAATGGAGCGGACGATGAAAGAGTGGCAGCAACGTAAAAGAGGGATATCGGCATATGATACTGGGAGTACAGGCAACGAAGGCAGTGTGACTCTTCCATTGAGCCAAGGGGAGTGGGATGAGCCGCTAGGGCTGCCACTGTGTGTAGTCTGTCACGGAGTGCGCACTTTCATATACATCGTTGACATTCTGCTCGGAGGCTGTGAATGAGGCTAATGGGGCGTGGGAACAGGCAGATAAGGTCGATGCCCTCGAAGTGGAGCACGGCTGGAAAGAAGAGGAGTTCGACTTCGTACTACAATTCCTCCGCACCATATTGATGAAGCGTAAGCAACCACAGTAGTAGGCGCTTGATCCAGTTGACGGTTACAGATGGTGCATCCCTAATATACACCTCAACATCCTCCCCAAACTCCCTCCCAACGCTCATCCACTCCACACTAGGCATACATTCTCAGCTGAAAAAGCAAACCCTCAAGCACAACGTAATTGACAGAGACAAAATTCTTGTCCCACCAAAGTGGGATTCATGGGGCAAGATACGCGTCTTACGCGAAGGTTTCGACGTCGAAGGCACAAGCAGCGGATGGAGTATTGACATTGAAGCTTCTGTCTCTACAGCAGCCAATGGCGATACGGAAACCAACGACGCCGAACCAGACTCTTCAACAAGCCCTAAAGGCGCTGTCCTTCCCACCTACGAATCCACCATCCCTAATCCTCACGCATACTCATCTAGCCAACTCAGCAACCCAGGCATCGAAACATCAACCCCAACAAACCAGGCATTCCTCACAACTCAACTCGAAATTCTCGAAAAGCTAAAGGCCGAGGAGGAAGCAGCCGCTGCTTCCTCCGAAAGGGACCCTAACAGCAGCACATTCAGCAACGCTACCAACAAGCCCCACGACGAGCGCGTAAACGAGCATATAGGCCCCGTACAGGTCAACATGGGGGGTATACAAGTCGATGCTGACGATATGCTTAAGAAGCTCAGAAGTAGGAAAGAGGGAGCGGAGGGTGACAGTAGGACGCCAGAGGCGAATACCGAGAAGGCGAACAAGAGTCCGGATGACATGAAGAGGGAGAACGAAGCACTGAATTCGTTCTTCGCGGGATTGATGAAAAGAGGAGCTAGTGGGACTCCGAGAGGTACGCCGGCGAAGAGGGATGCGAGCAGGGATAGTAGTGGTACGCCAAGTAAGAAGGCGGCTGCCAGGGATTGAGTATGCACAGTTTGAGTGCAGAAATATGTATGGTGCAGGGACTTGACTGCAAGTTGATACCCAGCCCGCGGTTGACGTTGATATGCAATCACAAAGCGAATGAAAGGAAGAGCGAAAAAGTCGATAGCTCTCCAAACGACTTAGATCGGATCTTCTGTATCTGGTCTAGATACTTAATCTCCCTCCTCCTTGGGCCCCCCCTCACGCCTGACTCTCGCTCCCTCTTTCAACTTCTCCCATCGTTCCCTATACCTTCCAACCACGCCCTTCAACTTCTCGTTCTCGCTCCCCATCCTCTCCATCTCTGTCTTTGCCTCACGGATCTGCTCTTCCAATCCTTCCACATTGACGCCCGTGCCCGCTTGCGATGCCGCAGGCGACTGTTTCATACTAGCTTTGATACTCTGATACAACGCAAACGACGAAGCCTGAGCACCCGCTTCGAACTCATACAAGCGCCTCGTGACACTATCGAGACTTAAGCGCAGTCCTTCATTCTCAAGCTGCAGTTCCTCCATCGTCTTATTACTACCCGCCACCTTCGCTCCCGTCTTCCCGGTCCTCATCATCAGCGGACTAGGCGGTCCAGGCGTCTCTCTCGCATCGACAAATTCATCCATCTCTTCACTATTCCTCGTGCCGTCTCTTTCCAGCGTAGGGAAGTTGTGTCGATCTCGGGCTAGTATACTGGCATAAGGCATGGTGCCCCCAGTCACGGGGACGACGTAGAAGCTTTCTGCGGCGCCCAGATTGGTGTTGCCGGGTTCATCGCGGATGGCGCCGAGCGCGGCTTTGGAGAATAGGCGGGAGTATTCGGGTTCCGCGGTGGCGCGGTCGGAGGGTTTGGAGGTTTGCTTGGTGGATTGTGCTGAATCGGCGGGTTGAGGCAAATCGGAGGTAAGGGGGAGACCGGCGAAGGCGAGGGGGGCGGAGAGCTTGGAGAAGAGGGCTTCGAAGGTTGAGTAGAAGCGTTGGAAGGGCTCGTCTGTTTTGGAGGGAGCGGGCTCTTGAGAAATGGTGACAGCCGCAGAGGAGTCCTTGGTAGATAGGGCCTCTGGCATCATCGGCGCCTTCTCCGTAGTAGGAGAGGCTGTTGTCCTTGAGGCTGCCTCTCCGAGCTTCGACCTCCTCGGTGGAGTGAAGACCCTGCCTTCTGCATTCTGGTGGGCTAAGACGGGTGAAGAGGCTTGGCCGCTTCCGTTTCTTCGCTGCTTGTTTGATGGTATGCCACGCGCTGATGCTAGGTTACTTGCTATCGAAGAGCTGATATCGCGCGGTGGTCGATGAGCAGCCGGTAGGCTTTGCGACGCAGGGCGATATGGCGAGACATCCTGCGCTGGTGCGGGGACTGGCGATGAAGGCTGCTGAGGAGCAGGCTTTGAATCGGGAATGGCCTCCGGATTTGCAGTGATAGGATGAGAGTTACGGAACTTGAGTAGCTGAGCGAGCTTCTTGTGGTGTTGCTCCAGCAGCTTGAGAGTGCGAAATGCCTAGCAGTATATTAGCCCTGGAAGATGGCTATAGTGCTGCGAGGCGTGCACCTCGGAGTTGTCTGTGCCTTTCGCAGCAGTTGCGAACTGCCCCGCCGCTAGATCATGCTCGTCGATAGCAGCAGTGTGGGTGTTTGCTTTTGAGGCTTTGCGGGCGTGGGTTTGCGCCTTGAGAGGCGGTAATAAGTAGATGCCCCAAACGAAGCGGATTCTTGAGACCTACCAGAGTCAAGGGTGAAGCGTCCATGACTACTAGGTGTAGCTCCGAAGAGAGCAAGGGAATAAATGACTGATTGATGGTGACGCGGCTCCGTGGGTAGCTCTGAAAGAAGCGCGTTGATTCCGCTGCCAAGAAGGAAGACAGAAATCGGTCTCGATTAGAATGGCAGACGCTACTATAAGGCTAACGCAAGCCACACGCGAAGGCTCTCTACTATCCTCTACTCGTACATTCGAGAAGTGAGCTACGACGCTAATATTTAGGGTCTTGGCTACTAAGCGAGGTAGCTCACTTCTCGAATGTACGAGTATATAGATTAGATAATAAATAACAATCTCGACTAGAATAATAGACGCTATTATAAGACTAAGGTAAATTATATATATATATATTTTTTACTATTTTTTAAATAAATTAAAAGAATTATATATTATAATTTTTAATATATTTTACGTAAATAACTATTTAGCTTATATATTCGCTTTTAATATAAATTAAAAGTATAAAAATCGTAAAGAATTATAAAATTATAAAGAATTATAAGATTATAAAGAATTATAAAGTTAAAATAGTTAAAATAGTTATATTCAAATTATTATCGTAATATACTCTTAAAGCTTCTCGAGATCGCTATTAACGATATCTCTATAAGAAATTTATAAGAATTCTCTAATTTCGAGCTTAAACTAAATTAACGTTAATAAATATCTCTTTAAAGTCTTTTTATTATTATTAAGAAATTTTATTTTAATAATAAAATATATTCGATATCGAATATAGCTTTCGAATTATAAATTACGTATTATATATAACTTATAACTTAAAATTTTCTCGCGAATTTTTACTTTATCGATATAATTTAATTTACTTAATTATTTTTAATATAACTTCTTTTTTTCTATTAAAATCTTATAATTCTTTAAATATAGAATTTAAAGTACGCTTTTTAATAATATAAAACTTATAAAATTCGATCTTATAATTTAAATAAATCTTAAATTAAAATATTTTTACTCTTCGAGAGTTAAATCTAATCTCGAAATTAAATTTAAAAGTTAATTACTTTTTATAAATTTAATCTATAAATTTAAACTTATATAACTTAAATACTTTAATATAAATACGTAAATTACTAGTTTAGTATTGTGATCTGTATGCTACATATAGGTTAGCGTGTGAAAAGAAAGGTGGCTTTGCTTGTAGATCAGCTAGCTTCAGCCACAACAGACCAGCCAGGTCAAGACCGAGGCCACTCTCATCGACCGGTGACAACATTGCGAGCAACCATTCACTCTTTTGACCTACTCTAGCCCTATGCGCCTTGATCGTGCTTCCTAGGTTACTACATTATGCAATAGCTCTACATATCTCTACACCTCCCGCCCCAGGGGCCCCTTTCAATGGAGAGCTCGGCCACATCCATATCTCCGGCGCCATCAGTATCTGAGCCAAGAGGCTTCAAGGGACTCGTTGCCAAAGCCAAACTCGGGCGCAAGGATGCCCCATCCACCACTTCTCTCAATGGCTCCAGCGTTTCTGATGAAGTCAGCGAACGAGGCGGGATCAGGAATTCGGTGGATTCGTTGATGGACAAAGTACGCGATAGCAGAGGAAGCAGTCTCGACGATGGACTTCCTTCAGGACCAAGCAATCTGTCGAAACTGATACCAGGCCGCGTCAAGAAGAAGAGAAGGAAGCGCGAGGAGGCGGAGCAGCAGCAGCTACAGCAGGAGACGGCTGACACGCGTGGGCGCAGCGCCGATGGACAGACTGCAACATCCGCAGAGCCATCAGTGCTCTCTGGCAACAACGGAAGTCGAAGTGCAGTGGGAGAAGATGAGGATGAAGATGGCGGAAGTCTGATCACCATTGAATCGGAAACTGAACCGTAAGTAGGCCCACTCTTCTTGTCTTCCAGGCTTGCCAAGCCTTCGGCGACCCTGAGACCTGAGAGGCGTAAGCGCACGTCCGCAATCCGCAGCGTACATACCTCGCACTTCAGCTGCAGACGCAATAACATCTAGAGCACATATCTCGAGATTCATTTTACAGACCCACCCTATTTCTTTGCCATTGCTTTAATTTGTTCATTCTTACCCAAGTCCTTTGGCGGCTTCTGCGAAGCCTTGTCTTGGAGTAGTATCCGGCGCCTGATTGTTGATACATGGGATCCTTCTGTGCTAATCTGGTATCTTAACGAAGACCTACTGTCTCGCCTCCTCCGCTCGTAAGCCATCAATCGCATATTGGCTTCTTGACATCCTCCTCGCCCTTGATCAACACCACCACACACGGCGACACACCCAGCAATCTTCAACTCGACAGTCCCACTTTCCAGAACCCTCAATATCAAAAGTCTGCCACGCTACCGGTGACAGGTGGTACCACATTCTCAACCACAAACCTGGCACCCAACTATGCTCCTACGATGGACACTAGGGATGGTGGGAGAACTCTTAACACTAGAGATGGCAGTAAGAGCCGAGGGGTCTCGCCAGGTGCAAGAATAAAAGATGTATTTACGGTTGGATCCAGGAAAAAAGACTCAAGTCCGCCAAAGAGCCCAGATCGCGCGTCAGTGATATCTTCTGGTAGCGGAAATGCTCTCCAAGCTTTATTCAGCAAAGACAAGAGGAACAGTATCAACCTGGGAAGATCTTCCAAGGCTTCCGACAGCAAAGAGTCGGTAGCCTCGAATCTGCAAAGCCCTTCTGCCAGTGTACGAGATCTCCCTACCATTGTCACAACTCCCAATACGCCTACAAGTGCCTCGCTCGACCCTCCGCAAACGCATGTCACGCCCCCAACACCGATCGACCAACGCCAAGATGTACCGAGTAGTCCATCACTAAAGACTATGGCTGCAGGCGCCGCAAGGACGAATCCGAATATGGCCGTATCTTCTTCCAATAACACGATCGCTCACCGTCGCGTCAGGTCCGATTCGGGCACCCTGGCGTCAAGCAAGCTGTCGAACGTCATGTCTGCTCCGCTCACACCCATGGCTGAAGAGAGAACTCCAGGTGCCCGAACCCCGTCCCAAGGCTCGCAGGCTGGAGGATTCTTCTCGTCTGTCTTTTCAGCCGCCCAGAATGCAGCCAATCAATTGAGCAGCACAATTGCAAATAATCAGACAAGGTCAAGAAGCTCTACACAGACAATTGAAGAGAACGACGATGAGCAGACCGATGGAGTGACGGCTATGGTAGCAGAAGATGCGCCTGTGAACGAGCAAAAGAAGCTAGCGGTGGAGACTCTAGGTGCTGGTGATCTAAGTCTGAGCCACTTAGGGATAGGCTCCGATGCACCTCTTGCGAATACTGGTTCCAACACTACACTTCCGAACGGCTTGTCTGAAAAAGGTCGAGAAGGTTCGACGGTCCAGCGGGAAGAAGCTGCTGCTCAAGCAGAGAACGTTTCTGCTGCCCGTGCTGTCTCTCAGGCTTATAGCTTAAAGCCAACGGAAGAGAATGCGTCAACACCCGTTGCTGAAGACGTGGCGCCTATTGTCAGACCAAGATCAACCTACGAATCAAGTATTATGACGGGTGACAAGACCCCTCCGAATGGGAGTGTGTATGAAGGAAATAATGGTTTTCGGCGCAGTGGCAGCGTTCGTAGCCGAGTCGGTACCATCGCTAAACGACACCGGAATAGCTCTTCTGCCACGGGTGGTACCATTGCTGCCGCCATAGCAGCAGGCAGCGCAGCCTTAGCAAATCCAGGGGCCTCAGGCGGTACTGCCAAACCTACCGGCTTTGCTGTAGCAAGCAAAAAACGTAATCGCGATTTCCACCAGCTGTTTCGTAGCGTCCCAGAAGACGACTATCTCATTGAGGATTACAGCTGTGCTCTGCAGCGAGACATTATCTTGGCTGGGAGAATATATGTCTCTGAAGGCCATATATGTTTTTCCAGCAATATCCTTGGCTGGGTGACTACGCTGATCATCAGCTTCGACGAGATTGTGTCTGTGGAAAAAGAGAACACCGCAATGGTGTTCCCCAATGCTATCGCCATCCAGACCCTACATGCAAGACAGACCTTCCGAAGTCTACTCAGCCGAGAAGCGACCTACGATCTGTTAATTGGTATCTGGAAGATTAACCACCCGTCACTCAAGAGCTCACTCAACGGTGTAAGACTTGAAGGCGGGACGGGTGATAAGACTGAAAAGGTCGATCCTAGTGGTAGTGATGAAGCCAGTGAAGTCAGCGACGAAGAGGAGGAAATTTATGATGAAGACGAAGACGATGATGAAGGAACCGGCAGCTTCACTGAGGTGCCTGAGGGCAGTATTGCTGGCAGTGAGCTTGCGGCTGATCAACAATCCAAAGCAGTCACTCGGAAAGCGTCGGCGATGGGTGTGGCAGCTGGTGCTGCAGCCGGTGGCGGGCCTACTCCGAGCGAGTCAAAGGCAGGCGAAAAAGCCGCAGCCGCGAGTGCTGCAAGCGCCGACTTTCCAGGTCCAGCGACACACGCGCCAACCGAGTGCGGCGATGGAGGTTCCCACTATGAGAGGCCTCTCCAGGATGACATTATCCCAGCCCCCCTGGGCAAAGTCTATGCTATGGTTTTTGGCGCCGCATCTGGAGGCTTTATGGCCAAATGGCTTCTTGATGAGATCAAGGTAACGGACCTCACAATGGAGGATGATAAGAAAGGTCTCTCGGAAGATAATAGAACCCGCAACTATTCCTACATCAAGCCGCTCAACGCCTCGATTGGCCCCAAATCAACGAAGTGTGTCGTCACCGAGACTTTGGACTCTTTCGACCTGGAGAAAGCAGTGTCCGTAACACAGTCTACCCAAACCCCTGATGTGCCCAGCGGCAACCTCTTTGCTACTAAAACCCATTTCTGTCTAATGTGGGCACCAGGTAACGCCACGAGGCTGGTCATCAATTTTACAATTGAATGGACTGGTAAGAGTTGGCTCAAAGGTAGATCAATACGTGTAATGTACTCATGCAGACATCGTAGCTGACACAGCTGTGACAGGACCAATCGAGAAAGGCGCGAATGATGGACAGACAACATACTGCAACGACCTAGTCAAAGCCTTGAAAGCAGGCGTCACGTCTAGACCGAGAGCTGGTACCAACGGCTCGAAGCTCAAGTCAAAAGGTAAACGCAGAAAGGGAGATGCCGACCTTGCGCGGACATCTCCAGCGAGCGTCAAAGCTGTCGCCACTGGTACTCAACCGAAAGACAGCTCATGGGGACTGTTCGAGCCTTTGCATGGTATTCTAGGTCCCGTTGTCGATATATTCAGTCCAATGATCAGCTCCAATATGGTAATCGGCTTTCTCCTATTTATCATACTGTTCAATTGGTTACGTGGTCCTCGATCCTCCACATCGGGCAACAGCTTAGCCTACATTCCCACTGCACAGAGAATTGCGGCGTACGAGGAAATCTGGCGTAAAGAAGAGAGCGACTTGTGGGACTGGCTGGAGGAGCGCGTTGGTATGCAAGGCGCAGCATACCCAGGAAGCAGTGATCAAGACGTAGTTGCTCAGGCAAGAAGACAAAGAGAGCAGAGCTTGAGAAACAAAGGCTTGCGCTCGAAGCTAGCGGATGTGAAAATGAGTGAGAGGGAGGTTGATCATGCGATCATGATTACCGAGGAGAAGTTGGGGATACTGAAGCAGGCGGTTCAGGAAAAGAAAGGCGTTCAGGACGAGATGGGTTCGCCTTCGAAGGCGGCTGATGAAACCAATCGACCTGAAGCACAGGTGGGAGGTCAATAATTGTACAGTTAAGCGGTCAAGCATTAGCGAAGCTTATCATTATAGCAGTATACACCAGGAAAAGTGCGCTACATTGACTCCCTGACCTCCATCAGTCGCTTAGAACAGCATCACGTCCTCTTGCGGAAGTAGAACCCCGAGCCGCGATCTCCAGCGTTGTGCGCTTGCCGCATTGCACTCTTTGGCAATGTATACGGCCAATGTTCAGATCGTCACCAGTTTCGCATCATCTTCTGCTTTGCAGTCCTTGCCTCCCTTTCCAGCGCTCAACCCTTTTCTCTACAACGCTCAGCAATCGACCGTGGAGATGGGTTACCTTCAGGTCTTGCACACCTTTGTGCCTGCCTTGCTCGTTGACTCGCTCTCAGCCTTGACGATCTCTCTCAACGGACAAAATCTCCCTAACCCGTCGAATACCACCCTCTGATCTCGGAACCCTTCAAAGAAGTAAACCGCTCTCCCTGTATACTTACCCAGTCATCCTCGCCGATCACAACTACAGCATTGACCCCTATCCTAGCCCCAGCTTCCCTCCCGAGCCCTTCCGCTACCACGTCCCACCCGACTAGGAATTTTCCAATGAGCACATCATGTTCACAGACTACGGCCATTCCATTTCACGGGCCGACGCCATACCAGCGCTGCTGAAAGCACCAGTGGTTATCATGCGGGAGATGGTGCTAAATACCCAAGATCCCGATGTTCCTGTATTCACAAATAACCTCCCCCCTCCGTCTTGCGTCTCTCATATTCCTTTACTGCAACAGCGGACCAGAGATGGTAATCACCTAGGTTGGACGCCACCCGCTTCTTCAGCTATGGCTCTGTGACGATGACGAAGATGCCGCAAGCGCAGTTGAATCATGGGTATCTGGGATTCTGGTTCGCGGGGTTGATGCTGGTGGGAGTTGACTATGGGTTTGCGGAGATTGATATGCAGTTTATGGATGAAAGGGGACAATTTGGACCAGGGGGGGGCTTACGCTCCGGAAGGGAAGTTTCGCGTCGCGTAAGAGCGTGACGTGAGTTGGGGTCGGGATGGTTCATGAGAAGTGGTGTCAAAAATTGCAGGAGATACAATGCTTGCCCAGAATAAGGCATGAGATTAAGTGACTCCCACCTGGAACGCCGTTTCCATTGCTTCTCACTGCTGGTCGTACACAACCCATGGCCCTTGCCATTCGAAACGCACTGCTGATCGAGATGGCCTCGAACGAGAATCCTCTGCCAGAAGCCGCTTCCAAAACTGCCATCCTCCCTCTAGGAAATCGTCGTCCCTACAGCGGCCGAATGTCCCTACGTCACGGAGTCAGTACCTTGATCACGACTGACCAGTGCGATGTCTAAATCGATTAATTTTACTCACAGCAGCATCTCCTGCGTTCCCTCTGCTATCTCCTGGTCCGTGACGTGCGCTGTCCGGGTGGAGTCGTACGCTATATCCGAATTGTATGAATCCGTCGCAGGACTCCCCGTTGGGCATGATGAAGCGAGTGAGGGTGCCGGTGACGGATGTTCCATGCTGGCTATGGAGGCAATAGCAACAGGCTTGCCGAAGAACCTGGCCAGCTGTACTTCCGTGGAGTCGAGTTCCCCCGGCATGGGTCCTTCCTTGGGAGGTTTGATTTTCTTGACGAGCTTGCGGACGGTGCTTCGGAGCTTTTGAGCCCCTGGGGGGGAGGACTGGGTCGGCATTTCGTGAAGTGATTCGAGCTTCTGCTGTGGAAGAAGCTGGCTGGACTGCTTTGCTGAACAGAGCTGCCGATCTAGAAAATCAGAGTTGTTTGTTGATTCTGATCCTGGAAAGAATCTACTTGAGTGATGTGCGCAACAGTGTCGAGGCAGAATCAATGTCAAGGGGCATCCGTGTTGATAGATATGTGGGTACAGGTCAATGTGTAAGCCGTCTCAAGGTTTCGAAGTCCGTCTCACGTATGAAGATAAGCGTACCTGATAGCCTCAGTCAGCCTCACTCAACCCGTCCTGCACCCTGAACGAATTATCTTTCAGACTTCTGCATTCATTTTATCTGGTCATGAGGTCTTTCGTCTAATTGCAAATGGATACACCGCCGGGCTTAGGGAAACGACAGGATCTCGCAAAGTAGGCAACCTACAGTAGTCGGATCCGTCCTTCTGCGTTGTTCTTACCTGCGCAACCTATGAAAATTGGGTGGGTCCAATTTTCCTTTCTTCCTCCCTTTACTTCTCTCCATAAGGCTACATAACGCATATAAACCATCAGGTTTGAATGGCTGCTTGGTATTACTGAAGGGTGGAGCGGCTCTATCCCCAGTGAGGTAACAGGCCACGCGGGTGACAGAAAAACCTGCACACCTTGAAATTAGAAATTTGATGATGATTTCATAACGAAGAGCCCTAGCAGAAAGGTTTTGCGTTATGATTTAAGGATTTCGATAACACTAATATATTATTCCGCAAAGTCTAATTTATAAGGAGGGTATTCGTTGAGTTATTCCAGCTGACAAGGTGAAGGGATTTCTTGGTGTGTGTAGGTTTTTCTGTCACCCGCGTGCAGGCTTAGTTCTAGGCGCAAGAGGGGAAAAGTTCTATGCAGCTAAACTTGTAGCCGCTTGATCCTTCAACTTCCCTCTCTGGAATGAGTGACACTAGAAGTTATTGAGTGATCACGAGAACAAACACATCGAAAAATCCTTCCAAATACCATCTGGTCGACTTTGTAGATTCTCTTCTTGCCGAAGGTGTAGCAGAATGGGTTGGTGGAGGCGGATGTTTCGGTTATGAGGAAAGAGAGGGAGAATAGGAGGGTGTGGGGGCCGTGGATACGTTCGCTATGTAGGGAAGGTAGCGAATTCATACATCGAGAGCGAAAAGTCCAAGTACAATTATTGAAGTCGTAAACTCCAGACCTGGTGCCGGAAATTGGAGATCCTGTTTACGAACTTTTCCCCAAGTAAAGTCGTTATTGTACCTGCAAGGGAGTTGAATGCGATTAACTCTGTTTACTTTGGTATCCTTTGACAGAGAGAGCTGATACGTTCTGATCGATACCCACAGAGATGTGCGCACATGATGAAGAAAGATAGCTTTCTCCTGTTGCGAACTGGACTCAAACCTCTGGGTATGACTTTTGCTACATGCTCTTACGATATGGAAAATGCAGTGAGTTCGAGGAGCCCGTGTTGGCTTACTTTTCGAGTGAGATGAGGCAACAGGGGAATACGGTTTAAAGGAAAATCTGGGTGGTGGATGGTGTGTTGTGTGGTGATGTTGTTGTAATTGCAAGGAGCTGGATCGAGGTATGAAAAATGAGTGAAAAGATGCATAATAATCTGCTTGACAAGGGATATTGGAGATGAACGGTCAAATGATGTTCTTCTCGACCTTAGATGAGTGTGCTCCATGAATTGTGAAGTCCATCTTACAGCCTCCCTGATGGCCACAATAGAGCGTGAATTGTGACCTGCAGAGGATTCGGATGACTAAGAAAAATGTGGGGATAAATTCCGAACCTCAACTGGTCGTCACCAGCTCAAGTCAATATTTGGACCTTTCACTCTCATCGCAGAAATGGATTTAGCTAGCAGCTTTAGCCTGCGGCTCTTATTTCTTGCTTTTCTGTATCTCGCGGTCCAAAAGACCAGAGCCAGCCTCCAATACTGGCGCTTAATGAAGCGCTATACGTGCGGCCGCCCACGACAATACCATCACAAAGACCCAATATTTGGGCTAGACCTGTACAGAAAGACTGTGGCCACCAAAGCTAAAGGCGACTATAGGCATACGCTTCAAGGCTTCTTTCACCGCTACGGAAAGACATTTGAAGCCCACGTCTTCGGTCAAACCGTAATCTACACCTCTGACGTAGAGAATATCCAAGCTATCAATACAACGGAGTTCGAGAACTTCGGCGTTGAAGGTATCAGGAAGCAAGCCAATGCAAGCTGGATTGGAGAGGGAGTTTTTGTTTCTGATGGCGAGATTTGGAAACACGCGAGGAAGGTTGTCATGCCGATTTTTGCGCGGAAGCAGATAGCGGACTTGAAAAGGTTTGGGGAGCATCTAGAGAGGATGATGGAACTTGTGCCGGGGAATGGGGAGACGGTGGATTTGAGGCCGCTTTTGAGGAGGCTGGTGAGTTGGTGTGATGTTTTCGTGACCGAGTATTCTTCAAGTACATTAAGATGCGAGTCGATTGAGGACGCTGGCAGGTAAAGCTGATGGTTTCCTTTCCTAAGTTTCTCGACACATCCACAGACTTTCTGTTCGCCGAATCTGCCGATACTCTACTTCCCCATTCCTCCAAACTAGACGCTGAGAAGTTCCTCGCCTCCTTCGACCGAGCAATGCTAGGCGTAGACCGACGTATGTCGCTTCGGGGTCTAAGCTTCCTATGGGGTCGCGTTACAAGAGATCGAGAGTGGAAAGAGGCATGTGCAGAAACCCACGCCGTCGTCGATAGATATATCGAGCGCGCTCTATCCAAAAAATGCGACAGCGAGGCAACTTCCTCACCGCAACAGAGCTATGACACGGCCCATGCCGATAGTACTATCCCAGCGGATCAGAAACAGCCAGTCTCGTTCCTACATGAGCTGGTCAAGGAGACAAATGACCGCCAGTTCATCCGCGACCAAATAATCAGTCTCTTCTTTCCCGCCCGGGATGCAAACGCCATCGCAATCAGCGACCTCTTCTTCCAGCTGGCCCGAAATCCACGCGTCTGGGCTAAGTTACGTGTCGAGGTCCTCAGTCACGACGAACCGATCACGTTTGAGAGTCTGAAGAGTATGAAGTATCTCCAAGCTGTCCTGAATGAAAGTAAGCAAAGCACCCAGGTCAAACACCAGCCCACCATCCTTTAAAACAGTTTTCATAACACTTCTTTCTTTCCCACGCACATAGGTCTTCGCCTCCTCGCCCCCGCCTCCGTCTCCCGCCGTACATGCACTCACACCACCACCCTCCCTCTTGGCGGCGGACCTGATGGCTCCTCCCCCATCCTCGTCCTCCCCGGCACCCACGTTGACTCCCACTTCGGCATCATGCAGCGCGATACCAGCATCTGGGGATCCGACGCCGAAGCCTTCCGTCCCGAGCGCTGGATCGAGGGGGCTCTGCGACCCGGTTGGACTTATGTGCCGTTTCTGGGTGGGGGAAGGATTTGTCCGGCGCAGCAGATGGTTTTGTGTCAGATGGGGTTTGTGTTGGCGCGATTTGTGGGGAAGTTTGAGGGCATCTTGAACAGGGATCCCGTGGAGGAGTTCGTGGAGGAGTACATGTTTTCCGTACAGAGTCGGAATGGGGTAAAGGTGGGTTTCGTTTAGGGGTGAGAGGGTGCAGTAATGGAATTGATGGCGATGTGCGTTTGTCTTACCGATCCGTTGTGGATGGGAACATTCAAGGGCGCTATGGGGAAAGGTTGGCGCATGTATATTCCGGAACGCTGGGACTTTTCCACGTTACGATATGACAAAGAGACATGTTACGTACCTTCGTCTGGGAATCGTGTTCATTCTTGGGAAGACGTGCGATGTCCTGGAATCCTCTCTTGAATCTGATTAATTCAGAGGAAAAGACTACAGTGCAGATTGGAAGCTTCGAAGGAGATATTTCGACCTACTCGTAGATGGGTGCTGAAAGGGAGTGTTGCGAAAGCTAATAAAAAAGGAAAGCACAAGCAGACAAGAACTATGGGTTCGTTGATACGAGTAGACGGTTATAATCAGATTTGGGAGACCTTCCAAAAATCAATCACCAGAAAGGCTTGGCGATGACTAAAGACGTTCCCCGCTTCGTAGCCTACCAACATCTCTAATCGCCATCCTCCGTCTTTATAGATCTAACGCTGCTGCAGCTCAATGGCGACGATGCCCATTGACCATGCGGCCAGCTCCAAGATCATTCATTAAGCTTGCGCGAGTCAACTTCCGGCCGGCTCGTCGAGGCCTGCTGACCCAGTCATATTCTCGAGGTCCCTCACAGGTAAGTCAGGCGCTTCTCTGCGTGTCTAATGACTCACTTTGGATAGCCTCCACTGCTCGAGCAAACTGTGGGCGAGCACTTCCATTCGATCGTCTCTCGATACGGCGACCGTACAGCGTAAGCTCCGGGAATAGTCGCATTTGGACATTGCTTGACGTGGAGCCCAGAGTCGTCTCTCGCCATCAACGAACGCGCCTGACATACGACGGGCTCGACAGAAAGAGCAATGACTTGGCACGGGGTTTGTTGCAAAGAGGAGTGAAAAGGGGCGACCGAGTCGCTGTGTCGCTAGGGAACAATATTGAGTATGCCATTGTACGAG
Organism: Letharia lupina; assembly: GCF_014066315.1. Lineage (NCBI taxonomy): Eukaryota > Fungi > Ascomycota > Lecanoromycetes > Lecanorales > Parmeliaceae > Letharia > Letharia lupina. The sequence continues at coordinate 404,314 of NW_023502976.1, forward strand.
GCCTTGGAATAGGCACGAGACTACGGGGCTGATAGGGCGCGAGGCAACATACGGCCTCTTCAAGATTGGTGGAATACTTGTGAGCTCATGGTCCTTGCTGAGCCTCACTTGAGTCTCTCTCGAGTCGACGTACACGCAAAGCTCATTAGCACAAGGTGCCACTGAACCCTGGCTTCAACGCCCAGCAAGTCATAGCTGCTTTGGCCCACCTTGAGGCCTCACATTTAATAATTGGTACCGAGACTCATTTACCGCGCAAAGAGCCCCGCTCAAATATCCAGCTGCTTCGGCAGTTGATACCCGATCTTCAAGGCCGAAAGATCGAGTCAGAAGCCGTGCCGTCTCTCCAAGAAGTGATCATTGTCGACAATTCCCAGGGGCGCATAGATCCGTCGCTTCTCAGACCCGCCGTCAACTATAACATCGTCCTCTCCGAAGGCTCCGAGCCGAGCTCCCTACCAAAGCAGTTCCTACATCCAGATGAAATAGTAAACATTCAGTTCACCTCAGGCACAACTTCTCTCCCCAAAGCCGCCTGTCTAACTCACCACTCGATCCTCAACAATGGCAAAAGTATCGGCGACCGTATGCTTCTCACAGAGCAAGATACAGTCTGCTGTCCGCCACCACTCTTCCATTGCTTTGGTTGCATACTCGGCTACATGGCCACCGCAACCCATGGCTCTGCCATAGTTTTCCCTACTGAAGCATTCGATCCTTACGCCACATTAAAAGCTGTGCAAGAAGAGAAATGTACGGCTCTTTATGGCGTCCCAACAATGTTCATTGCCGAACTAGAGCTGCTGCAAAGTAACAGAGTACCATATACAGGGTTCGAGCACCTGAGGACTGGCATCGCAGCTGGCTCAAGCATCCCTGCCGAGCTCATGCGGAAGTTGCATAAGATACTCAATCTAACAGAGTTGACTATCTGCTACGGTATGACAGAGACCAGTCCAGTCTCTGCTATGACAACGACAGACGATCCTCTCGAGAAACGGATCGATAGCGTCGGTAAGCTTCTCCCGCACGTCGAAGCTAAAGTCGTAGCCCCCATGGATCACACAAAAACCCTTCCAGTAGGCCAAAGGGGAGAACTAGCAGTCCACGGCTATTTAGTAATGAAAGAATACTGGAGTGCGCCCGACCGAACGGCGGAAGTCATGATAGCTGACGTTGATGGCAAAGTGTGGATGCATACAGGCGATGAGGCTGAGATGGATGAAGATGGGTACATTAAAATTACGGGAAGGATTAAGGATATCATTATCAAAGGAGGGGAGAATATCCATCCATTGGAGGTGGAAAATTGTATCTTCGGGATTGAGGCAGTGAAGGAGGTCAGTGTGGTTGGATTGGCCGATGAAACGTATGGAGAGGTGGTCGCTGCATTTGTGGTCAAGCAGGACGGAACAAGCGTCACCGCGGATGAGGTGAGGAAGTGGGTTAGGGAGAAACTGAGTCATCATTTGAGTATGTTGGGTGTCTTTCATGATTTGCTGACGACAGGAAAGTGCGGGCATGAAGCTAATACAGAACCTTCAGTACCCAAGTACGTCTTCTGGGTCGACAACTACCCTAAAACCGCAAGTGGGAAAATACAGAAATTCAAGCTCAAAGCGGAAGGTATCAAGCTCGTGAAGGAAGGTAAGGGGTTGCAATGATGTCACATCCAAAACCTTCGGGCGACAATCCCAAACCATACTCAGCATATGAAGAAGGCTGATATGATGCTTCATCACGGTCCCCGTTGTCAACTCGATGGTATTTCGGAGAGCTTTCAAAGATATCATTTCTAGCTATCAGTCAACAACTTGTAGTATCGCTAGGATCAGAGACGCTTTCCTAGCGGTAGAAGAGAAACAACGTGAAAGCTGGTGGCAATGTAACCTTTAGTAGAAGCCGAGGAACATGGAAAAGATGTCTTCGGCATGCCATTCTGAACCATGCTGCTGAAGAATCGGAGAATAAAGCAGCTCTAAATCTGGGTGGTTCGCGGAAGCTATAGACGCCTATTGACTGTCAAGCGCCTTGTGCATGTCCTTCAATATAGGAAAATGATGAAAAGACTGACATGTCGTTTTTGAGCAGAGTGTTTAAGCTTGAAATCTGGATTGTCCTTCGCTTGAGATCATTAAGCCGTTCTTACATCGCAATTTTCACCTTCTAAATCGATTTTGAGCAGCGTATCTGAGTGCAATCCCTTTATCAAAGTCTATCTTCGAATAAATAAGCTATAGCTACGTCGCAGTTCTTCACTTGTGGTATATGTTTTAGGCAAAACATTCAGGCTTAACGCCTATACTGGACTCTAATCTCAGATTCATACAATATCACATAAGCGCGACGCGCCCGTTTGGCTCCACTTTTGTAACCATAGGCGGTGTTTGAAATCATTTCGGACTTGAAATTCCGGAAAAGACGACTTCAGTCCCATAACAAGGAACAGCCGTCCCGGACGCAATCTTGACATGTTCGGTGGAACTCGACGATCCCGTGTATGAGGGTTTGTTTGCCTGGGGATTTGAGGACCGTCATGCAGGTGACTCGATATCCGGGACTGGGGGGGCGATGACGATCTTTCTAGCTACTCGTGCCGTTGAAAGAGTTACCTTTTTGATACGGAAATACTGACCAGTTGATACCCTAGCCAAGAGTGTACATAGTGGGTATATCCGCTTAAGCCATACTTCCCGAGCGTCGTCCCAGAATTGGCTCCAGAGCTCATACCATATCCCGGTACCTGCCGTCTTCCCTTTCCAATGCAAATGCTATCTACCCTACTCGCTTTTGGGGAATATATTTCTCGTACAAGAACAACGCTCATAACATCACCGTCACATCAACAGCATAAATGTCCCGCAAACCCCACAGACCAAAAGCAAAGACACCTCCAACCCCTTGTTCTGCCCACCCGTAAAAGGCTGCGCACCGACCGAACCATTTGCCGCCCCTGTCCATGTCGGCAGTGCAAAATGCCCCGTCCCGATATCCAAGGTCCCACCTCCAGCCTCCAGACTGACGACATTTCCGGAAACGGTGACACCGGCCGCGCCGGCACTCAGTGTTGCGCCATCCACTACGGCAGAGGAAGGTTGTACTTTGACATCGAACCCATCGATGTCAACATCAGGATCAGATGAAAATGTTTTCTGAGGTGTCAACGGGATCGTGCTTGATCCCAAAAGCAGAGTACCCGAAGGTTGAAGACTGATTATTGTTCCATTTACGGTAGCGGCTGGACCGCCTGCAGAAATGATGGTACCGTCTATAGGAAAAGCGGAGGGGTTGGGTGTGAATGTATGGCCTGCGACTGTGTATGCGCTACTAGAAGGGAGAAGGTCGACCGTAGAGCTGCCTATAGCTAATACTCCCGATTGACCGAGGCTAATGATGGTTCCACCAACTGTGACGGCGGGACCACCTGCTGAGATGGTGGTACCGTCTATTGAAAACGCGGAGGGGTCGGGTGTGAATGTTTCGCCTGCGACTGTATATACTTTGCTGGGGAAGGCATCTGGTGGGGTTGGAAGAGAGATGGTACTGCTGCCTATTTCCAAAGCTCCGTTTTGGCCAAGGCTGATGATGGTTCCACTGATTGTAACGGCCGGGCCGTCTGCTGAGATGACAGTACCGGCTATAGAGAAAGCCGATGGGTCCGGTGTGAAGGTCTGGCCTGCCACAGTGAATGCTTCTTTGGCAGAAGGGGAGGATGGTGGGGTTTTGAGAGCGATGGTCGTGCTACCGATAGCCAATGCTCCCGACTGATCGAGGCTGATGGTGGTGCCATCAACTGTGACAGCGGGACCACCTGCGGAGATGGTGGTACCGGCTATGGAGAAAGCTGATGGATTTGGTGTGAAAGTATGGCCTGCCACTGCCAACACGGGTGTAGCAGATGGAATTGTAAGGGTGACAGTACTGCTGCCTATGACTAAACCTCCTGATTGACCGAGGCTGATTATCGTACCATCGACGGTTCGAGCGGCGCCACCGGGAGAAATGGCTGCGTTGTTGACTTTGAAGCCTGTTGGATTGGCAGTGAAGGTTTGAGCGCCTACGGTGAAGATCAATTGAGGAGGCAACGACATGGTAGAGGATCCGTCAACTTCGGGTCCGGACCTCCCAAATGCGTTGTAGATGATTGCCCCTAGGCCTTGAGTCTGCGTTGGAGGGTCTTCCCCTTGTGGCAATGGAGCAACGTGTTTTTTGGGATCTGTTGGCGAATTTTGGGAATCATTTGGTGGCGAATCAGAGGCACCAGATGGAGGTGCCATGGAATCTGCTGGTGGGTCTCCAGCAACTGAAGGTACTTTAGGGTCAGACGGTGGATCTGACGGTGGAGCTGATGGTGAATCTGAGGCTGGGTCGCCCTTGTTATTTGGAGAGTCTGCTGGCCCATGAGGCAGAAAAGCTGACCCGGCTGGGTCGGCCGAGGCCACAGCTGCCGAGTGCGTTGGGCTACCTTTTCCAGGGTCCCCCGTTTCTGCAGGAGGGGCCGAGGGATCGTTGGGCATAGTTGCTGGTTTGGCGGCCTTAGCGGAGGGTGAAGCCTGCTCTGATATCGTTGTCGGGTCTGCAGGCGCGGGTGCAGGTTTAGGCGCAGGACGCGGAAGTGGAGTTGGCAGTAGCAACGGTGCAGGGGTCAAGGCAACTGGCGGATCAAAGAGATCTAAAGCACTCAAAACAAATAAATCACTGTATATCCCGGTACATATTGCCGCCCACGTTGGATTGAGAGAAAATATGTTCATGGGCGGCTGGATCAACGGAAGCCATGGCGGGCCAACAGTGGTGAATATGGTGCCATTGGCAGCGGTACTTGTTCCCAAGCCCCAGGTTGGGCAAGCCAGATCCTTGACATCGAGCGGGGCCGTATATTGAACATCATCAGGCACGAGCTCGAACCAAGCCTCCTTAGGAGACCAGACATCCCCAATAAAAAAATTAAGTGTATCGTCGTCTTCTATACCGAAAGGAGGTGGCCTCCATGTCGTGAGCGCGCCAGGTGGAAGAGTGAGGATAGGATTGGTCAATTTTGGGCCGACTGTAGTACATTGATCGTTCACCGCCGCTGTGCCCATCAATTGGAGGTAGATCGATGGAGAAGTACTACAGCACGCGCGCGTTAGTCTTGCGATCAATTTTGAAGATTAGAATGCTTTACTTACAAAGTATGTCCGCTAATCACAGCAGTACTTCCATTGGCAATAAGCGAATGTACTCGCTTTTCTAAATGCCGAGCGGACACGACCGAGGTGAGGTTGGACCTCTGGTATTCGGACGTCTGATTGTTATGGCAGTCGATAGTGCTCTTGTCCGGAAAGTAGTAAAGCCTTACTTCCGGTATATCCAGCGAGCAGTTTCCGCAACATGTACCAGTGTATTCAGCATCGAACATTCGTACAACTCCGGGGGGTATCTCCAAAGGGTAGGCGGAGGAAACCCCCGAACCGGCCGAAACGACCGTATTGCTACTACCACACTCCGAAAATGAGTACTCTCCACTCCTCATAGCCTCGGCGTAAGATCTGCATTCCGGACTATGACCAAAGTTTATGTTCCAATCCCTCAGACCTGGAATAACTGAAATGTCTCCCGCCCAATCATCATTCGCCTCCTTCACCAACCCCGAAACGTTTTTGATGCCGGGCTCAAATTTGTATTCTTCATATTCCAGGTACGCAAACTGTGCAGTGAGGTAGGATGAGCATGGTAGTACAGTATTTGTAGTCGCGGTAGTCAGATCTACTCCGACTGTTATGGAGCCGGTCTGACAGATGGGCCCGTATATGTTGCAGTCTTGCGTTTGGCCATAAGGTATAATATAGGAGAAGTCTGAAACATTGAACGAAGATGAGTTGGGGAACAGTTGACTAGAGACGTTGACTGTCGAAGCTGTAACAGGGTGCTGTTTGACTGGACGATAGAATTAGCCGGACTGCGCTGACAGCTTGGGCACTGATCGTTCCTGCACATAGACTTGACTCTTCAAATGAAGAGTGTGCGCAGAACTCAGTTTTCGAGGTTGACGACTCACGAGAAGAAACCATCTCAGCGCGGACAGAGAGAAACAGGGTCTGGAACAGGAAGAGGGAAAGGGGCGGCATCACGGCTCAAACGGAACGAGCGAAATCCTGAATCACTTTCATGGGATATATTTGAAGTAAGGAGATTTCAATCCACAAGGTAGCACGGTGAGAATATTTATACGCAAGGTTCTTGCGCATGATTCGAGACGGTCTAGGACTTCTCATGATTTTGCTGCTTTCCGCACGGAAATGGGGCGCAGCCATGCTGCATGCAACGGACTTGCTTGCCTAGGCAGCGAACAAAAACCCTCGCAATAAATCCTTCGACCAAGGATTGCGTGCTTGATGTCCTTATCGGTCTTTATACTGCCCCTCTCTAATGTAGCCCAGGGGCATACATAGCCCCATAGGCTCCCTAGCTAAGATTGTGTATGTGCACACACTTTCGAGAACACATGAAATGCAGTATTACATATTCCTCCTTGTGTAAGATTTTGGGATGTCTGACTAAGACAAGCCACAAGATTGGAGCTCAAAGATCTGGAAAGAAAGAGTGAGTTTAGATGATGGTTCTTAGCAGCAATGGGCACAGTCCTCAAACAGGAGACCATGACAATTAGAGGTGCGACGGTTTTCCTTCAATGCAGTTTAGAATTGCTGTATTCCAGGACGACTCTGCAACTCAAAAAAATTCGTGTTCCAAGACGATCCTGCAGGAAATGAGTTCGACCGCCCAATCGCTGAGGCTAGCTGTGAAGGATTTTCGTAATCTAGCTTAAAGTTGCTCTGTTCTGGGATACTGCTGCAGCGAACGGATTTGACTGCCCCAGTGGTAAAAGGTGTGAAGGATTTTCATCGATGCAGCTTAAGGTTGCTGAGACCCGATCTGAGGGGATGTACAAAAATCGAAAGGGGGTACACACGTATGAAATCTTATTACAAGCAGAAAAGAAAGGATATAGGTACCTGGTATGCACATTTTGATACGTGGATGTGCGTAGATCACGGGAGCTGGATTTTCTTCTAATAATAGAACATGCAGCCTTCTCAGCCAGAGGCTCGGCAGCGCCGCCACGAAACGTACCCAAATTTCGTTTGCAAGTGTATGATACTCACCCTAAGAGCGAGGTGTCGTCAGCTTGATAGTAGCCAACATCAATGACCCCTATGACTGCTGTGTTACCTGTATTCAAGATCCGGAACGCGCCTTGGCGTCTGCGGCTGGGTTTTGCCAATTGTTCTCTCCGGATCCCACGTGTCAGGGACCGGACACTTCTATTGGGTACTACGGAAAAAGAACAAGTGCCACGGTGCCGCTGGAAAAGGGTTTCGCGCACTTGTTGTCAGGCTAGTTGCTGGGGATACCGATGAGGCTGAAGGGCTGAGGTGGTGAATATGGGGATAGCGTACGGGTTTCGCGAATCTTTCCTGGAACTCACGTTGTACAAGAATTGTAGCTGAAAACCCTCATATTGGCGTATCTCCTTAAAACAAGGACATTGCGCAGAAACAATACCAATCGTCCCATTCAATCTTTTAGTCTTGGATGAGTCCAAGTTCACCAAAATTGCTAGCACCCTCCTCATTGCAATCAGGGACGTAGGGAAGGGGAAGTCGCCCCTCCTCGCACTGCTTTTCGAAATGTACAGTCCATCTACGTATCTCATGTTAGCAACATAATCTTCCTCTTTTGCTCTATGCCTTCCGCTTTGAGCACTGAGATTCTTGAGACAGGCTATAGCTTCGAGTAAGAATCGGTAGACTCGCATGTCTAGTTTCTCTTTGGTTAACCGGAAGTTGGCCTCCTTTGGGCTTATGCTCCGTTACTTGGACACAGGTCATATGACGCGGTCACTTGGACCATATGTGCGGATAAATCTTCCATGATAGCCCTCATTGTGTCGTTGCAGTATGCATCGGCATAGACTGGATGCTCTATCAGCGTAGTATAGCAGTGGTGATGATAGAAAGCGTGTAGATTTAGTGGTGGGGCCATTAGCTATTATGTAGCTGATGGAGAATAAAGTACTATTATCTATAGCTAGCTATATAAAAGGAATAATAATAGAATATATATAAAAGAATATAGAAGGAATATATATATAGAATATAAAAGAAATTAAATACGCTAATACTTTCTCTATTTAGTAATATTTAAATATCTCTATTCTAAGATTAAAATTATATATTATTCTAACTTATTAATTTAGATCTTTATTTATTAATCTTATTATTTTAATAAAATTATTAAAATTTATAATAATTAATACTTTAATAAGATCGTTAATCTTGATATTTTTTATAAATATATATTTATATTTTAGTATCTAATTAATTATTAATTTATATATAAAATAATAACTAATATTAATATAGCGTAATCTCTTATAATTTATAAAATTCTTTACTAGATTAATAACTTTCTTATTATTATATTATATTATAAATAGTTTATTTAATTATTATTTAAGCTCTAATAGAATATATTATATTTATATTATATTCTAAATAATATTAGAAGTAATTATATATTTAATTTTATATATAAATTATATTATAATCTTCTACTTAATAAATCTTTAATTAATAAATCTATCGTTTAGTATTATAATTATTCTAACTATTAATTATATTATAGATATCTTATCAATCTAATTAATATCTAAATATTCGAATAATTATAATATTACTATTTTTATAATCTCGAAGATTACTTTATATATTCTAATCTTAGCTAAGTATTATAATATCTTTTTATATACTTATTAGTATTAATAGTTTAAATTAAAAGAGAATATAATTAATTTATTAATAGTAAACGCTATATTTAATTATATTTAAATAATTAAATAATTAATTTCTTTTAAATTACTTTTAAATATAATAATATCTTTTAGATTAATTATATATATATTAGATATAAAGACGAGATAGTTATTTATATTTAATTTTATTAGAATAAATAATATATAATACTTCTTTCTATTATAAATTATAAGAATCTTATTAATAAATATAAATTAACTTATTTTAAGTATTTTTATTAAATAATTTCTTTTAATCTTTATATCTAGATAGTATATATATAAATTAAAATTTACGATATTAAATTATTTATATAAAAGTCTCTTAATTTAATTAATTAATAGTTAATTATTAATAATTTTAATATTATCGATATAGATAATTAGAAAGATAATTTCTTTATTTAATTAATAGAGAAATAAATATAAGTTAAATTATAAATATATAAATTTAATTTTAAATAGAAACTCTACTAGCGTATTATATTATTTATAATTAAATTATTTTAATTTATATAATATTCTAAATAGTAAATAAATCTAATCTTATTTTAATTTAATAAAATTTTCTAATTATTCTATATAGATCTTATATTTAAATTTTATATAAAAAAATATTATTATAATATTAATTAGATTTACTTTCTAATTATAGTATATAATTAAAATTAGAAAAATCTTTTATATAATTAACTTAATAATCTCTAAAAAGATTTTATTATAATCGATATCTTCTTATTAAAGAAAATCTTTAATAATATATTTAGTCTTATAGCGTAGAATTTTATTATTTACTTCTAGCTTCTTCTTATAAATCTATCTTTTTTTAAAAATAGTATAATATACTAGTCTTAATACTAGCTTTTATATCTTTATCTTCTATAATAAATTTTATTATTTCTATATAACGATTATTTATTAAGATACTTTAGATTTATTAATTACTTTTTTATAAGTATAAAGTTTAATATCGAGTATAAGCGATATAGCTTATATTAACTTAGTAAATCCTTTTTTTAAAATATCGAAGTTAATTTATTTATTATTTTAAATAATATAATAGTTCTTTAATTTATTCTTAATTCGCTATAAGTATCTTAATAAATTAGATATAAATAGATTTAATATATTAGAAATAATACTCTTCTAATTACTTAGTTTAGATAAATTTAAAATATAATTAATCTCGAGATTTTCTAAATTTATAAACGGATTTTAAATTATAGTCTTAGAGTCTTCTCTAAATATATTTATTATTATCTTATTATTTATAACTAATAAAGAAGAAACTTCTAAAAATAATAAAATTCTTTTAATAATAATAATAATATTTATAATATCTTTATTCTTTAATATTTTATCTAGCTTATTCTTAATATTACTAAAAAATAAAATAGAAATCTAAAGATGTTAGAACTAGCATAGATGTAATATTAGTATGGGTGAGGTAGAACGAGGATAATAAGGCTACCGAACTATGTAGGTGGGAAGGAGGCATGATATAGTAGGGAATGCCTCCGCTAAGGCCCGCTAGCTATAGGGCTGAGTGGTGTGTTAAGGGTACGCTTATAATACTACCCCCCTCTCAATAGCCATAATCCCCATGGCTGGTAGACCGAAGATGTACGCCTATTGCTTGCCCTGTGTCTCTAAACATCTATAGTCCGTGTAGGCCTCGACCGGAGACGATTTGCCGAGGTGTAGTGGTAGATATCGAATGGTTTCAATTCGTTTAAAAACACTATGTCCGAGGATTTGCCGGGCCGTATGCTGGTCTTGACTGTGCTATGCCTGTCATGTTCTTCAGAGATATTAGAGATATAGCTATATCTTGTTTGCGTGCTAGTAAGATTCTTCGAATTCTTCTTCTTATCTAATCTTCTTACTATAGTCCTTCGATAGAATTAAAGAAAATCTAACGTATATATTCGCCTCCAACACCTTTTGGCAGCCTTCTTATTATTAAGTCTATTTATTTTATTCTTTATCTTAACTTATTACTAATTCGTAGATTTAATAGAAAGATAGAAAATAATTAAATATATTAAATATTATTTAATAGTAGACTTTACTATATATATTATTAATATACTTAGTAAAGAGATCGAATCGTAGTCGTTTTACTAGGTCTATTCTCGTCGGTATTATAATAAGCTTATTATATATATTATTAATATACTTAATAAAGAGATTATACGTTTACTACTATTATAGTAGACTTACTATAAATATAAAGATATTAGCTTATTATATAGATCGTTATATATAAGATAAGACTAACCGCGATATATAGGTAATCGGCGATACGGAGGGAGATATCGAGTTAAAATTTATAATGTATTAAATGTAGATAATAACGGAGTGAAGCGGAGAAGGATTTCTTATATTCGATGTAGGGGACTCGTTTTTTAATAAATTAGACTATCGTTAATAATATAAGCTATCTAATATAGATTCTTTCGATAAATATATAATAAGGCTCCTATATAATAGAAATATCTAGCGTTTTCTTTATTAAGCTTAATCGCTTACTTTAAGTAGAAAGTAAAATATTTTAATAGCTATTTAGTTACTCTACTATTCTCAAGTATATAATTAAAAACTTAATTATATACTCGTATAAGTTTCTCTTCGTCGAATATATAAAGGAGTCTTATTATAATGTTAGAATTAGTATAGATATAATATTAATATAGATGAGATAGAATAAGAATAATAAGACTATCGAACTATATAGATAGAAAGAAGATATAATATAGTAGAAGATGTCTTCGCTAAGGCTCGCTAGTTATAGAGCTAAGTAGTATATTAAGAATACGCTCGTAATAAAAGAGATCTCTATAAGATATCACGTCGTTATATTAAACGAGATTTACGTTTATTCTATAATTAATATTAATTAAATTTCTTATAGCTAAATAAAATATATTTAAACTCTTATTTAATTATTTTTCTCTTTTATTTATACTTATAATTATAAACGTAAATCATTATTTTAAATAATCTTAGATAAGCTATATTTAGCTTCTTTTTAATAAAAGCCTTATATAATATTATAGCTATCTTTCTTAATAAAGTTATAGATAAGTAGTTTATATTTAGAATAGCTATTCTAATTATCTTAGTTTATAGATTTAATAATAAATCTATAATTATTAATTAGATATATATCTTCTAAATAAGAATATTATTAATACGCTTATTAATATTATTTTATTTAAGTGAATTGGATATAATTAACTTTTATCGTATATCTTAAAAAGCTAGTTAATCTCGAGTTTTCTTATTATTATACTTATTATTATTATTAAAATAAATATACTTAGAAATAGTATAAAACTATATTCTAATTATAATAATAAAGTTCTATAGTAACTTAAGTATCTAATTCTTAATTTTTAAGAAATCTATCTATCGAAATTAAGTTTTTTAATTAATCTTTATAGAGTAATAATAGTAGCCTTCTTTAAAGCGAGATAATATTAATTCGCTATTAAAGAGATCTATATAAATACTATTAAAAGCATTTTCTATCTTAATTATTAATTTATAATCTAAGATCTTTTTCTATTTTTCGTAAATATATAACTTATAAAATTATCTTTTAATATTATTTATAATTTCTATTTCTTTTATTATAATTAATAGTCTAATAATATTATTAAGTTATCTATAAATTTAAAAAGTTTCTATAAAATTTGAAATTGCTAATTACGCGTTGGTCGCGGAAATTATAAAATTTATCGAATTAGTAAATCTAATTAAAATCTATCTAAATTCCGTCTAATTAATAACTATAATCTACTTTTTATACGCTATTCGCTAATTTAATAATTACTATTTATTATTAAAATACTATTTATTAATTTAGTAATTACTATATATTATTTAAATAATATCTATTAATTTAGTAATTACTATATACTATTCGAATAATATTCGCTAATTTAATAATTACTATATATTATTTAAATAATTTTTTTAGAAATAATAATTATCTTATATTAATATTTTATTATTTTTATAATTTATAATATCGATTTAACTTTATAAGTCGAGTTTAATTTAATTTAATTATATTATAAGTCTAATCTAACTTAACTTAATAATATTATTATTAAATATTAAGTTTATATATATAAATTTATATTACTATATCGAGTAATCTATCTTTTCTATTAAAGATAAAAATATTATTATTTATAATATATCTTATAAGCGTTAATTATCTAAAAAGAAAAATCGTTATTAATACGCTTTTCTATCGCTATAACCGCGTTAAAGTTAATATAATATATATAAAGATTAATAATATATATTTATATTTTTATTATTCAATTTTAGCTCTATTAACCTCTTCTCTTAATATCTAAATTTCTTTAAAATTTATATATATTAGTACTTATTAAAATATTAAATATCTTTTTTATAAAATTAAAATTAACTTTTTTAAATTAGAAGTTTCGATTTTTAAATAATTATATATATAAAAATATAGCGAGTAATAATATATATAAATCTCTCTCTATAATATCTTATATTAAGGCTTTCTTCTAATTTATTATATTTTTAAAATAATATATCTCGATTCTAATTTATTATATTTTTAAGATAATATATCTTAATTCTAGTATTATCGTATAGATTATTAATAATTTTTATTATTTTATATCTTCTATAATAGCTTACATTAAGACTTTCTTCTAATTTATTATATTTTTAAAATAATATATCTTGATTCTAATATTATTATATAGACTATTAATAACTTAAAAGAACTTTAAATAATAATCTCTATTATAAATAATAGCGTTTTTTAAATTATAAGAAATCGCGAATTAGTTTAATAGCAGTTTTTGGCGTCGGAATACTTAATTAGATACTTTTTAAAGTATATTAATATCTCTCTAATTAAGAAAGAGTTTACCCTCTCTTCTCTTTCTAATTATAATATTTATATATATATTCTATAATTATAAGATCTCTCTTCGCTTAACAAACTCGTAAATAGCGATAAAATTCGATTATATTAAATCTTTATTAATCTCTACTTCTAAGATAATCCTCTTAGAGTAAAATTAATTCTTAAATCTTTGAAAGATATATACGTCTTTCTTAAGAAGAAATATTATCTAAGCGAAAACGCTATCTTTTATTATTATATCGATAATAAACTATTTTTAAAAAAACCTCGAAGTCTAATATAAAAGTTCTCGATATATTTTAACTTTCTATATTAATTTATTAATTTTAATTATAATAATAATATTATAGATAAAGCTATAATCTTATTAATTTTAGATTTAATAATTAATTAGAGAAGAATTTACTTTACTACTATATCTATTAATCTAAATATCTTCTATTTTATTATTAAAGCTATCTTAATCTTAATACGTTTTTTATATAATTTCGAATTCTCGAAATCTATAATAATTATTATCTTTTTTTTCTAGCTCTTCGATTTTAAATAGCTTAATTCTATATTATCTTTTAATATTATAATTTATTAATTTAGAGAAGATATAAATAGTAATATATTTATATAAAAAGCTAAATATTAAATAAGTTAAAATATATAATAGATAGATAAGAGTAACTAATCTTTAAAGAGAAATTTAGATTTAATATCTAATTAGCGTAATCGATTTAGATATAATTATATTCGAGGTATATATATATATATATATATATAGTAAGAATTTATTATCAAGTATAAAGATAATAAATAGATAAATTTAAAAGAAGAAGTAATAAGATAAAATAAAGGGATTTTAATATTTTATATATATATAGTAATACTCTAATATTTTAATACTTAATTCGAAATAGACTTAATAATAAATATTATAAGGTCTTAGAAGTTAAGTAATAAAAGTAGATCTAATTATTAAAAGTCTCGATTTAATATCTTAAAGACGATGCGCTAGATATATAAGTAATAATAATATAACTTTTATTAATAGAAATTTAATATTTAAAATTAATTAGAAGAATAGTAATAATATAAATAAAGTTATTATATATTAAAGTAATCTAAGTAATAGAAGTATAATATAAAAGATATATAATAAGTTATTATCTATCTAATATTTAAGAAGCTTTATTTAAATCTTATTTATAATTAACTTTAAATTAAAAATCTATATTAAGATTAGATAAAAGATATTCTAGATTTTAAGATTATAAATAAATTAATAACGAACTTTAGATCTAAAATTTATATTACTTTTAGATAAGTAGTATTATAAATTTTATTATCTTTCTCGATTACGATAATTATAAAAAAATTTATAATAAGCTTTTAATTAATAATTTATATTAAACTTAAATAAGAGAATTTTATTCTCTCTATTTAAAGATTAAATAAGAGCTTATCTATTATAATAGATTCTTAAATAAATATTAATAATTCGAAATTAACTATTATTAAGAATATTTTAAAGAAAATAGATTATATAAAATTATTATTAATTAATTTTTTATCTATTTTCTAATTAGCGTCGATTACTCTAAATAATATTTAATCGAAAATCTTATTAATTATTAAATTAGATTTAATAACTTTAATAAAAATAAGAATTTTAGAATATATAATATTATCGAGAGTCGAAGATTTATTAAATTAATAATATATATTTACTAAAGTCTATATAAACTCGCTTAAAGAATAGATTTTTACGCTATTTATATAGACGGCGAAAGTCTTAATAATATCTTTATTATAAATATTAATAACTTCTAGATATAAGCTTAATATTATTATTTTAGATATATTATAAAAAGCTCTTAAGTCGCTAATATATAAGCTTTATTTAGAGTAAATCTTTAATAATATTAAAAAAGAAGAGTAATTCTCGCTAGCGTCGATAATATTAGAAGAAGTCTTTATATCTTTAAACTTTTTATATTTATTAATATTCTTATTATTATTAATTAATAAGATAAAATAATTAATAAACTCGAGATTATTTAAAAATATTTTAGAGTAAATAATTAAGAGTTTAAAAGATATAATATATAGATAAAAATTAGCTAATATAAATAATTATAGATAAATTAATATCTATTTACTCTCTCTAAATTTTAAACTAAATCTTCTTTATAATAAACTTTTAGCTAAAAATTCTTATAAATATTAATTAAAAGTTATATACTTTAAAATAGTCTTTTTTAAAAAAAAATTTCGTCTTTTTAAAGATAATTTGAAAGTTATCTAAATTAAGAAAGATATTTAAATTAAGAAAAATATTTAAATCGAGAAGAATAATTAAGATTAATTTTACTTATTATATATTTAATCTTATTTTTAATATTCTAAAATTTAAATTCTTAATATCTCTATTATCTTATAATATAATATATATTAATCTTCTTTATTACTCTATAACTCTTATTTAGAAAGTTTAAATTATAAATACTATTATATTAATTAAAGTCGATAAAGTTATTAATATAATAAAATTTCTTATTTTTTATTAATATAAATATAATATATATATTTCTCTTAATACTTATAAGATTATAGAATTATTATTTTTTAAGAATTCTTAGATTCCGCGCTATTAATAGCTACGCTCTTTCTATTTCTATTATATTATAATATTTCTAAACTTATTTATTATATCGATATTTAAATATCTCTATAAAAATACTTTATAAATAAATTGATTTTTATCTAAAATCTTTATAAATTAAATCTATTATTTTTACTATAATTAATACTTTCTCTATTAATTTTTCTAAAAAAACTCTATTAATATTAAAGATTTATTAATTATATTTATAAATCTAAGTGTAATCTCTATATTATCTTTTTTAAAAAAAATAATTAATAAATTTATAAATAACGATATCTTTAAATAAATAAGCTATATCTAGAGAATTCTCTTTAAGAGTCTTTTAATATCGAATATTAGAATAGATATAGATCGAATAT
Organism: Letharia lupina; assembly: GCF_014066315.1. NCBI lineage: Eukaryota > Fungi > Ascomycota > Lecanoromycetes > Lecanorales > Parmeliaceae > Letharia > Letharia lupina. The sequence continues at coordinate 421,089 of NW_023502976.1, forward strand.
TAATATATCTATTTATAATTCGCCTTATATATATTAATATTATTATCTCTCTTAAATAGATAATATTTTTTTAATTTTATTTAATCTATTTAAATAAAGATAATTAGAGCTTTAAAAAAAGTATTTAATTTTAATTATTTAATAATAATCTCTACTAATTATTAATAATAACTATTATAATAATAGATCTATTTTATAATATTACGCTTCTTATTATTCGCTTATTAATTTTAGATATAAAAATTTAAAGAAATTCTTATTTTAATCTTTTTTTTTTTTTTATAATCTCTTAATTATAAATAATAATACTTCTATATTTTAATACTTAATAAGATTATATATTATAATTATCTTCTAATATATAATATTATAATATATAATCTATTTAATATAGTTATTATACTTATTTATTAATTTATAATATTTTTTAAAGAATTTAATATATATCTTTTCTTTTATTTAAGTAATTAATCTATTAAATAAATTAAATAATTATATTATTTTAAATAAGTAATTAATATTATAAAATTTTAAGAAATTAAAATAATCTTTATTTATCGTTTTATCTAGAGATTTATATACTCGAAAAATCTTTTTTAATAAATTAATTTGAGTTAAGATCGCGAGTAGATATTAAATAATATTATTATTATAAGAATAATATTTTATTAATATAATAAGATTAAGAATAGCGTAATTTATATATAATATATTTAGATTTAATTTAATTAAGATTAATATAAAGATAATTATTATTATTCTCTATAGAGTTTAATTATTCTCTTTTATTTATTATATCTTCTTATTTAGAGATCTAATATATCTTAAATTAATATAATTAGAGATTATCTAAAAGCGAGTATTAAAAAGCTTATTTATTTTATTCTTTATCTTTATAGCTCTAATATATTTAATTTATTATTTAAATAAATAGTTTATAAATTTTTTAATTATTAAAAAGTATAGAATATTAAAGTATTATAATTAATATATATTAATAATAAAGTAATTATTAATAAAAGAATAGCGATTATAGAATATTATATTCTATAAGTATTTTAATATCTTTTTAATATATCTCTTTTATAATCTTAGCTACTCGATTATATTACGAGCGTACCCTTAACACACCACTCAGCCCTATGGCTAGCGGGCCTTGGCGAAGACATCCCCTACTATATTATACCTCCTTCCCACATATATAGTTCGGTAGCCTTATTATCCTCGTTCTACCTCACCCATACTGATATCGCACCTATGCTGGTTTTAACATTATAATAAAACTCCTTCGTACACCCGGCGAAGAGAAACACATATGGGTCAATCAACGCACACTCACGCCTATTCGGATTAGCGGACGAATGGTTAATAAATAAACGCGCTAGCAAGGGCTTTGTCAAGATACTAACTTAAGATTAAGACACCACGACCGGTTAAGGTTAAGACAGGAACTTAAGACATCGTATTCTTAGGTCAGCTTATCAAATGAGTAATTCGTTTCGATATAACGGAACGGCCTCTAGACAGCAGGAGGGATAAAGCACCGCTGGATCATTCGTACTGCAGGCGAATCAGAAAGAAACTGACGGAAAACAACACCCCCCCACACCATAGTGAGCCTGCTACAATGGCGACGGGAACAGACCCGACAACACGATTACGATTCGACCTCTTCACTGAGCATGTCGACAACACACATAGTGAGCCTGCTACCAAATGGCATTCACCACATTCAATTCTTTCCCTACCTCCCTATTAAACCTACGAATCGACAAGTGCGACTAAGTTGAGATAAAGGATGAAATGGAGAATGGACTTTTGATGGCAAGAGCATGGGAGACACAGGGCAAATCTACAGTGAAGCTCCCAGGCCAGGCTGCCAACAGGTGTTGGGGGGGATTTATGACACATGCATGCGTTGGATTTTCTTCAATTCTACCGAAGGATTGTGACAAGAAGACTGGACAAGAGAAGAACTTGGAGAATCTTGCTGGCACGCAGGCAAGATATGGCCAATATCTCCAGGATCTCTGAAGGACAATGCAGGTATGGCACAGTCAAGACCAGCATGCGATCCGGCAAAACCTCGGACATGGTGTTTTTGAACGAATTGAAACCATCCGATGTTCGACTGCTACCGCTATACCTCGGCAAAATCCTCTCCAGTCAAGGCTTACAGGGACTATGGATGTTTGGAGATACAAGGTAAGCAATGGGCCTGCATCTCCGGTCTACCAGCCATGGGGGCCATGGCTATTTGAGAGAGGGGGGTAGTGTTACGAGCGTACCCTTGACACACCACTCAGCCCTATGGCTAGCGGGCCTTGGCGGAGGCATCCCCTACTATATCATGCCTCCTTCCCACATACATAGTTCGGTAGCCTTATTATCCTCGTTCTACCTCACCCATACTGATATCGCACCTATGCTGGTCCTGACAGATTATACGCTTAAATATTTATTTAAAATATAAGATTAGAGAATATAATTACTCTCTTTTTATAGATAGAATTATATATATAAAATAATATCTATTATTTAAGATTAAAGTAATTATTATTTATTTTTTATAATTTAATATTATAATAGCTAATATTAAATAATATCTTTAAATTAAGTTATTTATATATTATATATTAATATTATATTTAAAGTATTTTTTAATTATTAAATATATTTTATTAATAGATAATATATTATAAAAGTATAAAAAGTTATTTTTAATTATTAAATTTAAGATATAATAATAAATCTAAACTTTAGCTTCTTTTTTTATAATAATTAATATTATTTCTAGAATTACTATACTCGATCTACTATATATATATTACGTATTTTATTAAAGATTTCTAATTATAATATAGATTAACTAAATATATTAATTCTTATATATTTAAAAGAAATAAGTTTTATTTAATATTAAAATAATAAGAATAATAATAAAGCTATTAGATAGCTTATTCTATATTTTCTACTATTAATTTATAATATATATCTTATTATAAACTCTTACTTTATTAATATTTCTTTAATATATAAATTAATAATATAAATTTATATTAAAAGATTTATATATTAAAAATATTTTAATAATATTTATAATATTAAAATAAATAATATAATATATCTTTAATTTTAATTTAGATTTAAAATTATAAATTTTAAAAGACTAGCTAGTTTAATCGCTATTAATATTATTATTATATATATTCTATATCTTATATCTTAATAATTTTATATTATTAAAATTATAATTATTTTAGAATCGCTATAAATAGATATTATAAAAGAATTTATTAATATTATTATTAAAGAGTTTTAATTTAAAAAACTATAGCGCTAGCGTATAATCTTTCTAGAATTTAAATAAATTTTAAAAATTATTTATATTAAATATTAATTTAATATTTAATTTAATTTAATAATTAAATATTAATTCTATTTAATTAAGAGATTTCGATTTAAATTATAATTTTATTAGTTTCTTAATATCTTACTTTTTTAAATATAATTCTATAGAATTAATTATTAAAAATAAAATTATAATATTATAATTTAAGTTTATTATAGAGATAGAGAGTACTATAATCTTATTATCTAGATTTATTATTTATATTATATTTATTCTCTTTTTCTCTATTTTTTATTTATTTAATTATTATTATAATATTAAAGTTATAATTATATTATCTTTAAATAAATATATATCTTCTTCTTTTATAATAATTAAAATTATTAGATTATTAATATTATTAATTATATCGCGATTTATAATATTAAAAAATACATATAGAAGAATTAATTTTTACTTTTTATAATCTTATAAATATCTAATAAATTTATTATTATTTTTATATTATTTTTTATAAAAGTAATATATTCGATATATATTCTCTTATCTATTATTAATTAATTATAAAATATATATTCTTTAATAATTAATAATATATTAATATTTTAGTAAATATATATTATTACTCTAGCCTTACTTATCGCGAAATTTAATTTTAACTTTATATTCTTTATAATTATATAAAAGATATTTATAAATTTATATATAAAAAATATTTTATATTAATAGATATTTATAAAAAGAAAGAGTTTATAATAAGCTATTTAGAGGAGAGATACTTTTATTACTTTTAAATATTTCTTTATATTTAATATATATATAATTAAAGCGCTTTTATATATATAAAATTATATTTATATATTTACTTTAAAATAGTAAAGCTATTTATAGAGTATATAATTTAAAAATATATATTTTATATAAAAGAAATTAATTTTATTTTAATTTAAATTATTTAATTTAGATAGTAATATCTCTAAAAATAATTTTAAATATTATAAAAAAAATATATTAAATCTATTTATTATTATTTATAATATATAATTATTTTATTATATTTAATTAATTAATATATCTTTATATTAAAATAAAAGTCTTTTAAATATAAATAATTAAAATTAAATAAATTATTAAGAGTTATATATATTTAAAAAGAAGATAATCTAATTAATCGATTTTTATAAATATAAAAAAGAAAGAAAATTAATATATTTATTAAAAAAGGAATTTAATTATCTACTAATTAATTAAAAAGTAAATAAAAATTATATAAATATAATATCTATTAGCTACTATATCTTACTATTATCTCTTATATTAAAAAATTAAAATAAATATTAATTTTTAAAATACTAATTATTAAAGTAATTATTACTATTTAAATTCTATTAAAGATTATTAATTTCGAAATTACTAATAGAGAATAGATCTTAAAAAATTTATATTATTATTAAATAAATTTATATTCTTAATAAATATAATAGCGAAATTTATACTCTTATTATTAATATATATATTATTAATTTTAACGCTAATCGAAACTTCTATTAAAGTTTTTATTAATAATTAATTAAAGTTAGTTAAAGATATAATATACTAGTATTTAATTAAGATTATTAAAATAGCTATTAATAAAGTTAGCGCTAACTAAAGTCTATTTATAATTAATTAAAGTTAATTAAAGATATAATATATATTTTAAAAAAGTTATCTAAAGCTAATAGAGAATTAATAAATAAATTTATTTAAATAATAAAGAGTAAATTATTAATATCGAATATTCGATTTAAACTCTATAATTTTATTTAAATTTCTTTTATCTTATATCTTACTTAGTTTAATATATATTTTCTTATTATTATATTATATATATTATTATATTAATATCTATATTTTTTTTAAATAATATATTTATAATAATAATATCTATCGAAATTAATTTCTATTTTAAAATCGATATTATTAAGTTAAGTATCTTCGCGAATTAAGATAATATTTATAAAGAACTTTAATTTTTAAAGCTTATATTTAAAGTAATAAAAGAGAAATTTTCGCGTAATTAAGATATAAAGATTTTTAAAAAAAGTCTATAAAATTATATAAGAGAAAGATTAATATTATTATAAGCGAGATTATTTAATTATTATTTATTTTTAATTATATAATTATATAAGATCTTAGCTTTCTTCTTAAATTTTTATATAAATTAATTTTATTAATTAATAAGATATCTATAAAATAAGAGAAATAATTATTTAAAAGAGAATTAATAGAAATATAAAAAGACGAATATATAAAGATTTAAAAACTCTTAATAATTAAGAGATTAATAAATCTCTATTAATTTAATAGACTATTAATTAAAAATCCCTTTAATATTAACTTCTTTTAATTTATTATTATTAATAATCTAAATAAGTATAAAGTTATCTCTATTTAGAAGTTAATAAATAATTTAATAATAATTTTTTAATTCTAAAAGTAATTTAGTCTTAAAGCTTTTATTATTTATTTTTAATTAAAATAATTCTAAAATAATATTAATAAAAATTTTATAATATTATTTTATTTAATTTATAAAATAAATAATATAAGCTTAATTATAGATAATAATAATAATTTATAAAAGATATATAAATATTAAGAGCGAGTATATATATTTAAATAGCGAATATTCTTATAGCGTATAATTAAAGATTTATTAATCTCGCTTTTTTATATTAATAATAAATATTAATATTAATTTTAACTTTAATTAAGACGTTAGATATCGAAACTAATATTTTCGAAATTTTACGAGATTTATTAATATACTTATATTCTTAATTTTAATAATCTTTTAAAATACTTAAATATCTAATCTTTTCTTTTATTAAATAAAAATAAATCTTAAAATTCTTAATCTCTTTTAGATTTACTAATATCTCGCCTTAATCTAAATCTATTAAAATTTTACTTTCTTTCTATTCTATTATTATTTTATCTTTAATCTTATTATTTAATTTACTTAATATCTATAAAGAAAATTAGATAAATTCTTAATTTATTAATATTAGCTCGAATAAGAGTAATTCTTAATTATAAATTTATCGCTATTTTTTATAAAAGAAGTTTATTAATAATTTAATAGATAACGTTATTATATTTAAAATTTATAAGAGTAATAATACGCTTTTATTATAAGAGAGAAGATATTTAATAATAGAAGATACTATATTAATAGAGCTCTTAATTAAATAAAATTATATTCTTTAATTAATTAACTCTTATAATATTAAAATTAATAAAATTATAAATTAAAGAAAGATATAGAATAATATAAAGATTAGCGATAAAGATTTAATATTAAAATATATATTTAAGTATTATTAATTATTTATTTTTTATATTAATTAATATAATAAAAAAATAAAGCTCGATAAAAAAGAAAGATCTTAATAATTTAAGATAATTTAATAAATTATAAAATAAGTCTTATAATTTAATTATAATAATATAAATATTAATAATATCTAAATATTTAGAGACTTAAATTATATTTTAAATTTATAAAAAATATTAATCTCTATTATTTTAAAGATTTATTAATTCTACGATTTAATATAGTAATATATTTAAATAAATATTTATAAAGAAGCTATTAATATAAATAAACTTAACTTTAATAAAATAAATATATTTAATTCTTTTATTTAACTCGCTAATATAAATATTTCTTTAGACTTTAATACTATTAATAAGTTAAATATTTAAATAATAACTTATTCTATAATTTAATATTTTTAAAGAATATTAAAATATTATTATTATTAAAATCTTTAAAAAGTCTTTCTTTATAAATAAATATTTTATATTATAATTTATTTAAAAAAATTAATAATTCTAATATTCTTTAATTAAGATATTTAATATTATTTATTTATATAAAGACGAAGTAAATTATATAATCTAAATAATATTTAAAATAAAATTCTTTCTTATTATTATTCTAATAAAGACTTTAATAAACTAATTTATAAAAATTATTAAATTTATAAATCTCGATAATCGCGATATTATATAACTTCGCGTATTTTATATATATAAATTAACTCGATATTATAGAGTTAATACTAAGCTCTTAACTTTTATAAATATTAAGTTATTTAAATATATAATTAATAATTAAATTTAATCTAGATAAAAGAGATTCTTAATTCTAATAGTTTTCGAGTTATATAAAAATTATATAAAAATTATAATTAAAGATAAAGAGAAATTTAAATATAACTTCGCTATTAATTAAATTTATATTAATAAATTTTATAATACGAAATTAAATATCGTCTTAATTTTTATATTAATTAATATCTATAAGATAGAGTAATCTAGAATTATAATCGATAATTTTATAAGTATATAAAAACTATATAAGAAGAAGTAAGTATATTATAATAAACTAGCGAAGAAATATAAGTATTATCTATTATTTATATATAAATACTTAATTATATTATAAATTAAATTCTTTATAAATATAGTAATAATAATTCTCTTAATAGAGTAATTATAGTAAGAAATATATTCTATTATATCGATAATAATAGAAAAAGTATATTATAAGATTAGAAAGTAAATAAAGAATATAGAATTTTATCTACGCGCTCTATTAAATAAGAAATTAAAAAGAAATATTAATAAAATATAGATAATTTTAAATAAGCTAATAATTAAATAAATAGCGAAAATAAAAATTATTAATAGCGATATTTTATTTATTAAACTTTTATTATATAAGATAAGAAAGATTATCTATATATTAAGCGAGAATTAGAGAAAGATACTATAGAATATTAATTAAATTATTTAATAAATTAAATTAAAATAAAATATTTTATACGATATAAAAAGGCTATAATCTAAAATTATAATATTTCTAATTTTATCTACGACTTATATTTTAATAGAGTTTATAAGCTTTAAATAGTAATAATAATTTCAAATATTCTTAATTTCTTTAAATAATATTAATTAAAGCTAACTAATTCTAAATATTAAAATAATAAAAATTATTATAAAATAAAATAATAATAATTATTATAAAATAAAGTAATAATAATTAAACTTTATAGAGCTAGATAATAAAAAAAATAATTAACTTTAATACTTAGAATATAATATTTATAATTATTATCTAAATAAGCTAATATAAAATATTTCTAAATTTATTATCTTAAAGTAGCTAATTAATACTTTTAAAAAGAATATATATAGATATATTAAAAAATTAATTATTTTTATAAGTTCCTCTATCGTTAATCTTATTATTAATTTAATATATTTTTTTTCTTTATTTAATTAATTTTAGATAATATTAATAGACTTATAATAATTTAAATAAGAGTATTTAAATTATAAAACTCTCTAGTACTTCTTAATAATTTTTTTTAAAAATTATAATAATATAATAATATAATCTTTCGAGAATAATAATAAATCTCGCTTTTTAATCTTTATTAAATATTTTATAAATATAAATATAATCTTAATAAGATTCTTTTACTTTATAAATCTAGATATCGATTAAAAGAAATAATAGAATATTTAAGTAGATAATAGAGTAATATAACTATTATAAAAAAATAAAAAAATCTATAATTATTACTTAATATTAAATAATCTAAATAGCTTAGATAATAAGATATTAAATTAAAATATATAAAGAGAGATAGTTTAATTTTAAATATATAATAATATTAAGAATAAAAATAATAATATTAAGAATATAGATAATGCGAATATATAAATAGCTTAGATATCGTTTATTTAATTTTAATATTACTATTATATTTAATATTCGAATTAAATAAATAATATATTTAAATTAATTAATAATAATAATAAATTTAATATTTAACTTTTATTAAATATTTATAATTTTTTTAATTATAATTTTTAATTATTAATATAATCTCTAATCTAGCTTCTAGATAATATAAATTATAATATTAAATTAATATTATATTTAAAGATAATTAGAGTAATTAAGAATATCTATAATTAAATTATAAAAATAAAATTTATTTTTAAATTATTTAAATTAAATAAGTATTAATTAAGATAAACTCGTAATCTAAATCTTATATTATTTTAATAATTTTAAAATATATACTATTAAAATAGCTCTATTTTTCTTATTAAGAGATAAGAAATTTATTATTATTAATATTAATATTATTATTATTTTATTAAATCTTATAATATTCGCTTAAAGAGTTTTTAAATTAATATTATTTTCTTTAATATAATTAGAGAAAAGATAACTTATTAATATATTATCTAATAGCTCTTTACTCTTAATTTTATATTTAATATAAAAGATAATATTAAATACTTAATACTAATAAAGCGATAATTTTAAATTAAAAAGTTTTTAAGCGTTTTAATTATTAATAATATCTACTTCGTAATACTCTTTAATATATCTATTAAAAATCTAAATTACTTTTAAAATTTATTTCTTTTTAAAAATAGTATTCTTTTATATTATTTTAAAAGAAATATATATAATAGAAATAGCGAGTACTTTATTTTTATTAAAGTAATTAAAAATTAATAATATTTTTTAATTAAGAATTTTATCTATATTATTATAAATATTATTAATAAAAAGATTATTAATATTAATAAGAGATTTAATCTTATTACGCTAATATTTTATTTTCTTTTATTTATTTTATTATATTAAGCTAAATAAAAGATTAATATAAATAATTAAATATTCGAGTTAAATAGACAATTCGAATAATTAATAAACTATCGAATCGAAATTAAATAATTAATTATCGCGCTAGTTATTAGCGCTTATAATATTATATTCTATTATTTTCCCTTTATAATTTATTATTTAATATTTATTTACTTATATTATTATTTATATTACGCTTTAATATTAATTACTATTAATAAGTATATAATAATTAATTAATATTATCTAAGAAGTAGTTACTTATTTATTTATAAATATTATTAAAGATTCGAGTTAAATATTATATCTTTTTTCTATTTTTCTATTTATTTATATCTTATTATAAATCTTAATTAAATTCTTATATACTACTTACTCTATTATATATTTCTCTATAATTATTTACTTATTTATTATTATATTATATTCTTTATAATTATTTTATTAATTATATCTAGAGTAGATAAAAGTTATATTTATTAAATCTAATTTTTATATTAAATTCGATATCGCGAACTTAGATATTATAGATTAATTTTTATTAAACTTCTAGAATAATATATTATTCTATTTTTTCGATAAAGAATATATCGAAATTATTATATAGCTTATATTCGATCTTAAGTTATTGAATATTTAACTTAAATTCTATAGTCTTATTTAAATTTCTTTTATCTTATATCTTATTTACTCTATTACGTTATTATTTAATATTATTATATTAATATCTACGCTCTCTTTTAATAATACGCTAATAATAATATCGCTTACTAAAACTAATTTTTATATTAAATTCGATATCGCGAAGTTAGATATTCTAGCGAATCGTAAGAATATTTATAAGAAACTTCGCTTTTTATTATTTATATTTAAAGTTATAAAAGAGAAGTTCTTATATTAATTATAATAGAATAATTTTTAGAAAAAGTCTATAAGATAGTAGAAGAAAAAGATTAATATTATTATTAGCGAGATTATTTAATTACTATCTATTTTTAATTATATAATTATTTAAAATCTAAATTTCTTTTTTAAAGACTTAAATAAATTATTTTTATTAATTAATAAGATATCTATTAAGTAAGAAAAGCGAGTATTTAAAAGAAAATCTATAAAAATATTAAATATAGAATATATAAAGATCTAGAAGTTCTTAATAATTAAGAAAGTAATAAATTTTTATTAATTTAATAGATTATTTATCGAAAAGCTCTCTAGTATTTAATCTCTATAATTTATTATTATTAATAATTTAAGCGAGTATAAATTTATCTTTATTTAAAAGTTAATAAAAGATTTAGTAATAATCTCTTAATTATAAAAGTAAATTAATTATAAAACTCTTCTTATTTATTTTCGCTTAAAATATTTCTAGAATAATATTAATAAAATTTTTAAGATACTATTTTATCTAATTTATAAAGTTAATAATATAAGCTTAATTATTAATAATAATAATAATTTTTAAGAGATATATAAGTATTAGAAATAACTACGGGTATTTAAGTAGCGAATATTCTTATAGCGCGTAATTAAAGATTTATTTATCTCGCTTTCTTATATTAATAATAAGTATTAATATTAATTCTAGCTTTAATTAAGATATTAAATATTAAAATTAATATTTTTAAAATTACGCGAGATTTATTAATATATCTATATCTCTAATTTTAATAATCTTTTATAATATTTAAGTATTTAGTCTTTTCTTCTATTAAGTTAAAATAAATCTTAAAATTTTTAATCTCTTCTAATCTTTATAATACTCTATCTTAATTTAATTCTATCGAAATTTCGCTTTCTCTTTATTCTACTATCACTTAGCCTTCTATCTTAGAGCTTAAAATCTATAAGATAAAAGATATACTCTTATTATAAGAGAGGAGATATATAATTATAGAAGAAGAATATTTATTAATAGAGTTTAAAATTAAAGAAGATTACGCTTTTTAATTCGCGAACTTATATAATATCGAATTTAATAAAATAATAATTTAATAAAAAGTATAAAATAATATAAAGGCTGGCGATAGAGATCTAGTATTAAAGTATATATTCGAGTATTATTAATTATTTACTCTTTATATTAATTAATCTAATAGAAAGATTAAATTTAATAAAAAAAAAAAGATTATAATAATTAGATTAAACTTAAAAAATTATAAAGTAAATTTTATAACTTAATTATAATAATAGAAGTATTAAAAATATTTATATTTTTAAAGATTTAAAGTATATCTTAAGTTTATAAAAAATCTTAATATCTATTATTTTAAAAATCTATTAGCTATATAATTTAATATAAAAATATTTTTAAATAAATTTCTATAGTAAAGTAATTAATATAAATAAACTCGATTTTAATAAGATTTTAATACTTCTAATAAGTTAAATATTTAAAAAATAATTTATATTATAATAGAATATTATATATACTTCTATTTATAATATTATTAATTATTAATAATATAGTATATATTATATATCTAATATTATTCTATAAATATTATATCTTTATTATTAAAGCTAAATAAATCTTCTAGTATATCTTTAAAAATATTAAGATATCGCTATTATTAAAGATTTTAAAATCTCTTTCTTTTTCGATAAATAGCTTTTATTATAAGAGCTTTATAAAGATTAATAATCGAAATACTCTTTTATAAATATATTTAATATTATATATTTATATAAAGATAAAGCTAATTATATAATTCGAATAATATTTAAATTAAGATTCTTTTTAATAATTATTTTAATTAAAATTTTCGCGAACTAATTTATTAAAATTATTAAATTAATAAATTTTAAAGATTATAATATAATATAACTTCGCGTTTTTTATATATATAAATTAATTTAATATTATAATATTAATTTAAAGTCTTTAATTTCTATAAATATTAAATTATTTAAATATATAATTAATAATAAAGCTTAATCTAGATAAGAGAGATTTTTAATTTTAATAATATTTAAATTCTATAAAAATTATATTTAAATTAAAATAAAAAATTTATTTATATATAACTTCGCTATTAAATAAATTTATATTAATAAATACTATAATATAAAATTAAATATCTTTTTAATATCTATATTAATTACTATCTATAAAATAAAATAATTTAGAATTATTATTAAAGATCTTATTTATATATAAAATTTAAATAAAAAAAAATAAGTATATTATAATAGAATAGCGAAGGAGTTTAAATATTATCTATTATTTATTTATAAATATTTAATTATATTATAAATTATATTCTTTATTAATATAATAATAATAGTTTTATTAATTAAGTAATTATAATAAAAGATAAATACTATTTTATTTAAGATAATAGAAAAGAAATATTATAATATTAGAAAGCGTATAAAGAATATAAAGTTTTATTTACGCGCTTTATTAAATAAGAAATTAAAAAGAAATATTAATAAAATATAGATAATTCTAAATAAATTAATAATTAAATAAATAATAAAATTAAGAATTATTAATAATAACGCTTTACTTATAAAGCTTTTATCTTATAAAATAAAAAAGATTATCTATTTATTAAGCGATAATTAGAGAAAAATTCTTTAAAATATTAATTAGATTATTTAAGATTAGATTAAAATTAAGTATTTTATATAATATAATAAAATTTAGAGTTAAAAGCATAATCTATTTAAATTTATATATAAATTATATTTTAATAAAACTTATAAACTACGCGCTATAATTATTATTTCTAATATTTTTAAATTCTTTAAAATATATTAATTAAAGTTAATTAATATTAAATATTATAATAATAAAAATTATTATAAATCTAGATAATAGTAATTAGTCTTTTAAATTAGATAATATAAAGAAGAATTAATTATAATATTTATAAGATAATATATATAATTACTATTTATATAATTTAATAAAAGATATTTTTAAATTTATTATATTAAAATAGTTAATTAATACTCTTAATAAAGATATTTATAAATATTCTAAAAAGTTAATAATATTTATAAGTATCTTTATAATTAATTTAATTATCGCTTTAATATAATCTTTTTCTCTATTTTATTAATTCTATTTTATTAATTTTGAATAATATTAATAAATTTATAGTAATTTAAATAAGAGTATCTAGATAATAAAACTCTCTAATACTCTTTAATTATTTAATTTAAAAATCACGATAGTTTAATAGTACGACCTTTTAAAAATAATAATAAATTCTACTTTTTTATTTTAATTAAGTATTTTATAGATATAGATATAATATTAATAAGAGTCTTTTACTCTATTAATCTAGATATTAATTAAAAGAAATAATAAAATATTTAAATAAATAAGAGAGTAATAAATTATTATAAGAAAATAAAAAGATATATAATTATTACTTAATATTAAATAATCTAAAAAGTCTTAATAATAAGATTTTAAATAGAAATATATAAAGAGAGATAATTCGTTTTTAAATATATAATAATATTATATTATCTTTTTAGATATATTATTTATAAATATACTTAATTATTCTAAAGCTTTTATACTATTTTAATATATAATTATAATTTAATATTAAATAATTTATAAGGTCTAAATAAAAAGATTCTAAATAAAAAGATTAAATAAAAGATATTTAACTCGAGAATTAATATTTATAATAAGTATAAGAATAACGATATAAATAAAGAAGTAAAAGATAAGATAATTTAGATATATAATAGATAGAAAAATTAGAGAAGATATATATTATTCTTAAATAGATATTTTAAATATCTAAATAATATATAATATAGTTCGACTTTATATCGCATTATTTAACTTCGATTATTTAATTTAATTATTAATTAATCTCTTAAATAGATAGAATAAATAATATAATAAGATTTATTAAATAAAGATTAGCTTATAGAATCTATTTCTAAATTAAAATCTCTTCTATTATAATATTCGAAGTCTATTAATTCTATAATATTCTTTCTAATATATTCTTCTCTAGAATTATTCTACTTCTTTTAGAATTCTATAATTTAATTAATCTTAGATATAAAATACGAGTTTTTATAAATTAGTATTATATTATTTTTATCTATTTTATTTAAATTATTCTATATTAATATTAATTTAAGAATTTAAATAATATTAATTATCTTATATAATTTAATAATAAAAGAGTTTAATTATAAAAAGATTCGCTTTTTTTTAAAATAAAAGATAAAAAAAAGATATCTAATTAAGAGCGCGCTTAATATTTTTTATAATTAAATAAAGCTCGATAAAATCTTTAAGTAATTAAAGAACGCTTTTCTAAAAATCTTTATATCTAATATTTTAAAGAAATAATTAAATAATTACGAATTAGATATAGCTATAAAAATTAATTATATATATATATAAATTTATAAACGTAGATAGTTAAATAAATAATCTATCTCTATTAATAACGTTAACTCTATATTATAATTATAATTATATATTTTTAATTAAACTAATTTCTATATATATTTAAAAAGAATTATAATTAATATATTAATATTATCTCTTAATATTATTAAAATTTAAATATTAATTCGCGTTATAATAAATAATATCGATTTTAATATATTTATAAATATATTAAAAGAAGATAAAGTATATAATATTATAATAGATTAAATTATATATTATATTAATAATAAAGATATTAAGATTAATTATTTTTAAAAGTTTAAAATAATTATATTATTAATATATAAGCGAGATTAGAATTCTATATTCTTTATAATTAAAGAATATTAAATAAATAAATATTTATTTTTTATATATATCTACTATTATTAATATATAAAGAGATTATTTATTTTAAAAAAAGAAAAAGATAATAAAGATATTAAGAGAAATATATAAAGTAATATAATAGTTTAAATTAACTATTCTCGCTATTAGCGAAAGAATTTAAAGCTATAATATATATATATATATAAAATAGTTAGATATTTATATTATAATTATTATATTCTTTAAAACTTAATTAATTTTAAGAAATTCTATAATATAAAAAATCTATTTTATTAAAATAATTTATAATCTTTACTTTCTCTAAATATCTCTTTATACTTTATATAATATAAAATCTTTATTTTTAATATAATTAATGTCTCGTATTATTTAATAATATTAAATTTAAATAATTTTTAAAAAATTTATTAATATAAATTTTCTTTATAAACTATATCTTAATAGACTTCGATTAAAAAAAATATATAATTTTTATTAAATAAAGAGAAATAGTATAAAAAACGCTAAAGCTAATATTTAGTCTTTATATTTTATTAATAAAGATTATAAAAAGATAATATTAATTATAATAGAAATATATTATTATATATAAAATAGCTTTAAATTATTAAAAAAAATTATATATTATTTTTAATAATTATAAAATTTATAATAATATTATTATTAATAATTATATAAATTATAACTTTATATATAATATTATTTAGAAGATAAAATATATTATCGATATATTAAAGTAATTATTATTAATAAATATTTATATTAGAAGATCTATAATTATATATATTAAAATAAATATTATTTATAAAAAAATATTTAAGAATAGAAAAGTAAATAAAGAAGTATAATTAAAGTAATAATATTTAATAATAAATAATAATTAACTTAATATTAATTATTAATAAAAAATTTATTTAATTTAAATAGAAATTATTAATAGAAATATTATTTAGTTTAAATAAAGTATTTAAGTTAAATAGATAATCGAATTTAAATAGAAATTCGACGCGCTTTAATTTAAATAAGTTAAAAATATATTAATTAATAATCTCTCTTTTTAAGTTAATAACTTCTCTTTATTCTTTTATTTTTTTATTTATTTAAATATATTTACTTTTATATTTTATTTATTATTATCTTTAATATTTAATATTAATTTTATTCTAATTTTTAATAATAATAAAAGATTTATAATACTTTATATTCTATTAAATAAATCTATTATATCTAAATTATAGAGATTATAAAAATTTTAAAATAAAATATAAAAAAGAGAATAATAATAAAGAGAGTTAAAAATGCTAGAAGAGAGAAGAAAGCTAAAAAAATATAAAATATAAATTATAATCTATTTATTTATAAAGATATTATTAACTATATATTAATAGAAAGCGAATAAAATAAAGAAGATTAATAAAAGAAAAAAAATATATTAAAAAATATAGATAAATAGATCTTAAATTGTTTCAACGCTATAGAATATATAAGTTTAAAAAAAGTATATATATAATATCTAATTACGATAGTAATAAATTCTTAAATAACTCTATTAATTTATAGAAGATAAAGAAGTTATTAATAATTATAATTATTATATATAATAAAGCTCCCCTTAATATTAATAATACTCTCTTAATTTTATATACTATTATAAATATTAGAAAAGATTTCTCTTTTAAAATTAAAGATAAAAGCGAAGATTATAAACTCGATATATTCTTATTTAATTTATATCTTTTATTAAGTTAATATTTTAATAAAAAGCGATAGAAAGACTTTTATCTAAATTTTAATTAAGTATTAAAATTATTAAATTTAGAATAAAAAATAGTAATATTAATTATTAGTTAATTAATTTTAAAATTAAATAATATTAATATAAACTAGCTAATATAAATTATAGAATTTAAAATAATTCTTATTAGTGATAAAAAATTAGAATTAATAAAATAAAATAAGAATATATTATATAATTAAATATCTAGATTAATAAATATATATTAAATTAAGATAGAAAATAATTGTCACGGTACGCCAAGGCCTCCTCCAGAGCCACCACCCATTTGGGCCTAGCGTGGCTTGGCACCGCACATATCTGCCCTGCAGGCACATAGAATAATCAACATCTTTTACACCACACCCAAATTATGACATAGTCACATTGTCTCCTGACAACATGGTAGCAACACCTGAAGATCATTCAACAGGCGTCTATTAAGTTATTTCGCTCCCACACCAGTTGCCTACTCCTCCCCTAGGACCCCACCTACCTCAACACCAAGTACGCTCCTACATCAGTACTCACAGTCCCACGAGTCCCTACACGATTTACAGGTCGATCCTTTCACTAGGCCACTCGATATCATTATGGCATTCAACAGCCCTATTCCCGGCTTCTCAGCAGAGCAAGTCCGCTCCATTACCAAGCTCATAGAAGACGTGCTCGACAAGGCACTCGACAAGCACTTTGGCCCACTGCCGCCACACCAAAAGCAGTCAGTCATAATGCCAAAGCCGGCACAGCCACCAAAGCAGGAACAAGAGCATAGGCCATTGCAACAGGCAAATGTGGAGAAAATGCGGAGAAAACTATGGAGAAGAATAAGAGCACGGACAGCAGCAGTCCTATTCAAGCGGGCGCACTCTCCACAATTCCACACCAGGCCACTATGCAGAATTGCGGAGATCCTTCCCCTCGCCTCAGCAGTACTCCACTTTCTACCTCGCTTCTCGCCTCTCTTCTCGCCTCTCAACTCGCCTCTCTTCTTACTTTCGCCTCTCCGCTCGGCTACATTCGATTCGCGAAGGATATGGAGGCTATAGGCCAAGGCTAGGTGCATGGATATATGGACGGCGCATGATTGATGTAGCTATCCAGAGATGCAGCCACGAGGACGTGTCTTTTTTTCATTCTTTGCGGGCATGTTGTCACGGTACGCCAAGGCCTCCTCCAGAGCCACCACCCATTTGGGCCTAGCGTGGCTTGGCACCACACATATCTGCCCTGCAGGCACATAGAATAATCAACATCTTTTACACCACACCCAAATTATGACATAGTCACATTGTCTCCTAACAATAATTTATTAAAAGAAGCTATTTTTATAATAATGAAATTAAAATACTTTATATAAAGCTTTAATATAAGAATAAATATATATTCTAAATATAATAAAATAATAATTAAATTATTATAAATAATTTAATATTAAAAAGTATTACGCTAAATAAAGTCGTTAAGCGCTATTATATTAAAGTCGCGTTATTAATATATAGCTCGTTTAAGCCCTCTATTAATACGTCTATCAAATAAGATAAAAGAATTTAAAGCTTTATTAATATCTCTAATAATACTAGATTATATATTATTAATAAATTAAAATAAAAAAAGATATATAGATTATACTTTATAAGATAACTTAAATAAAAATAATTATTAAATTATATTTTAAAATAATTTAATATAATTAGAAAAATATAATCATAATATTAAAAAAGAGTATCTTAATATATTTAAAATAATAAGAGTTATCTTATTTATAATAATTATAATTAATAAAAACTTTAAATATCTAAATCTTTAAGAGCTAAGTCTTTAATTAAAGTATTATATTAATACGCTTAATTAAATAATAATTAAAATATAAAGAGATTAAAGATAATAACTCTATAAGAATACTTAATTTATATAAAGTATTAATAATTAATTTATAAATTTTAAGATAAAAAAGATATTAATATTTCTAATTAATTATTAGTATATATAAAAGAATAAGATAGAGCTAAATTAGAAAATCTTAAATTTATATATATAGTTAATTATTAATTTAGAATTATTACGCTCTTTAATTAGATCGACTAAATTAGCTTAATAGCTCTCTTACGTTTTCTTATTAAAAATTTATATATAGAAGTTTTATATTTTAAGATACTTAGCTTACGATAGATATAATTACTTTATAATCTCTTAAATTATAAAGCTCGCTTTACGCTTTCTAACGATATAAAAATAATAAAATTTAGCTTACTATTAGTAAATTAAATAGATATTTAAATATAATAGTTATAATAGTTATATTAGACGCGTTTAAAATTAAATAATAATTCTTTTATCTATTTATATAATTATTCTTCTTTTATTATTTTATTAATTCTATTAATTTCATTAATATAAATATAATTATCTTCGATATTCCTCGCTTAATTAGAGCTTCTTATTAACGCCCTTAAGCTATCTCTTAACGAATTTACTATTACTAATAATTAAGATCGTAAGCGAGCTTAATAGCTATTTATTACTACTTATAAACGCGTTAAAAGACTTTTAAAAAGAGTTTAAACGAATATATTCTCTTCTATATACTTCTCTTAAGCTAGCGATAGATAAATTAAACTAATATTTAAATATTATAATTATATTAAACGTATTTAATTTAGATATATATATCTCTTTTATTTATCTTTTAAAGCCTCTATTAACGTCTTTAGATTGTTTTTTAATAAATCTATTATTATTAATAATTACTAATCGAAAAGATATAATATAATATGAAATATTAATCTATTATATTATACTCTAATATAATATAAGTTATTAAGATTTATATAATCTCATATCTAATATAATATGAGATCTTAACGAGATATTTCACGATATAATATATCTATAATATCATATTATGAAATAATATATATATGAAATATTTCGTTAGAATTTCTATATTTACTCGTACTATTTAGAAGTAAGTTATCTCGCTTAATAGCGTCGAAAGAGTTAATTAATTAAACTACTTAGTTTATCGCGAAAATCGTAGTTTAATTAATTAACTCTCTCGACGCTATTAAGCGAGATAGCTTACTTCTAAATAGTACGAGTAGAAGTATAAAGTAGCTATTCTAATTATTATTCTAGTTAATTATAGCTATTACTATTATAACTATTATTATTATAGCTGCTACTATTATAACTATTACTATTATAACTATTACTTACTATTATAACTATTACTATTATAGCTATTACTATTATAACTAATACTATTATAACTATTACTATTATAGCTATTACTATTATAACTACTACTATTATAACTATTACTTACTATTATAGCTATTACTATTATAGCTACTATCGAAATATAATCTTCGTATATTTCAATTATTATATTCTTTAGTTATCTAATTTTATACTATATTTAGAATCTAGCCTCGAAGAGATTTTAGAGAATTAATTTATTCGTTCTATATATTATATATCTAATATTTTAACAGCTATTACTATTATAACTATTATTATTTATTATTTAAATAGTCTATTATTATATAATAGCTATAATAGTAATAGTTATAATAGTAATAATTATAATAGTAATAGTTATAATAGTAATAATTATAATAGTAATAGTTATAATAGAGATAGTTATAATAGAAATAGTTATAATAGAGATAGTTATAATAAGAGTAGCTATAATAATAATAGTTATAATAGTAAGTAATAGTTATAGTAGTAATAGCTATAATAGTAATAGTTATAGTAGTAATAGTTATAATAGTAATAGCTATAATTAATTAGAATAATAATTAGAATAGCTACTTTATACTTCTAAATATAGAAATCTTAACGAAATATTTCATATATATACTATTTCATAATATGATATTATAGATATATTATACCGTAATATATCTTATTAAGATTTCGAATCCATATTAGAAAAATGAAATAATATTCGACTCTATTTATATCATATTCAGATATGATATAATATTACTTAATATAAAATATCTTATAAAATATATTATATCTTTTCGGCTAGTATTAATAATCGAGGCTATAAGCGAGTTTAATAGCTATCTACTATTATTTATAAACGTATTAAAAAGCCCTTAAAAAGAGCTTAAACGAATATATTCTTTTTTATATACTTCTCTTAAGTTAGCGATAGATAGATTAAACTAATATTTAAATATTATAATTATATTAAACGCGTTTAAGATCGAATAATAATTCTTTTATCTATTTATATAATTATTCTTCTTTTATTATTCTATTAATTCTATTAATTCTATTAATTCTATTAATTTTATTAATTTTATTAATATAGCTAATATAAGAGAAGTTATTATAATAAGCGAATATAAAGAATATTATAGAGAAATTAAGTGATAATAAAGCTTTTAATATTAAGAATAGACTTAGCTCTCTAAGATTTCACATTATATACTCTTTATAATTTTATATTAAATTATTACTTAGTAAGCGAAGAATATTATTATAATTTAATTTATTATTCTTATTATATTAAGAAGTAAGAGAAGAAATTATAATAGATAAATACGAAGAATACTATAAAGAAATTAAGCGATAATAAGATTTCCAATATTAAGAATACGACTTAGCTCTCTAAAATTCTATATTATATACTCTTTATAATTTTATATTAAATTATTATTTAGTAAGTAAAGAATATTATTATAATTTAATTATTTTATATTAAATTATTATTTAATAAGTAAAGAATACTACTATAATTTAGCTTATTATTCTTATTATATTAAGAAGTAAAAGAAGTAATTATAATAGATAAATATAAAGAATACTATAAAGAATATTATAAAGAATACTATAAAGAAATTAAGTAATAATAAGATTTTTAATATTAAAAACACGGCTTAGCTCTTTAAGATTCTACATTATATACTCTCTATAATTTTATATTAAATTATTATTTAGTAAGCGGAGAATACTATTATAATTTAGCTTATTATTCTTATTATATTAATATAATATTAGTATATATAAAAGAATAAGGTAGGGCTGAGCTAGAAAACCTTGAATTTGTATGTGCAGCCAATTATTAATTTGAGGTTATTACGCCTTTTGGCTAGACTGACTAAGTTAGCTTACTAGCCCTCTCGAGCTCTCTTATTAAAAATTTGTGTGTAGAAGTTTTACACTTTGAAATAATTAGCTCTTTACGGATGCTGTTACTTTATAATTTCGTAAATTATAGAGCTTGCTTTGCGCTTTCTAACGCTGTAAAAATTATAAAGTTTGGCCTACTATTAGTGGATTAAATGAATATTCAAATATGATAGTTATGGTAGTTACATTAGACGCGTTCGAGATCGGATAATAATCCTTTTACCTGTTTATTATTCTTTCATTACTCTATTAATTCTATCAAATTCATTAATATGAATATATTTACTCTCGATACCCTCGCACTTAGTTAAATAAGAGGAGAATCTATAATAGGCGAATGCGGAGAATACTGCGGAGAATATTGCGGAGACAGTTATTAGCAGCAGTGATATAATAGGCCTACTCTTTACGATCTTATATTAATTCACTCAGCCAGTGTAAGAGAAGTCACTACAGTAGGCGAATATGAAGAATACTGCGGAGAAATTAAGCGATAATAAGGCCCCTAGTATTAAGAATAGGCTTAGCTCTCCAAGATCTCACGTTATATGCTCTCCACGATTCTATATCAAATTATTATTTAGTAAGCGGAGAATACTACTATAACTTGACTTATTATTCTCACTATATTAAGAAGTAAGAGGAGGAACTATAATAGGCAAATGCGGAGAATACTGCGGAGAAACCAAGCGGTAATAAGACCACCATCGTCAAGAACACGGCTCAGCTCTCCAAGATCCCACGTTATATGCTCTTCACGATTTTATATTAAATTATCACTTAGTAAGCGGAGAACACCACTGCAACTTAACCATTCCACATCAAATCATTATTCAGCAAGCGGAGAACACCACTGCAATTTGGCCTATTATTCTCACTACATTAAGAAGTAAGAGGAGGATCTATAACAGGCGAATGCGGAGAACACTACGGAGAACATTACGGAGATAGTTATTAGCAGTAGTGATATAATAGACCTACTCTTCACGATCTTATATCAACCCGATATTTAGTAAGAGGAGGAATTACTACAGTAGGTAAATGCGGAGAATATTGCGGAGATAGTTATCAGCAGTAGTAATATAATAGGCCTACTCTTCACGATCTTACATTAATTTACTCAGTTAGTGTAAGAGAAGTTAATATAGTAGGCGAATGCGAAGAATACTGCGGAGAATATTGCGGAGATAGTTATTAGCAGCAGTGATACAACAGGCCTACTCTTCACGATTTTATACCAATTCACTCAGCTAATACAAGAGAAGTTACTACAGTAGGCGAATGCGGAGAATACTACGGAGAAATTAAGCGAAAACAAGGCCCTTAGCACCAAGAACACGGCTTAGCTCTTCAAAATCCTATATTATATACTCTTTACGGTTCTATATCAAATTATTATTTAGCAAGCGAAGAATATTATTGTAACTTGGCCTATCATCCCCACTACATTAAGAAGTAAGAGGAGGAACTATAATAGGCAAATGCGGAGAATACTGCGGAGAAACTAAGCGGCAACAAGGCCACCATCGTCAAGAACACGGCTCAGCTCTCCAAGATCTCACCTTATATACTCTCCACGATTCCATATTAAATCATTATTTCGAAACGATGCATATTTGAACGAATTAAAATCGTTCGATATCTTACTCTGACAGCTATTTTATTATTTGAAAGATTTCACTGCGGTAGGAGATAATGTGGGATTCACATCACTAATTGATATGTTGTCTCCATTTCTTTTCGGTATTTCGATACTTCTTATCATAAGGATATAGCCTTTCTCTGTTTTTTGTAGGTAAGTATTACGGATTAATTCTTTACACTCGATATATCTTCCTAATTAGGCCTTAGCGCGCCTCTCTCCGTATATATATATCTATATATAGATCAAAAACGCACAGCAAGCGATTAGAGTTCGATTTGACTTAGAAAAATCCAACTCCATGAATTTAATTTATAGGCCTTTACTTGTATTACTATAATAACGTAAATATCGAATAATATATATTTAAACGAATTAAAATTATTTAATATCTTATTTTAATAGCTATTTTATTATTTAAAAGATTTTACTACGATAAGAGATAATATGGGATTTACATTACTAATTAGTATATTATCTCTATTTCTTTTTAATATTTCGATACTTCTTATTATAAAGATATAGCCTTTCTCTATTTTTTATAAATAATTATTATAGATTAATCTTTTATATTCGATATATCTTTCTAATTAAATCTTAGCGTATCTCTCTTTATATATATATATCTATATATAAATTAAAAACGTATAATAAGCGATTAGAGTTCGATTTAACTTAGGGCTAAGGCTAAAATTCGATTTAACTTAGAAAAATTTAACTCTATAAATTTAATTTATAGGCCTTTACTTGTTATTATTAATACTTTAAACTCTTTCTAATAAAAATATAGCTTTTTAACTATATAAATAATTTTTATTTAACTCTAATAAAGAAAATTCGAAATATTATTTAATCTTATCTTAAGATCTATATAATATTATTATCTAAAGATCTAAAAGCGATAATTAGTAATTTATTAATCGACCTTTAATTTATATATTAAGATTTATAAAATAGATAGAATATAATATATTTTATAGAATTTAAATTAATTAGCTTTTTTAGCTAATAGTCTCTAAAATAAAGAATACTTCTTATTTTAATTAATAGTTATATTATTATATAAAATTTTCTTTTATAATAAGAAAATGTCTTTTAAATTTAAATAAAGAAGTAAATATCTTTAATTATTCTTATTTAATAATACTATAATTTTTATAATAATCGCTTTTTATTATAATTTAAAAAATTATAATTTTAGATATTTTTATATTAAAAGATAAGATAATAAGAAAATTAAAGATAAGCTTTTTATTATTATTTTACTACTTATATAATTATAATATTTTTTAAAAATATATAAATATATTAAAAAGTTTTAGAGAGATATAAAATAATAGAAAAAACTTATTATATATTATATATTATAATAATATATTTTAGAAATATATTTTAGATTAATAAAAAAGATATAAAGACCCTCTAAATTAAATAATTTATATAAGAATTCGCTAGATAATATTATCGAGAAATTAAGCTTCGTAAATATTTTAAAAGAAGTTATATTAAGATTCGCTAATATTAAACTATTTAAGAGATTAGATTTAAATCTAATTAAAGATAATAAGAGAATCTCGCGAGCTATTAAAAAATAATTAATATATAAAATAATTAAATAAAAAGAAATCGATTTAATAAATAATAATTAGAACTTAAATCTCTCTAAATTTGAAATATAAATATTTTATATCTTAATAAATAGAGAGAATAAATAAAAAAGATTAAATTTTAATATATCGTTTATAGCTTTATTATAGCGAATAAAAGAAAAGATAACTTATAAAGAGAATAAGTATTTATAGATTAATAAAGTTATACTAGATAAAAAGAAAAAATATAAAGAATATATAGTGTAATAAATAGAATAGAAAGAGTTAGTCTCTTTATCTACTAGACGAATTAAATAAAAATTAATAAAGAATTAAATATCGCTATAACGCTTAAAATTCTAATTATTTAAAAATCTATATCTTAAAAATTATAAATATTATTAATATTATAATAAGATATCGCGATAAATCTTAAATTAATAACTTCTATTAGATATCTAGAGATATTAAATTTAATTTAAATTAAATACTCTAAAGACGTTATTATAATTAATAATATTATTTAATTTAAATATATTATAAATATTAATATTACTAGCGAGACTAGCTAATCTAAAAAATTTTATAAATATTATTATAATTAATAATACTATTTAATTTAAATAATTTTAAAAATCTTTTTAATATATATTTAATTAACTAGATTAAATTTTTAATAGATATTATTATTACTAATAATATTATTTAACTTAAATAATTTAAAAAATCTATCTTATATATAATCTCTCGAATTTTTAAATATATATTATTAAATTAATAGTTTATAATTATTTTAAAATCTAATTAATCTAAATAAATATTATCTTAATTTACTAAATACGAAGTTTACTATATTTAATTATTAAACTAGCGAAAAGAGTTAAATATAGATAAAGTCTACTTAATAAACTAAATTATACTTATAATATAAATCCGACGAAAATTATACGAAAATTCACTTTTCAGATTTATAGATAAAAATTTAAATAATTTAATACTTAATATTATTTAATAGCTATTATCTTTTAGTAATTAGCTTTCTTAATAACTATAGT
Organism: Letharia lupina; assembly: GCF_014066315.1. Taxonomy (NCBI): domain Eukaryota; kingdom Fungi; phylum Ascomycota; class Lecanoromycetes; order Lecanorales; family Parmeliaceae; genus Letharia; species Letharia lupina. Next base: position 448,152 of record NW_023502976.1, read on the forward strand.
TATAGTAATCTTTTTAATTATTATAACTTTAAATAATATAAATCTTAGCTTATAAAGTATATTTATTAATTCTCTCTTAAAAATAATATCGTTATTATTATTATAGATTCTTAAATAATTCTTCTTTTTAATATAAGTAAGATTATTATATTAGAATATATTTAAAGAGAGTAGATTTATAGATAAATCTTCGATATAGTATATATTTATAAGTATAAATATATATTCTTTATTCTCGCTATTATTATTCTTAATAAGAGTCTCTAATAAAATATTATCTATAATAGTAATCTTTAATATCCTTTTATTAACAATCTTAACTAAAATAGAATTTTTAAAGAATATTAATTTCTTAATAAAATAGATTTTAAAATATATTATATAGAATAAGACTATATTATCGAAATATTAATTTTAAAATATATAAAAGAATAAGATAGAGTTAAGTTAGAAAATCTTAAATTTATATATATAGCTAATTATAAATTTAGAGTTATTACATCTTTTAGCTAGACTATTTAAATTAGTCTACTAGCTCTCTTAAGTTTTCTTATTAAAAATTTATATATAGAAGTCTTATATTCTAAAATAACTAGCTTTCTATAAATACTATTTCTTTATAATTTCATAAATTATAGAGTTTAATATATACTTTCTAACGATATAAAAATAATAAAATTTAATTTATTATTAGTAGATTAAATAAATATTTAAATATAATAGTTATATTAAACGCGTCTAGAATCGAATAATAATTTTTTTATCTATTTATTTATTTATATAATTATTATTCTTTTATTACTCTATTAATTTTATTAATTCTATTAATATAAATATAATTATTTTTAATATTCCTTATAGAAATATTACTAAATATTTTTAGATATATATATCTCTTTTATCCGTCTCTTAGAGTCTCTACTAACGTCTTTAGATTATTTCTCGATAAATTCGCTACTACTAGTAATTACTATTTACTACTATTTATAAACGCGTTAGAAAACTCTTAAAAAGAGTCTAAACGGATATATTCTTTTTTATATACTTTTTTTAAATTAGTAATAGATAGATTAAACTAATATTTAAATATTATAATTATATTAAACGCGTTTAAAATCGAATAATAATTCTTTTATCTATTTATATTATTATTCTTCTTTTACTATTCTATTAATTCTACTAATTCTATTAATATAAATATATTTATTCTTAATACTCTTATACTTAATTAAATAAAAGAAGAATTTATAATAAGCGAATATAGAGAATATTATAAAGAATATTATAAAGATAGTTATTAATAGTAATAATATAATAGATTTACTCTTTATAGTCTTATATTAATCTATTTAACTAGTATAAGAGAAGTTATTATAATAAATAAATATAAAGAATATTATAAAGAAATTAAGTAATAATAAGATTCTTAATATTAAAAATACGACTTAACTCTTTAAGATCCTATATTATATACTTTCTATAGTTTTATATTAAATTATTATTTAATAAGCGAAGAATATTACTATAACTTAGTTTATTATCTCTACTATATTAAAAAGTAAGAGAAAAAACTATAATAAATAAATATAAAGAATATTATAAAGAATATTATAAAGAAATTAAGTAATAATAAGATTATTATTATTAAGAATACGACTTAGCTTTTTAAGATTTTACGTTTTATTAGTTATTTACTTAATTAGCTACTTAATTAGTTATTTAATCTAATATTCTATAAAAAAAGAAGTAAGAGAAGAAATTATAATAGATAAATGCGGAGAATATTACGGAGAAATTAAGTAATAATAAGATTTTTAATATTAAGAATACGACTTAGCTCTCTAAGATCTTATATTATATACTCTTTACGATTTTATATTAAATTATTATTTAATAGATAAAAAATATTATTATAATTTAATCTATTATCTTTATTATATTAAAAAGTAAGAGAAGAAATTATAATAGATAAATATAAAGAATACTATAGAGAGTATTATAGAGAATACTACGAAGAAATTAAGCGATAATAAAATTATTATTATTAAGAATATAACTTAGCTCTCTAAGATCTTACATTATATACTCTTTATAATTCTATATTAAATTATTATTTAATAGACGAAGAATATTAACATAACTTAATTTATTATCTCTATTATATTAATATAATATATTATTATAATAACGTTATAAGAGAAGAATCTATTATTATAATTAATTAAGTCTCTATAAAAGAAATATTAAATAATATATATTTAAATAAATTAAAATTATTCGATATTTATAGCTATTTTATTATTCGAAAGATTTTATTATAATAGAAGATATTATAGGATTTATATTACTAATTAATACGTTATCTTTATTTCTTTTTAATATTTTAATACTTCTTATTATAAGAATATAATCTTTCTCTATTTTTTATAAATAATTATTATAAATTAATTTTTTATATTTAATATATTTTTCTAATTAAGTCTTAGCGCGTCTATCTTCGTATATATATATTTATATATTATATAGATTAAATTAATTTTATAATAGTAAAAGTAGATTAAAAACGCGGGCTAGGGCTAAAATTCGATTTAACTTAAAAAAAATTCAACTCTATAAATTTAATTCATAGGCTTTTACTTATTATATAATATTATAATAGCCTTTATATCTACAAATCTGAAAAGTTTCTATAAAATTTGAAATTACTAATCGCGCGTTGATTATAGAAATTATAAAATTCGCCGAATTAGTAAATCTAATTTAAATTCGCTTAAATTCCGCCTAATTAGTAACTATAGTTTACTTTTTATACGCTATCCGCTAATTTAATAATTACTATTTACTATTAAAATACTATTCGCCGATTTAGTAATTACTATATACTATTTAAATAATATTTATCGATTTAGTAATTACTATATATTATTCGAATAATATCCGCTAATTTAATAATTACTATATACTATTCGAATAATATCTATTAGTTTAATAATTACTATATATTATTTAAATAATTTTTCTAGAAATAATAATCGTCTTATACTAATATTTTATTATTTCTATAATTCGCGATATCGACTTAACTTTATAAGTCGAGTTTAACTTAACTTAGTTATACTATAAGCTCGATTCGACTTAACTTAATAATACTATTACTAGATATTAGATTTATATATATAAGTTTATATTACTATATTAAGTAATCTATCTTTTTTATTAAAGATAAGAGTATTATTATTTATAATATATCTTATAAACGCTAATTATCTAAAAAGAAAAACCGTCGCTAGTATATTCTTCTATCGCTATAATCGCGTTAAAGTTAATATAATATATATAAAGATCGATAATATATATTTATATTCTTATTACTCGATTTTAGCTCTATTAACCTCTTCTCTTAATATCTAAATTTCTTTAAGATTTATATATATTAATACTTATTAAAATATTAAATATCTTTTTTATAAAATTAAAATTAACTTTCTTAAGTTAGAAGTTTTAGCTTTTAAATAATTATATATATAAAGGTATAGCGAGTAATAATATATATAAATCTCTCTCTATAATATCTTACATTAAGACTTTCTTCTAATTTATTATATTTTTAAGATAATATATCTCGATTCTAGTATTATTATATAGACTATTAATTTATATAGATAATAAAAGTCTTAATAATATTTTTATTATAAGTATTAATAGCTTCTAGATATAAGCTTAATACTACTATTTTAGATATATTATAAGAAGCTCTTAAATCGCTAATATATAGACTTTATTTAAGATAAATCTCTAGTAATATTAAGAAAGGGGAGTAATTCTCGCCAGCGCCGATAATATTAAAAGAGATCTTTATATCTTCAGACTTTTTATACTTATTAATACTCTTACTATTATTAATTAATAAGATAAAATAATCGATAAACTCGAGATTATCTAAAGATATTTTAAAGTAAATAATTAAGAGTTTAAAAGATATAATATATAGATAGAAATTAACTAATATAAATAATTATAGATAAATTAATATTTATCTACTCCCTCTAGATTTTAAGCTAGATCTTCTTTATAATAAACTTTTAACTAAAAATTCTTATAGATATTAATTAAAAGTTATATACTTCGAGATAGCCTCTCTTAAAGAAAAGTTTTATCTCTCTAAAGATAATTTAAAAATTATTTAAATTAAAAAGAATATTTAGATTAAAAAGAATATTTAAATTAAGAAAAATATTTAAATTAAAAAAGATATTTAAGTCGAGAAGAATAACTAAGATCGATTTTACTTATTATATATTTAATTCTATTTCTAATATTTTAAGATTTAGATTCTTAATATCTCTATTATCTTATAATATAGCGTATATTAATCTTCTTTATTACTCTATAACTCTTATTTAAAAAATTTAAATTATAGATATTATTATATTAATTAAAGTCGATAAAGCTATTAATATAATAAAATTTTTTATCTTTCACCGACGCGGGTATAATATATATACTTCTCTCGATATTTATAAGATTATAAAATTATCGTTTTTTAAGAATTCTTAAATTCCGCATTATTAATAACTACGCTCTTTCTATTTTTATTATATTATAATATTTCTAAATTTATTTATTATATCGATACTTAAATATCTTTATAAAAATACTTTATAAATAAGTCGATTTTTATCTAAAATCTCTATAAGCTAGATTTATTACTTTTATTATAACTAGTATTTCCTCTATTAATTTTCTTAAAAAAATCTTATTAATATTAAAGATTTATTAATTATATTTATAGATTTAAATATAATTTCTATATTATCTTTTTTAAAAGAGTTAATTAATAAATTTATAAATAATAATATCTTTAAATAAGCGAGTTATATTTAAAGAATTCTTTTCGAAAGTCTTTTAATATCGAATATTAAAATAAATATAAATCGAATATCGATATATTTATCTATAGTCTATCTTATATATATTAATATTATTATCTCTTTTAAATAGATAATATTTTTTTAATTTTATTTAATCTATTTAAATAAAGATAATTAGAGTTTCGAGAAAAGTATCTAACTTTAATTATTTAATAATAATCTCTATTAATTATTAATAACGATTATTATAATAATAGATTTATCTTATAATATTACGCTTTTTATTATTCGTCTACTAATCTTAGATATAAAGATTTAAAAAAGTTCTTATCTTAATCTTTTTCTCTTTTTTCTATAATCTCTTAATTATAAATAATAATACTTCTATATCTTAATATTTAATAAAATTATATATTATAATTATCTTCTAATATATAATATTATAATATATAATCTATTTAATATAGTTATTATACTTATTTATTAATTTATAATATTTTTTAAAAAATTTAATATATATCTTTTCTTTTATTTAAGTAGTTAATCTATTAAATAGATTAAATAATTATATTATTTTAAGTAAGTAATTAATATTATAAAACTTTAGAAAGTTAAAATAATCTTTATTTATTATTTTATTTAGAGATCTATATATTTAAAAAATCTTTTTTAATAAATTAATTTAAATTAAGATCGCGAGTAGATATTAAATAATATTATTATTATAAGAATAATATTTTATTAATATAATAAAATTAAGAATAGCGCGATTTATATATAGCGTATTCGAATTTAATTTAATTAAGATTAATATAAAGATAATTATTATTATTCTCTATAAAGTTTAACTATTCTCTTTTATCTATTATATCTTTTTATTTAAAAATCTAATATATCTTAAATTAATATAACTAAAAATTGTCTAAAAGCGAGTATTAAAAAGCTTATTTATTTTATTCTCTATCTTTATAGTTCTAATATATTTAATTTACTATTTAAATAGATAATCTATAAATTTCTTAATTATTAAAAAATATAGAATATTAAAGTATTATAATTAATATATATTAATAATAAAGTAATTATTAATAAAAGAATAAGATAGGGCTAAATTAGAAAATCTTAAATTTATATATATAGTCAATTATTAATTTAGGGTTACTACGCTCTTTAGTTAGATCGACTAAATTAACCCAATAGCTCTTTCGCGCTTTCTTATCAAAAATTTATATATAGAAATCTTATACTTTAAGATACTTAGCTTATAATAAATATAGTTATTTTATAATTTCTTAAATTATAAAGCTCGCTTTACGCTTTCTAACGTTATAAAAATAATAAAATTTAGCCTACTATTAATAAATTAAATAGATATTTAAATATAATAGTTATAATAGTTATATTAGACGCGTTTAAAATTAAATAATAATCCTTTTATTTATTTATATAATTATTCTTCTTTTATTATTCTATTAATTCTATTAATTTCATTAATATAAATATAATTATCTTCGATATCTCTCGTCTAATTAGAGTCTCTTATTAATATTCTTAAGCTATTTTTTAACGAATTTATTATTACTAGTAATCGAGGCCGTAAGCGAGCTTAATAGCTATCTATTACTACTTATAAATATATTAAAAAACTTTTAAAAAGAGCTTAAACGAATATATTCTCCTCTATATACTTCTTTTAAGCTAGCGATAAATAAATTAAATTAATATTTAAATATTATAATTATATTAAACGCGTTTAATTTAGATATATATATCTCTTTTATCTATCTCTTAAAGTCTCTATTAACGCCTCTAGACTATTTCTTAATAAATTCGCTATTACTAATAATTAAGATTATAAGCGAGTTTAATAACTATTTATTATTATTTATAAATATACTAGAAGACTCTTAAAAAGAGTCTAAATAGATATATTCTTCTTTATATACTTCTCTTAAATTAATAATAAATAAATTAAACTAATATTTAAATATTATAATTATATTAAACGCGTTCGAGATCGAATAATAATTCTTTTATCTATTTATATAACTATTCTTCTTTTATTATTCTATTAATTTTATTAATTCTATTAATTCTATTAATTTTATTAATTTTATTTACTTAGCTAATATAAAAGAAAATATTATAATAAGTAAATATAGAGAATATTATAAAGAAATTAAATAATAATAAAATTCTTAATATTAAGAATAAGCTTAGCTCTCTAAGATTTTATATTATATACTCTTTATAATTTTATATTAAATTATTACTTAGTAAATAAAGAATATTATTATAACTTAATTTATTATTTTTATTATATTAAAAAGTAAGAGAAGAAATTATAATAAATAAATGCGAAGAATATTATAGAGAAATTAAGCGATAATAAGATTTTTAATATTAAGAATACGACTTAGCTCTTTAAGATCCTATATTATATACTCTTTATAATTTTATATTAAATTATTATTTAATAAGCGAAGAATATTATTATAACTTAATCGTTTTATATTAAATTATTACTTAATAAGTAAAAAATATTATTATAATTTAATCTATTATTTTTATTATATTAAAAAATAAGAGAAAAAATTATAATAGATAAATATAGAGAATATTATAAAGAATACTATAAAGAATACTACGAAGAAATTAAGCGATAATAAGACTACTATTAATAAGAATACGACTTAGCTCTTTAAAATTCTACGTTATATACTCTTTACGATTTTATATTAAATTATTACTTAGTAAGCGAAGAACATTATTATAACTTAGCTTATTATTCTTATCGTATTAATATAATATATTACTATAATAACGTAAATATCGAATAATATATATTTAAATAAATTAAAATTATTCGATATCTTATTCTAATAGCTATTTTATTATTCGAAAGATTTTATTATAATAGAAGATAATATAGAATTTATATTACTAATTAATATATTATCTTTATTTCTTTTCGATATTTTGATACTTCTTACTATAAGAATATAGTCTTTCTCTATTTTTTATAAGTAATTATTATAAATTAATTCTTTATATTTAATATACCTTTCTAATTAGATCTTAGCGCGTCTCTCTTTATATATATATATTTATATATAGATTAAAAACGTATAGTAAGCGATTAGAGTTCGATTTAACTTAGAGCTAAGACTAAAATTCGATTTAACTTAGAAAAATTTAACTCTATAAATTTAATTCATAGGCCTTTACTTGTTATTAATAAAAGAATAGCGATTATAAAGTATTATATCTTATAAATATTTCGATATCTTTTTAATATATCTCTTTTATAGTTTTAACTACTTAATTATATATTTAAATATTTATTTAAAATATAGAGTTAGAAGATATAATCGCTTTCTTTTTATAAGTAGAATTATATATATAAAATAGTATTTATTATTTAAGATTAAAATAATTATTATTTATTTTTTATAATTTAATATTATAGTAGCTAATATTAAATAATATCTTCGAGTTAGATTATTTATATATTATATATTAATATTATATTCGAAGTATTCTTTAATTATTAAATATACTTTATTAGTAAATAGTATATTACGAGAGTATAAGAAGTTATTTTTAATTATTAAATTTAAAATATAATAATAGATCTAGATCTTAACTTCTTTTTTTATAATAATTAATATTATTTTTAAAATTATTATACTCGATCTACTATACGCGTATTACGCGTTTTATTAAAAATTCTTAATTAGTATATATAAAAGAATAAGATAGAGCTAAGCTAGAAAATCTTAAATTTATATATATAGTTAATTATAAATTTAGAGTTATTATATCTTTTAACTAGACTATCTAAGTTAGCCCGCTAGCTCTCTTAAGCTTTCTTATTAAAAATTTATATATAGAAATCTTATACTCTAAAATAACTAGCTCTCTATAAATATTATTTCTTTATAATTTCGTAAATTATAGAGTTTAATATACGCTTTCTAACGATATAAAAATAATAAAGTTTAGCTTACTATTAATGAATTAAATAAATATTTAAATATAATAATTATATTAAACGCGTCCGAATCGAATAATAATCTTTTTATCTATTTATTTATTTATATAATTATTATTCTTTTATTACTCTATTAATTCTATTAATTTTATTAATATAAATATAATTATTCTTAATATCCCTCGCGGAAACGTTATTAAACGCTTTAGATATATATATCTCTTTTACTTATCTCTTAGAGCCTCTATTAACGCCTCTAGACTATTTTTTAATAAATCCGCTATTACTAGTAATCGCTATTTACTACTATTTATAAACGCGTTAAAAGACTCTTAAAAAGAGCTCGAATAAATACGTTCTTCTCTATATACTTCTTTTAAGCCAGCGATAAATAAGTTAAACTAATATTTAAATATTATAGTTATATTAAACGCGTTCGAAATTAAATAATAATTCTTTCACCTATTTATATTATTATTCTTCTTTTACTATTTTATTAATTCTACTAATTTTATTAATATAAATATATTTACTCTCGATACTCTCGTATTTAATTAAATAAGAAGAGGATTTATAATAGATAAATATAAAGAATATTACGAAGAATATTACGAAGATAGTTATTAGTAGTAATAATATAATAGATTTATTCTTTATAATCTTACGCTAATTTATTTAGCTAGTATAAGAGAAATTACTATAGTAGGCGAATATAAAGAATATTATAAAGAAATTAAGCGATACTAAGACTTCTAGTATTAAGAATAAGCTTAACTCTCTAAAATCCTATATTATATACTCTTTACGATTTTATATTAAATTATTATTTAATAAGTAAAGAATATTACTATAACTTAGTTTATTATTTCTATTATATTAAGAAGTAAGAGAAGAAATTATAATAGATAAATATAAAGAATATTACGAAGAATACTATAAAGAATACTACGAAGAAATTAAGTAATAATAAAATTATTATTATTAAGAATACGATTTAGCTTTTTAAGATTTTATATTATATTAATTATTTATTTAATTAGCTATTTAACTAGTTACTTAATTTAATATTTTTAAAAAAAAAAAGTAAAAGAAGAAACTATAATAGATAAATATAAAGAATATTATAGAGAAATTAAGCGATAATAAGACTCTTAGTATTAAGAATACGACTTAACTCTCTAAGATCCTATATTATATACTCTTTATAATTTTATATTAAATTATTACTTAGTAAATAAAGAATATTATTATAATTTAATTTATTATTTTTATTATATTAAAAAGTAAGAGAAGAAATTATAATAGATAAATATAAAGAATATTATAGAGAATATTATAGAGAATATTATAAAGAAACTAAGCGATAATAAAATTACTATTATTAAGAATACAACTTAGGTCTTTAAAATCTTATATTATATACTCTCTATAATTCTATATTAAATTATTACTTAATATATAAAGAATATTATTATAATTTAATTTATTATCTTTACTATATTAATATAATATATTATTATAATAACGTTATAAGAGAAGGATCTATTATTATAGTTAATTAGACCTCTATAAGAGAAATATCGAACGATATATATTTAAATAAATTAAAATCGTTTAATGTTTATAGCTATTTTATTATTTAAAAGATTTTACTATAATAGAAGATATTATAAGATTTATATTACTAATTAATACGTTATCTCTATTTCTTTTTAATATTTTAATACTTCTTATTATAAGAATATAATCTTTCTCTATTTTTTAGAGATAATTATTACGAATTAATTCTTTATATTTAATATATCTTTCTAATTAAGTCTTAGCGCGTCTCTCTTCGTATATATATATCTATATATTATATAGATTAAATTAATTTTATAGTAGTAAAAGTAGATTAAAAACGCGGGCTAGGGCTAAAATTCGATTTAACTTAGAAAAATTCAACTCCATGAATTTAATTTATAGGACTTTACTAATTATAATATAAATTAACTAAGTATATTAATTCTTATATATTTAAAAGAGATAAATTTTATTTAATATTAAAATAATAAAAATAATAATAGAGCTATTAAATAGTTTATTCTATATTTTCTACTATTAATTTATAATATATATCTTATTATAAACTCTTATTTTATTAATATTTCTTTAATATATAAATTAATAATATAAACTTATATTAAAAGATTTATATATTAGAAATATTTTAATAATATTTATAATATCGAAATAAATAATATAATATATCTTTAATTTTAATTTAAATTTAAAATTATAAATTTTAAAAGATTAGCTAGTTTAATCGCCGTTAATATTATTATTATATATATTCTATATTTTATATTTTAATAATTTTATATTATTAAAGCTATAATTATCTTAAAATCGCTATAAATAAATATCGCGAAAGAATTTATTAATATTATTATTAAATAGTCTTAATTTAAAAAATTATAGCGTTAATATATAATCTTTCTAAGATTTAAATAAATTTTAAAAATTATTTATATTAAATATTAATTTAATATTTAATTTAATTTAATAATTAAATATCGATTTTATTTAATTAAAAAACTTCGATTTAAATTATAATTCTATTAATCTTTTAATATTTTACTTTTTTAAATATAATTCTATAAAGTTAATTATTAAAGATAAAATTATAATATTATAATTTAAGTCTATTATAGAGATAGAGAATACTATTATCTTATTATCTAGATTTATTATTTATATTATATTTATTCTCTTTTTCTCTATCTTCTACTTATTTAATTATTATTATAATATTAAATTTATAATTATATTATCTTCGAGTAAATATATATCTTCTTCTCTTATAATAATTAGAGCTATTAAATTATTAATATTATTAATTATATTATAATTTATAATATTAAAAAACGCGTATAAAAGAATTAATTTTCGCTTTTTATAATCTTATAAATATCTAATAAATTTACTATTATTTTTATATTATTTTTTATAAAAGCGATATATTTAATATATATTCTCTTATTTATTATTAATTAATTATAAGATATATATTCTTTAATAATTAATAATATATTAATATTTTAATAAATATATATTATTACTTTAATCTTACTTATTACGAAGTTTAATTTTAACTTTATATTCTTTATAATTATATAAAAGATATTTATAAATTTATATATAAAAAATATTTTATATTAATAGATATTTATAAAAAGAAAGAATCTATAATAAGCTATTTAAAGAAGAAATATTTTTATTACTTTTAAATATTTTTTTATATTTAATATATATATAATTAAAGCGCTTTTATATATATAAAATTATATTTATATATTTATTTTAAAATAGTAAAGTCGTCTATAGAGTATATAATTTAGAGATATATATTTTATATAAAAGAAATTAATTTTATTTTAATTTAAATCGTTTAATTTAGATAGTAGTATCTTTAAAAATAATTTTAAATATTATAAAAGAAATATATTAAGTCTATTTATTATTATTTATAATATATAATTATTTTATTATATTTAACTAGCTAATATATCTTTATATTAAAATAAAAATCTTTTAAATATAAATAATTAAAGCTAAATAAATTATTAAGAGTTATATATATTCGAAGAGAAGATAATCTAATTAATCGATTTTTATAAATATAAAAAAGAAAGAAGATTAATATATTTATTAAAAAAGAAATTTAATTATCTATTAATTAATTAAAGAGTAAATAAAAATTATATAGATATAGTATTTATTAATCGCTATATCTTATTATTATCTCTTATATTAAAAAATTAAAATAAATATTAATTTTTAAAATATTAATTATCGAAGTAATTATTACTATTTAAATTTTATTAAAAATTATTAATTTTAAAATTATTAATAGAGAATAAATCTTAGAAAATTTATATTATTATTAAATAAATTTATATTTCTAATAGATATAATAGCGAAATTTATACTTTTATTATTAATATATATATTATTAATTTTAACGCTAGCTAAAACTTCTATTAAAGTTTTTATTAATAATTAATTAAAGTTAATTAAAGATATAATATATATTTCGAAAAAGTTATCTAAAGCTAATAAAGAATTAATAAATAAATTTACTTAAATAATAAAGAGTAAATTACTAATATTAAATATTCGACTTAAACTCTATAATTTTATTTAAATTTCTTTTATCTTATATCTTACTTAATTTAATATATATTTTCTTATTATTATATTATATATATTATTATATTAATATTTATATTTTCTTTAAATAATATACTTATAATAATAGTATTTATTAAAATTAATTTTTATTTTAAAATCGATATTATTAAATTAAATATTCTCGCGAATCGAGATAATATTTATAAAGAACTTCGATTTTTAAAGCTTATATTTAAAGTAATAGAAGAGAAATTCTTATATTAATTAAGATATAAAGGCCTTTAGAGAAAGTCTATAAAATTATATAAGAAAAAGATTAATATTATTATAAGCGAGATTATTTAATTATTATTTATTTTTAATTATATAATTATATAAGATCTTAGCTTTCTTTTTAAATTCTTATATAAATTAATCTTATTAATTAATAAGATATTTATAAAGTAAGAGAAGCGATTACTTAAGAGAAATATTAATATTAATTCTAATTTTAATTAAGATGTTAAATATTAAAATTAATATCTTTAAAACTTCGTAAGATTTATTAATACGCTTATATTTTTAATTTTAATAATTCTTTAAAATACTTAAATATCTAATCTTTTCTTTTATTAAGTAAAAATAAATTTTAAAGTTTTTAATCTCTCTTAAATTTACTAATATCTCGCCTTAACTTAAACTTATTAAAACTCCGCTTTCTCTTTATTCTATTATTATTTTATCTTTAATTTTATTATTTAACTTACTTAATATCTATAAAGAAAATAAAATAAATTCTTAATTTATTAATATTAGTTTAAATAAGAATAACTCTTAATTATAAATTTATCGCTATTTTTTATAAAAGAAGTTTATTAATAATTTAATAGATAATATTATTATATTTAAAATTTATAAAAATAATAACGCGCTCTTATTATAAAAGAAGAGATATTTAATAATAGAAGATATTATATTAATAAAGCTCTTAATTAAATAAAATTATACTCTTTAATTAATTAACTTTTATAATATTAAAATTAATAAAATTATAAATTAAAAAAAGATATAAAATAATATAGAGATCGATAATAAAGATCTAATATTAAAATATATATTTAAATATTATTAATTATCTATTTTTTATATTAATTAATATAATAGAAAAATAAAGCTTAATAAAAAAGAAAGATTTTAATAATTTAATATAATTTAATAAATTATAAAGTAAGTCTTATAGCTTAATTATAATAATATAAATATTAATAATATTTAAATATTTAAAGACTTAGATTATATTTTAGATTTATAAAAAATATTAATCTCTATTATTCTAAAGATTTATTAACTTTATAATTTAATATAATAATATTTTTTAAAATATTTATTTAGAAGTTATTAATATAGATAAGCTTAATTTTAATAAGATAAATATATCTAATTCTTTTATTTAACTCGCTAATATAAATATTTCTTTAAACTCTAATACTATTATTAAATTAAATATTTAAATAATAACTTATTTTATAATTTAATATTCTTAAAGAATATTAAGATATTATTACTATCGAAGTCTTTAAAAAATCTCTCTTTATAAATAAATATCTTATATTATAATTTATTTAAAAGAATTAATAATTCTAATACTCTTTAATTAAGATATTTAATATTATTTATTTATATAAAGATAAAGCGAATTATATAGTTTAAATAATATTTAAAATAAATTTTTTTTTTATTATTATTTTAATAAAGACTTTAGCGAACTAGTTTATAAAAATTATTAAATTTATAAATTTTAATAATTACGATATTATATAACTTCGCGTATTTTATATATATAAATTAATTTAATATTATAGAGTTAGCGTTAAGCTTTTAATCTCTATAAATATTAAATTATTTAAATATATAATTAATAATTAAATTTAATCTAGATAAGAGAGGTTCTTAATTCTAATAATTCTCGAGTTATATAAGAATTATATAAAAGTTATAATTAAAAATAAAGAGAAATTTAAATATAACTTCGCTATTAACTAGATCTACGTTAATAAATTCTATAATATAAAATTAAATATCGCTTCGATTTTTATATTAATTAATACTTATAAAATAGAGTAATTTAAAATTATAATTAATAATTTTATAAATATATAAAAATTATATAAGAAGAGGTAAGTATATTATAATAGACTAGCGAAGAAGTATAAGTATTATCTATTATTTATATATAAATACTTAATTATATTATAGATTAAATTCTTTATAAATATAGTAATAATAATTCTCTTAATAGAGTAGTTATAATAGAAAATAAATTTTATTATATCGATAATAATAGAAAAAGTATATTATAAGATTAAAAAGTGAATAGAGAATATAAAAGCTCGCTCGCGTAGTCTATCGAACGAGGAGTTAAAGAGAAATATTAATAAAATATAAATAATTCTAGATAAACTAATAATTAAATAAATAGTAAAAATAAAAACTATTAATAATAATACTTTATTTATTAAACTTTTATTATATAAAATAAAAAAGATTATTTATATATTAAGCGAGAATTAGAAAAAGATATTATAAAATACTAATTAAATTATTTAAAACTAGATTAAAGTAAAGTATTTTATATAA
The DNA here is from genome assembly GCF_014066315.1 of Letharia lupina. Taxonomy (NCBI): domain Eukaryota; kingdom Fungi; phylum Ascomycota; class Lecanoromycetes; order Lecanorales; family Parmeliaceae; genus Letharia; species Letharia lupina. Next base: position 463,806 of record NW_023502976.1, read on the forward strand.
TATAAGAAGATTATAATCTAAAACTATAATATCTTTAATTTTATTTATAATTTATATTTTAATAGAGTTTATAAACTTTAAATAATAATAATAATTTTAAATATTCTTAATTTTTTTAAATAATATTAATTAAAACTAATTAATTCTAAATATTAAAATAATAAAAACTATTATAAAATAAGATAATAGTAATTAAATTTTATAAAGCTAGATAATAAGAAAGATAACTAGCTTTAATATTTAGAATATAATATTTATAATTACTATCTAGATAAGCTAATATAAAATATTTCTAAATTTATTATTTTAAAGTAATTAATTAATACTCTTAAAAAATATATATATAAATATATTAAAAAATTAATTATTTTTATAAGTTCCTCTATTATTAATCTTATTATTAATCTAATATATATATTTTTTTTATTTAATTAATTTTAGATAATATTAATAAATTTATAATAGTTTAAATAAGAGTATTTAAATTATAAAACTCTCTAATACTTCTTAGTAATTTCTTTTAAAGATTATAATAATATAATAATATAATCTTTTAAAAATAATAACGAATCTCGCTTTCTAATCTTTATTAAATATTTTATAAATATAAATATAATCTTAATAAGATTCTTTTATTTTATAAATCTAGATATTAATTAGAAGAAATAATAGAATATCTAAATAGATAATAGAATAATATAATTATTATAGAAAAATAAAAAAATCTATAATTACTACTTAATATTAAATAATTTAAAGAGCCTTAATAATAAAGTTTTAAATAGAAATATATAAAGAGAGATAATTTAATTTTAGATATATAATAATATTAAGAATAAGAATAATAATATTAAGAATATAAATAACGCGAATATATAGATAGCTTAGATATCGCTTATTCGATTTTAATATTATTATTATATTTAATATTTAAGCTAAATAAATAATATATTCGAGTTAATTAATAGTAATAATAGATTTAATATTTAACTTCTACTAAATATCTATAATTCTTTTAATTATAATTTTTAATTATTAATATAATCTTTAATTTAATTTCTAAATAATATAAATTATAATATTAAATTAATATTAGATTTAGAGATAATTAGAGTAATTAAGAATATCTATAATTAAACTATAGAAATAAGATTTATTTCTAAATTATTTAAGCTAAATAAGTATTAATTAAAATAAACTTATAATTTAAATTTTATATTATTTTAATAATTTTAAAGTATATATTATTAAAGTAACTCTATTTTTCTTATTAAGAGATAAAGAATTTATCGTTATTAATATTAATATTATTTTACTAAATTCTATAATATTTATCTAAAGAGTTTTTAAATTAATATTACTTTTTTCGATATAATTAAAGAAAAGATAACTTATTAATATATCGCTTAATAGCTCTTTACTCTTAATTTTATATTTAATATAAAAAATAATATTAAGTATTTAATATTAATAAAGTAATAATTTTAAATTAGAAAATTTCTAAGCGTTTTAATTATTAATAATATCTACTTTATAATATTCTTTAATATATCTATTAAGAGTCTAAGTCGCTTTTAAGATTTATTTCTTTTTAAAAATAATATTCTTTTATATTATTTTAAGAGAAATATATATAATAGAAATAATAAGTATTTTATTTTTATTAAAGTAATTAGAGATTAATAATATTTCTCGATTAAGAGTTTTATTTATATTATTATAGACGTTATTAATAAAAAGATTATTAATATTAATAAGAGATTTAATCTTATTATATCGATATTTTATTTTCTTCTATTTATTTTATTATATTAGATTAAATAAAAGATTAATATAGATAATCGAATATTTAAGTTAGATAAGCGATTTAAATAATTAATAAACTATTAAATCGAAATTAAATAATTAATTATCGCGCTAATTATTAGCGCTTATAATATTATATTCTACTATTTTCCCTTTATAATTTATTATTTAATATTTATTTACTTATATTATTATTTATATTACGCTCTAATATTAATTATTATTAGCGAGTATATAATAATTAATTAATATCGTCTAAGAAGTAGTTATTTATCTATTTATAAGTATTATTAAAAATTCGAATTAGATATTATATCTTTCTTCTATTTTTCTATTTATTTATATCTTATTATAAATCTTAATTAAACTCTTATATATTATTTATTCTACTATATATTTCTCTATAATTATTTACTTATTTATTATTATATTATACTTTTTATAATTATTTTATTAATTATATCTAGAGTAAATAAAAGTTATATCTATTAAATCTAATTTTTATATTAAATTCGATATCGCGAAGTTAAACGTCTTAGCGAATTATAAAAATATTTATAAGAAACTTCGCTTTTTATCGCTTATATTTAAAGTTATAGAAGAGAAGTTTTTATATTAATTATAATAAAATAGTTTTTAGAAAAAGTTTATAAGATAGTAGAAGAAAAAGATTAATATTATTATTAGCGAGATTATTTAATTACTATCTATTTCTAATTATATAATTATCTAAAATCTAAGTTTCTTTTTTAAAAACTTAAATAAATTACTCTTATTAATTAATAAGATATCTATTAAATAAGAGAAGCGAGCGCTTAAAAGAGAATTTATAAAAATACTAAATATAAAATATATAAAGATTTAGAAGTTCTTAATAATTAAGAAAATAATAAACTCTTATTAACTTAGTAGACTACTTATTAAAAAGCCCTCTAATATTTAATTTTTATAATTTATTATTATTAATAATCTAAATAAGTATAAGCTTATCTCTATTTAAAAGTTAATAAAAGATTTAATAATAATCTTTTAATTATAAGAGTAAATTAATTATAAAACTCTTTTTACTTATCTTCGCTTAAAATATTTCTAGAATAATATTAATAAAATTTTTAAGATATTATTTTATCTAATTTATAAAGTTAATAATAATAATAATTTTTAAAAGATATATAAGTATTAAAAATAATTATAAATATCTAAATAGCGGATATTCTTATAGCGCGTAATTAAAAATTTATTTATCTCGCTTTTTTATATTAATAATAAATATTAATATTAATTCTAGCTTTAATTAAAATATTAAATATTAAAGCTAATATCTTCGAAACTATATAAGATTTATTAATATATCTATATTCTTAATTTTAATAATCTTTTATAATATTTAAATATCTAATCTTTTCTTCTATTAAGTTAAAGTAAATTTTAAAATTTTTAATCTCTTTTAATCTTTATAATACTCTATCTTAATCTAATTCTATTAAAATTTTATTTTCTCTTTATTCTATTATTACTTAATCTACTTAATATTTATAAAAAAAATAAAAAAAAAATTTAACTTATTAATATTAGCTTAAATAAAAATAACTCTTAATTATAAATCTATCGCTATTTCTTATAAAAGAAGTCTATTAATAATTTAATAGATAACGCTATTATATTTAAAATTTATAAAAATAATAATACGCTTTTATTATAGAAGAAAAGATATTTAATAATAAAAGATATTATATTAATAGAGCTCTTAATTAAATAAAATTATATTTTTTAATTAACTAACTCTTATAATATTAAAATTAATAAAATTATAAATTAAAGAAAAATATAGAATAATATAAAGATTAATAATAAAGATTTAATATTAAAGTATATATTCGAGTATTATTAATTATCTACTCTTTATATTAATTAATCTAATAAAAAAATTAAGTTTAATAAGAAAAAGAGATTATAATAATTAAATTAAATTTAAGAAATTATAAAGTAAATTTTATAATTTAATTATAATAATAGAAGTATTAAAAATACTTATATTTTTAGAGATTTAAGATATATCTTAAATTCGTAAAAGATCTTAATATCTATTATTTTAAAAATTTATTAATTATATAATTTAATATAAAAATATTTTTAGATAAATTTTTATAATAAAGTAATTAATATAGATAAGCTTAACTTTAATAAGATCTTAATACTTTTAATAAATTAAATATTTAAAAAATAATTTATACTATAATAGAACGCTATATATACTTTTATTTATAATATTATTAATTATTAATAATATAGTATATATTATATATTTAATATTATTCTATAAATATTATATCTTTATTATTAAAATTAAATAAATCTTTTAATATATCTTTAGAGATATTAGAATATCGCTATTATTAAAGATTTTAAATTTTTTCTCTTCTCTAATAAATAGCTTCTATTATAAAAGCTTTATAAAGATTAATAATCGAAATATTCTTTTATAAATATATTTAATATTATATATTTATATAAAGATAAAGTTAATTATATAATCTAAATAATATTTAAATTAAAATTCTTCTTAATAATTGTTCTAATTAAAATTTTCGCGAACTAATTTATTAAAATTATTAAGCTAATAAATTTTAAAAATTATAATATAATATAATTTCGCGTTTTTTATATATATAAATTAATTCGATATTATAATATTAACTCGAAGTCTTTAATCTCTATAAATATTAAATTATTTAAATATATAATTAATAATAAAGCTTAATTTAGATAAGAGAGATTTTTAATCTTAATAACGCTTAAGTTCTATAAGAATTATATTTAAATTAAAATAAAAAATTTATTTATATATAACTTCGCTATTAAATAAATTTATATTAATAAATATTATAATATAAAGTTAAATATCTTCTTAATATTTATATTAATTATCGCTTATAAGATAAAGTAATTTAGAATTATTATTAAAGATCTCGCTTATATATAAAATCTAAAAAAAAAAATATATATATATTATAATAGAATAGCGAAGAAGTTTAAATATTATTTATTATTTATTTATAGATATTTAATTATATTATAAATTATATTCTTTATTAATATAATAATAATAATTTTATTAATTAAATAATTATAATAAAAGATAAATATTATTTTATTTAAGATAATAGAAAAGAAATATTATAATATTAAAAAGTATATAAAGAATATAAAGTCTCGTCTACGCGCTTTATTAAATAAGAAATTAAAAAGAAATATTAATAAAATATAGATAATTCTAGATAAGCTAATAATTAAATAAATAATAAAATTAAGAATTATTAATAGCGACGCTTTATTTATAAAGCTTCTATCTTATAAAATAAAAAAGATTATTTATTTATTAAGCGATAATTAGAGAAGAATTCTTTAAAATATTAATTAGATTATTTAAGATTAAATTAAAATCGAGTATTTTATATAATATAATAAGATTTAGAGTTAAGAATATAATTTATTTAAATTTATATATAAATTATATTTTAATAAGATCTATAAACTACGCGTTATAACTATTATTTTTAATATTTTTAAATTTTTTAAGATATATTAATTAAAACTAATTAATATTAAGTATTATAATAATAAAAATTATTATAAGTCTAAATAATAGCGATTAATCTTCTAAATTAGATAATATAAAGAAGAATTAATTATAATATTTATAAGATAATATATATAATTACTATTTATATAACTTAATAAAAGATATTTCTAAATTTATTATATTAAAATAATTAATTAATACTCTTAATAAAGATATTTATAAATATTCTAAAAAGTTAATAATATTTATAAATTTTCTTATAATTAATCTAATTATCGCTCTAATATAATCTTCTTCTCTATCTTATTAATTTTAAATAATATTAATAAATTTATAATAGTTTAAATAAGAGTATTTAAATAATAAAACTCTCTAATACTTCTTAATTATTTAATTTAAAAATCGCGATAATCTAATAATATAATCTTTTAAAAATAATAATAAATCTTATTTTTTTATTTTAATTAAGTATTTTATAAATATAGATATAACGCTAATAAGAGTCTTTCGCTTTATTAATCTAAATACTAATTAAGAAAAATAATAAAATATTTAAATAGATAAAAGAGTAATATAACTATTATAGAAAAATAAAAAGATATATAACTACTACTTAATATTAAATAATCTAAAAAATCTCGATAATAAGATTTTAAATAGAAATATATAAAGAGAGATAATTTATTTTTAGATATATAATAATACTATATTATCTTTTTAGATACGCTATTTATAAATATACTTAATTATTCTAAAGCTTTTATACTATTTTAATATATAATTATAATTTAATATTAAATAACTTATAAGATCTAGATAAAAAGATTTTAAATAAAAAGATTAAATAAAAGATATTTAACTCGAAGATTAATATTTATAATAGATATAAGAATAATAATATAGATAAAGAAGTAAAAGATAAGATAGTTTAGATATATAATAAATAGAGAAATTAGAAGAAATATATATTATTCTTAAATAGATATTTTAAATATCTAAATAATATATAGTATAGTTTAACTTCGTATTATATTATTTAACTTTAATTATTTAATTTAATTATTAATTAATTTTTTAAATAGATAGAATAAATAATATAATAGAGTTTATTAGATAAAGATTAGCTCGTAAAATCTATTTCTAAATTAGAATTTCTATTAATTCTATAATATTCTTTCTAATATATTCTTCTTTAGAATTATTCTACTTCTTTTAAAATTCTATAATTTAATTAATTTTAGATATAAAATATAAGTCTTTATAAGTTAATATCGCGTTATCTTTATTTATTTTATCTAAATTATTTTATATTAATATTAATTTAAAAATTTAAATAATATTAATTATCTTATATAACTTAATAATAAAAGAGTCTAGCTATAAAAAAATCTATTTCTTTTTAAAATAAAAAATAGAAAAAAGATATCTAATTAAGAGCGCGTTTAATATTTCTTATAATTAAATAAAATTTAATAAGACCTTTAAATAACTAAAGAATATCTTTCTCGAGAGTCTTTATATCTAATATTCTAAGAAAATAATTAAATAATTACGAATTAAATATAATTATAAAAATTAATTATATATATATATAAATTTATAAATATAGATAATTAAATAAATGATCTATCTTTATTAATAATATCGATCTTATATTATAATTATATATCTTTAATCGAGCTAGTTTTTATATATATTTAAAAAAGATTATAATTAATATATTAATATTATTTTTTAATATTATTAAGATTTAAATATTAATTCGCGTTATAATAAATAATATCGATTTTAATATATTTATAAATATATTAAAAGAAGATAAAGTATATAACGCTATAATAGATTAAATTATATATTATATTAATAATAAAAATATTAAAATTAATTATTCTCGAAAGTTTAAGATAATTATATTATCGATATATAAATAAAATTAGAATTTTATATTTTTTATAATTAAAGAATATTAAGTAAATAAATATTTATTTTCTATATATATCTACTATTATTAATACGCGAAGAGATTATTTATTTTAAAAAAAGAAAAAGATAATAAAGATATTAAGAGAAATATATAAAGTAATATAATAGTTTAAATTAATTATTCTCGCTATTAACGAAAGAATTCGAAGTTATAATATATATATATATAAAAAATAATTAGATATTTATATTATAATTATTATATTCTTTAAAATTTAATTAATTTCGAGAAATTCTATAATATAAAAAATCTATCTTATTAAAATAATCTATAATCTTTATTTTCTCTAAATATCTCTCTATACTTTATATAATATAAGATCTTTATCTCTAATATTATTAATATCTTATATTATTTAATAATATTAAACTTAAATAACTTTTAGAAAATTTATTAATATAAGTTTTCTTTATAAATTATATTCTAATAAATTTCGATTAAAAAAAATATATAATCTTTATTAAATAGAGAGAGATAATATAAAAAATATTAAAGCTAATATTTAATCTCTATATTCTATTAATAGAAATTATAAAAAAACGATATTAATTATAATAGAAATATATTATTATATATAAAATAATTTTAAATCGCTAAAAAGAATTATATATTATTTTTAATAATTATAAAATTTATAATAATATTATTATCGATAATTATATAAATTATAGCTTTATATATAACGCTATCTAAGAGATAAAATATATTATTAATATATTAAAATAATTATTATCGATAAATATTTATATTAAAAGATCTATAATTATATATATTAAAATAAATATTATTTATAAAAAAATATTTAAGAATATAAAAGTAAATAAGAAATATAATTAGAGTAATAATATTTAATAATAAATAATAATTAACTTAATATTAATTATTAATAAAAAATTTATTTAATTTAAATAGAAATTATTAGTAAAAATATTATTTAATTTAAATAGAGTATCTAAATTAGATAGATAGTTAAATTTAAATAGAGATTTAATGCGCTTTAATTTAAATAAATTAAAAATACGTTAATTAATAACCTCTCTTTTTAAATTAATAACTTCTTTTTACTCTTTTATTTTTTTATTTATTTAAATATATTTACTTTTATATTTTATTTATTATTATCTTTAATATTTAATATTAATTTTATTCTAATTTTTAATAATAATAGAAGATTTATAATACTTTATATTTTATTAAATAAATTTATTATATTTAAATTATAAAGATTATAAAGACTTTAAAATAAAACGCGAAAAAGAGAATAATAATAAAGAGAGTTAAAAACGCTAGAAGAGAGAAGAAAGCTAAAAAGATAGAAAATATAAATTATAATTTACTTATTTATAAAGATATTATTAATTATATATTAATAGAAAGCGAGTAAAATAGAGAAGATTAATAAGAGAAAAAGACGCGTTAAAGAATATAAATAGATAGATCTTAAATTGTTTCAACGCTATAAAATATATAAGCTTAAAAAAAGTATATATATAGTATCTAATTATAATAATAATAAATTCTTAAATAATCTTATTAATTTATAGAAGATAAAGAAGTTATTAATAATTATAATTATTATATATAATAAAGCTTCTCTTAATATTAATAATACTCTCTTAGTTTTATATATTATTATAAATATTAAAAAAGATTTCTCTTTTAAAGTTAAAGATAAAGATAAAGATTATAAACTCGATATATTCTTATTTAATTTATATCTTCTATTAAGCTAATATCTTAATAGAAAATAATAGAAAGACTCTTATTTAAATCTTAATTAAGTATTAAAATTATTAAATCTAAAATAAAAAATAATAATATTAATTATTAATTAATTAATTCTAGAATTAAGTAATATTAATATAAACTAACTAATATAAATTATAAAATTTAAAATAATTCTTATTAATAATAAAGAATTAAAATTAATAAAGCGAAGTAAGAATATACTATATAATTAAATATCTAAATTAATAAATATATACTAAATCGAGATAGAAAATAATTTATTAAGAGAAGTTATTTTTATAATAACGAAGTTAAAATACTTTATATAAAGCTTCGATATAAAAATAAATATATATTCTAAATATAGTAGAATAATAATTAAATCGTTATAAATAATTTAATATTAAAAAATATTATATTAAATAGAGTTATTAGGCGTTATTATATTAAAGTCGCGTTATTAATATATAGCTTATTTAAGTCTTTCGCTAATATATCTATTAAATAAGATAAGAGAATTTAAAGCTTTATTAGCGTTTCTAATAATATTAAATTATATATTATTAATAAATTAGAATAAAGAAAGATATATAAATTATACTTTATAAGATAGCTTAAATAAAGATAATTATTAAATTACGTTTTAAGATAATTTAATATAGCGAGAAAGACGTAATTATAATATTAAAAAAGAGTATTTTAATATATTTAAGATAATAAGAGTTATCTTATTTATAATAATTATAATTAGCGAAAATCTTAAATATCTAAATCTTTAAGAGTTAAGTCTTTAATTAAAATATTATATTAACGCGCTTAATTAAATAATAATTAGAATATAAAGAGATTAGAGATAATAACTTTATAAGAATACTCGATTTATATAAAATATTAATAATTAATCTATAAGTTTCGAGGCGAGAAAGATATTAATACTCTTAACTAATTATTATTATTAATACTTTAAACTCTTTCTAATAAGAATATAGCTTTTCGACTATATAAACAATTTTCATTTAATTCTAATAAAGAAAATCTAAAATATTATTTAATCTTATCTTAAGACCTATATAACGTTATCGTCTAAAGATCTAAAGGCGATAATTAGCGACTTATTAATCGATCTTTAATTTACGCGCTGAGATTTATAAAATAAATAAAATATAATATATTTTATAAAATTTAGATTAATTAACTTCTCTAACTAATAGTCTTTAAAATAAAAAATACTTCTTATTTTAATTAATAGTTATATTATTATATAAAATTTTCTTCTATAATAAGAGAGTATTTCTCAAATTTAGATAAAGAAGTAAGTATTTTTAATTACTCTTATTTAATAATATTATAATTTTTATAATAATTATTCTTTATTATAATCTAGAGAATTATAATTCTAGATATTTTTATATTAAAAGATAAGATAATAAGAAAGTTAAAGATAAGCTCTTTACTATTATTTTATTATTTATATAATTATAATACTTTTTAAAAATATATAAATATATTAAGAAGTTCTAAAGAGATATAAAATAATAGAAAAGATTTATTATATACTATATATTACGATAGCGTATTTTAAAGATATATCTTAGATTAATAAAAAAGATATAGAGATTTTTTAAATTAAATAACTTATATAAAAATTCGCTAAATAATATTATTAAGAAATCGAGCTTTATAAATATTTTAAGAGAAGTTATATTAAAATTCGCTAATACTAAATTATTTAAAAGATTAGATTTAAATCTACTTAAAGATAATAAGAAAATCTCGCGAGTTATTAAAAAATAATTAATATATAAAATAATTAAATAGAAAGAAATCGATTTAATAAATAATAATTAAGACTTAGATCTCTCTAAGCTCGAAGTATAAATACTTCACATCTCGATAAGTAAAGAGAATAGATAAAAAAGATTAAACTTTAATATATCGTCTATAGCTTTATTATAGCGAATAAAAAAAGAGATAACTTATAAAGAGAATAAGTATTTATAAATTAATAAAGTTATATTAAATAAGAAGAAAAAATATAAAGAATATATAGCGTAGTAAATAGAATAGAAAAGATTAGTCTCTTTATCTACTAAGCGAATTAAATAAGAATTAATAGAGAATTAAGTATCGCTATAGCGCTTAGAATTCTAATTATTTAAAAATCTATATCTTAGAGATTATAAATATTATTAATATTATAATAAGATATTACGATAAATCTTAAATCGATAACTTTTATTAAATATCTAGAGATATTAAATTTAATTCGAATTAAATACTCTAAAGATATTATTATAATCGACGATATTATTTAATTTAAATACGCTATAAATACTAATATTATTAGCGAGACTAGCTAATCTAGAATTTTTATAAATATTATTATAATTAATAATACTATCTAGCTTAAATAATTTCGAAAATCTTTCTAATATATATTTAATTAATTAAATTAAACTTTTAATAGATATTATTATTATTAATAATATTATTTAACTTAAATAATCTAGAAAATCTATCTTATATATAGTCTCTTAAATTTTTAAATATATATTATTAAATTAATAGCTTATAGTCGCTTTAAAATCTAATTAACTTAAATAAATATTATCTTAACTTATTAAACGCGAAGTTTATTATATTTAATTGCTAAACTAATAGAAAGAGTTAAATATAGATAAAGTCTATTTAATAGACTAAATCGTACTTATAATACAAACCTAACGGAAATCATACGGAAATTTACTTTTTAGATTTGCAGATGCATATAAGTCGCTCTTATTATTTTTAATTTTTTAATAGATTCGATAGAGATAGATTTACTAGTCTTCTTCTTCTTCTTAAATTTCTTAATATAATTTTTATTCTTTTTAATTTACTTAGCGAAGATCTAATTAAGATTAAATAATTAATAAGTTCTATTATAATAAAGACTATAGTCGTTACACTTAGATCTAAAGATAGCTTTATTATTATTATTATTATAATCATTATTATTATTCTTCTTATTCTTATTATTTATAAATATAACTTTATTATTAAAGTTATTAATACTAGTTAATTTCTAATAATATTCTTTATTAAGAAGTTATTTAATAATATAATTAAAATCTAATTTTAATAGTCTTTCGTTAACGTCTTTATCTCGACTATTTAAAATAATTTTTATAAATAATTTATAAGAGAAGAAAAGTCTATAAAGAAAGAATATTATAATCTTTTATATATATTAATAATCTAACTTAATAAGTTTTATTTTAATCTTTTTAATTATCTTAATATATTTAATAATTTCTTTATAATTAGCTAAATTTATATAGCTAATAATTCTTTATAATACTTTATAAGAGATATATTCTTTAAATTTATATATATCTTTAAGTATTTTAATTATATTATATATATTATAAATATTTATAATATAGATATAATTATCTAATTTAAGAGATATATAAATATTATCTTTAATTTATAAATTAGCGAACTTTTATTTATTATACTCTTTATTTTTTTTCTAATTAATCTAATATTTTAATAAGAATTAAATATATTCTAGCTATTTAATAATAATTATATATTATTTAATATTAGTAATTCTAATTAAATACTCTCTTAAATATAAAAATATTAATTATTAATAAGAATATAGTAAATTTAAAGATCTTCTTAAGTCGTAATTATTTAGACTTTATCTAATTTATTTTCTAGATTTATAGATTATATAATTTTTATAACTTCTCTAATATAGATATAATAGACTATTAATCTTTATTATCTTATTATTCTAATTTACCTATTATAACTAGAAGAACGTATATATATATTTTCTTTTAAAATTTAATATAATTAAAATATTAATATATTATCAGCATTAATCGAAGGCTTATAATCTCTTAATATAATATAATAATAATAATAATAGAAAGCGTATAGATTTAATAATAGAGTTATTAACTATTATATAGCTAATAAAAAATAAAATACTATTATCTATAGTTAGCTATATGAAAGGAATAATAATAAAATATATATGAAAGGATATAGAAGGGACGCATATATAGAATATGGAAGGAACTAGATACGCTGACATGCTCTAGTTGATGATACCACATTTTCCAGTATCACCATCGGTTGCTAAGGAAGTTCTTGTCTCCTTTGCCCCAATGACCCTTCCAGTTCACGCAAGGCCTGCGATCCTTCTATTTCACTTAAGTATAGCGGAATCTCTGCTCCATGGATTTCGGGCACATATCCGACCCAAGTATCGTTATCATCACGCATTACTGTCGTTACTTCGTCCATGGCAGTAGGATTTGATTCACGTTTTGGATCTGTGCGCTGCTTGCGCTGTCCAAATCGATATGCCAGAACAATCATGCTAGCGAAGACGGTCACGCCGACGGGTACGCCTACACCAATGCCCACTTTGGCCAAGGTGGGAAGACCCGGGGATGCAGGTGTAGAGCTGTTGCTGGATCCTGAGCTCGCTGTCGTGGAATTAGTATCTGAAGGAGATTTCGATACAGAAGATGTGGTCACAGAAGTCGTGGCGGTAGAGCTTGTTGCGGACGGATTCTGAACGGCTGACCTCGAGCTTGAAGTTTTTGATGTAGAGCTTGCAAACAAGTTCATGGGAATAGGTGTCGTCGATGAGTTAGCAATCGCATTGTCGATCTCTACCCCTGTGGCTAAAGTCGTGGGAGCAAAGCTCGCAGATGGGGAACTCGGCGTACTGGCTGCTGCAGCCGGGACATTGGAGAGCGCGAGTGTGCCACATGCCTTGCAAGTATCTGATTCAGGGTTGGCCGTGTGGCATTGTGAGAAAGCGGCCTCGCAAATGAAGTTGGGCAAGGTGCCTAAGTATTGTGCTATGTTCGAAGGGCCAGTACCATTGGAGCAGGTGCATGTATAACTAAGTGACGACTAATGACAAGAAGTTTATCAATTGACGCATAGATGGAGGCGTTCGATTTGCCGAAAACTTACACCAGTGCACGAATTGTATTTGGTCTGGGAAAGTCCACCACAAAGTGTCGGGCAATTGGCGGTCTGTGCTTGACACCACTGATCTTTGAGCTTTCGGTTAGCAATGCAGAGGGCAACGAAGCTTATGCGTCAGAAACCAGAGAACATACCCTTGGTGGTCAGATTAATCGAGTCGGGATCAAAGCTGCTCGTGTCCTGGGCTACGGCCTGCCCAATTAACGTGATTACAGTGAATAAAAAGAGCATCTTCTCTTGATACTAGAAGTGATTGACGCCAGAACAAAAAACACATTCCAAACACTCACAACGGGCAAGATAAGAGATGGAGAATGGCAGAAGGTATTTGAGGTTGTAGGCAAGGTTAGAATGAGACTGATACTCATCCTAATAGCAGCGCTTGTACGAAGTGGTCTTCGAGCATTGCGCCTACAAAAACCAGATTGCGCTAACAGTAGCACGGTTTCAGGAGGGTTTTCCCATGAGTAGCATTACAAGATGAGAGCGAACAATACGTGCGCGTACATTCCCTGCGGCAGTCTTAATCGGTGGCTTTTGGTAAGCGAATAGGGAGCATAAGAAAACAAGTCAGAACGGGCTGCATTACTGATGAGCGAGGATGGTGCCTAGGTATACCTGCATCACGAATGTCTGAGGCTCTTGCTTGTTCTCGTGCGTATAGCGAGCAGAGGGAACAGACATGATGCAGGCTAGAGGCGTCGATATTAGGACGACCTAGTCTCAGGCCTCTGATCTAACGATATTAAGGGTTCAAAAGGATTCCAAGCCCGGCCGCCGAAGCGTGAAGACTGCCATGCACAGTGTTGCGCCCAAAGCCATACGAGCCAATAAGTTCGAATAAGTAATAGCAACAGCTATAATAGCTATAATGTTTATAATATTTATAATATTTATATTTATATTTCAATCTTAAAATCGCGAAAGAAAGAAACGAAGTTAATCTCTCGAATTATTAATATAGTAAATATATAAGAGATAGTATAATAGAATATATAAGAGATAGTATTAAGATATATATACTCTAGAAAGATAGAAATTAGTAAGGAGATTTAGAAAACTGCTATTAGATTTATTAAAAATCTTTATTAAATAATTATATAATAATAATAAATAACGATAATATAAGCGAATTTCAAAGAATTTATATAATTATAAGCTAAATGAAATAGCTATATATATTTATATTGCGTATTAGAAAGAGTATTTAAAAGCAATATCATTTATATATCGATTTTTGCCTTTTGGTGGGGGATGCCAAAATCTTTTGTACCTCAGGCGTCCGATGATGGCATAAGGCTGTGGAACGGATTTCAGAACTCATAGCACGCTCTTATATAGGGTGAAGAAGGATATGATTTTAAACATAGGAATTAAAGAATACCACTCATCTCCGCTATTCTTTGAGAGCAGACATCGTTATGAATAGTCCATGCATCAATTCACTTGTGATCCACTCCCAGATCCAGTTCATCGCCGCGAAAACAACATCACCAGCCAACGCCCAGGTTTCGGCTCAAATGGCATTCCCCTGCTGCCACATCTCACACGCAACGTGAACCAACCCGGGCTCCCTAACCTCCACCGCACGTTCCATATCGTACATAGCGAACGTATCCACGGTCCCCAGCCCCCCTCCATTCTCCCACCCTTTCCGCAAAACCGGAACCGCCGGCGCCTTCGATCCATTCTGCTGCACCTTCGAATACGCTGACCGAGTCCCGGTCCCAGCTTTTGACGCCTGCGACCGCAATGAGCTGAACGAGACCGCAGTGCGGATGCTGGCGGCGAAGGGCTGTAGGGATTTCTCCGTGACTAGAAAGTGTAGGGAGGGGAGGTTGGTGGCGATGAGGGAGATGCCGGCTTCGAGCATTCCCCAGTAGAGAAGCGTTGTTAGTCCTTCTGAGGGTGGGAGCGGTGTTAGCCGGACGGGGTTTCGGGGGCCAAGGGGGAGGGAGATGTACCGTCGACGTCGGTAGGTTTTGCGAGGCCAGCGGCTTGGATTTGAAACCCGTAGACTATTCGGACTATTGAGGCTACGATAGACCTGCAATTTCGTCAGTTTGGGTGACGGTTGTCCGTTGGTTTGTAGTAACGCACATAGTGCCCAGTAACAGGACGCCGATGATCCCAATTCTTCGCTGCATCGTCATATGAAGTTGTAGAACCTGTAGACGATTAGCGAAATTGAAGTCTTGTATCATCACAGGGCGTAGGGTTGACAATTGGTATTGGCAGACATATCACCAAGAGATCTGTGATGAGATCGCTGACGAACAAGGCATCGGTATACTGAAAGCTGTCCAAACACCGAGATGCATCGATCAAAGGCCCCCACTCCGAGTCGATATACCTCCCACACTTGAAAAGCTGTATGAGGAAGAAAGCAATCGTCCAAGCTGAGGTGATCCAAATAGCGACCTTACTGACAATGTCGAACTTCGCAGATGCACCTTTGACGAAGATGCGACGGTAGAAAAATAGGACACTGAGCTTTATAAAGCCATAGGCAACAACTGAGATGAGAAAGAACACGAACTCAATCTAATCGCGGATGGATGAGTTGAGAGATGATAAGACTAAGGACTGAGGTGGAGCAAACCTTTTCTACCAGTTCTTGTGGGGGTGTGATTTGATACAGCTGGGCATCCTTGCTGGCGGCGTTGGGGTTTGGAGGGGTGGTGTGGGCTATGACATTCTTTGCGACACCTGCAAGGTGTTCATTAAGAGACGAGTCGAGGCTGAAGATAGGGACTCACCAACGAGCAGAGTGGTGCCTAGGCCAATAACGCAGAGCTCATTCGCAGAAAGTGAGCATTCGCCAATTCTTCCAGTGTTTACTATCTCACAAAGAGGAGACTCACCAGTGCTGGAACAATAAACGCATCATCAAGCCCAAGGCCAGCCCGCCTGTGAAGTCTGGACCAAAAGCGCAATACCACGCTTATCAGTCCTAGTGCTGGGAGAACGGTCGCGGCTGCAATAGTCTGTCCCCGCGTATTCCAATCAAACGATGTCCCATTTGTATAGCCCACTGGCACTTTCTCCGCACTCATGATGGCGTTGTCGTGATTTCAAGACTGTGTATGTTAATCCCACGGAGAGAATTCCCACAAAGATCTTCTGGATAAGTCCGAAAACTTTTTTCAAAGAAGGCCGACGCAGGATGATGGGGTCGAACGGAATGAAAGAGAACATGGAGAGACGACATGCTAAGTAGGGTTTTCCATTCCTCATTGCGGTATCCATCGGATGAATTGGCCCTGCAGGATTTTCAAGGCAGGGGCCATGTCAGTAGGTCACACTCCACCAGAGTCGTACAATGTCATGTCCCAGTCAGCGTCAGGCGGGATAGCACTAGGACCTAGGAATACCGGTAACTTGCTTTTCACGGGAAAGACCTTGGCGCAGGGCCCAAACCTCTCCCAATGACGCTGTCAAGGTCTTCTCGACCGGCATGAATTCGATTTCAGCGCTAGAGAGGTCCAGCACGTAAGTACAAGTGGGGTCTTGGCAACATCCATGATTTCGTTCTCAATGGTCCGCCGGAAAGGTGATTCTGGCAATAGCACTGAAAGGAATGCCAACATCCGATCCGGGAAGCAGGGTATGGTGACGCGCTTTGAGAAGGCTCCTTGCGTTACTGGCTTCAGGAGAGGGTGGCCGACGGTCATGAGACACTTTAGTCTGCTTGGCCGATAAGTAAAAGGACGGAATCATGCATATGCGAGTCACTGAGAACGAAAATGCATATGCACGACACGGACGAGGAAAATCAATCTGCGGGTTTCCGACGATTTTCGCTGTAGCATTAAATCAAGCATGGAGCTAAAGTTTCGTACGGCCGAAAAATCCACCTTCTTGACACGAAGGTACCCACCAATTGACGCCGATTTTACATCCTTCCGTGAACAAATAAGTGGTGAGCACCTATAAGAAGACAAACTTATCGGCCGAAGGCAGCCCGTCCCAGCGGAGCGGAACGGGCCTGGTCCGTCGACGATCTCAAGCTAAAAGCAGTATCAGACGCACTCTGTTTTTACAACTCGAGATTGTAAGTGATCAAGAGTGCCCTTGGAGGGGGAATCTTTAGCGGGCCAGTCTTGACCTTGATTGCAAACATGGTAAAGCTGCCTTTCTAGTTCAACAGTCGATGTATCAGGGAAGGCTTTGAAGGTGGAGGCGAGTCACCCAAAGCGGATCGCGGCCGTAGTGCTGGAATTGATCGATTCCCTACTAAAATTGTGAGAATCGGCTTTCCCTCTTCAATAGCTACCTAAAGCATAAGTCACCTGGACAGAAAATTTTGATACGCAGCAGAACTTTGGCTGCATCGAAAAAACCTTCCGCAGCCTTAACTAATAAAGCAGTCGGATCCATTTTCCGCAGAATAGCCTTAAGACCCAGCAACTTTGATCTGCATCGAAGAAATTCCCTCCATCGCCTCAAGTGTTGAAGCAGTCCGAGCGGTTTCCTGCAGCAATATCTCCATCCACTGCAGCATTGGCGTGCATCAAGGAAAATACCTCCGCCTTTGCATGTGTCCGGAGACTAACGTTTTGTCATGTCGATCTGCATGACCAGCTCGCAAAAAATGGGGAAGCCTTTCTGTGTACTGCAGCTAGCAGAAATCTCTCACACATACCGCCTGGGTTGTTAGTTCCTTGGTCTAGAAATGGCGGGAGCAGGATGCGAGCGTGCAGGTGCAGGCGATCATCGGACGTATAAGGCCAGGGCAGGGTTTTCAATTCTACAACAATGATCCCCACACCGCCTCCACGAACATCTACAGCACAAGACCCACGCGAACAAGCTTCGACGAATTTCACGTCGATTATCAAATCCCGGTATACCCACCCGGCGCGGAGATTGACAACCCATGCTGACTAGTTAGTGTTCTCATTCTCAGGCATCACACATACACAGGGTATATAGGTATGAGGTATCAAGTGGTTGGGCCGTCCCGACGCCGGGATAACACCTGAATAGAGGCCTGAACAGACGTATTCGTACCCCAGCGCCGAGAAAACTCCCATGCCTATGGCATAGACCTGGAGTGAAATGGTAGCTAGCTATATACATAGGTGTGGGTGGGTGGGATAAAAAGTATGCAATGGCTCTGAAAGAGACGAAATCGAATGAAGAGCCATTGACAGGTGCAAAACAGGTGGCTATATAGCTCGTACTGGACACCTATCCCCAACCCCTTGCCGGGGTACCAACAGGGGTACCAACAGGGCCATGATGTCATGTGACCCACTAACCCCCAGTCCCACTGTGGCGATTAAATCATGTGCAAGCCACCACCATGCGTTTCCTCACCTACACCTCCATCGTCGTATTCGGCCTTGTTGGCTTGGTATTGAGTTTGCCAGCATCGCTAGAGGCAAAAGGTGCTTCCGTCGAAGAAGACTTCGAGCCTCCAGTGCCTGGCTCTGATCTTCGAGCGTAGATACTCTGTATGTCATGAAAACAAGCTGACTTGGTTGTTTGAGGCTGACTCATTTGCACATTTGAAAGAGAGTGGAATGGCTGAAAAGTACTAGATCTACCATCATCTCAGAGGCTTGAATATCACATCAGCTCCATGATCTTCAATTGTCGACTTCTGAAGTTAAAGTGAGTGGTGCACAAGGAGCTTGTTCTCCTGCTTCATTCCGTTTCTCGCGGTCTTCATTCAGTGAGCATTCCAAGTCATGGTTAACTCACGTGTGAGCCTCTGTGATGAGTTAAGACACGAGTAGAATCCTAGTGACTACCCCAAGATCGATAATGCAACAGTAATGCAACAGTCAACAAATTACGAAGGACGAGTCTCAGCCTCAGATATGTGAGAAATGGATCCGAATTCTTGACGTGAGTGTTTGGACTCGAGAAAAGGCCACCTCAGCAGAACCTCAATTCCCGAAGCCCGGCAAAGCTCGCAGCTGCTTCATTGCTTTACAAGATGCGCACAGAAAGGGCTCACAGTCGGCAAGAAAACAATCATACACGAGCCCACCAAAAAGGCATGTCAACCTTCGGGAAGTGGAAGAAGGATCTGTGACTATGCCTGCAGATGTCGCTTGAGAGTTTTATTTTCACCGGGCGCTATATTGGTGCATTGGCACTAATTACAAGCGTCAATGAAACACCACAAAGGATCGAGCTTTTGCTGCATCCTTCACTATTTATTGCTTAAGGTACGGGATAAGGGCTGTGACTTCCATCTAGAAGAGATTTTTTGGCTTTAGCGCAAGGAAAGATTCCCACTAGTGACTGAGTCATTCCTTCCAAGATGTGCAATATAGAAATATTACATCTAATCTTGCAGATTTATTCGCGTTTGCAAGTGTCTACAACTCATCTATCTCAACTTCCGTGTCCCCACATCATTGCTTTTGATAGCTCTTGCCGTCAAGTTCGCCTCTCACGGAGTTCTCTGCCTTGAACAAGCTCCTCTTCTTCCCCACCCAGACCTCTTGACCCTTACCACACTCTCCGAAATCTACAAGACTCCCTGCATCTGCAAAACTTTATCCCGGCCTTCTCAAAGTTGAATCGATCTTTAGTCGCCATGTGTGAAGAATCTAAACCAGATTGTTCAGGCGCTTCGCACCCGACAACGCTTTTGGAAAGGAGAGTAAAAACCCTCCCATTTGCACCACCCTCCTGTCCTCCTTCGTCCACATCTCAACATCTGACCGATGCACAGCGACATGAGCTCAAAACATCTTCACCAGCGCAGTCAGAGCAGCTCAGCGACATCCTAAGACGGCATCTTTCACATCGGTTCGTCGTCCCAACGACCTCGGGCTTCACTGAGAGAATGAATCGGGCAAAGGCTAGGGCGAACGAATGGCCAGATTAGAGGACTATCGGACTGGGTTCCTGCGGCAGCGTTTTTGAGATCCCAGGAACGGAGTTCGCAGTCAAGAAAGGGAAAAACACTCATTGCCTATGGAATGATTTCTGTCTGGCGAACAAAGTTCACAACGCTGTTGCAGATACCCGAGACATGATTCAAGATGCGTTTCCGGAGAACACAATACCTAAGACTCCTTCTTGCAACTTCTTTCGCACACCAGGCTCGGATCTTTACTGGAAAGCGAACATCAACAAGTTCCCCGCGTCGCACAGAGAAATCGGCGCTGCCTTTCAAGTTGATCGGATTCACCCACTCCTATAGTCTGTACGAGAGGCCTTGATTAAGTAGTACTTTGACGACGAGATAAGAGAAGAGGCCAGAAATGACAAAGAAAATGAAGCATGCTTGATCCGCATCTACCTGGGCGAAAACGAGACTGGAAACGAAGATTACCACTCGCTGCGCAACTTTCCGATGCGGTTGAGCATGGTAAAGAAACTTGACCTGGACAAGACACTGCTCGCAGACGAGATGGCAATCGCATTAGCAATAATTCACTGGCAAGCTCAGGTCGACGCCATGGATGCAGAATTCGTGCTTAGGAAGTGCTCGAGCAACGCCGTTAGGAACGAGACGGCCATACGACCTTGTTGAGAAGCCGCACGAGGTGGATGTGCTCCCGCTCGAATTCAACAAGAGATCGATTAATGTCTGGGTTCTGGACTTCGACAAGTCGAGTCGCATCGAGCTCACGTCTAATGACGTAGACAAGTACCTGGTTCCCGCTCTCATCGGCAATGACCCCTACTATCCACGGCCGGACGTTGATACAGAATTGTGGACGCAGTTCAGCAAGACGTATCTCAAAGCCAGTCGGCTTGTTCTTCGGAACAAGCAAGTCAGCAGCCAGGCCATGGAGCTACCTGAGATATTCCTCGACAAGGTAGCTTCGAAGATCAAAGAGCACGAGGGTTGGGATCCGGAAGAGCACATTGTGTTCGGGTAATGATGGCATGAGACGACAAGGAAGTGGAGGCATTCAGTTCTCACGGGCAATGGAGAGAGACTCACAGGATGCTTTCTGCGCATTATGCGTCGGAGAGTCTGAATTACACTTTGCAGGGTTAGGAGAGGACGTTATGGGAAGTGGAGGTTTCTTTTCGTGTATTATACAGTGCTGCGAGAACGTCAATCAATTGCAGGATGGAGGGAGGACTTGCCGGGAAGCGGAGGCTTCTTGTTATATATTATACTGTGCTGCAACAAGGGCAACCCTCGCTGATTTGACTCTTGAATCATGTGCCTGAGCCCCCGAGCAGCGTATTCAATCCTTGACTTCCCCATCGGTGCATAACTGGCTACCCCAAACATAAACACTGCAATGCCGGGGCGGTGACCGGAGTATGTGTCGCTGGAGGTCAAATCATCTGTTCAAGCTGACATCTATATTGGGTGATCCTTGGACCTCAAGTCACGACTGCCGCCACGATGATGCGTAAATTTTACGAAATCCTCAGTTTTGGAGGGGACTTTGAGCGAGAAAAGTCGAAACTAATGTATCATAGATTGAAAGACGCCGAGGACCACGTTAAAGGAACGGCTGATATTGGGCAGTTAGTATAACCTCAATAGGTCTTACTGACACAAGAACCTATCTCTTCCAGACTTTGCTGCGCAAAGACAAAGCGGGTGTTGAAGAAATACTTGATACAGTACTGTTCTTGCACTAAATCACGTGATCCCTGGCGCTGCCCCAAGCCTCATGATCAACCTTGTCGCTGACACTTACCCTCTTCGGCGTCTCAGATGGTCAATTAGCAGACGACTTAATATGAGAGAGCCGTCATTTGCGCGCGGGTACGTATTGAGGTCAGCCATCTTCGCTCCCTGCAAAAGCACACCGAGAGAACTCTACAACAAGCCACTTCAAGGGCGCACAGGCATTTGGTGACACACATCGGGAAATCGGATCCGAGTCTTATTGTTCGATAAGCTTTCGTCCTGTTTCCGGCAGATCTCGGATTGGTTTGGTTCTCCTACAACGACACCAACATGGCGGAGCTGTTGCATGCCAAGATGGGTGGTGATACGATTGATGTTCCTGTTCCCAATCTACCTGTTGGCACGGCCGGCGGCTGGGAGCGCGTAACGTTGCTGAAGGACGAGGCGTATAATGATGGAGAAGCTAATCGTTACCACGCGCTGGGCGGTTGGCTGATCTTGGTTGGGTACATGGTAGATGAGAATGGCGGATTGTGTCGACGGAGTGAGGAAATTCGTGAATTCTCGATTCTGAGAAAGGGTTACGGTTTGTGGAACAAGAACGAGACGGAAAGGAGATGTTGATCCCTTGTTTGTACTTACTCAAAGAAAGTAGACTTCGTCATGGTGCCCATATAGAACGAATACGCAAATTCGATCTAGGCTAAGGGCGCTGATGATAGAATTAAATAGGTGTTGGTCTAGTGAAAGGGTTCACATTCCCAAAACGGAACAAAGCCGGCCCCTAGAATTAATCAGAATGGGACCCGAAGGGACAGACCCCGATTCACACTGCACGAGCTTGTTGGAGCCGCAATGCAGTTGCGTTACAAGTGTTTCATCAAGCTGGCATCTATTCTCTCACTAATGCGGGAAGGAGCGACAGTGGTTGCGCCTTCAAACAACCAACACTCGAATTGATACCTCGAATAGTTCTGCTCCCGTATGCAATCACACATTCTCATCTCCATGACGCTCCCCCGAGCTACCTCTCTCGCCGATGTCAACAGAGCTACGAATCTTGTCTACCGTCACCTTCTTCTGGTCCAAATGCCCGTGAGTGTTCAGAGCGCAGTGACTACCGCAGTCAGTAAGCGCTCGCTCTCCGGATTGAGGGATAGGAAAGCTTACGAGTTATAATCGTAATCCTTTTCATCCCAGGACTTCAAGGTGTCTGTATTCTCTGAACCAGATTGCACCCCCAATGAATTCGAACCACTCTCCACGGCTGTTTTTCCTGACTTCTTACCCGACGAACCGGAGCCACTTCCCACTGCGGTCGTAGAGCCTTCCGGTGATTTTGGCTCCTCCGCCCCAGTGATGGTTCGGATGGCAACGCTGCGCAGATTTCGCATGAAACCTCTCGTGGACGTTCCTGCGAAGAGTGGTCGCAATAGAGGCAAGCATGCGCCCACAATACCAAGAGCCGACTCCACAAACGTCCAAACCACAGCTGGTGTCTCGTACCATGTTATGTCGAAGTCTCCTCCGTCGGCCAAGGCTATGATGTGGTAGAAGACAATGAGCTTTGCAATCCCGGAAAGCACCGTCAGAATCCCAAGAAGGAAGATAGCGGAGACACCGATTTTGTGCCTTGCCGGCATTTGGAGTGCCCAGATGCAAGGGATCGGCAGTGAAAGAATGATTATATCAGTGAGCACGTCCGTCCACGCCTGTGCTAGGTACATCGTGTTCGTTTGAATGCACGAATTAGCCTGGGCTCCGGAGGCCTCCCAATTATACCATATTGGATAGCATTGAAGTAAGTTCGCAAAGAAGAACGCAACGGACCAGACCCCAATCATACTGATCATTGTCCACACCGCCGTATTGAAGGTATCGCCTCGAAAGACTCGTTTGTAGAACAGCAGCACCGATAATTTCGTCAGGCCGAAAGTCAACGTGGTACTCAGCTGCTGCGCAAAGTTGATTTCCAAGAACACTACGTCGCGATGAGTCCAGACTGCGTTGCCTTGTGCGTCCAGTTCGACGTGTCTTGCAAGGTCTCCGTCTGCAGCTCCAACATAAATGCATACAGCGGAAGCGATGGTGAAAAGCTGCATCGGGGTCATTCATTGGCTTCTGACCGAGGTCAATTCACGCAGGGACGTAACAACAGACTGACCATGGCTAACACAATTGTGTAATCATCCCAGCCAAGCCCCACCTTCTTCAAACGCCTGGCACAGAAACGCAGCACGATAGCTAGCAAGGCCAGCACGGTCAAGAAGGTCGTCACACCAACTGATTGGCCTGGAGATTGTATCATGGTGACAGGTTTTTAACGACGATTTCTGCAGGCAGAAGCAGATCAGAGACTACCAACTACCAAATTCTTTTGAAATCAATCAACAACGGTATTGGGCACTCGTTGAAAGAATTTGGTCTATCCCAAGATAAGTTTTGGGTATGAAGTAACTACTCAAGAATGAAAATGCGGAGAAAAATGGCTAAATGGTACAGGACCCTCTTTCTTTGGTGCCCGCAGTGGCATCCTAAATTTGGATAGAACTCTATTACGTCCTCTTAACCAGGGCCAATGCCAGCAGAAGCAACCATTTTCCTGTGAATTTACGCTTCACCTGCGCAAGAGTATGCGGGTCTCCTTAGCCTGGAGAGGCTCTGAGAGACCAATTGCGAAACGCGGTCCAACCAGTTCGAGCTGTTTCGGCTAGGAACCATGGATCTTCCCGTCCGATTTCCGAACGAGTATGTCTCCAGCGCATGACGATGATCCACAGTCTTACCGCGCTTATTTTTGGTGCACTCAATTTATTCAAGGTCAGAATTATCCTTTTTACTCTTTCATTTCTTTTGAAGACGCCAAGTCGATTTGTGGCTGGACGGGCTTTCGCAGACCTGCAGCAAAGATCGTCAACCTCGCAGCTTCTTTCCCTCCGCATTTCGCCATGCATGATCTTAGTCTTCAATGGTGCCATTATGAAACGCGACGGAAGCACCAGAAACGTTGATTTGTTTCAGCCAATGACGGATGAGCGACTAGGGATATAACCGACAGGCGCTCCACTTATACGCGCTCAGCTCAACAACCATCGAACTCGTGCGACTCCACCTTCTCCACATCGTGATCGATATCGTTCTAAATCACCCGAAGAACCAATTGGAAGGTTGGAACTATGCAAGCCTCGAGTGGGGGCCTCATCTAGTGAAGCCACCGTAGTTTTTGATAGGTGGTTGCTTGTATGCACTTTCTCCGCAGTGATGGAATTCGGCCTGGCGAGGGTCTGCTAATCGTCATGTCGTCGAATATAACGCTCAATGCATCATTGTGCATCGGAGAACTTGAGTCATACATCTCCCCAAGAGCAGGTTTCATTTTGTCATACAGCCAGCTCAATAAGTCTTTGCTGCCAAGAGGATTTGGAAATGCCACAGCGCACTACCGCTGGCTACGAACGTCGAGCCCTGCCCTGTCATAGCACTTGCGCACCGTGTGAAAATTAGTGCAGCGTCGACCGGTCTATATTGGTATTCATTCCGCATACGAAATCGGTCGTGCACATGCGGCCCTCGTTGCCGTGTTACTATTCATGTTTGCCCAGGGCCTCAATGCCAAGATCCTGTAAATATTACCGCGCCCCCGAAAGAACTTGGTGCTGTTTCTCATCGACTCTGACGGTCCTCAATGTCGCATGGAAGGTCCCTGACGCATTTCCTGCCGTGTTCCTGAGTTGGATAAACCCGATCTTCTTCACCGAGAAGCCTGATTTATTGCCGCAGTACCGCACGAATGACGCGCGCCGATGGAAAACGGGGACACATGCCTAGGAGAATATGAAGTGTAGATACCGAGAGGATCCGATTGCTGCACAACGTTCCGTGATAACGCCAAGGTGCTACTTCATGCATTAGCCTTGGCAGTGGTCAAAACCCTCTGCACGATCGTTCAACGTGCCGCATACACCAAACACGGCACGCTCTTGGCAATAACGCCGTGCATCGGAGAAAGCGTTTAGTGCGTTTCAAATCGATGCCAATGACTGATCGATTCTTGAAAGGAATAGACTAGAACTACTCACCCCACTCAAACATCGTTCCCGAGCCGGCAGATCAGCCTCCTGAGATATCCTTTGGATATCAGCTACTGTGTACCTGCATCGCCCCCTCTTCTCGTTCTTGCCGCCCGACTTATTATTCATTGTTCGAATAACTCTCGGTTTAACTATTGCACCATCCACGTAAACATTCCGCCAATGAGATGAAATGGCGCACTTAGCTCTAATTCTGGTTTTCTCTATAAAACATCACGGCATGCCCAACTTTGACACGCCCTCCCCAACAGAGCTACTAGTCTCCCAGAAGCCCTCATCATTTGAAACCTGCCCTCAAACCCATCATTCCAAGATCTACGATAATGCGCGCCACAACTCTCATGTCCGCCCTCCTCCTCCTCCTTATCTCACCTGCCTTCGCAGCTCCCCTTGTCAAACGTCAGGGTAAATCTCGTTCTCCTCTTTTGACCAACCCTGAATCAACCTGTCATTTCGGAGCAATTACTAACCTCACCCAGGGGGGGTAAGCGCCATTTTGGATGCTGCGCAGCAGCCCGATACCGAGGCTTGCACCAACGGACGTCGGAGCTTGATACCGTTCTGGCCCCGACAGTACAAAGCCGTCAATGACTGCAGCTTCGAGATTGGCTCCGGTTCCGCCGCCGGTGCAACATGGAGGTTCGATGAAGGGTAGGGGGTTTAGCGATTTTGGCTGAGGAATGGCCCAATCTGCTCGGAACTCCCAACAGCGCGAGATGTCGTGCGAGCCGGGCCGGTTGAGGGATACTCGAGTTCTCTGCGTGGTTGACCGCTGCGTCGTATCCATCAGACACGACACCTTTCCTTTGACGACAGAGGTGGGGTTGATGTGGCCTTGGTACATTTCTTCTTCGTGCTCGGTCTTGAGATTTGTGGTGATGGGACGGTTTTGTGCATGTCACCACCACCTTTTAAGACGAGCTAGTATAGTAATGACTTTCTTGGAGATGGTGATTCAAAACCTATGAAGCATGAACTGAACAGTGCCCAACTGTGACCTGTGGTGACGGCTGGTTGAGCAAAGCCTTTTATAAGAACTGAACTGAACTGTACGGCAGGTAAGTGCTCGACACGTGTGGGACAAGGAAAATTTGAGACTCGCGACGTTTTGCGGTAGGTAGTATGGCCCGCGACTCGTGGGGTGCTTGACACGGGGTTGGTCAACAGTGGGTTTCGGTAACAAAATACGCGCTACCTGCTAGGCATTCATGCTGTAAATCGCAGGGAAATAAGTTGTACAACATACGCGCTTCAGAAGTCTTGTGCACGAATATCTTGCAGGGGGCCATGTTCCAATGTAAAATAATGTTCGCTTATCTACACAAAAAGCTCGTTCTTCCCCTGACGAAATATTCGAACCCCGGCAGCACCAAATTCATGCAGCAAGTAACCCGCATTTTATCATATGACTCGCCAAACCCTCGCGGCCAATTAATCTTTACACTTCAGAAAGCCCTGATATATTTTCCGCTCATCCCAGCCTTAGCAAAACCACCATCCCCTAACCCTCCCCTTTCCCCTTCCCCATCTCCATCCCACCCACCACCACCACTCCTACCAAGCCCCCCTCTCCCCCTCCAGGATAACTCACCTCACCCCAACCCACCCCTAATCGCCCTCAACTTCCCCTCAATCTCTTCCCCCACCTGGTTCAGATCCGTGATCAAAAGCGCCAAGTCGTTCTCATCGCCGCCTCTGCGGAGGAGGTTGTAGATGAAGGCGGCGACGATGGCGATTTCGACGTCGTGTTGCGCGATGGGGCGTTGGGGTTGGTTCGCCTGGGAGGAGAGAAGGGGGGGTTTAGTGGGTTGGGGCGGAGCCGGATATTGGAAATAGGGGAAGGGGGGGGCTACTCACGAGTGCGGAGATGGTTTGGCGGAGGCTGGAGATGAGATCTGGGTCTTTGGCCGAGCGCTGTGATGGGATTGTGACGGGGAAGGGTTCGGGGGATAAGGGCATGGTGGGTGAAGAAAGGTTTTGGTTCGGTTTGATGATCAGAGGAAGTTTTTAGACCATGAGGCATTCACGTTTGAGCAGGGAGTAGACGATGATGTTTGAAGAGCTTCTCTGATCGCAAACGCAGATATCACCTGATGAGTGCACGTGGCAGTGAAACCGGGCAACTGAAACGGAAGTCGATGAGATCGATCTGACCTACTGAATCAGGATGCGCTGGCCGAGATCTGTATCTGGTGCCAGCTGCTAACACTCCAATCTGCAGTTGCCAAATCTTGGAAAACTTCACACACGTGCCGCGAATTCTTTGTTTGCATTTGGATTCTGCGAAGAGCGCACTTTCCAGATCAGATTTTTACCACCTACCAGAAAAGACGGCGAGCCGATCTCTTCCTCTCCCCTTTCCACCACTACCGCTCTGAAGCTTCTCGCGCTAGAAAAGCGACAATGTCATCCTGACCCTGCGGTTCGCTGATCCAACATCGCCCATCCCGATACTCCTTCCACTCAACCTCCCGTCCCGACCCCTTCAGCGCAGCGCAAGCCTGCCGCTATCCAACCACCTCATCCTCCACCGAACGGCAGAGCAACACAGACGCATCCACAAACGGGTCAGCCCACACATGAGACGTCGGGCCGTCTTCAAAACCGATCGTCCACTCGGACAATCCCTCCAACCCCGCCCGCATGGCAGGCTGCATCGATGCTTTCGTACCGATCTCTTCGATCTGCGCCCGGAAAGGCATCCACCCGCTCCAGGCCGCCTAGCTTGCACTGCCCCTTCAGCATGGTGATTGAACCCGTCGCGCACACTTGGCCGATACCCGTTAAGACAATGCGGCTTGCGTCGCCGTTGAGGCGTTTGGTCTCATCATGGATTACACTCAGCAAAAAGCCCACATCCGCCTGCAACTCCTCTCTCGTGCTCGGGTCCGTGAGCGAGTATATATCGTCCAATTCTAATGAGCAGCGCTCGTGAGACGAGGGGAAGGCACATTTGTAACCTGGTGAGAGCTCCTGGAGAGTCTTTCCGGCCGAGGTTTGTCCGTCCAAGAGATCTTCTCTGGTGTTTTGAGGTGGGTGGACCGTTATTCTTTCTCTCTGGATAATCTTGCCGCAATGAACTTCAGACTCAGGCCGATGGTCTAGGGCCGTTTAGCGGACTACTGCTCCGGACCGGTCTACTCAACCAGTAGTCTAGACCGGCTTGATCATTTCATTAATGGTCCTAGAGCGGCTCAGGTGTGTGACAGGACCGGTCTGAACTACTAATTTACGATTTCAAATCTCCTCTTAATGTTGTTACTCATCTACGTTTTTATAGAGCGTTTCAAGTGAAGATGAAGATCCAAGTCAGGTTCTCGGTAAGAGAATATCCGCTGAGCTCTTCCAAGCGGCGTAGAGTACCCACCACTTTCATATCAGCTTTCTAGACTACCGGTCTGGATGGGTCTAAACTGATCCGGACCGGTTCAGTATCTGGACAGACTACCTTACGGACCATGTGTATACCTACCTTCAATTCAACCCTCTAGACCGGGTATTCCGGACCATCGGGCGCCTTGAAAGGAAGCAACGATATAGACATATTCTGTTACGCCAAAAGACTGGGGATCTACAATAGTAGGCTATGTGACGCAGAGTGCAAAAGCGATTACCGTATCACTCCCACCCGTCGACGTCCAAGAGTCAGAATCGCCACGAACATGCCACCCAGGATGAAAGAAAACTTCACCGTTGCCGGCTCCATCCCTCCCAGAAGCTCGCTCTCAATCTTCCGACGCCACGTCTCCCAGGTCGATCGGCTGCTCTCGGACCGGATAGACACGTCGATACAGACGACCGACATCCTCATCGCTCCGTCCCGGCCACATATAAGATACCGATCGGTCGACCGATGGTATACGCTGCCATGGAAAGGCCAACTTCGGCGATCCACCGTCGCGAGTCGGTCCTGGCCGAGACTCGAGCTCGGCAAGAGACCAGCCCTGGTTTCAGCGCAACGCTGTAACATAGTGGGGAAGACCAGCGTAATGATCTCCGGGTCTCAGTTCCCTTGGTTTCCGCGAGGGTTTCTCTTCATTGGTCTGCTGTAGCTCGTGGGTGTGTTGAGATTGCGAAGCTGAGGTTGACCACGCCTGCGCACGGAAAGGCTTGAATGCCCCCTTTTTGGATCCGTGTCGTGAAGGTTCAGGAGGGGGGTGGCCCTAAGCGAAAATTTCCTTTGGGATCGTCCGGGATAGAGTCCGAAGCTCTTCGACGTGGAATACCGGTCACGTGGTTCCCGTCTAAACGTAGGTAGGCTCCTCAGACTAGATCTCCCATCTCCTACGTCGACTTGAAGCTCGATGCGCCTGAGAGAATGAGCGAAACCAGTAAGCCCTTCCCGTTCATTCATCACTGATATTCGAATCTTTTCGAGTTTGACTAACCCCCTTTTCCACCTTCCCAGGCGACTCCTCCCTCGACCCATCCTCTCTTTTCAGTTTTCCCGCACCCCACACAGCCCGAAGGCAGCGACACTGCCCATTCTCATCCCACAGCTCCATGCATTTCCAGCACAACCCGGCCCCGCAGATACAATCCACCCTTTCGCAGCCGCCGGTCTTCTCGATCAGATTCCTGCACCGCGGGCACTTCCTGATATCCGGGTTGAGATTCCAGGTCCGGAATTCCGCCGTCCCCACGCGCTGGTACATCAGGCAGGTCGTGCCGCTGTGGGAAGGGGCCCGGCAGGTCGTGCAGATGGGCGTGGCGCACTTGAAGCAAGTTATCACGGAGCCGTCGGTGGAAGTGCGATAGGTTTGGTTGCATGAAAAAGCCGGGCATTCTTGGATCGTTTCGATCGTTTGGAGGTAGATTGCGAAGGACTTTTCGAGGAGTCGTTCGAAAGTTTCGGACTGGAGAGCGAGTTTGAGTTCGGGAAGCAGGAAGGTCCGTGAACACTTTCCTGAATTGCCGAGACACCGAATCGGGATTCCTTCTTTGCGGGCGGAAACGCATTGGACAGCGAAACAGGCTCGACAGTACCGATGGCCGCAAGCGGTAACGTAGGCGTCTTCGGCCTCGGTCAGACAGACGGCACACTCGGGCACTGCAGGATCCTCCTCGACTCTCAACCTCGCCAGGTGGTCTCGCAGAAGGTGGCGTTTGATATCCGTCATACACAGCGGATTGGCAGACGCTTCGTACTTGATCTCAACGGGGGCTAGTCTCACATCGATCTTGGTTCGCGGGAGACACTTCGAATACCTCTCAAACTTGCGCCCGATGCGTGCAGCGAAACCCGGATCCTTGACCTGAACGTGCGCGACGACGGGACCCGCGTCTGGGCCGGTGGTGACGTGTACGCACGACAAGCCCACCGGTTCTCGGAAGAAAGCAAACATGTATATCGCGAGATCGCCGGCGGTGCGGTTTGGCACGTTGCAGGAAAGTAGGATCGCGCTGTAGTCGGAGGGGTGCTTGATGCTCAGGACGCTCGCTCCGGGCCCGAAATCGACGAGGACTCCTCTGAGGATGCGGGACTCCACCTGGCCCTCTGAGATGTCGGAAGTCATTGCTGGTCTTGGTGTTGTGGTGCTGTTCAACGATGCGGACGGGAGGTTTTGTGGCATTCGAGTATTGAGGTCGATCTTCGAGGGTGATAGGGTCATCGGGGATGGGGTTGATTGAGGTTTGGAAGAGGTTTGGAAGGTATTGCAGTGGAAGGTGATGGCAAGTGACACATCCATCCAGACCCCAAGGAACTAGTTTATGGTAGCCGAGGCGTATAGGCAGAAATTATCAAGGACAAAGACGTATATGTATAATGAAAAATGCTATGTGTCAAACGCAAGCACGGAAAGCGACAGCTGAGGATTGAGAGCTAATAGGACTGCAAAGGTGGGTGATCGCTGTCCAAAGTGACGGCGAACATACCGCCATCTCCAGCCAATCGTAGCCATTTTTGACGGAATGAATGTATCACGACACTACTTCCCCGCTCGCCAAGCCTCCTCCATAACACTTTCCACTGTCGGCTTCTGTGTTACGACTGACCCCTCACCCAAGACTATGAACGACGACCGAGTGCATACGCTATATAACACAGATGGTGACTAAAAAAAGGATCAGTTTCACAAATAGAATAATCGCAATGGAGAGAAGAGAACGAGACTGTCCCCTATTCTATACTCAAATCGCTCATGCCCCCGTTCATACCATCATGGGGCGAGACAGCGTTGAGTCAAGAAGGCAAAGGGATTGTCTTCGGGATGGGGAAGCTGTGTTTGTGTCCCAGCGGGCTTAACGGCCGGCTGGCTGTAGTGCTTTAATTGGGTAAGGAGCCGCAAATTCTACGAGGCCAGAGCTGCGTGGCGAGCAGCTGGTCCGGCGAAACGAGATTCTGCTCGATAAAGGGCTGCTGTATCCTCCAAGCTCATTCTCTCCTCGCCGGTTCCACAAGCCGCTCACACCCGTCGTCTCGGACCCCAGCACGAGATCGAGAGCCCCTGGCGTCCCTGCTTCACCCTTGAGCCGTGGCATAGTTAGACGCTCGAGGGCTTTTCGAAAGTAGAATTCACAGGTTTACTCAGATGATGGTGTCGAAAACGCGGGGGGCGGGGTTGGGGGGGGGTGGAAGCAGCGCATCTGATATAGCCTGAATGACTTAGGAGACCGTGTCGGAATAGGTGGATTCTTGTTTATACAGTGAGCTCACTACTCATAAAGAGTCCCATGCACCTCCTGCATATGCGCGTAGCATTTCACCCCCTGGTCAAACGTCTCCAAACAAACCCAACAGATATGCGTTTTGCAATTCCTGCATTCCATATGATTGCAGCCGTAGGATTTCTCGATCGGCACTTTGCACACGGGACAATCCTTGACGTCGTTCTCCCGCTTCCAAATCCGAAACTCCTCGTTCCCTTCCGTCCCGATGCGCTTGTAGGCTTCACACGTCAGACCGTCATGACTGGTGATCTGACAGGTGGTGCAGATGGGGGTCAGGCAGGCGGGACAGGTGAAGGTGACGCCGTCGGGGGAGATGCGGTAGATCTGTTGGCAGTCCGGGGTGGGACAGTATTGGAAGCTTTGGGGATTGGTCCGTACGTGTGTGGTGAATGAGTCTTCGAGCAATTGTTCGAAAGCTTCGGCGGGTAGTGCGTTCTTGATTTCGGGCATCTCGAACACTCGTAAACAGTTTCCCGAATCACCGAAACAGCGCACTGGCAGGTCTCCCGCGCCAGCTGAGGAACACTGACTGGCAAAGCAGGTTCCACAGTAGACATGGCCGCAGGGCGTACGATAGGCATCTTCTGCTTCCGTCCAACATACCGCACAGTCAGACTGGTCGATATCCTTGTCAAAGGCCAAATCCTCGAGATCACTCGCGACGTCTGGGTCGAGGAGCGCCCGTGCTGTCTCCAAATCACGAGCCGAGCCAGTGATAGTAATGATCTGCGGTCGTTGCCGGATATCAAGACTGGCCTTTTGCTTGCCGAGTGTCGCTACAATGCGGCGAAAACCCCCGTGCAGCGCTTTCTTGAGGTCTTCGGCGCTCAACGAAATGTAGTGGGTCATCTCCGTGAGGTTATTCAGCTTTTCAATCAGCGCGCTTCGGATATGTTCTTTGCTGCCAGCCGATCCGTAAAGAGAAAGACGATGCTTCCTCATGTCCCTGTAGATATACCCTTGATGGGTGTGACTCAATTCTCTGAGGTACGCCAGGCCCCCAGGCTGGGTAAAAAGGTCATCCCATATCCCGAAATCTCCATTCATTGCCACATCACCAGCCAGAATCTTCTCGAAGGCAGTCTTTGCTTTTGCAACGGCCTTTGCATCCCCTCCGTACAATCGAAGCGCTATGAGCTTCTGCGTGGGGTCTACGGGCAGATAGGCTTTGATATGCACATGTCCAGCGTCCCAGATTTGAGATTTGAGGTGGTCAACGTCTCCTCGAATCGCACTGCACATAGCTTTTGGGACATTGAATCTGACAGATATCAGGGGATGAATGAAGAGTCTGGAATTGGCCAGTTGGGGCATTTTCTGCCCACTCAATTGATTGACAGCTTTCCGCGCATGTTCTGCTGTCTGGAAACGTGCGATCGCTTTTACCTGCGTAGCGCTCATGATAGAAGTAGGCTCCCAGGCCGCCAAAGGGCCGACACTATTGAGTAGAGCTTTGACAGAATCTTCAGCTTCGTGTGATGACGTCGAATACGAAACTTTGCCCATGACCACGTTCACCGGTGTAAGATGGCCGGGTATGTGTCGTTCGATCATAGGCTGTGACGTGGAGGCGTCTAGATTTCCAAGTTGCACAGAGATAATGGTAGTTTCACGATGTCGAAAGTTATGTTCGGGGATTTGGAGAGTGGCCTGGATCTTGCGTCCTGCAATTCTAAAATCTCTGCCCGCAACGAAATTTTCAGCAGCTCTAGCTTTGCCGGTGTTGTTGTAGTGCAGCCAAGCGGTTCGCGAAGGCTTGTACCAGGTGCAGCTTACAGTGCTCATCTGGAGCCGGTTCGCGGATGACTCAGATTTGATCCCAACCTGCAGTATACTGACAGAGATTTCAGAGGTACGATTTTCCTCGACACCGCCGTCGGCCTTCATTTTCAGTCTCTGTGCAAATCCTGGGTCCTTGAGTCTAACACTGGCAACAGTCGAAGGAGGTTTGGTCACAGTCTTTACACGTATGCATGAGGGAGGGACAGTCTCTCCAAGCGCAGCCATGAAGCCTTGAAAAAATTCTGCGTCACAACCCGGCTGCAGAGAAGTCACCTGGACAGCGGAAAATTCTGATGGAAACTCCAACTCATGAATCTGGGCTCCGGGACCGAACATGGCGGATGCACCTTGTAGATTGCGTGCTTCGAATTCCCGCGAAGACTGTTCAGCCGCAGCGATGGCGGAATTCTCAATCTTCGTGTCTCGAACGTGAATCGGCTCGGGTGGCGCATTAATGGCTTCGGGTTGCGCCTTTTGTTTGTCACTCGAGGTCAATATGTTTTCTTTCGAGTGTTCGTAAAGACACTCAATGCCCTTGTTACAACGCCCAAGCAAATGGAAGCGGCACGGAATCCCATTGGTCTCAGCAGGCGAGATCGGCGAAGCGGTAAAAGGTGGCGAAAGTACAAAGGGCGCCGCTCCTGGTCGAAGACTGCCAGAAGAGGCGACCTCATGACTGTATGTGCAGGCCTGCCCACGGGTACAAGTACCCAGAGCGAAAAACTTGCACACCTTTTTCCTCATGGTAGAAGTAATTTATAGCTTAAGCTGCTGCAGACCGGCGTCTGGCAATGAAAAATGATGGAAGCAAGTCGAGGGAGAGGACAAAACGGCTAAGAGTCGGTGTGTTGAATGACTAGAGGATGTACATGCAGGGTCTTGAACCTCGTGACAGCGTCAACCAATCACAGTCAGGGGAAACGCTGGACACCTGCAGCTCTTCGTCATGAAGATCTTGCTCTTCAGAACGTCCACTCCAGAAGGTGTTTACGGCTAAGGGGAGATTTCACACTTTTGGCGATAAACCATGAATCATACCTATCAAGATCCTTTCACATGTGTTGCACCAGCTTGGGCATGCTTAATGCACGAGTAGAACTGACACATAATCAGGAGTCATTGTCTTAAGATTTCTCTCATATTGGCCACAGAACATATAGGCATCGCCCCGAAGAAGCGGGCCCGGTGCCTGACGGTAAACACATTCAATTGCTTGATATAAACTGTGCCAGCCCTTGGGCGTATCGTGCTTCTACCAGACGCCACAATCAAATATCCCTCTCGCTTTAGTTCGAATCTCAAGATTTCAGCGTCTCATTCACAGGAGGGACCTGCAAAATGTGGTCGCGACCGTCAACCTTCCTGCGCCGGGATCAACCGTCAAAGGCCGTACAAGCCGACATGGCATGTCGATACAGAACAGCTCAAAAAACCACCCGGAAGTCTTAGGAAAGGAATAACTCTGCTGTCTATTGGCAGAAAAAGAGTCGTAGAGGCCGTAGTACAAATCACTGGGTATAATACATCACAACAAGATCAGGTAGTTGGAGGGCGCGATACCTATTGCGTAATTAGCGTTAACTCATGAGAACCATGAGAGACGCTCACCTGTCTCGCCAGTCTCCTTCTTCGCTTGCCACCATCTTCCACTCACGTCCGAAACCTCCAGGATCTCGTGCTTCGAAAAGCTAATCTCGTTTGCATCGTCTGGGTTAGCTTCGTAGGAGTATATTGCCTTTGCACGGTATGGGTATTCTGTAGGAGATGTGACGTCGTTTCTTGGGTCGTGGTGATCCACGGCCATTCCGCCTAGAGGTGGAGCTGTGGTTGGTGTCTGATTTGTTGGTGATACAGATCGTGCGCCTTGTCCAAAGCGTTGTTGTGAGCTCTGTTGGCCGGCCAGACCACCTGGGTAGCCTGATACGGGCGACGAGGTCTCAAAGCCGTTCAATTGCGCTGAAGTATACATTTGTGGCGCTTGGTTGCCCATATGGGTTGTTTCTTGTGGACCAGGGGCATAGTGTGGGCTTATAGGTCTGCTGTTGCGCGTTGAGCCGCGTTGCTGTTCTTTGTGCAAGGCAAAGGAGTCGATGTAGCCTCGGTGCGTGGCTTGAGGCGTTGAGCCAAAGTAGAAGATCCATACAATCTGGGGAATCTTAGAAGCCGTCATGACATGGGTAAGGGGGTGACTGACCATGACCATGGAGAGTAATATGAACCCAGCTGCTGCTGCTTCCTTGTCACCGTCTGGAGAGTACACCAAGTCATTGATGATGGACGTGGAATACGTGAGACCAGCTGCTAGAAATCCAACAATCTGTCCAGAATCAGCAGTCTGCGGGCATTGGATGCAATGGATTGCGCACAGCAACATGGTATGTGTGTGTCGCGTCCGACCCCACTACCACGAATACGCCCACAATGACGCAGAACAGGTATGCTATTGCCCACCATGCAAAATTCGGGAATCCTCCTTTGACAGCGGATATGATGGAAGCGATGAAGGTGATGAGCCAAGCAAGCTGTCGTAATTGTTTGTCAGCTTTGTTCTCGTCCCATGCGGCCAGCTGGAAGCGTAAAGGAAACGTACATATGCTATCGATATAGTCGCCAGCGCGAACGGGTCACCAACGATATGTCCTAAAAACCTTCAGCACCTGCTTCGTCTCCCATTGGACACAGCGCATTACCAAAGCTAAATCTCCGTAACCCTCCTCTGCCGGCGTTGGCTTCCAGATTGCCATTCATCTTGTGAAGTGATGGCGAGTGATAGCTGCTGTATGACGATGGCATAGAGAATCCAGATCAAATGTCAAGTATCCTCCTCGCATCCGCCGACTTTGCTGCACAACTATGTGCCGAGGTCGCGCAATATCTTGAACGTGGTATTAGATCAATGGATCACGTCGCCTTGTTGAGATTTTGGAGAAGGAGTGTGATTGTTGGAAAGCGTTGTTGCGGATCTGCGGCGTGGTGAGGGGGTTGATTAGGAAGTTATTTCTCGCACTGGCCAAGGAAGTGCGAAGTGAGGTATTGGCCGACTGGGTTGCAAGAAGCAGTATTAGTAGTGTAAGATACAGTGAAGGAGCGTAATGGGTGGAGAGCAGTGGTTGGAGGTGATGTGTTTAAAAGTTGTCGAAGTTGCGACAAGAGGAGTCGTCGGCTGCCGTTTCAAGTTGGGTTGGTTTTGGCAGCCAGGCGCTTTCCTAAATTTAAATCTTAGGACTTAAAAGTAAGAGACGTCCCAGGCTCCACTGGAATCGCTGTCCAATGAGTGGACCCGTCGAATTAGACGCTGAGAGTGAGTCGCAACTTTGCTGGAGAGTAGAGTAAAGTATCGTTTATGTTTCGAGGAAGCTGACAGGATCATTGTCTCGTTGTCTGTCCTCAGTCCTCACCTCCCCGCAAAAACGCGACCTCGTAAATGAGTGGGCGGTGGAGATTGCAGGGCTGAGAGTACATACCCGTATCTAATCTTTAGGCCGCGACAACGCTAATCTCAGGAACGAGTGGAGACTGGAGAGCGGAGAGGGGAAGAAGTTCCAGACTCTCCAAGCCAACAGGATCCACTCTCGCCACTCAACGGTCCTCTTGTTAAAGTACAATGCGCACACAAATCAACACATTTTGTAATGTAGGCATTGTCTTCAAAAAGCCATAATCGTGGTGATTTACCATTAGCAGCTATCTCCCTCTATTCTTTGTTCTAAATCTATCCCAACAGCACAGCCGGACTGGGCACTTTGGAACTTCCCAACTGCGTAATTCTTCCGAGCGGAACCGTATTCATGCATGCGCTGCGCTCGTGTCGAGCGCCCTGAATCAGTGAACACGAGCGCGAATCATTGTACGCGCCCACTTGAAGTCCTCATGCGAGCAAGGCCTCTGTCTCTGTCTCGCATATGACCCAACAATCTCTTTGCGGTAGATAGTCAACGGCTGTTCTGCTCTGTTCCCTGGGCCTTGAATGGAGAAGAGGACATACTGGTAAAGCCGCACAATTCGAACATAGTTGGCCTGCCTGATGAAAAAGCAACACAGCCCTGATCTCGCATCCCTTGACCCCTAGGTTCAGCCTTCTCCGTCGTAGAGGACACCCATCAATCTCCGTAGGCCTCATCCTCCTCCGTCTCTTTCGCCATCCGGCCCTCTTCCCTCCTAACCCTCTTCTCCACCTCCACAACTCTCCCCTCCCACTCGGTCCAGCAGTCGCTTTCTCCCAGCACACCCAGCTCATACCACCTCTGGATCGCCCTCGCACTTCTCTTTCTCAAACCTGCCATATCCCTTGCCTGTTCATTTTGTAAATGCTCCAGCTTCGATAGCCGTGGTTGTAACGCGACCAATGAAGCAGAAGCTGCGGCCGGAGGGATTGGCAGGTCTTTGATGGCGTTGAGACGTGAGGCAGTGGTCTGGTAGGAAGGAGCGCAGGAGTTGACGATTGCTAGTATTTCCGGTGTAGACAGGGTCGTGGGGACGTCGGTGGTTGTCGGGTGGAAGAAATCAGGATGCGAAGCATCTTTTCATTGTTCCTTATTAGCTGAGAAGTCTGATTGAAGGAGGGACACGGACGAAGCTTGAGTAAATCTCGTACAACCGGCGATCTCGAAGAGAGCTTGCCCAGGTTGTTTTCCAGTCGAGCCAGTCGAGCCTGAACTGTGTCGTCCCGCCCTTGCGCTGCTACTTGCTTAAGGGTATCCTCCACTTCTTCGCTGCCGCTGAGATACCAGTGAACCTTCTGTAGGCGGGCTTCGAGAGAATCGAGGGTAGCAAGAGCGGTCTTGATAGCAGTATCGCTCATTCTGAACTCAGAGACTTGGCGGTTATTAACATGGGTGAAAGAATGCACATGCTATTCCGGCTGAAGGTAAACAATATCGAAGACCAGTACTCTAGACCGCATGGACACTAGACTAACGTTTAGCGCTCCCGGTTTAGAGAAGCAACGCCGGGACCAAGACTCTTTACCTCTCATATTGCTAAGCAATAGATGGTAAAAGACCATTCACATGAACCAATCTCTGCCATAAGAGACTGTCGCACCTGAGCATCATGCTTTGGCACAAAGTGGATTTTTTTTGGAAGAGTGACTGTCTGCTTGAGGGAACATGCTGTAGACGGTTGTTCTGTGTCTGTGTCTGAGTCTTGAGCAGTATATCCATCCGCTTGTAATCACAGGCTTCCCATGATGTAGAGGAAATCAAATGGGAAAAATTTCATGTAAGTTTACTCTACTAAGCAACCAAGCTTTCTCTGCAACCTCTTTACGCCGACACACTTCAGTCCTCCTACAGTGTGAACTTTCTGGCGTCATCCCAGTGCAGGATCACTTCGCTGTAGACCTCAGCCAGTTCTCTTTGCAAATACTTCTCTTGTACCTATTATACACTGCGTTTCAGAAGCCTGTTCCCCCAACATAGCAGACTAGAGCATAGCACATCACGATGGCATCAGAATCTTCTGCAGTAGTCACTGACCCCCAAAGCGCGCCTATGCGGGCCTTGTGCGCGAATCCTATCAATGAAGGGTCGACGCCCACCGAATGTGAAACCCCAGCCGTCAAAACACTGTGGCTCATGCCTACTGATGAATTACTGTGGAATTGCGTGCCAGAAGTTGCACTGAGCCAAGCACAAGCTCGATCTTAAGTCCGAATTAAGGAAGGACAATTGGCGGCCTATATGGGACAAGCAAAGTCGACAGCCCGCATTCTTTATAGAAGAAGAGCTCGAATTCGAAGTTTCCACGCGGTAACTATGGGGGAACGTGCCCCGCCTACGGAATCCCGAACCGCGAGAGACACGAGGGCAAGGACGACGACCAAGACCTCGCGCTGTGTCGTGCTTCATCTTGAAAGAGGCATCATTCCTACCCATGCCTGACGTTGACCCAGCAGGCACATTCAACGCTCCAGACGTGCCGTTCGTTGCGCCGACGAAGATCGTGAGGGATTGCGAGACGCCTTGTGAGCGTTACGTGGACAAGTCGGAGACGCTGCGGGGACGGAAATGTCGAAGGTGAATACCGTCGTCGAGGCATGGATGACAAGAGTGAAGAAGCACGCTTTTGAGGAAAGGGGCACAGAGCTTTTAATTAGGAGTTGCGATGGGAGACGATGGGGTGTGAGCGATCTGTGGGGTGGGTGAGGAGGCAATGAGTTTGGAAGCTCGAGGTATACAGGCGCCCGGAGAAACATCAGCCTGTTCCCTAACAGCAAACAAGCTACTCTCAAATCTGGCGCAGAAGATCGTCTTGAGTGAGATCGTGCAATTCACCACATCGGTCACATCACCGAGTCAAGAAGGCGTGTTCCATTAAATGCCAATAGATGGTACAGCCGACACGACACAAGCATGACCTCCCCAGCTCAAACAGAACCATTCCCCCCCCTTTTTATCGTCACATTCGCCACCACGTTATAAACATCAAAACTCAGCTAACGAACGGAAAGTGTACAATCGCCTATGCCCCGACCAGAAAGCGAACCCCCCCCCCAAATGTTCAACAAAAAGGTATATAGACAGGCAAACATGTAAGAAAAATGGTATACCTCATCATTCACGATGCTCCCGCAGACCCTCGGTTCCCGATCCGGTTTCGATGCAATGCGATATCGCAGCGCGCAAAAAGCCTATCAGAACCCCTTTTTACCTGATTCAGATTTCCCCACTCGTCACGCCAAAGATTTCCCATAATTCCCAAAGCCATTGTTGATACGACCGTTTCCGTATCAGCCCATTACGGGTACGTACATCATCTTGATGAGGCCCGAAGCCCTCAAGAACTCATCCTTGTCTACATCCCGTCAGCGAATCCCTCCACCCCGACGGAGGATAATTCCCGTCCACTCACGTTCGGTATTTGCAAAAGTCAGCGTCGTCCTCCAGCGCCTCCGGCTCGTCGCCTGCGCGCTGAGGGGTCCGCGCGTCGTCGCG
Source organism: Letharia lupina (assembly GCF_014066315.1). NCBI lineage: Eukaryota > Fungi > Ascomycota > Lecanoromycetes > Lecanorales > Parmeliaceae > Letharia > Letharia lupina. The sequence goes on from NW_023502976.1 coordinate 505,957, forward strand.
GTCATGTACTTGGTGTCGACCTCGACGCCGCGCTGGAGCAGCAGGGCCTGGAACTCGACGTTGTAGCTCATGGTGGAGTGCTCGCTTCGGCAGTGCGCTTCGAAGAGCGAGGCGGTGATCCAGGGGTCCTTGATCTCCGCTCCGAGCCGGACGGCCAGCTGGATCTGAGGCTGGCCTTCTTCCGCTGCTTTCTCCCAGAGGTGGACGCAGACGCCTTTGTGTTGTTCTTTGGGGTTCATGATGAGATGACCCGTCTCGACGAGGAGTAGTTTCGATAGGGGCCGGAAGAATTTGAGGGTCCAGCCCGTCAGGCCATGCATGAATCTCTTCAAGTCATGATCACAGCCCAATTCAAAGCGAGCTGCTTTGAATGTCTCCACCACGTGGCTAAAATCCGGGGTAGGGTCACTTGCGTTTGGCTTGTACTGCAGCCTGGGTATTGTGGAGACGTAGTGTGAGGTTTGGAGACTTGGGAAATGTATGATGGTCGGCGCACCATTCCTGGTGCTGAAGACCCAATCAAGATCCCTGTAGACGTAATAAATTTCTGTCATATGTGGGCCTTTGGGATTCTTCTTGCTCAAAGCGATTGAGTGATATTGCCGGTCCGGTTCATCAACGTCGAACAGTCGATAAATCCTGATGTCCTGGAAAGCGGATGGTATCTCGACTTTGGTGGTAACCTGCGGTGGCATTTCTGTCGGGAGAAGGATACACTTTTCAAATCTTTGAGCTTCTGAAGCGCTGCCGAATTCCAGATAAATCTTCCGGTTGGGTTCATCTGCTTTGTAGATATACGAGTACTGGTAAGCAAAGTTGCCCAGCTCTTTCCTCCTCAATTGCTCACAGTCTGACCATTTGACCGTTACTTTAGTCCCTTCAACTACTATCTTTATTTGGTCCACTGGCAGCCAATGGGATACGCATTCAGGTTTGGTACTATCTGGAGGAGTGCTGACCACAAGGCGGCGTGTGGTCTTCCAGCATTTGTCGGGCATCGACTCGTAAACTCTCAACCCACAAGAGGAAGCCTTGCTTGATGCCAGAGTCCTGGCTCTCTCAATCCCGGAAACTGCCCCCGGACTGGAATCACCGTAAGTAGACAGGGATGCCTGGTAAATTGCAAGTTCTCCTGAACGCGGTTTGATTTTCTTTAAGGCGGCGAAGAATATCCGTGGCTGGGTAAAGAACCCAACGGCGTCTTCGTGGCTCAAGAACTTGATCTCCGCTTCTTGCGTTGGAAACTTGATCGAGAAGAGCGTAGTGTCGTCACCGGCCTCGTAATCCTCAAGATCTTCAGCCGCCAATTTCCGAGAAAGATTTACAGACCCTCGATGGTTGCATAAAGAGACGAATATGTCGCAATCATCGGCTGCTGTCCACACTAAGAGCATGTATGGAGCACTGGGGGACTTTGATCGATCGTACCTGCTGCCAAGCTGCGCATTGGCGAAGGTTCGGAACAGCACCTTTTCATGTTGCATTCCAGCATTATCTTGATCTATTTCAAACCACCGAAGTGCACTGACGGGGTCGTCCATCGCGGCAGGAATACTCTCTTCGGCCTCTATCGTTTGCTCAAAGCTCTCAAGAAGGTGGAGGTCGTTCTTCAGAAGAGCATTCCCTTCAACGACCTCAAAATTTCGATCGAAATTTCTGTTTTCCAGGAGATCATTATGAAGAGAAGCAGACAGGTCCTTGATCATTTTCCTGACAGAGACATACGAAAGCTCTTCGTCCGCTGCTCCAACAAGGATGACTTCTTCCAATATCCAGGAACTTTTGAGCAGGTCTGTATATGCTTGCTCGGCTGACACGGTACTGTGCCATCGATTTTGGTGTTGTGAAGCGTCCGTTCCCCTTCGTTTGACTTCCTCTGGAGCCAGTATATGGGAAATGATGCGGGACTTCACGAGCCACCAGATCGCCAGCCGAAGCCACCTTTCCACGGAAGTAGGATCTTTGACAGACTCGACGCTATCCCTGAAAAGTTTTTGGACATCCGAAACGACATTGTGCTTCTCTCTGTCCCGCAAAAGTACCAATGGCTGTTTAGTCTTGGTTTGGAGAGGCCCTTGGTCGGGAACTGGGGGCTGTTCCTCTGACAAAGCGTGGCATTCATTTGATGATTTTTCAAAGCTAGGTGCAATGTGACACTCACCTATACCAAGACCGCCCGACTGTACTCGATCATGACAGCTACAGCAGCTGGTCTTGGCCGTAGAAGCACTGTAAGACCGCGATTTGAGCGTTAAGCTCTCCAAGGCTTCTTGTGCATTTGATCCTGTACTACTGTGTGTTCTCTCGCGGAACGGTTGATAGCCAAATTGCACTGCTTTAGGCGATTGAGTTGACAGACTTTCTCTGGGGTTGTTCAGCGTCGCTGAACCTGTAGTTGTTGCCGTGGTCGTCCTCTTGATAGGCGAAACCCCACAGGTACAACCTACGTCAACTTCGGGCTCACGTATCCTTACAGGAGGCTTTTCGTCGTCGTCTATAGGAGTCTGTTTGGTTTCCTCACTCAATTGCTTCCTGAAAATAACTAAGCGAGGTTTTCAATTATTCAGCGGACCAGTCGTCATTTACCTGCCTTTCGACGTCAAGACGATCTGGAGGAGCTGCTGGTGTTCTTTAAATTTCTCTCGAAATTCTTTGATTGCGTCCTGGTCTTTGGCCCAAGAGATGCGCTTAAAGAAAACGCCGCGGTCGCTCCATGCTTTGAGTCGTCAGCGAACCAAGACATGTGTGAAGCTAGCAAAGTCGTATTCACCCAAGTTCTCATACTTTGTTGTCAGGTCTCGGAGCCCGTATAAGGTGCTGAAGCAACGTTCGAGGACAGCTTGCACAGCAACGCTATATGACGGATCACCGCCGTGATCTGTTTGGGATCTGATTCGGTATAAGACTCCTTTGTATATGTCAAGGTCTCGCAGCAATGCTTCAAATTGCTCTGGTGCATCACGTGCGACGACGACGACTCTAGAGTAGAGAGCATATGCAAGCTTCGTCAAAGCTATGGTATCGCCGATTGGGGAATAAGACATTGTGGAACCTTCCGTCGAGATCGGAATCAAATCAGTAATCGTGACAGCCTTGTGGCTGACCGAGCTACTCCAAGAAAAGCGGGTCAAAGGAGGTGGACAATCAGCGCGTATTTGAGGTCGAATGGCAGACGCACTCTGGTGCAGGGGTTAGCCCGACACGTCATCCCTTATCGCGTGTCCGTTCAGGTTGGCCGAGGCCTGCACGAGTGTGGCATCTATCAACGCAAGAAATCAGGCAAAGGGAGTGAGGCGTTCTCAGCCTTTCAATGGCCGCAAGGCAGACACGCAAATCATATCAAAAATAGGGGCATTAAGCGAAAGAGCTGAGCTAGGTGCCTCAGAAGTTGGTCATAGAATGTGACTCTGCGCGCCCGTCGGGATGGTACCAGCTGATGCAGGAAAGGGCGGGGAAGGAATCATTGGTAGCCTTGCGTCTCAGCTTCTGTTTTCATACTAGTAAGTATCGTGCGGGCGGGTAGGGTTTCATGGCGTGCATAAGCCGAAAATTTGGCGACGATGGAAGCCTTGTAGCCTTGCGAGTTGCACAGCCTTGCAATGCAACCTCGAATGCTTTCCTCATGCATTAAATTTTTATATAAGCAGGCTTCTCCCAAACGCTGAGGCTTGGACCTCAGAATCGTGAATCCGTTAGTCTCTCACGGCTTCGTTCTCTTGGAGTCAATCGAGAGTCTGGACATCAGCTTTGCACACATTACAAACACGATCACTTTCTGAGAGTATGGCTACATCAGAAAAGACCGAGAGTGGGTACTTCACCTCAGAGGATGTGGATGCAGCTCCTGCAAACATCAACAGCGTCTTGGTCAATCCCTTCATTGGAATGCGACATGAGAAGATGGACGAGCTCATAGAAGCATTCATAAATAAAACAAAGATCGAAGATATATACCATGAAGTGATACGAAAAGGAGCATTCTTGGCTCAGGACGGTGAGGCATTCGGAGGGCCGCGCACAGATAGCCTTCGTCTCAAGCCAGAAGAGATTGAAGCCCTCAGACGAGAAGACCCCAAGACCGGAAACAAATGGGATCAGCCGTGGATACTATACGCACTGGTCGGTACGTACTTTGGGAGTCCGCTTCGAGTCCTGACATATGTCTTGGGGGGCAGTTACCCTTCAGACATCTTCGAGTCTTGAAACCCTCACAAAAGCAGATGACACTGACACCAAAATAGGATGTTGCTCCCTCGGAGCAGCTGTGCAGGGCTGGGATGAGACCGCAGTGAATGGCGCTCAGTTGGTAAGTTTGCTTCACGGCCTGACTAGTAGTTTGTCCGTATCTCCCGCATCTGGGGCATGATTTGACCACCCTTTGCCTGTCGAGGTCGTCTTGCGATCCATTAGCATCTCGAAGAAGGCGTGCTAATCGAGGATTTGTAGTTTTATTCGTACGCATTCGGAATAGGACCCAAAGATGGGAAAGATACAGGGAAGGACGCAGGCCTCAGGGGCCTTGTAAACGCCGCCCCGTACTTATGCTGTGCTGTCCTGGGTTGCTGGCTCACAGAACCTTTGAATCGAGTATTGGGAAGGCGAGGAACAATCTTCGTGACCTGCCTCATCTCCAGCGCGACCTGTGTAGCACAAGCGTTTACATCACAATGGTGGCATCTATTCCTCGCCAGGTTCTGCTTGGGCCTTGGAATTGGACCGAAGAGCGCAACTATTCCGATATATTCTGCTGAATGTGTTCCGGCAAATATAAGAGGTGGGCTTGTCATGATGTGGCAAATGTGGACGTGAGCTCCGCTTCTCTAGTTGCTGGCCATGGATAACCTCCATTGACGTATAACAGGGCATTTGGTATCATGTTGGGATACATAGCCGGCGTCATCTTTCGCAACGTTCTTCAGGGAGATTCAGGCACATGCGACAAACACTTAAGCACGGAGACGCTTCTAAGTCTTCAGTGTAGCTTGAACTGGAGGTTGATGCTCGCCTCTCCCATGCTACTACCTCTCATAGCGGCTGCCTACGTCTTCACCCTCCCGGAGTCACCGCGATGGCTGCTCCTCAAGGCTCGGCAGGGAAAGACTGCCTATTACGAAAAGGCTTTCCGCTCCCTTTGCAGACTCCGTCATTCCCGGCTCCAGGCCGCACGGGACCTCTTTCTTATGCATCATCTCCTCGACGGCGAAGAAAAGATCAAGCAAAACCGTAATCGATTTGTGGAATTATGGAGTGTTGACCGCAATCGCAGAGCTCTGGTGGCATCTTTGACCGTCATGTTCCTGCAACAGATCTGTGGAGTGAACGTCATGGCCTTCTATTCATCCGAGATTCTGAGTCCTGTACTTGGCGACAAAGCTGGCCTTCTGGCTTCGATGGGGTTCGGAATCCTGAATTTCTTGTTTGCTCTGCCGGCGGTATACACAATAGATACTTTCGGACGCAGGAATCTGCTTCTTTGCACGTACCCATTCTTGGCTTTCTTCCAGCTTCTGACTGCCATGGGATTTTTGCTTCCATCTGGGAGTCACAGCCGAACGGGGCTAGTGTTGACCGGGATGTACCTCTTCAGCGTTTTCTACAGCCCAGGGCAAGGTCCCGTACCATTCGTGTACTCTGCCGAATCAATGCCATTGTACGTCAGAGATCTAGGTATGTCAATGGCCACCGCGACTCTTTGGTTTTTCAACTTCCTACTGGCCGTCACATTCCCGAGGTTCCAGTATTCCTTTGGCAACACGGGTGCTTTTGGCTATTATGCAGCTTGGTGTGTTGTAGGATGGTTCATGATATTATTTCTTGTGCCCGAGACGAAGAATTTGACTCTCGAACAATTGGACGCACGATTCAACATTCCGACCAAGACGCATGCACGCTGGGCTGTGAAAGAGGTGGTCTTTGTCGTCGAGCACTATCTCCTTGGGCGGAAAGGGGCAAGCAGACCAGTCCTGAGTGTGCCGACGGAAAGTGAGGCCGAAATGGACAAGCGCAGGCTTCCACCGCGAAAATTGTCGATGGAAATCGAACAACGAGAGATTCCGGATACCGAGGCTTGATGTGTATAGGTGTCGGCTGTTAGTAGCGAGGGAGATCCCCAACGCTAATGTGTTAATAGACAAGTAGATGTCTATTTGATAGGGGCGCATCTTCCAGTAGCTGTTTGTAGATCCGCCATCATACCCCACGGCGCAAGACATGCCGAGGCCCCAGTATCATCAGACGGGGCTCAACGCGGAGGCGAGATCTTCTGGGTAGGTGGTCAGGTATGGGCTGAATATATAAGGCGATAGCTGCTGCTTTCTTCCAAACATCATCTGCAATTCAAGCTCTGCCGCAAACATGCTTATCCTTTCAAGCATCGCTCTCGCAGTCTTTGCTATCTCTCCAGCATCTGCATCAATCACGTGTCTGAAAGTTGGGGCGGCAGCCACCGCTAGATGGACAAATGCCGCCGACCAGAATTGTACTTGGACCGGGATTGTGGGATCGAATTTTGGCATTGATCCAGTGAATATGGGAAAGTAGGTGCAAAAACCGCTGAAGAGTGAGAAGTTTTCCTTGCTAACGTCAGCCGTGCTGTCGAATAGCTATGCATGTAATGGACGGTAGAGGCATCCGCCCTGTGTCTGGAGAGCGTATTGACTCACTGACATGTAATCAGATGCGGTGCTGACTGCACGGGAGCGGCTCTCGGGAACGTATAGTAAGCCACTTGCAGTCTATCGAATTAAAGACTGGATTTTGCTAAAGCTGATGTTGTGCCATGAAGTACCCAGGATTGTTTTTCCCACGATATCTGCTCTTTCTTCAACAACGCCGCTGGTGGAGCAAGGTGAGATGCACTTAGATGATCGAAGATTGTTTGGAGGAAATAGGTACTGATCATACGCTGCTGGTAGTGATCCAAACTGTGGCGGCGCATTCGATGCAGCTGTTGACGATACGGCTTTTGGATTTGCGTATGGTTGTTCACAGACCAACCCAACAAATCCCGTAGTAGCGCCGACGATCATGCCGGCATGCGGCTGATCGATTGAAGGTGTTGCCTGTCAGAATGTCTTACAGGAGGCGTGCCTGCAAACACGCACACCGTGTTGGGGTATTAGGTTGAAAACCATCAGGTTTGGGGGGTCCGGATTTATGAAGCGAATACTCCGTTGTACTCCAGCGGTTCTCCATGTTCAGCTTATGCTACTTTTGTAATGCTTGTCTCCTCGATATATGAGTGAGCTTTTTGAAGCTATCAAGCGATAGGAGCTTTTAACTCTCTTTCGAACGCAATGCAAGAACCCTGATTGAATTGACTCAGAGGACGTCCATATCGTCTTCCACTTCTGCAAAACCTCGCCTATGCTGGATCAAGGACCCTTGAAACAGCCATATGCTGCCCCAACTTAAAGTACAAACTTTCTCTTGTGCTCCTTCAGCCGATTAGCCCTCCCATAATATATTCTTAACGCCACACAAACTACCGAGATTGCCAACATGAACCCAGCATTGATCCAGTTACCACTCTTATACCCGTTCTTGGCCTCTCCAGCCGGGAAGATCCATGTACCCAAGATCAGGCCAGCTCCACCACCGATAGAGACGTTGAGGGCGACAGCAAGGTCCGTCGAAGCGGTCGTATGGGTGTTTGATGCAAGGAAGGAGAGCAGAGAGGGAACGGGTGAAAAGACGAATGTAGTGGAGATGACGAGGCAGATGTAGCGGGCCTATGGCATTGTCAGCGAGTAGTAATAGGTGGATGCTGGCGAAGGGAAGATAGGTGGACTCGGAAAGATAGGAGCCTTCCCCACATGGTAAGATCACTTACCACGTAAGCGTCAGGCGAGAGAGTTGCAGAGGCAATAAATCCTGCCGCACAGAAGAGAGCACATACTGCTGCGTGGAGGGAACGACTATGAATAAGCGTGTTGTGAGTAAGAGGTCCATCATCAAGAAATGGCGATGCCAGGTACGATTGGAGTTTCCACTCACGAATTGAACCGGTCTGCAGACCAGGACACAACGAGCGACACAACGTACGCAACAGCGTAAGGCGGAATTGTCATTAATTCTGCAGACAGTGACGTGTAGCCGAGACCAGCGACTCTTGTTGGTGCGAAGAGTGAAAGGCTGGAAAATGGTGTCGAGATGAGAAAATAGAGCTTCAAAAGGCTGGATTGGCTACCATAGACATTGAATTAACAGTGGTATAGGACGAAACTTACCAAGGAGTAAAAATATAGCCGCCACTCCGTCAAAGTCTCCTTCGCATCAACCCATGTTATAGCCATGTCGTCCGCGCTCGAGCCACAGAACCTCACTCTTTCTCTTGCCAACTCCTTTTCCTCGTCAGTAAGCCACCGAGCCGATTCTGGATAATCTGGCAGTATAAGCAGGACGACAAGACCCGCTGCGCATGCGGGTATGCCTTCCAGTATGACAAGCCATTGCCATACCGACAGTCCGTTAATGCCATTCATTCGTCCAACACCATACGCAATGGCACCTCCGAAGGCACCGGCTAGGGCGGCAGAGGGTAGGAAAAAAGCGATGCGTAGAGAGCGTTCCTCAGATCGATACCAAAATGTCAGGTAAAATTCCACACCAGGATAGAGACCTTTGTTGGAAGTAGGTCAGCTTTGCGGCCATCACATGAGTCGTGTAGTCGAACAAGGAGTGCTCACCAGCTTCAAATACACCGAGAAGAAACCTTACGCCTGAAAGCGAGGCGGCGATTTTTACACCACCAATACTCATAGTGGTAACTCCCCAAGAGAACATTAGGAAAGCGATCCATCGCTTAATACCCCATATTAGCGGATCCTCTCTTGCATGCATGTAGAAAGCATCAGGCGGAGAACGGCAGGAAGATTATGCGAACGGTCATACATTGGGGCTCAGCTTCTTCAGCAGATAATTTGACGGCACTTCAAACAGAGCGTAGCTGGTATAGAACGACGTCAACGCGACGCTAGTAACATTCGCACGGCATTAGCAATTGGAACACGATTCGACTCTGCTTATATTAGATAAGGGGGATCCGGATGGCCTTCCTATACTGATAGGAACTCGTGCCTGTTTTCTGCAATAGATCGTCGCCGGTCTCACTGTTCAAGATTCTGGCATTACCTGCAGCACATCAGCGCGGAGACTCAGCAATCGATGGGAAATTTGTCAGACGTAAGGAAATTATGAGAGAATGCGAAAGTCTGCTCTATACCAATATTCGACCGGTCCAGAAAACATAGTAGGTAGACCACGGCACATAGTGGAATTATCCTCCAGTCCTGCTTCCGAACTAAGGATTTGTCTTCCACCGATCCACTTCCCGTATACATATCAAAAGAAGAATTGCTGTTGCCAGGGCCGCCCTCGGGAGCCTGTGATACATCAGTCTCAAGACTGTTGGTCATATGATTCACGAAGCTCATGTGCAGGGATCTTATGATGCCATACCATCTTTGAAGTGTCCATATCACCCATCTCGGCGAGTGCTTTTATATCAAATCCGCAAAATTGTTCAAATGCAATAAAATAGACTTGAGGATAAAGACACCACCACAGTGAATGCCGGAGAATAGCGTCTTTATATCATCAACATCACCGGTATTCAGGATGTCGTATAGTCTATCATTCTTGGGTGGGAGTGGTTCGATCTATTGGTTAGTTACATTTTCAGCCGAGCATGTGCGCGCCACAAGTCTGAATACTTGCAACACTCCAATATGCCAAAGAAAGATGCCCGCCTCGCACGACGAAAGCCTACTCCGTAAACCATTCAATAGCAGATTGCGAGATGAAACGCGATCGATTCTCTGACCTCTGATATCGGCGAATAGTTCCTCCATCAACTGTCTTTGAGAAACCCCAAGGCGGCGAGTTCCCAATGGAATACAGAGCCTACAGATTGCGACACTCCCCACTAGAATTTTCACCGATAGCCTCGGATATGTAGAGTAGAAGGCCCTAAAGGAGTCGCTCCCATCTTCGTAAGGTTTTGCAACAGATTGCGACCTCTTGGCTCGATCTCCTTCAGAAGGATCTTCAAAGCGGAGTTGTCATCAAATAGGACTGCATTGTCTCCATACTATATGGCGGAGGCTTCTTGAAGTACCAGCGGGCAATTTCCTGCACCAGTCCATTCGAACTGGCGGATAGCGATGGCGATAGTAACTATAGCCACCTGCCTGATTAACACCCTCTCATATGTCAATTTGCGAGTCTCTGCCGGCAAGAGATGAAGCTTCCGGGAACGCGTGCCTCTATTGATTCGTTGCCCCAGAAGGATTGAGACCAAAATTGGTCTTACACACACAAACACACAAAAGGGAGAGAAAAGGAGAGACATGTAGCGATGAGCTGGAGGGTAAAGCCGCAAGTCTTCCGCTAGCCTTATATCTCTTGGCACCTTTCAATCAACAATGTCTGCCTCGTCTGCCGTTTACTGTTGCACGCACTGTACATTTTCACCTCAGAACCCGACTTAGCATCAGATATGGAAGGGATAAGATAGTATTCATAAAGGCGCAGATGCCTCGATATCCATCTACTCCTGCGCACCCTCGCATAGCTTCCTCTGCCGCCGTTCTAGAGCAACAATGAGGCTGGCCCTGCGCTTCGCCCTGAGTGCCTCCGTCTTCCTGATCATCCTACTTCTAATCGTCAAAATAAAACTCGAGGACGTCTGGGACCAATATGGCGTCTCGAATTACATCGCTCACTCGTGGAAGAATACATTCCAGCATGGCCCCGTGCAGAACATACCAACGTTCGACGGCGAGGCCAGCCATAAGGTCGTCATCATGGCCAAGATGGAAAAGGAGAATACGGACTGGGTAGCAGAGAATTTGCCAGAGTATGCCCTGCTCCACCTCATCTCCAGCCTTACTTTGCTAACAAATAGTACAGCTGGCAGGCGGCGATTTACACCGTCAACCCCTCCCCCAACACCACGGATACTACCCTCACGACCCCAATGAACAAAGGCAGAGAGTCCATGGCCTACCTCTCCTACGTAATCGACAACTACGCCAACCTCCCTTCGACCCTCGTATTCCTCCACTCCCACCGCTCAGGCTTCTTCTCGGCCTGGCACACCGACACACCTCTCCACGACAACGTCGACGCCCTACGATCTCTTCAAATACCCTTTGTACAAAAAAACGGCTACGTGAATCTGCGCTGCAACTGGAACCCGGGGTGTCTGGAAGCACATAGACACAACGCGCATGTTACTCCGGAAGTGTGGAAAGACGTGTTTGCGGGGACGAGTAAAGAGGAGAAGGCGCCATCGAATACGAATGGGCAGGCGCCGACGTTGGTAGGGGCTGCGTGCTGTGCGCAGTTCGCGGTGTCGAAGGATCAGGTACTAGCGAGGCCTTTGAGTGATTATGAACGGTTCAGGGAATGGATCATAGATACGGAGAAGAGTGATGCCAAGAGCGGAAGGGTGCTGGAATTTCTATGGCATGTGATTTTTGGGAAGGATGCTGTGTAGTAGGTCCCGCTTCTCCTTTCGCATGGTGGTTGGATGAGGGAAGCAAAGGAAGTCGATTTGCTAATTCAGACCTCGCAGCTGTCCTGCCGAAGAGAAATGCTACTGCGATGTCTACGGTCATTGCTAGAAAATGGTTGGAGTTCGATCTGGATTAAGATACCCATACTCTGTTAGATGAATGAAACCATAATCGTTTCACTCTGCCCCAATTGCAAGACTCAGCGCTTTGTGGAGACTAGAGGCCTCTCGCCCAATGCTTTGAAAGCACAAGGCCGGGATATGCAGATCATTCGACACCACATGAGGAACCATAATCATCGTTGGCTACTCTTTTGCTTCTGGGTATCATACACGCCTAGCGTTTATCTCTTTTTTTGATCTCATTTCACTGCATTCCAAAGCGAGATTCTTCAATGTTCATGTAGTGACATTCTTCGTCAATACCACAGCCTTTACAGCAACACACTCATCATTTCTGCTCGAGGAATTCTTCCACTCGCTCCAGCAAATCGGCCTTCTTGCCGCTAACACTTATACTCTTTCCATGCAGCCAAGCTTTCAGTTGCGATACTGTCATCTAGAAAGAGTGGCACAAGTTAGCTTTTCTGGTGGGAAATCTCCGCAACTGAGTGCATACCTTCTTGTGCTCTTGTTTCATATAAGCATGCTGCATCTGTGCGTCGGTAGGACCGTCATCGGGTGTAGCAGTTTTCGCTTTCTTGCTTCGGTCCGGAATATCATCTTTCCCAGAAGGTGCGGGGCGTTTCGCTGGAACAGAGGTCGTTGTTTCATTATCCTTTCGCCACTCCTCGTATTCCTTGTGGAGCTCGTGACCCCAGTCGATGACATAAGGCCCAGCTCGCTTGTCGATTTGTTTATACTTTGGGACTGTCTTATCTTCTGGCTTCTCCGGAAGGTCTTCTTCCAAAGCCATGGCTTGCAATATTCGGTAATGCCATTGCAGAGCAGGATTGGGATACTTTCGAGGGTCGTACATGGCTTTGGGAAGTTGCAGCTGCTGAACCACCTCCCTCATGCGATCTATGAGTCCTTCAGGTGCGCGAATGAGGTTCGTCTCCGGATTCTGCCTGATATCGTCTGCAAACGGCAAAGGTGTGAGCCACATGCCAGGTGGAATTATTTGGGCGCCATTTTCATCTAGCTTTTCTGCTCCTGGGAGAACAGCAGCAATCACGGGCGTAGCATTTTTCCTCGCGACGAACCAAGCTATCCCAATTTTCTGGTCTTTCAAAAGCTTTTGCTGCAACGCGGAGAAAACACGCGTTGAACCGACATAGTCATCTTCCGAAGGATAGATGAATGTGGAATGCCTGATGTTGGCCCAAATAGGTAGCATTGACAGAGGCTTGAAACCTATGATCCGGATTCCTGGATCGCCAAAGTGACGAAGACTTGATACTTCTTCCGGAGTGAACGTGATCTGCTCTCCGCCGAATTTGTACGCTTTCTTGATCTCTAATTTCTCTACTGTTCTGGCGGTATCATCGGCCATTTGAGTTGTCACTCCAGTAGCAATTTGTGGCTTCTCGCCCTCAAGCCAGACGTAGCAGCTGCGTTTAGGTTCTTGGCGTTTGAAGATGATGTACCCTTTTACGGAGATCCTGAAACCGGGGCCTATCTCAAAAGGTATTGAAGAGAACAAAGCTCTCTTCGCGACGGCTTTGGAGTTGATGGACGAGAGGAGTGATGTCAGTAGAGAGATACCATCGCTTGTTAGCGATGGAGCGACTCCGCCAGAAACAGGTGCAGGAGCTTCTGGGTCTGTTGGTGAAGCATTATAAATGATGTCCTGCACCAATTCAGTTTCGGCAGGAAGCATATAAAGACTGGGCGCATACATCGTAGAATCTCGACCTATCAAATGCATGATCTGGCTTAGAAATGGGAAACAGCTCGATAATGACGCCCAGGTCATACAAGTCTTTGGCTCGGACTGCTGCTGAAGACTTTAGCGCCTTGTCCTTCGCATGTGGGTCATCGTTATCCGTGACGATGAAAAGCCGCCTCGATGTGAAATTGGGTGCCTTGGTAGTGAAAATCTGATTTGCACAGAACAAGACGTTGGCCATGGAGACTGGTTCTGTAGACGGTACGAGAAGCTTTTTCGACTCCTCGTCGTCTTCGACTAGATCTTTCAGAGCCTTAACATCACCTGCGGCAGGGATATCAAGGTCCGTGAGAAGGTAGCAGTTCGGGTAACCTAGCCCTCCACGAGCGTCTTCTTCGTCTTGGAATTTGGTTTCTTCCGTGCCGTAAAGGAGAACACCCATCATATCGTTCGGATTAGAGATGATGCGCTGTTGCATTAATGCATACGCGCACTTCACTGCTGCTAAAGTAGGAGTATCTCGTTCCTGCTTCTTCGCATCCGTTGGAGGTGGGGCCGTAAGCATTGATGGGCTGACTTCGATCACGAAAAGCACAGCATCTTTAGCGGACTTGTAGGTCTACAAAATATGAGACAAGATCTATATTATGAGCCAACCAATGATATTACTTACGGCCTCATCGACTTCTTCCTCCTCATCCTCTTCGTCGCCAGGAGGCTTCCATTTGTTCTCCTCTGCCATGCTGCATCAATTTTCTGAGCTTTACTCAGCTACACACACCCTCATCGATGAGAAAATTGTATGTTCGTAAGCAAAGTTAATGGTCGAAGGGCTGAGAAATGGATATGTTGAAGTCAAGGCAGACGCGACTAGCGCGAACCACTTTACGCCGTTGCACGTGACGAGATATTTCTCGGCGTCATCAAGAGCGACTTGAGGATCCACCACAATCAGAGTAACTCTATTTTCCAGGTTGCATGGGTCTCCATGATTGCCGGAGATTGCTTTAATCCAACACCTGCAGTGTTCACACAGTATGGCGCTCCGGAATCCAATGTCCCAGCTCTACAAGCATGTCTCGACGTCTTGTATACCAAAAGTCGCCGCCACATGCACACAGCATGCAACGTCAAAACATCCACGATGCCAAATGCGATCAATGGCAACGGTCGTCCCCCCAGTCACCCAAGACGCGACGTCGTCCAAGGGTCCTACAGCAATGGTCTTCATGAACATGGGCGGCCCCTCCACAACAGACGAAGTTGGCGACTTCCTGAGCAGGTTATTCGTAAGCCGGATAATCACCACCTGAGACTCTTTGTACTCCTCAAAGGATTTATGGCTGACTCCCGAATCCACAGGCAGATGCAGACCTCATCCCACTCGGCCGTCTCCAATCTTATATCGGGCCTCTCATTTCCAGCCGCCGTACTCCCAAAATCAAGAAGCAATATGCAGCCATAGGTGGCGGCTCTCCGATACGCAAATGGTCCGAATACCAATCCTCCGAGATGTGCAAGCTACTAGACCAAATCTCTCCGGAAACCGCACCTCATAAACCCTACGTCGCATTTCGCTACGCCAACCCATTGACGGAGGAGATGTACACGAATTTGCTGAAAGACGGCTTCGGAGGCGGTAAAGGAGGACGCGCAGTAGCCTTCACACAATACCCGCAGTACTCGTGCTCGACAACTGGAAGCTCACTGAACGAGTTGTGGAAGTGGCGAAATCGATTAGAAGGAAAAGGCGCCACCGGTTTGGACTCAGCGGGCTCAATAACATGGAGTGTCATAGACCGATGGCCTGTCCACCCAGGTCTCGTGGAAGCTTTTGCACAGAATGTGGAGACGCAACTGGCCACATACCCTGAGGAGTCTCGGAAAGATGTGGTTCTGCTGTTCTCCGCGCACAGCTTACCCATGAGCGTCGTCAATAGAGGCGACACTTATCCTGCCGAAGTCGGCGCTACGGTCTACGCTGTAATGCAAAGGCTAGGCTTCAGCAATCCATACCGTTTATGCTGGCAATCGCAGGTTGGGCCGTCCGCGTGGCTGGGCGCGCAGACAAGTGATACGGTGCAACAATATGTGAAGAAAGGGCAGACGGATCTTATTCTCATACCCATTGCGTTCACGAGCGATCATATCGAAACGCTGTTCGAACTTGATCAGGAGGTTATACATGAGGCAGGACACCCGGGGGTCAAGCGGGCAGAAAGTCTGAATGATAGCAGGGTGTTTATTGAAGCTTTGGCGGATGTTGCAGTCAACCATCTGAGGAGTGGGGAGAGTTGCTCGAGGCAGATGGGGCTACGGTGCCAGGGTTGCAAAAGCGAACGGTGTCTGTGAGTACAAACCCCCTGAGCGTTCTCCACTACTTACTGACCTTTAACCAGGGAGCAGAAGAAGTTCTTCGTTAGTCAGGAAAACCTGCTTTCGGTCAGATAATGGAAAATCAATAGCTAAAAGTTGTTACGATTCATGACGGTCTCACCTACTAGAATTGTTTTCTTGTCTATATACAGCGCTGTGCTTGTAGGTAGAATGCCTTAACCATCCTCCTCGCCGCCCTCTTCATCTTCCTCTGACACTTCCTCGCCAGCCTCCTTTGCTTTTTCTCTTCTCTTCCTCGCTCTCTCCCGCTTTCTGTCCAGAATCTTCTTTAAATTCTTCGCCCCATTGAAAACCCCACCAGTCCCAGCCCCACAAGCCGCGCAACTCGGATTCTTCCTATACCTCTGCAGCGCGCACGCTTCGCAGAAGTAGTGCCCACATTTCGTAACAATCGGATTCGTATAAGCCTTCTTGCATATGATACACGCGAACGGTATCCCCTCCAATGCCGCATCTTCTTCTTCCGAGTCCTCTGCCTCTGCAAGGCTCTTCACTGCTTTCCCACCTTTTTTGCCCTTGTCTCCGACTTTCTCCCAGTCCTTGTCAAGCTCCCAGCCTTGCTTGTAGTCTTCTCTTGCGTGTAAGAATTTGCAACTGTCCCCGAAGCCGCACCAACCGGTCTGCTTGTAGTCTTTGCACACATCGGGCGCGAAGTCTGTGACCGTAATTGTGCGTATATTGGTAGGAGCCTTTACTGGCCCCACGGTGCGCGTAGGAGCGTTTGGGTTTTTCTGGATGAAGGATTGGTAGCCGGCGGCGCCTTTGTAGGTTCCATCATTCGTCGGCTCAGCCTCTCTGTCTGGTTTTACGTGCCCGTTTCGAGTTGTGCCGAGTAGAGATTTCGCATCAGGTGTAGACTCATCGAACCAATTCGAGGTCTTTGTCGCATCGTTCGTTTCCGATATCTGGGCGGAACGGTCGGCGGCGAATTTGGTGGCGGAGAGGTCTTCTGTGCCCTTCTTAGGTGCGTTGTGTGAACTTGCGGTAACGATGGCGGTCTTCTTGCGCCGCTTGACCCTTCGTCCCTCATCCTCTTTGGAGGTGTAGCCAGATTCGGAGTCAGATGCTGCTGGAGGTGGTGTTGCAGGGCGTTTGCGGATGTTCTTTGCGCCGCGCTTCTTAAACAGAGGTTGGGTATCTGTGGGTGTCCGCTCTTGAAGTACGGTAGTGTCCATAATTGGGGGGCCTGTTGCTTTCTTGGGATATTGAGAGCAAGATGGCTCCAGAGACTAGTGGGCGGAAAATGGTACAGCTCGGGCGCATATTCTATTTGTAAGCAACGCTTTTCGGTCCTCAGAAAGTGATGGATGGTACCCTGAGCACACAGTCCGATGACGTTTGTATCGTCAGTTTCACTAATGATAACTGATGCATTGCAAATTCTCCAGAAATGAGCAACGGACGGTTCTGAGACCGAGAGACAGGATATTTTGATAGGGCTGACTCAGTCAACGCTAATCATGGGTCTAATGCACGACATACATGTAAGGTATGCAAAAACAAGACAGGGCTTTTATGAAGAAATCTCATATATTTCTCCATACATGTACACCCCTCGCATCGGTTTAATGTTCGCGATCAAGAGAGTAATATATGCTCGCTGAGAAAGAGGTGGGAGATATCTATTAAAGATGGACTGAAGTCAAGATCTCTTCATACCTCCGTAGAGTATTGTGCATTGCCTCGATTGGTATATCATACCTACTTGTTCTTGCTTGATGAGAAACCCTTCGGTGATATGATCCACGAACATTTACAAAGTTGTATGCATTCCTTAATGTACGTTGAATCTTGCAGGAAAAGACGCGACTACTTTGATAATTAAAGGTATGAAGGATATCATATTCCAGCTCTTGTCAGCCGCCCATGCATCTATTTTCATCTTCGGTCTCAACAACAAGCCATCACAGTGTCCCCATGGTGGACGAGCTCCCCAGCCCCAGTCCTGAAGATCGAAACAATCTCGATGAACGCAACACCGACGAAGACCCTCCCCCCACCGAACTTCCTTCCTTTAACATCTACCTCTCCAAAAAAGGGCGACGCAAGCAACCACTTCCGCACCCAGAACGACTCCTCAAAGCCCTAGCAATGAGCCAACTACATCGAACGCAAAGGTGCCGTCGATATCCGCTGCCCCTATCTCGACGTAGTATTGGCGGTTTTCCCGCTTTGGGCGACTTGTATGCCACACTGATCGTGTTACAATTCCGGTTCGACCGGCGAGACCGTTTTGATCTGTCGATATTGAGCTAGAATCCTAAGGCATGAAAGTCGAAGAGACCAGCCGAGAGGTCTTTGCAATCTCCTCCGATGGGAGAATGGATTTGGTGCCGACGACGTAGCATGATAATATAGCATGAAATATAAATCTACAATCGGGTGGAGCGGCGCCCGTTGGAGATGTAACAACAACAGGGACAATAGGCCGGGAGAATCGCGCTGGTAGGGGTACGAGCGATGAAATGACTGTAATAGGTTTCATTGATATGAAGGGGATGAATTACGTACCGTCAAACTGTATGTCTTGGACTTTGTTGGAGGATAAAACTTCTCAAACAGGGGTCCCTAAGTCGATGTGGATAGCGGTATTGTTAGAATGAAAGGATAAAGGTCCTTTTTAATGTATGGTCAAGATTAACGCTAAGATTGATTTGGAAGTACTCTTACACGAGTGTTCGGGAGGGTACCAAGAGATGATCCCGTGTTGTATCTATCTGAGTTGGGCTTGACGAAAAATTTGCAGAACTACAACGAGAAGAAGTTGGGGCAGTTCGAGTTGGAGAGCGTTTGATAAGTAATATTTGAGAGTTTCTTTAGCGGAGTCATGAAGAATAAGGACAATAGTCTTCTCAATGGCTAATACATGCAAAGAATCAGATTTAACCTCTGAACTTCAAATTTCAAGAACCTGCTCAACTTTGGAGCTTCCCTCGAAGCGGCAGTCACGCTACAAGACTTGACACCATTGCACCTCGCAGCTCGACATGGACACGCAGAAGTTGTCAGGGCTTCGCTCAAGAAGAAGGCCAGGTTTACAAAATGGGTAGGATGGCCATCCAAGTTGCAACGGCGCGAACCATAGAAAATTTTGAGTCGATTCTTGGATCTGTGGCGGACGTTGAAGTGGCAGATAATATGGGTAGAACGGCACTCCATTGGGCTTTTGTTGGTGGTATTGATTATGTTGTTAATCACATTATATGTTTGTCGAGAGACTTGGTGGATCAGGGTGATATTGATCGATGGATTTCTTTGCTCTGGGCGGCGGGGGGCGGCTACACTGGACAGAGAACAGTCTCGTCTAATGCACAAGAGAAAGTCATCAAGCTCTTGTTGGATCGTGGCGCGGATCCGTGCGTCAGAGCGAAAGGGTTAAATCGGGAGTAATCTCCGGTGAAGGTTACAAGATACCATGGAGCGGATAGTAGGGTCATTCGGTTATTAGAGGACAAAGCGAAGGAGAAGCTCAAGACCACGGGAGGTAGAGATGCGTGAAACGAGAAACTCCACGCATCGAGAAAGGCGGCTGCGAAGGACGCACGGTGTGACTGCTGTGTTTCAGTAGGTACCTTTTTCTTGATTCCTCCCGGCACAGCCCTTTTTGTGCTCCTTTCTATAAACATTGCTGACGTTGAAATGATTAGGTCATTTGTGGAATCCAGTACCATTGCGAGACCTATTTGAATTTCGAGCTTTGCTATAAGTGTTATCTATCCCGGGAAGTCATATATCTCCTCACTCATCCCTTTACGCCCATCGGGCCTGAATACACTATAGAAAGCGAAGCGAGTGATTCTAACAGTGAGGAGGAAGAAGAAGAAGAAGAAGAAGGGGAATGTGAATAAGAGCGGGTTAGGGGATGGTTTTTGACAAGTAGATACAGAAGTAGTCTATTACTTGGCTGAGCCATGTTGAACACAAGAAGTCTCGAATTGAGAGGCTACATCAAATGATAAAAACAACTTCTAATGAAAGGTGCCAAGCTGCTCAGAATGGTGACTGTCTAAACAAGTCAGTGATCGGGTTCAAACAGTATTTCAGGCATGAAAGCACTAATGATTACGAAATATCGAAATATTATTATTACTATCACTGATCGTGAAGATGAACGAAATGGTTTATCTTTTGAGATACCACTTAAACCCGAAAGTCAGGCCATCAAGGCTTGAGTGGTTGAAAGTGGAGTGAGCTGTAGTGGAAAGCCTTCAAATCTCCAAGACATGGCACCTAGCAGACTGGGTTGTACATCACATCAGTACAGCCATCAATAGATGAGGCATAAAGAAAGGGGGAGACCCTCCTCGAAAGATCATGGATGATCAATAGCCGTGAGGTCACCGTGAAAGGACTGGTAGGCAATCACAAGATTAATATATAGAATTTCTGCGACATGACTCAGATACATCGCTTCCAATGTTGTGCGTAGCGGTCCCCAATCTTCCTTATCCTCCCACCATTTCTGTACAGCGTGCAAGCCTTTTGCTGGATTGTCCACCAGATGCCATACCTCAATTCGCGACCTCTTCAAAACGCAACGAGCCCATTCTAGGGAAGCTACCCGGAACTTACCTCGGTAGAACCCGATTCAATCTTCTTCGTCGTTATCTTGAATATGTAATACTCGAAGTGCTTTATGAGTAGAAAATCTCTACTCACTGATCGTGAGGCTGAGGAGCGGACAGTTGTGATTGGTTGAATACCCGGGATTGCGGATATTTTGATAGGGCTGAGATGATCCCTGCAACTGTCATATTTAGACAGGACGCCAAGCCATCAACAACACACGAACCAAGGTTTAGGGGCGAGGCCATCCGTGATGCACGCACCATCACCATCACTTTCTTTGAATTGCTGCTAAGTGTATTGTCCTTCAATACCTTACTCTCATTCAGCGGAGTGGTGTAGCTGACGGGATTTTGAGCTATCATTAGCTTGGAAGACCCTGCGTCTGTTCGGCGGCCGAAATCAACATACAAGTCGTCGCCCGTCTCAACCAAATCGGCCTGTGTTTGCGCACAGATAGGGTATATCGCAAACGACTTTGGAATATCTCCAATGTCGGTCCCTAGATCTGGCAATCCTGTACGTTCTGCATTGCACGAACCGGACCCGGTTCCCCTCGGGATGCCTTCCAGATCCAACAGGGAAAGCATGGCGACAACAACTGATGAATACCCTCGTCATGCGGTCCCTACTGACTCCTCCTCAAATGGAACTCCGAATGGGATGAATAGACAAAATGATCCTTTTGCAACGGAGACCCCACCATCGCACCCTCATCCCCACCGCTTTTCGTCCTTCGATACCCAGCTTTTCGCCTTGAATCATCCATCATCGTCTCCTGCGCAAGCGAAGAGGGCATTGGAGGCTCACATGGCAGAGACGGACCGGAGGATTCAGGAAACCTCAAAGCTCGGCACGACGCTGGTGCAGCAGCGAGTGAATTTGGCACAACGACTACGGGATGTGGGATCGCAAGAGGAGGAGGCCCATATCAGTCCTGAGTTACGGCAGAAGCTGATCGAGATTGAGAGAGAATACAATGAAGTTGGACGACAAAGTGCTAGGGCATTCCTGGGTCCCAAGTCGGAAGCAGTCGGAGAGGGATCGAATACCCCCTTTGCCTTGGATGGCAGGGCAAGTTCTACTTTCCAGGTCAGGCCGGTTGCGTGCTGACTACGAATCACAGAATCCCGCAAGCCCTACAAAGTTTTCTAGCCAGGCCACTGATTCGCCATCTAAGCTCAATGTCCCAAGAAAACAAAGAAATCAGGCGTCGAAAACGGATGACATTGACTTTGCAGCCGAGATCAGTACATCACTCTTAGGACAAGTACGGCATTTGCAAGCGGTCCTATTGGAGCGCGATGAGACATTGAAGGCCGTGCAATTGGACAAATCGAGGCTCGAGCTTGAGGCGGAGGGGTTTTCACAACGTCTTCGAAGTCTGGACGAAAGTGAGCAGCGGTACAAAGACGAAAATTGGAATTTGGAAACCCAGCTTCAAGAGACAAACGCAGCGAACCGAGACTCCGCCAGCAGGGCACAAAAGCTGCAACAAGTACTGGCTGCTACCACATCTGAGAAGAACGCTGCACAGAGTGAGCTGGACCATCTTAGACAAGATCACAGCAGAGTCACGGAGGATTATGCTGCTGTGCGCAAGACCCATGAATCCGAGCTCGCTAGTCTACGAAGGAGCGTGAATCTGGGCGAGAACGAAAACGAGACTCTGCAGCGCAAGATCGAAGAGCTGACTTCTCAAAATCGGGAACTAGCCAACGGACTTGCCGGCCGCTTCAGAGATGAGGAGACCGAGCCAGAGGCGGACACTGGCGCGAAGTCTGAAGAATATCCGTTCGATTTGTCTGAACGAGAGCACTCGCCTCCTCCTTCACCCACAAAAGGCGTCCACAGGCACTCTATGTTGGAGTCAGAGACGTTGAAAAGCTCTCTAAATCATGCCCACAGGATGATCCAGAACCTGAAAGGCAATGTACATCGTGAGAAAGCCGAAAAGCAGGATCTCAAGCGCATGCTTCAAGAGGCTAGAGATGAGTTGGAGATTCGAAGAGCCGAGCCGAATGGGAAGAGGCTGAAAGCAAAATCACATACGGATATGAGAAGAGCAGGTCGGCCTGGGCTTGGCGCCACCAGGAACAGCAGGACTGATGTTTTGGTCGATGACGCCGAGCACGACCCCGAGTGGGAAGATCACAACGATGAAGACAATCCTCGTCATGATGTTGGTGTTCGACCAATCACCCACGAGAGCATGCCAGGGGCGAGTCGACTCGCGGAAAATAGTGACGCTTATCAGACGGCTAATGAGACAGAGGATGCTTTTGAGACAGCAAATGAGCGTGACACTACTGACAACGATGCTTTCCAGACCGGAGCCGAGAGTTTGGCGGGAGACAGCACGGATGAGGCCGAAGCGACAGAAACAGAGTCTGGTGTGGCTCGAGGTGGCACTATGCGAAGCAAGAAACCACAACCTGTCCCATTTAACAAGCCGGGTGACAGGAGATCCATTCAGAGCACTGCATCAACCTCTGGAGACGACGAAGGACATGCTCTTCAGACACCAATTCAGAATCAGCCACAGCGGTACCGCTTAAAGGTCAACCGCAATTCTCGTCGGTCGCGGGTGAGCAGCGAAGTCCCAGGTAGTAGTCAACAGTCAACAGCTAGAAATTCTCCAGGCAGCTTCATGAACGGAGGTGGTGAAGTAAATCAAAGTCTGTTCAACGAGCTGGAGAACCTGAGTGGTGATGAAGATGGCACGCCAAGCAAGGGAATTATCAGCTCACCCAGGTCCACGCAATCTCTTCGCAGAAATGTCAGTGGGAAGAGGTCATCATCAAGCATGAGACAAGGTGTAAGTCCGTCAACGTCGGGTCCAAGGCCTAGCACCGTTGTCTATGCAGGAGGCGCGCCACCGGTCCCTAGAATGCCCATGGTCGATTCCAGTATGATGACAGAGCCGATGGAACCTCCACAGAGTCCCCCAGGTCAAGCAGGGGTAGGTCACGCAAGCCTACGCCAAGCAAGTCCGAGCCCAGAATCCTCAAGTATTTTGCCCACGAGTTCCGCAGCGGCCATCACCAGCAGAATCTTTGGTAGCACACCCCAAACGCCACAAAACAAGGGTGTCGAATCACAGCCTGTTAGTGTGTCTAACCTTGGCTCGGAATCGCGTTCATCTTCATCTTCACGACGTCCAGCTTGGGATCAGCCGCTCCAGATGTTTGGCACGATTCCGGGATTTAATCAAAGTGCAGATACAACGCCTTTATCGACGAGGTCTGCAACAACGCAGGTGCGAGGTGTTTCTGGAGACCTGTCGTCTGATGATCAGCGAGCCAGGAATTTTTCGAGCAATTCAACTCAGCCTACGGAATATTCCGAGTCAACACATGATGATCAAGCCACGACGCCTCCAGGTACGGCTGCCAAGGCTCGGGCTCCATTGACATTGTCACCTATTCATAGCTTGGAGTCAGTCCCGGTACAGCCTATCGAGAGATCCATGGCAAACGAGTTAAGCCGTACAACTACGTCTGCAGGCCCACCAACTGCAGCTGCAACCTCCGATACTACCGAAAGCCCGCCCAAGACGGCTAGTACTGGAGGCATTCTTGGCTCTGTATTTGGCTGGAATAAGCGCAAAGCATCTTCCGGGTCTCAGATAGCTGAAGACGAGACTCGTCAAGAAGTTGCTGCGAGCAGTAGACCTACCACTAGTGATTCTAAGCGTCCTCTCCAAGAAGTGCCAGCCAATACTGTCAATCGAAACATGCAGCAGAGCAATGCCAAGCTGTCACCAGTGGTTGATCGTGGAGTCCAAACACTATCGTTTTCCGATTTGCTGGAAAGTGTTGCGAAGAAACCCAGCATACCGTCAATGAGACCCCTTGCTGATATAGGAGCTGCCTCTCCCGGCCTCAGTGAAGTTGGCAAAGGAAAGGCACCAGAGCAATATTACAAAGACTCACTTGGAAAGTCTTTCAAGCGACCAGTCAGTGCAACAAGCATGCGTTCGCGAGCAGCCCCGTATCCTCCGCTGCCTCCAGATCATCAAGAAGCTATTGCTGCTGCTGCGCAAAAGGCGCCCCTCGATTCGTCAGTGACTCCAACGGGTTCAACAACGTCTATGGGTCCCCCTCTTGCCCCAGCTTCTGCATACCCCTCTCGAGCTGCCAGGTCCCGCAACAGTCGACCTCAGACTCCATCCCAGCAAGGAATGCCAAGTCCGTCCTCAAGAGGCGGAACGACTCCCAGAGCAGGTCGATATTCCACCACCCGAAGCCAAGCGTCTCGCCGATCTTCGTTCTCTTCTTTTGCTTCTGAACTTGATGAGCGCTTCAACATCCGCACCGACGCTGGCATGCCAATGCCTCAAGGCCTCCAACCTGGAACTGATCCCCGCATGATCCAGGCAATTACCCAGACGATGATCGGCGAGATGATGTGGAAGTACACTCGCAAAGCAGGTCGCGGCGAGATGTCCTCCACTCGCCACCGCCGCTTCTTCTGGGTTCATCCATACACTCGCACACTCTACTGGAGCGACCGAGATCCGGCTTCCGCCAACCGCGCGGAGCTCAAATCTAAGAGCGTAGCCATCGAAGCCGTACGAGTAGTCACAGACGATAATCCCATGCCACCTGGCCTTCACCGCAAATCTCTCATTATAATCACACCCGGTCGCTCGGTTAAATTCACGGCGCAAACCTCCCAGCGGCACGAGACCTGGTTCAACGCGCTCTCCTACCTCTTGCTCCGAACCGGCTCAGATGGCGCCAATATAGTCCACAACCCAGGCGACCTCTCTGACGCCGACGTAGCCGAGTTCAATCCAGGATCGCACAATAAACGCTCCTCCCGATCCCGCATCTCCCTCTCCAGCTTCCGCAGCTCCGCTACACAGAACAGGCAAGATTCCAACCGCCTCTCAACACGCATCCCAACAGGCGCTGCCTCGGGCGGCAACACCCAAAGTCAAGGGCAGCAAACAGAGCCCTCGCCTAACAAAGAAAGCGTACGCAGCCGCATAGGTCGCAGCCTTTCGCGAAACCGGGGGACCAGATCCCGACAAGACTCTATTGCCCCAAACGACACCAATAACAACACTACCAATGCTACCGCAGTTTACAACGCTCAAGACAACCAAGGAAGTGTCTCCAGCCGCATAAGTAGTTACTGGCACAAACCCGCGGCCTCAGTCCGCAGCTCCCTCCGTAGCCGCTCAAGCTTACGTGATGATGGACCGCCGGAACCTGGCGTGCTTGAAGGAGGGAGAAATGTGGTTGGTGGGCGCATGGGCGACAGCGCAGAGGACTTGAGGAGGGTGATTGAGAACCAAGAGCAGGGAGGGCGGTTGGAGAATGTGAGGGCTTGCTGTGACGGTAAGTAAAGGCCTAGTCTCTGCTCCTCCACGCCTGTCGGAGGACCTTGTTTGGAGCGGTGCTGACTTCTTCTGCCCAGGTCAACATGACGTTGGCAGCTTAGCGAAGAACGGACGACATCACAGCCACGTGGGCTCGACACATAGCGTGCACAGTCAACGCAGTCATCGATCGCCGTCAAATTCGCTCACGAATCTGGCGTACAGTTAGTCAGGGCAAATGCTCTTTGTCAAGAGCGGGAAGATGTGGGATTCAAAACATGCGGCATAGCTCATACGCCCAGCGGGCTTGGCTTTTCTTTTGTATGTGCTTGCTATCGTAATTCAAGACAGCATGGACGTATTTGTGGATATGTACTTCGTTCTATTGATAGATACTGGTTGTCGTATATGGTACCAAATTGCCACAGTGGCTCCTTACAAGTCCAACATTACATATATACATTGTTCCAAAACTACCTTGCAATCCATGCAATCCATCCTTCCTCTCACACCAACCCCTCTTTCCGCTTGAATTCCTCATAAGTACACTCCACCCCGTCCCTACCGCATCCAAACAGATCCCACGCCTCCTTGCTCCACAGACTATCACTCTCATCCTTCCCGCCCAGATTGTCCAATGAAGCCTTCTCCTCCCCACCCGAAACAGGCAAAGTAGATGGCGGCCGCATAGCCGAGGTGTCGGATATTGACTTCTTCAACGGCGATCGAGGCTTTGTGGGAATGACCTTTGTGAACGCGGGTAGGGAGTCGGGTTTACGTTTTGGAGGGTGAGGTGCCACGATCGGCGCCTCTGGGGGTGGCGAGCTGGGAGGTTGGGAAGACAGGACTTCCACCGTCTCGTCTGGGAGCTTGAGGATTGATATGATTGGGGTAACCTTGGTGAATGCCGGCTGTTTGTTGTGTTTCTGTCTCGGCACTGGCTCTAGTGCTGTGGGCGGTTTGGGCGCTACATTTTTCGAAAAGGCGGAGAGCGACTCATGTTTCGCGTTTGGTATTGGAACAATGACGTCTGCAATTGGCGCCTCTGGGGATGGAGACTTGGTAGGGTGGACGTCGGGTCGGGTTTGCAAGCCCGGAGCTGACACTGGATGGTGTCGTGGAGAGGAGGGTGCAGAGACAGTGTTTCCTGGTGTTGGTTGAATGGAAGGAAGATGTGAATCAGGTGGTCGGATATTTGAACTTCGTAGTCTACGTCCCTGCGCCTTGGGTTGCACAGCCTTTGCGAATGCGGATAGTGAGTCAGGGTTGGGTCTTGACAGTGTGCTGATTGCTTTCTGGGGTATGCCTTGCGAAGAGGGTACGTGAGCTTGCATTTGGAAGGCTGGAAATGAATGAGGCCGGTCTTTTGGAGGGGAAGGTGTAGGGACTGCATCTAGCGGTTCATTGAGAGCTGGTGGTGAAGACAATTCTTGGGGCAAGACTTCGGGTAAAACGTCATTCTCTTCGACAGATTCAGAAGTTCTCGGTTGAGGGCGCGAAAATAAAATCTGATCCGTCTTTGCGAGAGTCATGGCGCTGCTGTGAACAGCAGAGGGAGATCTAGGTATCACTTCCGGTAGGAATTCAGGAGATAACGAACGACAAGTTGATGAGGGGACAGACTCGGTATGACGGCGACAGGACCAGGTTACGGAAGAATTGGGAGCCTTCTCCTTCGACTGCTTCTCCTTCGTTCTGGGTTTGTTTGCTGATATTGTATCTATGTCCTCTTGGGAGAGAAAAAGATCTTCTGGTGTGTCACCACAAACCTCTCCACGCTCATTATTCAGCTGACACTCCTTAGTATGATGTCTCTTGAGTCGAGCCTTCAACCGCTCCTGCTCTTCCTTATGAAACTCAGCCATGTGGTCTCCTTTCCGTTTTTCAGGTCTGCTCCATGTGTTTCGGTCGCGACTACTTCGATCTAGGACTGAAGCGTCACCAGAAGAACGGCCGATCGCAGACGAGTCTTGAGGCAGTAGGTCTCGATACAAAAGTTTTTTACGTGGCTTGCGTGAAGCCATCTGTAGCTTTGATCTTTGGATTGGTTGCTGCTTGGTAGACGCAGAATCCTCGTCCGACGCGATCTCAATGGGCTTTGTGATAGTGCTCGTTCTTGCGTGACATGTCTCGGGCTCATGATCAAGACGCTTTGCAACTTTCTTAGCTTTCGGCGATACTTGAGCATTGCGATCTGGCTTTCGCTTTCTTTGTTGTTGCGCAGTCAGTTCTGAGCTTCCTGATCCACTAGATCGTTTCTTGGGCATTGGCTCGATCGCTCGCTTGGGACCCTCGTCCGTGTTATCCTTACTCCATGTACTTAGGGAAATGGGTGGTCTACTGGCTGCGCTTCTCGCTGATGACAGAGCGGATCGTTGCACAGTGGTTGGCACACGTCCTTCACATCGCTGGTCCACAGCTGCTTCAACGACAGTTGTGTTTACTCCTTCATCAGGAACCCGGGAGTTTGGCGGTACTCGAGGCGGCGGCATCTTGTTCGGTTCCGCCCTCCTTTCCACCTGCGATTCTATTCGTTGACGCTTGGCCGGGCGGCCGTGGTCCCAGCTGCTGTTCTCACTCTCTGTGCGTAGCTCATGAGGCGACTTTGTAGGCAGGGCAGCTCTCCCAATCTGTCCCTTCGGTGTCCCCAGCAGCGCATTCAAACTCTTCGGCCGCAACTGGGATGGCTGTGCTGCTATCGGTCCAGACATAGGTACCGCTACTGGCTGGTGTGGGGCCTTTTCATGAACCGCCACCTCCGGTACCTTCTTCCTTTTCTCAAAAATCCCTGTAAGGTCTTGCTCCATGCTCCCAATAGCCTCTCCGACTTGTATCAGCACCCCTCTGTCCAACTCGAACTCGTCGCCATCTTGCAATATTTCATCCTCCCGCCAATGCATGTCACCGATGTAGTTCCTCGACACATCGTACACCATGATGCGCTTGTTGAAGGTGTGGAATCGGAGAAGTCCATCTTGCCACCGCTTTTGCTTCCGTCGTAGGTCGTGGGTGTAAAGGCAACGATATTCGAGTACTGGTGCTGTATTCTGGGTGGAGGGGACGGTGAAAGCTGGCGTCTGACGGACACCGGAGGATGTAATCGTGGAGGTCATGGCTGGTGAACCCTTTTACCACTTGTGCCGGAAATCTGTGTTTAATATGTGTCATGATTCAGCGGAGCTACTCTCGCACTTTGAATGTGCTCCAGCAAATTGTCGCCTTATCTCCAAGAAGAATGGAAGGTAGGTGTCGAGGGGCGATTTGAAAGCGCGTAGGAGTCGTGGAGTCTACGCGAAGTCAGGTGAATTGCTTGGCAATCTTTAGTTGTCCATCCTCACGATTTCATACCTGAGTATGTTGTACACGACCAGCACAACAAGGGCTACTGAATCGATTTGTTGAAACGATCAACTGCCAACACAGTCTAGATGATGTGTTTCGTGAACGAGATTACTTGACTGGTTACTGTCAAGACTCACATGACTAGCGCACCACTACAACTACCTTTTTATCTGGCAGCACGTCTGATACAAGTAGGCTTCAGCTAATTGCTGTGTGCCCAGGCAATAAAACAGCTGCGGCCGTAAGCTTTGATTATTGTTCAGTCGCTGCATCTGTTGCCTTTCTCTACCAAAGCTTTGCCAGACGCCCAACACTATTGATCAAATCAAACAATGATACAGCCAACAATAAATCGACCTTTGCTATGATCATATTGATCATCGCGCAGGAAAAGTTTACATTGTAGTCATCAGGTTAAAACATGTGCCAGACCACGTCTCCAGGAACACACTTGTTTGCCCACCAATACCCGTTGAAGTCACCCACTGAACTGATTTGAAGGGCCCACTTGAGCAGAAAGGCTACTCGTACACTTCACCAAGTAAAGTGAAACATGGGGGGAGATGGACGCCCTTTTTTCGCGCTCAAGACGGACAGCTTCCATATCAAGAGGATAAAACTGTAGCAAGCAGGCCTCGGGGCTAGAACAATCTGAAAACGACATGAGAAGGAAGGTGATAATGACGAAGGCGTTATAGCAAAATCAGCAGCCATAGTCCAGCAGCTTTCTCCCTCCTTCTTCTGCCATCGTTCGCAGATTGTCGAGCATCTCAGAGCACGACCCAAGGGCAGAGATAACAGGGATATCCTCCTCCACCCCGCGGCTGTGTCACCAGTTCACGGCAACGTCCCCCGGAGCAAGCCGAAAGATCCACGAGCGCAGCGGTCGGGGTTTGGGCTTCGAGAAGGGTTGGTCCATTTCGTCAGAGTTCCATAGTTTGTCAGGCATGGCGATATACGAGTACTCAGAAAGCATTTTCCGTCCTGGGAATCGATTTCCGACGTGTGATACTGTTGTTGGTTTTCCAATCGCATTTCTCAGCACGCCTGTGAGAGAGGCTTGGCGCTGGGGCGCTAGCCAGAAATGTCTTCTCCGACGACTTGTCAAACTATCATTGTAAATGTGACTCTTTCTATACACAGAGGTATTTGCATGTCGTTGAAAAAGTGATCATCATGACTGAGGAAATGGTGACACAACCCTCTTGTGCTGTCTAATCAGAGTTCGCTCATGCAGCACCTTGTAATAGCCCGAACGCCTCGTCTGTCATATCGACCTCCGATTTGTGCAGTAGCCATTGCCATTATGTGATGCTATGATAATGATCAGAGACATGCCGCTCTCTACTGCGCACTGCCATGCTTGCCCCAGATTGCCGCTGCCGTGTGTGCTTGACTCGTGCGTCTGAGCTTTGCAACCGTATTTCGAAGCTTTGCTGTGGGATATGTCCGAAGCGATTCTGTGCTTGTGTTGCTATAAGCCAGCATGCACCATGCGACGAGGCTTGTTACAGGTTTTGGAGAGAACCATCGATGAGAAGTTATCGGACTGCTACTGGAACTCAAACATCAGCAGACTCCAAGCCCCGATGTCATGTAGGGAACAGCACTGGAGAGAGGAATAGCGACGACGCCACGAAAAATTCAATGCACTTCGATTGTTGCTCAGTATTCTCGAAGGCAACCATGACTCCTCAGAAGCTGCTGCTGCTGCAAGCAGTGTCCCATCGCATAAACAACGGTCGTAAGCGGCCAGGATAATATTGACTCTACATCACTGACAAGGTTCTTATTTGTGGCGCGGAAGCTTTAGCCTCAAGTAGGGCGTGGGCAGTGTCGGAAGGTGGCTGGGCTTCCGTCACGACGCGGTCGTCACAAGGTGACGACGGCTTAGCGAAAACAGAAGAAAAAAAGAAAAAAAGAAAGAAAAAAGTCCAGGATTGAGGCGGCTCGAACCTAGCACCTTGCGTATGATTCGAGAGTATCAAAAACCAAAAAGAAACTCAAGGCGTGTTGCCGCCTGAACTAGTCTGCAGCCTAGTTGCAGGTCTGTTTACACAAGCCCCAGAAGAAAAGCCAATGAAGTGCTTTGTCTTTTTGACCGTGGTAGTCGACTCGCTCTGAGAAAGAGCAGTGTAGTGAGCCGCACAATCACAGGGACCTTCGCTGAACCGACTCATTTGCCGGTATTGATCGGGTTTGAAACGGTACAGCCTCGACTTTCTACTTTGACGCTCCAGTGACAAGATGTTAATCCTGGAATCCATTGCGCCAAGTCACGGTATGAATGAATCTTCCTATTTTGATTTATATTCTTTTAAATTCTTACCTCATCGACAGCCTTAAAGACAATAACCAGCGCGCGCATACCAAGCATCAGGCATTTTAGCCACCACTAAAGCTTGCGAACTCCTCTCAACCACGCCATTGCTACTATTT
The DNA here is from genome assembly GCF_014066315.1 of Letharia lupina. Classification (NCBI taxonomy): domain Eukaryota; kingdom Fungi; phylum Ascomycota; class Lecanoromycetes; order Lecanorales; family Parmeliaceae; genus Letharia; species Letharia lupina. Next base: position 537,379 of record NW_023502976.1, read on the forward strand.
GTTCTCACTACGCAATCATCAATCTATACGGCCATCCACGCTCACAAATCAAGCGCAGAGTGCTACAGCATCAGTCAAGCCTACAGCTGGAAAATCTGTCCCGTTGCCAAAGCTGAGTTTCTGTCGGCTGCCTTCACGGTGCCTATTCGACGCGGTTCTGACGGGTGATAGATTTTGAATGTATGGTTGACATTTGCCTCGTAAGATATTTAGATAATATGTAAGGGACTTACGCAGGTTGAACTTTCAAGCCGAAGTGTTGTTCCAATCAGCCATCAACTTGCTGAGGCAGAAGAAACCGCTCACTGAATGTGATTTCAAAGTAAAAAACCTGTACTGCAATGTTGCTGCCACAGAGGTCGCCCAGAGAGAATCTCATACTCCGATCCAGATCGCAAGATGCTTGATCCAAGTAAGCCAATCGAGACATTATGTCCAATCCCAGCTGTATCAGCATGATCAAGAACTCAACCGCGCCGTGTTCCACCTTCCTAAGACTTTCACTCTTGTCAACGATCTCCACGCGCACTTGCTTCTTGCGAGCGGGCCCCTGTTTCTAGCTGGCTTATGCTTGAACTTAGCAGAATGGAAATCCCTGGCATGAATTGAGATCCATATAGATCCTGGACATAATCCTTAAGAGACAAATTGAGACTCGGTTTCCAGGTCTAGACAATGGTTTGCCGGACCCGAGGTATGAGTCATTCGGTGCTTTACTCCTCAATATGCATGAACTGTTGGAATTTGAACTATCAAAAAGGATGGCTGAAACAGAAGTACACCCATGAGAGAGAAGGAACAGACTTCGCGTCACGGTCGGTCCCTGCGCTCCGAAGACATAATGTCCCTCTATTGTTCCACACTGGGAGCTTTCGCCGCCTCCGTTATCGTGCCTTTGCCCACAGAACCCACGTTCGCATACCCGATATGGAATTCAGCCTCCTAAATCAAACCCTCAGAATCAGCACGCCCTCGGATCGAAGTCTGGATCAGAGCAACATTAAAAAGAAGGCGAACGGAAATTTTTGATTCCCCAAAGGAAAAGGTGTTTCTTCGTGTCTCCAGAGAGAGATCCGTCCAGGCTGACATACCATGTACCGGCCCTCCTCGACCAAGAAATTCCAAAGTCCTTGGATGATGCCCTTCAAGATTTCCCAAGTAATGCGATGGCGCGGCTTGGTAGATACGACATGTATTGCCGCGCCATAGCCCAGATCATCGTCTACGCAGGTTTCGAAGTCAGCATGGCTTCTTACACGTCTGAGCTGTCCGACAGGTCAAGGAGCAAGGGGGGTTTTGTCTTCGAAACCACCTCCTCATGACTCAAGATTGGGTACACAATAGAAGGGAATATTCTGACATCTACGTACGGAAAGGGTCTTCTGTTTGGGGAAGTGGCACGTCACCACTCTTTTCAAGCTGAAGGTTACAGTAGCTATAATCATCAGCTTGACTCAGCCATGGGGTGTGCTATGTTAGGGCTGGTATACTTCCTGGCCGCGTCGATGGTGTGCTGCATCGCTACCTCATCGATGCGGAAGCCCAGGAAGAAAAATATGGTTATCTGGCTGATGGCAGATTTAGAATCAGCATTGCTTTTTCGGATAAGGTTTGACGTCAAGCAACAGATTCAAGCGTGAAAAGAGTATCTTTGCTCTTAAAGCGTGTCTCAGGACTTGAGTTTTGGTGGCCATGGAGAACGAGTCACTTTAGGATTACGTACGTGTTGGGGACAAGGTATCTCACGCCAATGTCGGGAGGAGAGGTCACATTTAGAAGTGAAATATTATCGAGTGGGGAAACCAAAGGGTGGAGCGAGAGAGAGTTGGTGGTGAGGTTTTGAACAGTGCTGAAAGCAGTTACCGGAGCGGACACACTACCTCGTGTGAGCAAGCACAAGGAAAGATAGTAAACCAGAAAGGAAGCAGAAGCAGCCATGTTGAAGCCAGGGCAGGTACGAGATTCACCGGGCTTGGGTGGGGGTTGACAAAAGCTGGGAGGATTTGGATGAATCAGCAGCATCATCGTCGCCTGTCACGATTTGTCGCGCGATTCAATCGACAGCTGTTGATCTGAGGCGACAAGCGACTCTATTACCGTCTATGAATCTCGCGGTTCCAAATATCCCGACAAGGAAGTTTATTGGGCTCAATTTGATATCGTTTGTGATACGGCTTCGTTTTTCAGATCGCACAACGACGACTGAATAGGTAAGAGCCATCGACGAGGAGATATCAAACAGCGTGTAAGCAAACAAAGCGACCGAAATTAGCCTGCAAGGCCGAATCAGACCATCAGCCTTCTCATGCGTGCCCACAGCCGTGGAGTGCAAGAAATTAAATCAGGCACTACGACAAGCGGCGCTTTCAAAAATTTCGGCACCTTCTACGAAAGGGTCGATATTGGCTGGTTATTCATACAGTCGCCAGTTAATGCGCATACAAGTTCTCGACAAGTCAAATGATAGGTACCGGATCATCACCATTGACTTCAATCTGAAGTGTCTTCATCTCATGCTCCGTGACGTCGAAGACGAGTGTTGTCTGGTTACCGCTAAAGCGCAGCTGCAGAACATGGGAGACGAGGAGATAATATTGATCGGGCACAGGTAGACAGAAGGGGGATTGGAGGAAGAAGTAGAGAAGAACCGATACACCTTCTACAACTAAGGGTCTAGCTAGCATCCCTCCCTTGTGAGACAGCAGTGCCACGCGTCTGTAGGGATGGCAATGACGGGAATACACTCTTCCACACCACAGATCAGAGCTTGCAATTAGGATGGTGCGCATGGTGTCTATTGTCTACGCGACCCGCATTCTCAGTCCTTGAAGCATACAACAGTGATACAGATCGCAGCATCTCATGATGACTCGACCCAGAGTTCTTGCGCCAAATCGCTTTGGTAGGACAATTCTTGGAAGCGGGACCTCTTGAATAATCGAGGCTTCAGGCTGTATGTCTTTCTCGTATAAACTTCGCATCGGGCAGCGAGCGGACTGATAGAATAATAGAGTAGATGCTACCATAGAAACCACCAGTGTTTGTATGGGGTTGTTTGAAATATTGGAAAAGTTGTAAACCGAAGCAAGACAAAAGCATGAAAATATCGAATCAATAGATACAGCAATGTTCAGTGGATACAATGGGGATAGAAATCTCTGCGTCCACAATCTCCATGGTTTTTCCCTTGAGTAATGATCAACCACCAAAGCGCGGTAGGTCACATTTCAACACCCATTCCCCCAACATCTCCGACCAGATCCTTGCCTAGCCGTCGTCCACACCCCATTCCGACTCACGTAGTGCAATAGCTTCGCGCAGATCGGCTTCTGCTAGACCTGGCTTGCGAAGCTTGCACTGTGAGATTGATGACCTTTTGTACGCAGATAATACAACGAGACGGCGACTCAGCTGGATGAGCACAAGCTAGAACCTCTTCACCCAACGTTCCCGCCTTGGCATAAACCCTTCTCTTCAAATACAGAAATGCAAGCGATGAACGAACATCCAAAGTCCAGACGTCCTGAGCGCCCAGCGTACTCTACGCTCACACACTTCCCGCAGACCCCGTTGCAGGACTTCTTCCGGATCGGCGTCACGAAACCGGTGGACCTCTTCGATGTACCTCGGGCCAGAGTCTGAAGTGGTGTCGAGACATGGGACCGCGACTTGCTTCGAATCGCTCGCCTGTGCTACGAAGGCATCGAAGAACGACATCCTCAAAGTGCGACGACTCGTCTACCGAAGCCAGCCGACCGCAGGTGCGACCGAGCGGGTGCACGGAGCGATTTGCCAGAAGCGGAGAAAGGTCGGAGTATCGCCAGGGCTATCCTGTGTCTTTGTTCCCGTGAGCATTTGAGCAGAGGCCCGAATGGAAGGCTGAGAGTCCGTAGCGTTGAGGTAAGCTATTTGGAGATGTTGGGGCAAAGTAGGGCCAATGTCAGAGACGCCAAGAGACGTCAGTATGCCTTGACAAGAACGCCCAGTCTTTTTCTAAGAATGCTCTACTACGCAGTGAAGACCTGTCGATCTTTCGGTCGACCCTTGCTTTGCTTTGTCCACCACATAGCATACCTGCCCATACGGTCAAGCGGTATTGGGAATTCCAGGGCCTCTCTGGTGAATCGCTAACAACAAGGCCACCCCCTTGGGCCCCTGAACCGACGACTGCAAACCCATCACGCAATCCCCTCCAACTGCCCACTCCCCACCCATTTCGTCTCCTCCTCCCCCTCCCCTCGAACCAAAACATCGAACGCCAACCCCACAAATTCCCAAGTCTCCCCAAACCGCCTCAATCCCCTGAGCGTATCCCCCCACATGCCCCACGTCATCGCCTCCTTCGGCCTCAACGACAACTCCACATCAAAAGTGCCATAGAAGTATCCTTGAGGCAGGTGCTCCATGGGTGTTTTTCCCTCGCTTGGATCTTCCCGGATGTGACTGAGCACATCGTCGACTGCTTTTCGGAGGGTGCGGTAGGTGGATTGGGGCGGAAGGCGAGGACCGTAGCCGTGGACTTTGAGGAAGACGGTTGATTCGGGCGTTCTCAACAAGAGGGGATCGATGGGGAGGTTGCTAGAGGGTGTTTTTCAGTGGGAGCGGATTTGAAAAGGAAGGGGGAGACGTACTTCGATGATGATGATGATGATGATGATGTGTCGAGGAGCGTTATATTGATCGGGAGCGTTGAATTGGACTGTAACGATAAGCTGCTCACCAGTGCCGGAGAGAATACGTGGGCAGGAAGGGATGCCGTGAGCGCGATTGTGGAGAGGACGTGGAGTCGGAGTGCAAGACTGACAAACTTTTGGACGAACATGTTTAGTACAAGCTCGTGTCACAACAATGAGCTTGTAAGCATCTTTGATGGTAGTCGTCGCATGCAGGGTTTGCTCCCTTAATCGACTGGCTCGCAAGTGTCGACAATTGCGTCGCTTCGGTAGTGCCAATTTTGCGCATCCAATGTGAGTGAAGAGCGCCAACTCGCCTCGGTAATTATCTTTTTTCTGAACACTAACAATGAACACTGGGTTTGCTTTCTGTGTGAGCGAGATGAGTGCGACTTCCTCTATCCCTTGAATGCTATCGAATGCGAGTCGATATTGGTAAGTGAGACGTCAAAGTGGGAGCTTCCTCCCTACCTATCTGTTAACATGACTTTCGCAGTTGTCCATCTGATCTTGAATATGCAAAGTCTATGTATCGCCCACGATTTAGAACATCTTCCCGGCCAAGGCATGGATGTATGGAAAAATTGTCGAGGAGTCGATCGAAACGACCGAAGCTCGGGATTGTTGTGTGGGAATATCTATCGACAGTTGCTTATTACGGTAATCGTTCGCTGGATACTGAATGTCGAGGCTGATGTGGCGATACAGTAGGCAGTCGACGAGGCGTTTGAACTGCTTAGATAGGAGGGCGATCTTTCCGAGGTGGCTCTAGCCATGAATGTACGAGAGGATTTGTGTAAGTAGCTCGTTTGGAAGGTCTGTCAGTTTGCGTTTTCCCATCGTAGCTGGTTTTCTTCCTCATTCGTGTCTTTGTGATTTCCCTCTTGATGAAATGGCTTCTGCTATATGGCAGAGCTGAAAGTCATAAAGGCATCGATGATCAAAGTGTTGAGAGCAGATATGAATGTTGGTGGTGAGGGATTTTCGCGGTGTTGAGGAAAATAGGAACATAGATAGTCATGTGACGAAAGTCAGAGCAACCTGATAGGTAGACGCAGATGCGAAAGTGAAAGGGGTAAGCGAATGATCCAGTCGGGTGCACTTGAGAACGAGGCAGCCGATTGATGGAAGAAAATGGGTTTACTGTTGTAGGACATCATGCAAATTGCAAGATATTATGTCCCTAGATGGCGGCGATTAAAATTAACTCAGTCAAAGATTGACCAAATTCCCATAACGACTGCTTTTTTGTGTAGGGCATCAACATCGATAGGATCGTCAAGTAAGATACGTATTCAATTGTTGTCCTTGCTCTAAAATGTCCTGCCCAGAAGCTGATTTGATTTGTTTGGCCAAGATTGAATGAAAACCCTCAGCTCTTCTTCAATAAACGTTCTTCTTCTCCATCAATGAACAATCTCATTTGAAATCAAGGTCTGGGCACCAGGAACTGAAACACCTGTACATCATCTAATCCCCCCTCTCTGCTGATCAGACCAACAGTAGCCATGTCCTCGCTTACTTCGTGTAGCCTGTGGAGGTTCATCATTCAGCTGCTGTTGGAAATGTATGAAGGATTGATTGATTAACTATGGAATGGTATGTAGGCTAGGTATTTATATACCATGTGAAGCCCCTGCTAATTTGCCACCTGATTGCCACCATGAGGGGTAGCTACAACACAGGTGCTGCAGCAAATCTCAACAGCTGCATATACAGCTTTTCCTCTGTACTGTTCTATCGATCTCTTTCAAATCTCATGAGCAAATCTTCAGGAACCCGCCCTCACTGATACTCAGTAGTCGATCCTCTTTCAGTAGACCGTGGCATGTTTGCCCTTATGAGTATAGATGCTGATGTGGGAATACGACTTTAAGGGTACACCAGATGGGTCAAAGCATGATCAGGTGATCTGTCTGGCAACTAGACGCTACTCGTGCGCTCAGCAACGACAAGTTACATTGGAAGGCGCTAGAAACTTTGCCGTCCAGCCGGCCTAGTACATACGAGTGTATTCCAGAGAAGGTCAATTCAAGCATCGAGGAAATTTCATTGATCGTATGGCGAGCGCTCAACGCTCAACTGCACGAGAACGGAGATTGCGGTGCTCGGCAGTGTTTTCCGATTACATATAGGTATTTAGAAAGGTGTTGATTCGTTCAAAGAGAAGGGTGGAGGCGCGAACTCGAACAGCACAGACCGTGGTGTCTGCAAGTGTCATCCTCGAGCACAAATGTGACGCCCTGCAGATGGCTTGCATTAGTGAGCCACCAAAGCTAGTCGCTGTGGCTTTATCCCGCCGCCGCGCATATCCACATATGTAGGTAGCCGTGGACGGATAGTACTCCGTATGCACGCTTAGACATTTGTCATGTTCGCTAACACCTCCCACCGTCTCGGTAACGCCTATTCTCGGAGAAGACAAAGTCGCAGCGATCGAACCGTATTGATCTCACTAACTATGAATCGGCTGATCGACATACGAGTCTTGGATGATCGTTACGTGAACTGGTAAACGTATGAAATGACACTATTTCCTCGAAAACGAAGAGCTTTTCCGCCGACTTCGCAAGCGCAAGCGGCAATTGCGTGAAAAATGTAAGCTACCCGGATGACCTCGAATATTACTTCCTGACGCAGAATTCACCCATCACGGTGCGCGATTCTTCAGGAGTGACAGAGTGCGGCAGACCTCGTGGTCTGCTATTATTCCATCGCACTCCATAGGCTTATCTCTGTTATTCTGTATCATGATTCCAATGGCCTGCGCCAACGCCCGCGAGACTTATAGTAACCGTATAAGTTTTTCAAAGTATGAGTCACCAGACACAAGAAAAAGATGCTCAAGGACTCAAATACAGGAGACTGTCGGCATCAAAGATACCAATCACAAAAAAGCGTGTCTTTCGAAGGAGGAAATTTTCGGCCGAGTCAAAAACGCATAACGCAGTAACACTCTCACACCAAGCCAATCGGCAACTGGATTGGCGGGAAAAACCAATCTCCCAACACCACGCTCCTGGGAATTCCCGTCAATAGATGCAGCACCATCGAACCACTGCTTTCTTTTCGCCGAGCCCAAACCTCGCTGAGGCTATTGTTGTGAAAGAGAGAGATAAGCGCAAACACCTGACACAAAAACCCATTAATCTCTTGGCGAGTGATAAGCCAAGCTTTGGTCAAGGCGTTCGAGTTGGAGATGTGACGCGCGTAGAACTGGGAAGCACTTTGTTGTAATGCGCCATCTTGCGTACAGAATCGCCGAATCCCTTTCCATACGCCTCAAGAAGACGCATGTGGAGCAGATGTTTGGCCAGACGTGGCTATTGATGCCGTTACCGCCATAACAATACTGCAGTAAGACCCAACGTGGCACTGCTGACACTCGAGGTGGGACTTTGGTGTCAAGCTAAATTGAAGGGCGCCGGACAATCGAAGTCTGCCAAAGCTAGACAAAGCGTGAACAACACTTAGTTTGGAGCGCTTGCCTTTGCCATTCCAGGGTTTGCCAAGCCGAGTAAGCTGGCGTCGAAGAAGTCAACTGCGGGGACTTCCGTGTCAACAATTCATTGCGTCAAGTCTGTTATCGAATAGTCATCGTTTGGATTGATGACTCCGGACCTCAAAGTCATGTCTCTATGCATATTATTCATGTCTTCGGAGATGCTAAACGGAAAGAAGATTACGCACCTCTGTGCGAGGTCATGATGAACAATTCGGTCAATAGCTCAGCGCCTGCACTTCCGGTAACTCCACCAAACAGTGTCGGATCTGATGAGCCTTCCGATACATCTAGTTTCGAACCTACTTAGTTCAACTTCCTTTCCACAAACAGTAATGCTGTAGTCAGAGTCAGCTATGGCGCTAGTTGAGTATCAAACGCATACCCATAGATGTGAGTTGGAGTTCCGCGACCGACTGAGAACGTGTCTTTTCCACCATTGCACACACTTGCCGTGAGATCAGGCCAGTCAGGCCGGTAGTAAGCCCATTGCACACGATCAAACATCAGACCGTGCAGAACATTGTCCGCGATTTGGTCCACTGACGACTAGGGCGAGCCGAAGCAACTGAGAACCTCGGTTTCCCTACGATAGTGATTGTCTAGAGTTACAGGGGCTCTCGTGAAGCATACCGAGAACAAATCAGAATGATCAGCTATCCTTTTGGGCCTAAGAAATCCTTCAGCTGCTTTGTAAAGCCAAGAAGAAATTAATCCACTAACGACAACATCACCGCAACTTGGCCCATTGGCATTTTTGATGACCTTGGAAGACCCCATGTATGGCTTTGACAAAGTCCACACAATGCGGGGAGCTGCTGGCGGCTGCTTGTGAAACGGGCAGACTTGAAGTTGTGAAAATGTTGGTGAATAAAGGGGCTAGCCTTTACTTGATCGGGCATAGTAAAGGGGCGGTAGAGTGTTCGAAGAACAATCTCGTAAGATTTGAATCTAGCATCGAAGAATCGTGTATCTACTAGATATGAAGGAACAGTTTTCTTGTTGATATCTACGAACTTGTTACGAGCTGGGAAAGTGAAAGCGAACACAGCCACAACGCTTACTCGACGGCCCGTTCCGAAGCGCCAAACGTTTGGCGTCTCCGCAGATTCTACAAATCCACCCTGGGCAGACACCACAGCAACAACCTTCGGTACCATACTCAACCCATCCACTCTCACAAATGTCCCACCAAGCAGACGCCAAGCGCCTCTTCGACTCCCGCGGCTACACCGGCGCCACGATCCACAACCAGAACCCCGTCCACCTGCTCGAGAAGCCCGTCCGGGACCGCATTATCGAATCCTACTACTGGAAAGAACAGTGCTTCGCCGTCAACGAAGCCACCCTCTGTGACCGCGCCGCCGCTCTCACCTTCATCGGCGGCACGTACGGCCAGCAGAAACCTACGCCCTTCCTGTGCCTTGCGATGAAATTGCTGCAGCTGATGCCGGAGAGGGACATCGTGCTCGAGTATCTGCGGCAGGAGGAATTCAAATATTTGAGTGCGCTGGCTGCGTTTTACATACGGTTGACGTTTGAGGCGAAGGAGGTGTACGGGATTCTAGAGCCGCTGTTGGGGGATTGGAGGAAGCTGAGGAGGAGGACGAGGGACGGAGGTTATGCGTTGACGTACATCGATCAATTCGTTGATGATCTTTTGACCAAGGACCGGGTGTGCGGAACTAGTTTGAGGAAGCTGCCGCAGAGGACCGTGCTGGAGGATCTGGGGGTGTTGGAGGTTAGGGAGAGTGCTTTGGGGGAAGAGTTGGAGGGGTTGGATGACGACGAGGATGAGGTGGTGGAGGTGGAGGTGGAGGTCAATGAGGGTGAAGAGGAGGATATGTCTACGCCAGAACGGAATGGCAATGGGGTGGTGCATAGTGACAGTGAGGGTTGAGGAGCTTCATGGAAGGATGCGATCTCGCAAAGGAACCTTACATGCATGTGTCCGGCAGACACAGAGCATGACAACCCTCCAAATTTGCAAAAGAATACTGCTCTCAGGGCCGTCCCACAAAAAGCAGCCTTCTCCGCTGGAGAACGTATCTAGGCATGCTCTCGAACCATGTCGGGTCTGGCTGAACAATGCAAGAAGATCGAGTCATCTCTATGACATGTGTGTGGACTTGAAGTGCGAAAGAAATCATCCTAGGTGGATGCAACAAATGCGAACATCCCATGGTGTGTACCACTCGACCGCACATGCATCCACTGCTTGCGAATTGCCCCAAAAATCGTGCGACGACAAGGGCAGCGCGCCATCACCGTGCCGAGAAAACACTACACGGCAGCGCCAGGCCGTCTTGGCCAAATACATGAAACTTCCAGAAGCTTTCGCCCGTCGAATGACGATTCACAGTGGTGGACAAGCACAGCGTCGGGCAAAATCCCAAAAGTTGGTTGATATCCCGTTGTAGCGCCATTCCCACCATGTGAGCCCTGCTGGTTGAGTGGTTAAGCGCCCCGTCACCACAATAACGAGGCTCGAGCGAAAAATGGCCGCTTCAACTAGTCCGAAAGGAAAAGTTTACAGGCCTATTTTCCTGTTGTCACGGCGGGACGGTAGACTCTATTGATTCGAGAGCAACCGTTCCACCTGTGGTAATCGTTTTGCCTTTTTGGATTCCCGGATGTTGTGCTGTTGTGTTGGGGTGGGCGAGGGGAGGTGCAGGGTTCGAGTCGTCGGGAAGTTTTGTTTTGGATTTGTCTCTTTTTGACTGGCTTATTTTTCGAGGTTTGAACTTGGGACGTTCGATCGGTTCGCCAAGCTGCTCTCTTAGCTGCACAATGGCCTGCGGGAGGATGCAAGAAGATTATGCCATCATCATATCTTACAATAGGACATAATAATGTCAACAAAAGTCTTTATCCCGTGTGCCGGGCATTCTACGCCCAGCAACATCGCGGCGAACCCCCCACGTCTTACACGCGGCCTGGAATAAGAGGTAGTAGCACTCTAAATGGGGACTACTCCCATCTTTTCCAATCACAACACACAACTTTGGCGTTTACATGGAAACCGTTTCTTCAAGCTCGATCTCAATTGGCTGTATTACTGACGAGAGATGGAGGTGTTCGTCTACTATGGGAAAATGATATGAGGAAGAGGCCTCTAATATTATTTCATGCAAGGACTAGAGTAGCTACTACACGCAGTTTTCAACCTGAAGACTCCTGCTTCAGCACCAAGGTCGTTGCAGCATCTGCTTTTGATTCCCCTGCCCAACGCCTAACCCTCTGGCGTCTTGACGAAAATGGTCGGCGATTGCAGCTTGGACGGAGTTGAAGAGAGCAGGCATTTTCATGCAAGGGCCGAGCTTGATCGGCGTCGAACTGTGTAACGAAGGAAAAGCAGCTCGTAGAAGCGTTCGAAACATAGGCGGTGAGGAATGGCGGGTCGGCTTCTGGCTACATGTCCAGGCTGTGGTCGGAGAGGTTCGCACCCGCGGGAGGAAGCCACAGGGTCCAGCAAATTTCCGGTATCCATGCCATCAGTGCCTTCCATCTCTCAATGCTCGCAACCTTCCTCGAAAACCACATCAAGCCAGCACTACCTCAACGGTCACCACGCAGTGTCCATCTTCTTTACGCCAGCACGGCAACTTGTCAATTATCTCCAGGAAAATCTCAAAGCTATCCGGAAATTCACGCTTCAACATCAGGAACTTGTTGAGGTCAACATTTTGCTTCCAGCCAATGGTGGTTCTCAGACCGGATACCTTGGCTTGCTGGTCAGCTAGACCACAGATTGTAAGGGCGGAGTCGAATAGTGATGAGATTGTCATGCAGGAGCGGAGCTTGAGTGGGACAGCGTCAGATGACGAGGGGATTGAGATCCACAGAGTCGTATTCTTCTGCTTTTTGGCGTCGATGGCCATTCCGGGGGTGGAAGGTAAGGGACTCTCATGCATTGCAGAGGACTGTCCATCGGGGTTAGGGGAAACCGCCAAGGGCGTTGGAAGTGGAGATGACTGAGCTGTTGAAGGCTCAGCGACATTGAGGGGCTGTTCTACTTTGTTTGGAGCTTCAGCTGTCACAGTAGCTTCACAACGTCTGCGCTTCGGGCTGCCTGGTACCATTGTGTCCGGCTTGTCATGTGACTTGGTCTGAATGCTTGGGCGGCTTTCTCGTTGTATCTTCGAGGATTCCTCTTCGCTCGTGGCGTTTCTGCAAGGTACAATGGCGGAAGTAGAAAGGATGACAGGTCGTTCAGATGCCTTTGTTGGCTTGGGGGCATTCTCTAAGGCGTTCTTGGGGTTTTCCGCATGGTTTCCAATGGTGTTGGTGGCCGCTGGAGTTGTGTGTGAATAGGGTCTCTTGAGTCCACGCAGTGTGGGCGCACCAGTCATATCGTCATCGCTATCGCTATCGAACGCGAGGCTGGTTAAGCAACAACTCATGAAGATAGACGACGAGGGAGGACTCACATGCCAGCTACACATTCATTGGGCCCCCGAATGCGAGCCGCATCAGCAATGCACCACACACACTCCGGAGTGACAGCAGGAGCCACGAAGCACTGTGTCTTCATTCTGGAACATCTCTTGCAGGGTTTCTTTGCATGTTGGAAATGTATATGAAGGATTGATTGATTAACTATGGAATGGTATGTAGGCTACTTATATACCATGTGAAGCCCATACTAATTTGCCACCTGATTGCCACCATGAGGGGTAGCTACAACACAGGTGCTGCAGCAAATCTCAACACACCCCCATGATGCAGCACCATTGGCCACACCCCCATGATGCAGCATGGTACTGCAAACGAATGATTGTGACACGAGCACAGACCTGGACTTGATGACTGGTGTCGAAAGAATTGAATACCGACTTGCTCAATGAAGAGGTCGAATTTGATTGCCTTGTAGCAGGCTCACTAATGCTTTCATTTTGACGTATTATTTCACTGTCTTTCGTGGACGTTTTGATTGATGCTCTGTGTTTTCGAGCTGACTTGAGTATGCCCCGGTGTCTTGGGTATTTGACGAACCATGATCCGAAGTTTTCTTCGGTCAGGAGGTCGAGTTTGTGACCACTATCCTTTGATGTGGACATTTTGAATGTAATAGACCCTTTGATCTATACGAATCCCCTGATGTCTTAGGGTTGAAATAACTGAATTTTGATTGTAATAGACCCTTTGATCTATACGAAACCCCTAGTGTCTTAGGGTTGGAATGACTTGAATCAATGATTGACTGCTGCAACTGCGTAGTAGTTGCGCGAGGGCCTTATAACCTGTTGGAAATGTATATGAAGGATTGATTGATTAACTATGGAATGGTATGTAGGCTACTTATATACCATGTGAAGCCCATACTAATTTGCCACCTGATTGCCACCATGAGGGGTAGCTACAACACAGATGCTGCAGCAAATCTCAACATTGCAACGCGACAGCTTAGGTGGTGGAAGGATTTCAATGCGAAGTGGTGGGATCTTTTCAACGGATCAAGGTCTTGGAGCCAATAAGGTGACGGGAAGGGCATGTTTGATTCAGACTACGGACAGCGGTCAGCAAATCATTTCTCAGTAGTTGGCGGCGTCGTATACCGTATCAGGCGTCGCTAGGGTGTGTGAACGCAAGGACGGCGCCATCGTCTTCGAAGACTCCGGTAGGGTCGTAGAGTTTTTCATCCAGCCGTTTTCTGATCGTGAATCTAGCCTCTCACTTTCTGAGCTCACCTCGCCGTGGTGAATACTTGAATTAACCGACGAGCAGGGTAGGGTTCTGTTCGTAAGACTCGATGAAAGCCTTTGCTTAGACCCTTTTGTCAATTATAGAGGTGGTTGCTAACCTCTGCTGTAGTTGTAAAGATTAGGTTCAAGTGAGATCGAAGTGACAGTGAATATCGAATACTTACGCCAAGTCGTCTGTTTACCGCGCGTCGCGTTTAGCTTCAAGTGAATCCCTTATGCAAGCTTGAGATACCGCAAAGACCATTGAAAGCTCAGAATGTGTGCTATGTTAAACAATATCGGAACTCATATCATCAGGAAATAACGGGCTGCTAATTCGGAGTCCCCATTACTCTACGGTGGTCAAATAGAAGACTCTCAATTTTTGGGTTACTCACTCAAGGCTAGATACTCATTTAGTAGAATTCTCGCGCCGCAAACCTCATCTCGCTAGCTCCGACGTCAAATACGGCCAGTACGTTCTTCAGAAACACATCTCCAAGGATCGAGAGACTGTCGCCAGCGTCATCAACGCCCGAGATGCACGTCCCGTCTCCATTATCCAAGAACAGGTCTTCCGGATTGATGAAGAATGTCTCTGCCCCGATCCTGATACCGAATTCGGGAGCCTTTGCACTGCAATCTACAACGTATGCACCTTCGTCATCACTGTAAATAGCCGGTGGATCAAACAGTGCGTTGATTGCATCCGCAATACCCGTGGGCAGGTATATCAAGGTGGTGCCGCTATCAACGATGACCTGGACTTGAGACGAATTCGTTGGGGGCCCGAAAGGATTGGGGAAGTCCGGCAAAGACCAGTGCGTATGCTCGCTTCCTTCGTAGTAAAAGCCGTTCGTCGTGATGGTATAAAACTGATATTGAGGCACCGGAGCCGGCGCATCGGCGTCGTTCATGGTAAGCAACTGGAATGGTGCGCTGGCAAATATGGGCGAGAAAATCACAGGTGGTAGGCCACCTATTGCAAGCAAGCCGCCAGGTACCGTTCCTGACATGAGCGAAGACCTCTCGATAGCAAGACTGAAGAGGGGAGCAACATGACCTTCCTCATACATGTTGGTGAAGACGGGGTTGTACGGAATATTGGTGGTCGTGTCCAAGGCAGGATTCGTGCCTGCATATTGGCTGGTGATCGAAGGGAAAGCGAAGCCTATCAAGCCGCTTGATACGCCGTCGCCAAACCATGCTGCGAAGTCAACAACAGCAACCTGTTGATTCTTGACTGTGATTCCGGCTATCGTCACCGGTTCAATGCCAAAGATACCCGTTAAGAACTCTCCATCGCCATACGTGATGTTGAAGTTGACATCGGGGATCTGTTTGAACGGTGGCTCTATCGTGTATGTTGAAGCAAACAGGCAATCGCTCTCTGGTTCATCAGCCCCCGTAGTCACATTGACGCATTGGAACCCTTTCCCAGCCAGCCAAGTATCACTGCTGCCTAGCAAATCTACGTTAGCTGAATATCCTCCAAATGTCTCCGCTGGCGACGTACCTGTATCAACAACCGCTTGGAAGGATTCGGTCCCAAACTCCACGCCGGTCAAAAAGACTGTGCCTTCCTCGACCGATGTCAACGGAGCAACACCATAAACTCCATTGACCTCATTGCCCTTCCGAAGTGATTGCACATAGCCTGCGCTCCTAGAGATCCCAGAAGCTTGTCGAGTCAAAGAAAGGACATGTGACGCCTGGGTATTTGGGCTGGGCGCTTGAAATGGGGCAGAGGATAACCCTCCAACCTTGAACTTATGGCTTTGAAACCCTTGGACGCCGGCGACCCAGAGGCTTAGCTCTATACAAAGAGTCGCGCAAAGCTTTCTGAAACCAAGCATCTTGTGGTAGGAGCGGTAAGTCTGTAGTTATTAGAGCGAGTCTCAACGCAAGGAGCCTGTGTAGAGACTGCCAAGGCTAGAACAAACATGAAGGGACTGAACCCAGGGCAGAATAGAAAGACTCGAGTGTGCAGATAGAGAATGACAGAAGCAAGACATGGTCGTTGCTAAATACTTTCTTGCTGCGATAATACGCACTTTTCTCGCCCTGCCCGCCCATGTCCGGACAACGGCCCGCTCGATGCAACACTCAAGCGGAAGGTGGAATAAGGATGCTCGAGACAATCGCTGGTCTTATGCACGCGGATGGCATCATGAGGTGCATTGGGATTTTCGGGTATCTTCTTAGCGTTGGGGCGAAGACCAATGCGGAAGGTCGACAACAAAGCTATCTCCGCGTCCGATCAAAGCATTTGACATCAAGATAAATGATAAGAATTAGTAAGTGGTCAAATGGACAAGCCATGCTCTAGGTTTTATCATATGTTTGTGAAACAGAGACTCTTCCCTACGACATCAAATCGGCTGTTTTTGTAGATCATTCAGCAGTCACGTTCGCATAAGCCAAAAGCCTCTTAATTGCAAGGCGAGATGAGTGCGTTGGAAGTATTAATCATTTTTGAATTCCTGTTGTTCTCTCATCTCTTTACGCAAACACGTCATTCTCTCATGCTCTAGCGATACCGTTCGATCGCGTGACCTTGCTTCGTCACCTTGGCAATTATTGGCTTGTCTAGATATTGCACGAAGCTGAAAGGGATACTGCACGGGGAAATCCACTGGATAGGTACCAACATCGTTTGTCAACGTCGAATAATTGGTGGTAGCATGCTGTTGCAGGCCTTGGTCAACGGGTAGGTTCCAGACATCCCTCTGAGGTGCGGGAACTTGAGGAATGGTACCATGCTGTTCCAAAGACTGCAAAGGTCGGAGATTGATTCGCACTGCGGCCACCTGACCTCGTCTCGTGATAATCTTAGAAGCCGGATAGTATCCACACTGCTTCCCTTTGCGAAGGCAAATTTCGCAGGACGGCACTTCTCCAGTACATTTTACGTGGCTACACCTGAATTTATCCTTTGTGTCAACATACTTGCAGATCATCTATGCAGTAGGAACCTAACGACCTACCTGCAGTTCTCGCATGCAACCGCTGTCTTGGGAGCCCTTTGCCGACGCTTCTCTGGCTTTCGAACACGATTGATAAGGATCTTTGGGTTCGTATGAGCAAGAACCTCTCGGCCACCACTCTGTGACTCTTGGCTTCGCAATCCCGTAATTGATTTTGCTGTGCTCGCCTCTCTGACACGATCTGGTCCGCTTTGAGCTGGGCTAAACGATCCATCGCTCGCGGTAGCGAAGCCAGCGTCATCAATTGCTCTGCTTCCAGCGAAATATAGGGGATTCTGCAGAGATGTAGGTGGCGGCGCTAGCGAGTGGAACGCATCGTTGTTCGCAAGAGATTTGGGGAGGAGTCGCCGAAAACCACTATCGAGGTTTTCGGTCAGCATTAATTCTGTGGTCGAGGAGGCAAGACATGGTTCAACGCGTAGCCGCTCTTGGACCACTGTAAAATTACTTCTGATTGCCGAACAAGCCTCTGCTTTCTGTGGGTGCACTGATCTGTCTGTTCCCATCTGTTGTCTCATAGATAGAGGCAGTGGTGCCATTTTCCCAGCTAGGGACCTCAGTACGCTTTGGCTCCTCGTTAGGTGGTGAGTACTGGGGATGTATCGGCAAAAAAGTTAATGGCGCCTGAGTAAGCAAGGCTGATCCATCCGCCGGAAACTGGGACAGATAGCTTGAGCTATCTTTGAGTTAGCAACCATCTGATCACCATGGACAGTGAGGAGCCACACTCTGGCAAAAGGGAAAGGAGAAGAGGAGCGCTTACTCAAGGTACCCAAATGCAGGATTAATGCGCGCCAGCAAATTCTCAGCTACGCTTGGGTCGGCCTCTAAGCAGAGGTTGCACCTAATGGGAGCACCAGCCTCCTTTCGGACATAGTCCGGGCAGTCTTTGTAGTCCCTAGACTTTACTTGCAGCGTCAACATAGAGTTATGACACAGCACGAGACTCTTGTCATCCTCCAAATCGTCGCCGCAGATGTAACACACAAATTGGAGACACATATTGACGACGTTCTCTGATGCCACTTCGTAAAGGTATGATGGAATCTAGTCCCAGAAAAGGTTGAGAGGGAAACTGATGCATATTTATACAGTCGAAGGGGCATGAATGTATCCTCATCGTTATGCAAGATGGTAGGGTCTGAGTTGTTACTGTTACATTGTTAGAGCTGTCCACTGACAACAAGAGAATGATCGGGTGTGCAGGCGCTAAGCCCATGCCACTGTCAGATGACACTTTTCTCATATTGCGCGAGCAGAAGTGGCAATAAAAGCCTCGCCCATAGGCGCCTAACTGAGGGGAAGAGTGAGAACCTACCATCGACGTTACAGTCCCAGGAAAATGATAGCGTGAAAATCAGATTGAAGGTGTATCAAGTTGTGGTCTTTTGGTAAATACCGTTCCCTTTGGAGTCGGACGAAGCAAAGAATGTGGACTACTTGACTGCCTGACACACAAAGGTCCTATACGGCTCTTGTCTCCATGGTCGACGTCTTGGAAAACAGAGGTACCGTTCGGACTCATATACTGTAGGGGCAAACACCGACACGAAAATGCTAAAGCGGATCCGGCAAATAGCTCAGCAATCGACTGTCATCTTCAACCGACTACGTCTCTGCGACGCTCACATCCAATCACCAAATGTTCGATTGAAAAACCTGCATATTGGCAACATTTCGTGGCCCTTTTCCTTGATTAGCCCCATGCATGTCTCTCACTCCGCTGTCTGCTGTTTCCGTACTTCAGTCCTCATCAATGTACGAAAACGCCGTCTTCGACAGTGTTGTATGACGGTGAGTCTTTAGCAGTCTTCTTTATTGCAAAACTTCTCCTGAAAAATTCCCGTTGCATAGTGATGAGAGGAAGTAGGAATTCGGACCCCAGATGTAGCACAAAATTTGGCAAAGAAAGAGTGGTGATATGCTGAGTCAGCTTTACTTGGCTCAACAAGCAATCAGAAATGTACATTACCTTGGCCGTTTTAGCGAATGAGCTTGATGAGCAGGGACAAAGCAGACCCTACCTACCCTGCAGTGCTCTATCATCCTGTGATATTATCCTACTCTACGGTGCTCTCCTATCCTACGATATTCGACGCACAAGATGATGTCCAATTTTCCATCTTGTCATCCACGATATATCTCACCCGTAAGCAGGAACGCATCAAGGTATGCTAACGAGCCTGCGTCCTCCTCGGTGACTGCTCACTCTACAACCCCAGTCTTCCATTTGAATCCATACTGCATGAGCACCCCCACCTCCCGCGTGGTGGTTACTGCATTTCGTATTCTGTCTTCTGGTGGCCCCTTAGCATCAGCGATGCAGTCCGAGAAATATTTCCAAAATTTTGTTCCAACTCGTCCCGGATCTCGAGATAGCTCCATCCTCCTAGGCCCAGATATCCGAGTAGAACATCTAGACCGTAAAGGGCAAGCCCGAAGGGTAAGAGCTCGACCTCTGCCCACTCGATGATACCCGTGACGCGGCCTGTTGACGGTGAGACGAGTAGGTTCACTGGACAGAGGTCTCCATGTGTGAGGACTTGCGGATAATGGGGGTGAAAGAGCTCACCGAGCTCTCTTAGTGCACAAGAGACGATGGCAGTAAATCGAGGAGGCAGAGTGGACTCAAGAAGAGTATGCTTGTTAGATACGGTGGCTCTGATGTTCTCTCGCAGATTCTGCATAATCAGTTGTGGATGGAGCCAGCATGCGGCATAAAACCTAGCAGTTCCAAGCGAGTCAGCTGAAAGGGTTCACAGCAACTTACGTAGGGGTCTTGATTTCGCGTACCTAGCGAAATCCCTAAGCATCCTCAGCTGCTTCGAGGCCTGCTCTGGACTCATCCCGATAAAAAACCCCGTCTCTATGTATGTCACCCCGGCAGCTTCTGGATCATATACAACCGCAAGCACGTTTCTGCTTCCTGCCCAATAATGTGTCTCTGCAGCAACACCTCCGTGGATAACTTTCGCTAGCTGCGCCGCGTAGATGTCGATTTTAGAATTGTTGAGACGAAATTGCGCGAGCTTCGCATCCCTAAAGGATTGGCTGCTTTCATCTTCACCGCTTCGGACTCCTGTGACAGCTTAGATAGAGAATACAGTACGACTGAATTGCCCCTTGACAGTAAACGGCAATACAGACTTTGCCCTAAGCAGGGAGCGGGCGAGGTCATCACTTTCTCTCTGGGTCGGAAAGCCGTCAC
This sequence comes from Letharia lupina, assembly GCF_014066315.1. Classification (NCBI taxonomy): domain Eukaryota; kingdom Fungi; phylum Ascomycota; class Lecanoromycetes; order Lecanorales; family Parmeliaceae; genus Letharia; species Letharia lupina. The sequence continues at coordinate 557,433 of NW_023502976.1, forward strand.
GATCGAAGAAAAATGGAGGCGCGATTTCAAGTGAATAAATGTCTATATAGTAATCACCTAACTCACTTGAAGTCCATAGTCGATCAAAGTCCTCTCTCACTCCAAGATGGCGGTGTGAGAGAAGGTTGAGTGAGGCCTTCAGGAGCTGACAGTCTATGAAAACTTAGTGTATGTGCATGACGGAAGGATTCTATTCGAAACGTTTCAATATACTGTTTTTTCGCAATGATTACACAGGGTCTCGCATGCCAGACAACTTAACTACCTTCGGTCGCGCGACCGAGGGGGCCCATATAGCGGCGGTCACTCTAGGCTTGATGGGGGTTGAGGACGGGGCACATTTCTTGGCCCGCCTCGGCCAATGGCATGAAAGCTGCCAGGAACTTCCTCTCCTTGCGACCTCTCTCCAGCTTGTGCTTGCCTTTCCACATCCTACATTCCTGTTAACCCTCTGCAAACATGGTAAGAGTGATACCCCAATACTGGCCCACTTGTCGAAACTCGTACGCTAACATGTCCTTGTCCAGGCGCGAAATTCCGAAAAAGCGCAGTCTATGCTCTTTCGTTTCCGAGCGCAACAAGCCGCTTCCTTGGGCATAATCGATGCAGGCCGTACTCGCCGTCCTAAAATGATCACTGAAGTCACGGCGATACCAGCATGCGAGAAATGGCGGGGCCAGGTTCTCAAGGAGATTTCGCGCAAAGTCAGCAAGATACAAGAGCAGAGCCTGAGCGATTTTCAGATTCGGGATTTGAACGACGAGATCAACAAGGCGATGCGGGAAAAGCATATGTGGGAGGTGCAGATACGGAATCTGGGGGGCCCAAATTATATGAGGGGTGGGGGAAAGGTCTATGACGAGGAGGGGAAGGAGATTCCTGGGGGTGGAAAGGGCTATAGGTGTGTCTATCCTACGGAAGTTGGTCGTGAGAAGTTTGATGAGTTAACATTCTATGTCAGGTACTTTGGTCGAGCACGAGAATTACCGGGTGTGAAGGAAATGTTCGAGTCGAGCAAGCCAAAAGCGCCGGACAAACCGTTAGAGAGCAGGGCGGATCTTAGGCGGCAGGTAGACGCCAGCTACTATGGCTATAACTTAGATGAAGAGGATGGCACTCTGCTAGATTACGAGGCAGAGAAGGAGAAAGAGGCATTTGAGAATCTCAAAGAGCAAGGGGATGGAAAGTCAGAGGCAGGTTGGGAGCCTCTTCCAGGGGATGCTGGAGATGGAGTCGGTTGGAGATTGCCTACGAGCGAAGAGGTTCAGGAGGAGCTGGTGGACAGAAGAAGACGACGGCTATTGGATAAATTGGGTTGATGATGTCCAAGAAGCCAGAGAGTCTCCGCAATTGGCGAATCATCAGCTACGATGGGCATAGATCCTCGGACGTATGTTTCAGCCTATACTACAGTCTCTGTAGAGAAAGTGATATGACCAACAGAGAGGCTTTGAATGATGGTCCAAAGCTGTAGAGGGTCTTGTTGACTAACGGGGGAAAGTTTATCCTTCTCCGACGGATTCATCGTCGCTGCCGTTGCTTAGAGGTGGAGAATGTCGAAGTCTCCGATTTCATCGCCTGTTATTGACTGGTTTCGCATCCTTTGGTCGGCCAATTCTATAGCTTATAATGGACTACTCATCACTTCCCAATGACCCAGACCATCCTGCAGGGGCAGATCCATGGCAGTCTTCTCCTCAACCCACCAGAACAAGCTTCCCTCAACCAGAGTCTGGAAGGGAACCCGATTCGCCCACAGCAAAGCATGCGCCACCGACCCCTGAACCTCAGCACCAAGAAGAGCGATATGGAAGCGATCAAGAGTCACCCAATGCTTCTAGCTACGAAGAGCCTCCACAACAGCCGAATGGGGCGGGGAGGATACCTAGCAGATCAGACACGGCGAGCGATATCCGATTTCAAGGCCCACCGTTGACTGAAGAAGAGCTTCGACAACAACAGTTATACCAGCAACGGCAACAGGAGTGGTACCAACAGGCAATTCATAAACAACAGCATGCAAGAGGTCCTGGACCTCAGCGATATCACCCGGGTGCTCGTGCTGGGCAGAGGCAGCCTCCACAGTACAAGCTGCAAGCGAAAATCACTGGTCTTGAGCGCACAGGGAAAAAGGATCCTGCCATCACTTTCGATGTCCATGTGAGTCAATATAAATTCTGGGGGAGGAGTGCTTGGAGGAAGCTGACGGGATTGAAAGACGAATCTTCCAAAATTTCGAACCACACAAGTCAGAGCCATAAAACGCACACATTCCGAGTTTGTCAAGTTAGCAGATCATTTAATCTCCTCCAATCCGGAAGCCTTTGTGCCCGCAGTGCCTCCCGCTCTCACGTCCGCTGGCGCCGGAACAGATGAAGATGAAGCTCGAACCAAAGCCTCGTTGCAGAGATGGCTGAACTATGTTTGTGGTAATGATGTTCTCATGAGGGATGACGAGATGGTGTTTTTTGTTGAAAGCGATGCCGGGTATAGCCCTATGATAAGAATGAAGCAGCCAGCTACTGGGGTACGGAGAAAAGTTATTAAGCAGTTCGCACCGCCACCAGATGATACGCCTGAGCTTCATGACGCCCGACCTATTGTCAAGCTTTTCTACCTCGGGACTATGGAGACCGGCCAGAAGGTCGACCGGGTGGTGAAGGCGAGGCGAGGTGAGTAGGCTGTCTACTCAATTGCGCTGGCACGTTTCACTCATGCACCCCAGGGCTCGGTCTGGCAGAATCGGATCTAGGCGTCAAGATCGGCCAATTGTCCGTCCAAGAACCTCATCCAGGTCTCGCAAGCGCATATCGCAAACTAGGCAAAATCATACAAACAACAGGCGACTATCATGCAGCACAAGGCACAGCTGAAGCAACTACTATTGGTGATCCCCTGAATTACCACTCTTCTGACGCTCTCATCGTCAAAGAAACCCTTACAAACCGCCATATTCTCCTGCGCGACCTCCTCACGGCCCAAGCAGCCACCCGGAACAAACTGTCTGCCGCCGATAGAATCAAATCCAGCGGCTCTGTGCGTCGAGAAAAAGTCGATGAAGCCATCAATGCTCTCGACGAAGCCAAAAGCCACGAACAATATCTTGCTCACAAAACACAGCGTGTGACAAGTAACCTGTTGCACGAGAAACGGCGCTGGTTCGCACGTACAGCTGCAGACCTTCGTGTCAGTATTCGCGAATACGTTCTCCGTGAGATTGACTTTGAGCGTCGGACACTGGCTACTCTCGAGGCTGTCCGGCCTGATGTACGAGCCATCGATGCCTCTGGTGGCCTGTCACGGTTGGGACGAGAAGCACATCCTGTCATACGCAGGACAAGCATGGCGAGCAGTCAGGGTCCACGAGGAGACGCGTGGAGTGGTGTGCCCCGGAGGCCCGATGCGCTGGACCGGAGTGTCAGTGGAGGCTTTCCACCAACTGTGAAGGAAGAGGATGGGGTAAACGGTGAAGATGGAGGACGAAAGAGAGCGGGTACTGGGGCGTCAAGTCTGAAGGGTGTGGCAGAGGAGCCAGATGATGACAGAATCGATGCAAAGAATGCGGCCAGTCGGTTGGCCACGAGTACGTTCTAAGGGAGACAAGGAGTGTATCAGATAGGTCAAGAAGATTGAGACGGTTGGTCTGGTGGATATGTACAATGAAACTGTTTGCATCTCCTATCCTCTCGGAGACACAGCTGCTGCCAATTCTCACAGCCTTGTCCTCCTCCAACGCGTCAACTGCTCAAAGCTGTAGCAGTTCTCAATCCAACAACATCCTCCAATCCACCTAACGCATCGCTAGCCACAATCCGCCAACGTAGCCACACTCCCCCTTCCATCCATCACCTTTCTTTCAAAAAAAAACCACGCGAACCACCCGCATCTCACCTCCCCCCCCCCTCCCCCTCCTCCCTTCCGACCAGCTCCTCAATCCTCCCCTGCAGCACCTCCCTCACCACCCGCTTATACCACCCCGCGCCCCGATTCCCCGCCACGTCCGCCGCGACCTCCTCCCAATCGACCTGCCTCAGGACGCTCTCGGCCGCGCGCTTCAGCTCCAACCAGGAGACCGAGGGCTCTTTCCCCCCTTGCGGCGGCGGCGGGCGGCGGTACAGGATCGAGAACTTGGGCGCGCGGCGGTGGGGCGTTGGGGGAGGGGCGGGGCGGAGGCGCTTGCGGGATGGGGTCTCCGGGTCCGGGTCGAGGGGGAAGAGGGGGCGCTTGAGGGGTTTGGTGGAGGTGGGGGTGGGGGTGGGGGTTGGGGGGAGGTGGGCGGATGGTTGGTTGGAGGGGGGTTTGGTGGGTGTGGACGGTGTGGTGGGGGCGGGGAGCCGGTGTTGGGCCGAGGCGGATGGGTTCTGGACGGCGAGGGGGTGTGTTAGTAGTGTTCCAAAGGCGGGGGGAGGGGAGGGCGGGAATCGGATGGAGCAAGATACCGAGCCCGAGTCCCCTTTCTGCCCCGGTGGTGCTGTGGGCTTGCTGCCGTTCTGCTGGTGATGGTTCGGTAGCCGTACGAAGAGGTGGGCTAGGCGCACTGGTTCGGACGAGGGCGGTGGAGGCATGGTGCGTGTGTGTGTGTGTGTGTTGGGGAGGGGGGATTCGATGCGAGGGCGGCTGGTAGCAGAGGGTGTGGTAAAGCGGGCAAAAGAGGTAGAGGAGGGAAATTTTGGAAGAGAATTACGGTGCGGACGACATGATCGAAACGGGGCTGGGGTGCGCAGAGGGTGATAAAGTGAATTGGGATGGAAATGTGACGCGGATGATTCGTGCAGCTCTTAGGCTGTTCGTCCGCCTCGACGCGTCGATATTATGACAAATGCCGACGGTGATGCTTTCAATTGAGTTACTGTCTTGATTTCTATGTCGGACGATGCTGCTCATGCAAATTTGACGCGTCAATACACTACGGCACGTCAAAAGGAAGCAGAAGTTCATCGTCTTCAATCTTCATCCCACCTCGTTACGCGATGCTATTATATCTACGGAAATCGACGGACGCCATGCTACCCGCAGCGTTCCAAACTCTAAAGTAACAAATCTTCCTCCGCTCGTTCTCTCCTGAGTCCTAAACCCCAACTTATATCGCGCGCTTTCAGAGCTTCGAAAAAGCCCGCCTTGGCCATCGAGCATCAAGCTCGTCCCTCTGCCATTTCTTTTCATCTCTAGCATCCACATCGTACGCCCCTCCCCCCGGCTGGTTCATCGATCGCCAACTTCCGGCTCCTCCCTCCCATCTACCTGTGAGATTTCCGGCTCCTTCCCGCTACGCGCTCCATCAACACAGCCTCTGCCATCCGACCCCCATCTTCCGGTCTCCAAAGCCAGGTATCTTTCACAATATCTTCCGGCCGAAATCCCATCTTCTCTCCATCTATGCCATTGCCATTTTCCTTCGAATGCCAGATAATCCTCGCGCCGATATCTCCAACCCCTTCGTCTCCTACCATCAATTATCCCCCTACCGATCTACTTCCTCTCCCTATAAATCCCCTCACTCTCCTTCTGCAAATTCTCATTCAACTCAGAAACCCTTTCGTCGTATCCTTCCCTCCCAGCATCCCGGGCTTCATGTACCAAGCCAAGATGCCCGAAAAGTCCTCCCGCTGCGTGAACCTCGTGCCGTCAGGGGTCACTTTCGATTCTGTGAAGCTGAACGAATGGGTGCCGGTTACGAGGCCGTACCGGCGGGATTCGGTGGGGCTGTTGTACTGTCGGGGGTTAGTTGTGGTGCTGGAGAAAGCGAGGAAAGGGAAGTGCAAGGGGAAGAATGCAAAAGGAAGGCACGTACTTGAATGGTCTGGTTGAACTGGATGTCGCTTATCTTGCTGATGATTCTGTCGCCGGGCATCATATCATGGCCGGCCTTCTAACCCGAGGTCTGGGCTTTCGACGGAGCGGACGAAGCTGGAGTGCCATTTGGAGAGGTTGGGGAAGTCGAGGAACTGTTGAAAGTGGTGTAGGTCAGTATTGCCATTTCAAAGATACAACTTTCGTGTCCACGGTCGTTTCTGTACTACCCACCACATCGCGGCTTACGAATGGCGGCGCTGCGATTCCTGGTAGTATTGTATTAAAAGAGGGAAAGGAGGATTGGCAGGATTCGTGGAGAGCCGGTTGTAGAGACGGATGAAGCGGTTGAAGTGACGATATGTTTTGACTCCCTAGTAGGTCGATCTACTTTTTCTCGTAGAAGAGTATAAGAAATACAACACTCGAGTCGTAATAATTTGAGAACCTGTCCCCAGCCTTTCCCTTCCTGGGGCAGAATGAGAGGTACCTCCAAATTCGGCCCCCAAAAGTAAACACTTACAGAAAACTCAAAAACTCTTGGCTTTTTCCCGCGTTGAGAAAACCGCGCCCCCTATCACCTATCACACCTCCACCCATAAATTGACGAATGATATTTCAGTTGGAACATGAGATAGAGTGTCGTTATCTGTCTAATCCTTTCCTTCAAACCAATTCTATCTGATACATATCTACATTGAATACACATCTACAGTTTCGTATCAAGGGAAACATCAAATCGACAGTCCTCAAGATGTCCTGGCTTTTTTTCTTTCTTTGACAATGTACCATGAAAGTCTCAACATATGCTAACTCCCGCAATACATTCTCAAATCCGATTATCAAAAAGTTGTTCGATCTCTCCGCCACGATCACCTAGTTTCCAAAACCCGACGGCACAAGACGCGGTAAAATCCCATTCCAATTGTTGCGAAAAGCGGTAGAAAGTATCATTATTGTAATCGGTGCTGCTTCGAGATGCCAACGAGTTCGATGCCGTCGCTCTCGTTGAGCCCCTTCGGACGGCTCGGCAGTACGTGTTGTAAATCCCATCGTCGACAAAGCCTGCTTTCGGCCTAGAGTTGCGGAGGAGGTCGCAGTGAATGGACGCGATTTCGACAAGGATGGCTCCCAACGCGCATGCGATATCACTTGATTTGCAAGAATACGGGGGGTGGGATATAAGTGGGATGGTGGTATGCTGGCTGGGCTGGCGGTACCCTGGATTGTGTCTTCAAAGTTGTTGTAGCCTTGGGTTGCATACGGAAATGAACTGAACGGAGAACTTGACTCAAGACCATCATATCTGAGAGCTTGGCACTGTCCCTCAAGAAACATCTCGGCTTGGCCTGTGGCAGCCCGCGATTGTGCCACTCTCACTCCCAGTGGCGATTCTGCAAAATGCTAACATTATGTCTAGCACTTGATTTAGTCCTTTGACGAGTAGGCTGGTAATACCATGGAGTCCCATTGCTATGCCTTCACGAACTGATGAAGGAATGGCGGCCCTTGTCCGAGAACTATGGCGTAGGCAAGCGTTGCACTTTGACGATGGATGGAAGCTCGAGGATGTCCCCGCCGATATGAACGCCCTTTGAAGCCGAAGTCCTAGATAGGCACGCATCGCGCCTGATGCAAAAGGACGATGACTGCAACACCGGGCCAGAATTGGCCTCATATCGCATGTGAAGGTGCAATACTGCTTTAGCAACGCCGCTTTTGTGGTCGGGCCAGCTCCTCGTCCAGTCTTCACTGATTAATGAACGTGCGGGCGACCCAAATCCTAGTCAACGAGATCCGGCTCAATCGATGCAGCGTACTCGAGAGCCCTCAGTCTCAAGTCTCACCACAATCACCACAATGTCCATAGGTATTTGCGGCAGCGTTACCTGGCGACATCGTTCATTCCTGTCCACGACAATGCCCAATGCCACTCACGAAAGCTCCAATCTTCACGCTTTTGTTGCCGTTACGGGTCCTGGGAAGCTTACATTATTCTCCAGAGGCATTGTACCATTGGGTGATTAGCTTGTTGCAAGGTCTTGGTCAAGTAATGGGCATGGATTTTGCCCTAGTGCTTGCGGCGAAGGTTAAGGTGAAAGTGAAGGAGGAGCGATAGCAAAGGAACCTAGGAATTCAAACCGAAAAGATTGGTACACAACGGCTTGTGCCCCTGGATATATGCATCACCGTGATGCTCCGAGTGAATGACTAGTGAATCGAGTCGTATGAGTAGCGAAACACTTGTTTCAACCTTTGCCTGAACCGCGTCGTATGATCATAGAGCGCAACCGCCTGGCGTGCCTGCACTAGCTATGTCTGCATCACTCGCAGTCAAGTCTTGACTCGATATGTGGCAAAGTTCCATTCGTCGGAGGACCTGTTGCTGACGTGCCCCGCAGTTAGAGGAGTCAGAGAACACAGACACCCGCCAGGAGGTCGTGGCGGTCGAGGTAAGTTTGAGATCTTTCCGTAGGAGCGCCGATGAATGGGCATTGATATGATCGGAATTTGGGGACCGCCGATGATGTTCCCATTGAGCAGGCCCAGACGCCCATCGACTATGAGTGATTCGAAGAATTGGCATTGGCGTAAACACTTAGGAGCCTGAGCTTGTATCATGATACGCCATTGGAGTTGCGTTTCTGCATCTCCTCAGCTACCATACGGGTTCCCAAGACAATGAGCTTATGCTCCTTCCCATGGATTCTTTGCTCCAGATTCTCGATATTTTCGTCGACACCCCTGTTGAATGGTATCTCTTCTACCTATTCTACTGTTAGAAGGGTACCCGGTCATCATAAAGAAACCAGACAGTGTTGACTCACAAGTATCGGCTTGCCCATGTCTACTTCCGACTCCACGTAATGAATCATGATCCCAGTCTTCTCAATCTTTCCCTCCAGCCATGCCTTATGGGCTCGCTCGATGGCTTTAGCGCCATTGAATTGTCCCTGCTCCAATCAATCCTGAGTGAAGTTGAAAGAAGAAAATGGTTGCAGCCTACCGGCAACGCAGGATGCAAATTGATGATGGGAACGTGAGCCTCAGCAAGTGGGTCGAGAAACGTGTCCGCTAGGATAGACATCCACCCAGCACAGACTACCAAGTCTGGCTTATCGGCCAGGACAATGGCAGCCAGATCCTTGTCATATTCGGTTCTTGCGTTTTCTGCGAAATTTTCCCTGTACGGTATCAAATTACTTTGGAAGAAAATCAGTATGCCTGTTGCACGCCCATTAGGAGGAGGATGTGGGAAATCACTGGTAATGCGTAGGTATTGAAGCTTCCTTCGCTCGATGAAGACCATAAGCCTTCATACGGTTCGATATAACTCGCACAATGCTACAATTTTCAAGAGCATCGTCTCTGGCGTCGATCAAGGCTTGGAGATTGGTTCCTGCGCCGACATCAGAACACTATCACCGCGTCTCGTCGCAGAACAATCTACGTTAAAGATGGAGATAATACGCACCATTGCCTGATATCAAAACGGTAATTCGGACGGGAGTCTGGTTTGCCATGATTCTTCGAGATGTTTTTCAAAACATGAAGATCAGTAGTGGCTGAATATTCTAACTTGAGACATGTGGTGCTTTTATTCGAATAGATTATACCTGATACAATTATCGAAAAGCGAGAATGGTCAATGGGACTTCCACCTGCGATTGAATTTGCCAAGGCCGACGGACTCAATTCCGCTCAGCCCTACCAAAAACGCCCGGTCAACAAGCGAGTAAGTAAAGTAAACAAAAGCTTTTCAAACAAGACTCCTCACCTCTCCACACACCCCACGCCCACCATGATACTCAGGTCGTAGCCCGTCCACCATACTTCCTCCCGCCATGCTCCTCACAAGCGGCCAAATCTCCGTCGCCATCTCCTCCGGCGTCGGCAAGCTCCCCTCACCCCTTCCCCCCCCCCATGACTTCAAACCCGCCACGCTAACGCACCGCAGTCTTCATCTTCACAACCCTCCTGTTCCTCTCCGGCTACATACTGCAACAGCAGACCGTGCGCTCATTGCAGCTCGCCCTGCACCCGCCCCCGACCCCCGCCATCCCCGTCACCGACCCGGTACTGCAGAAACATTTCGGGCAACCCCCGGGCTACGGAGGGGGCGGGTTCTTCTACGACAAGTTCCTGGCGAAGAACAGGCCGCGAGGGGGGTGGGCGAAGGTGGCGTATGTGCAGCTGGTGCGCCGGCACGTGGAGGTGTGCGGGGCGGTGATGGGGATGCGGGAGGTGGAGCGGGGGGAGAGTATGGCGCAGAGGATCATCCTGTATCCGCGGGAATGGGATGGGGAGGTGGGAGGAGGGGGAGAGGGTGGGGATGGGGATGGGGATGGGAAAGAGGAGGAGAGGAGGAGGAGGGAGACGAGTGGGCGGTTGTTGAGGAAGGCGGCGAGGGAGTACAAGGTCATGTTGCAAGCTGTCGGGTCGATACCGCTGGCCGAGGGGAGTGAGGCCGTGACGGAAGAGGAGAGATATCCTCTTACGAATCTACTGAGTCTGATCCATTACAATCGGATTCTCTTCCTACGGCCGAGCGGGTTGATACTGGACTCCACGCCTCTGGACCTGCTATTCACGCTGCCGATGGAGCAACCTCTACTTGGCCTCTCGGCTCCTGAAGACGGGAGCATGCAACCCGCGATACTCCTCTTCGAACCCTCCAAAGAAACCTACCGGGACGTCATCTCCTCCCTGCCCGAAGGCGCTTACCCAGACGGCGAGTTCCTCCAACGCGTAACGACCACGCCGGCCCCAGCAGACGGCGAGAGTCCAATGACGTTGCTGGCTCAGACATCAGCACTGGGCGATGTCGATGCGCAATTCAACGCCACGAGATTCCTCGACACGACAGCGTACATCCGACTATCGGACCCGGACCTGCCAGGACCGGAGTACGACATCCCGAGGCAGGATTACGTGCGAGCGATGCCCGGGTCGAAAGAGGCTAGGCAGGCGTGGGAGGGGGTGTATGAGAGGTTCAGGGACGCGAGGATGGGAGTTTGCGGGTTGGATTTGGAGCGCGTTGAGAGGCATAGGTCGGAGATGGACGACGTCGTTGCCAGAGAAAACGTTGAGACGCACGGCAAGAAAGCTTCAGAGATTGAAGGATAAAAGGTGCATACGCGGAGGCGGGTGATGCGAGATAATGCCATGCAAAGCGTAATTTTATGGTTGGGAGGTATTCCTTTGGTCTCTTGAATGATGAAGTTCCTGTTGGTTACCACATACTCGGGTTTGAAGAAGTTTCTTTTTCTTTTTCTTTTCTTTTTTTCTTTTTTTCTTTTTTCATTCAAAGGGCAAAGTCACTTTATCTTTCTACGGGATAAGGTATTTAAGCATTACCTAGCGGTTCTCCTAAGGGTTTGCCCTTGATCAGTCGTGCATAAAGTATGGATAAAGTAAGGTATGCTTAAGGTACCTTACTCCTAATGTATTGACAAATAAAGAGAGATAAAGTTCGACCAGGGAAATGTATAAACATACTCGTGCATTCCAGAAGTGAGTTACTTGATAGAGCGAGGACGCCAATAGATCAAGCGACGTGCCGCTGAGTGGAAATATCTATTGGTGTCCTCGCTCTATCAAGTAACTCACTTCTGGAATCCACGAGTATAAGCTTCCATCATAATTCGTGACGACTGACGACCTACCTAGGTGCAGATTGATCAGCAGCGCATATTATCTCTGTACGTCGTCGTCAACCCACCAATCATAAGTGACAGACCCTTCAAATCTAAATCGACCTAGGTACATACCAACCTACCTTCCTCCAAGTCTCGCCTCCGCTGCCCTGGCTCTCCTCTCCCGCTCTACCATCATGCGCATCTGAGGTGTCATGCCTCTGCCGTCTTCCTCCCGGCGCTCTTCGACTGTCTTCTCCGTGGCCCCTAGCCCTCTTCCACCCTTTTTCGAGCCGTTCTCTACCACTCTGACCTCATGTCTCAATCGATCTTCTTCGGCCTTCCTCCTCTCCAGCTCAGCTTTGCCAGCTTCCGCACGTTCACTTTCTTCCCTCTTATCAGCCTCAGCTCTTGACAAGGGAGCAGGGATGTGAGCTGTATCCCAGTTCCATTTGCCCTCTCCGAGTTCGCTGCGCGCGACTCTGAAGGCGTCTCTAGTTCCTCTGTCCCCAGCTAAGTCAAAGGCAGGCTTCCCCTCCATGTTGACTACCGAAGGATCAGCTCCCGCTTTTGTTAGTAGCGCTAGCACAATTGCTGGGCTGTTGATAGAGGAAGCTAGATGCAGAGGCGTAGAAGCATGATGGTGTGCTTGCGTGGAGGGAGGGTAGAAAAGAAAGTGGGGGGAGAGCGAGTTGGTCACGAGGTAGGAAAGGAGAGCAGGCACTTTGGAGCGGCGAATCAGAGCCTGTAGCTGCGTAGTGTGGAGGCTGGCTGCTTCTTCTTCTCTTGAGGGCTTAGCTTTAGCTGGTAGAACAGGAGCTGTTGCTTGGGACGCTGCGCGGTCAGCCTCTAATTGTGCAGCAGCAGCAGCTGCTACAGCGAGAGCGGCTTCGTCAACCTCGCTGACTTTGACGCGAGTGATTTCGACGAATGCACGCATCAATTCGGCTTGTGTAGCACGTCTTGTGCTGAACGGGAACGTGCGATTCCTTGCATCGTTTTGCCGCAGAACTTGGTTCTCATAAGGCCCAAATAGTATACGCCGATTTGAGCTGCCAGTTGCACGGACGAAGATTAGTTGAGAGGCGCCAATTAGAACTTTCCATTCTGCTAAGAGCGCTCGGATCTCTTGCTCAAGAGCAGCTTCATTGTATCGACGTAAAGAAGAGCCAGCAGAATGAGCAGCTCCTTTAGCGGAGTCGTTGGCAGATTGCGCGCCGCCTTGTTTGCGGCGAGTCGTATAGCGGTGGAAGGTCTTATGAGCGATCACGAGCGGTTGACGCTGTTCAATTCCTGTAGATTGTTTCCCGAGTTTGGGGGCGAGGGAGACGACCATGCCAGCAAAGTGACCGCCACCAATCATGCAGAGGAAGATTTGCGGACTGGTCATGGTGGAGGGGAGTGGTACACCATTTGAGCCATCGGCAGGCGGAGGCTTTGCGGGGACAGATCGGAGTTGCTTTTTGCGAATTACGGCAACTGTATCAGGCTGTTCTTGTTCTGGATTTGTGAAGAGCGCTCTGTAGATGCCCAGAGAAATATTGGTTGGGAGTAGAGAGGTCGAGAACCATATCAGTGGAGGTTTGTCGGAGCCTCTTTTGCGCTTCTTGGGCATGAACTCTGCCTGTGAACTCGGATGGCCAAGCTTAGCTTGCTTCTTTAGCAATGCACTCAAGGTGCTCTCTTTTGCTCCCTCGCCATCAGCTTCAGACTCCGAGGACTCCGATCCCGACCCAGATATACTCTCGTCCAACTCATCAACCAGCTTTTCGAACTCATTTTCCGAGACAGACTGTGCGCCTCTAACCTTCTGCTTCAGGTTGTAATTGTGCCAGTCCGATTTGACATGTAGGCGCTGCTCTTGTACATTTGAAAGGGACGTTCTGCAAAGCTGACACGTTGTCGAGAGCTTTGTTTCCCCGCCTGGGCTTCCTACATTATTTTCTGATGTGCATTTAGAGGGTTGTGGAGGATTTTCGATCGGAGGAGGTAAGACAGTGGGATCTTTGAGGTGGAGAGTCACGAGTAGCTCTTGGGGCAGGCCAAAGACTAACTACAGGGTCAGTGTCGATAAGCGGAAAGGACCGATCTTCCTACCATATAAGGGCCTTTTCAGCAGCTCTCCAGCGTTGTCAGACATTGTGTTTGAAATTTAATGCTACCGGGTGTGGTGTCAGGAATGTTGAGATTGAAAGGGAACTAGGGTTTCGGCTGTCCTACGAGTAAGGTAGCGCTCTAGTGTATCAGCATTTTGATGAAGAGTAAGTCACCTCTACATCTGTTGATGCAAAGAAAAAAAATCAATTGATGTGGAGGCTGCAACGATCAAAGTACCGCGAGAGGCGTGAGGATTGAAGGGTTGAAAACGTAGTGGTACGGTAGAGCTATCACCATACACTTTTTTATAGTATTACTGCCTGCTATGATCGCTAATGTGATCAGAATGTACCAACTTCCAAAGTCTATGCAAGCTGACAATAATTTGCTGGGAAGCTCCCGTGGACTCCATTAAGCTCCCCTTCCCACCAGTCATCCGTGCTCTCCGTCTTTTTGGTCACCTTTATTCGATCGCCTTCCCTGAAAACCAAATCACCATGTCCCTGACCTGCGAATTCGTACAGAGCTACCACCCAGATTCCTTGCGCCGAAGGAATCCTTTTGGGGGGAGGTGGTGGCGGCGGCTTTTTTTTCCCTGCTGCAATCGATGCCATAGCCATAGAAGAAGTGGATGGTAGCCGATCACGATTAAAGTAGTCCCCACGAGGACCGGCAGGGGCATGCATCGCTGTATCGCCTGGTGATGGACTCGCAACAGCTGATGAGGTGTAATTCGGTGTGGCTAAGCCCAGCGAGGTTTGTGAAGGAACGGATGATATCCTTGGTCGTGAATGCTCCCTGTATTCCGGTGAAGGTGGATCTGGCGAAGCACTCATCGCTGGAGATGGGGGCATCAGCGCGTTAGACTGGTTACCGCTCGGCCGTCGTGAAGCAGAGATACCATTGCGGATATTGGAACTGCTCATTGAGTTGTGAGGCTTGTCCTCTATGCGTGACTGACTAGGATGGCGTTGAGAGGATATGCCATTGCGAATGTTCAGGCCGGTCACTGATCCGTGTGGTTTTTCATCGATCTTCATCGACATCCGGACAGTCTTTCCTCCGGCAATGCAAGCTATGCTCTCGACCTCTTGTTTGACCGGTCGAAAGTCTACATCCCAAGTCGACATGATTGCATTCGCGGAAGGTGGAGGATCCGGGAAGCTCTCTCCGTCGCAGAAGTCATGTAAGAGTGTGTAGGACTGGGCAAGGAGTGTGTTTTGTGTCATGATCTGGGCTGCGAGGAGATGAGGGAGAATGGAGAATGCGGCGGTAACGACAGGCGGAAGACTAGTCTTGAGATGATCATCTGCAATTTGGTATTCCTGTGACTTGATTAGCATCACTCCTTCCATGAATTCGCTCAAAAGCCGAAGATAGAAAGTGTACAAGGACGGGTGAAGGACGGATGCTGGTGTAGGACATGTTCTAATACCAATTCAAGATAAACCTCAACGTACATCTTTCGCTCTGATCAACTCCGCCTCAGCCTTCTCGAGAGATGCATTATCTCGATCGGATCTTTTAGTCTTGCTCCTCCCTGTTTCGACTCGCTTTTGATACTTCTCGAAGTCCAGCTGCCCGATTTAGCGCTATGATTGACCGATAAGGGGATAATGGTCCCCACCTTCTTATCTCCTCGCTTTCTGATGACTTTCTTCATTGGCTGAATGCAGTCTTTTGCTTCCGTCGCAGGCTTGATTATCCGTGTATCGACCATAGCCACCTCTTCAAGTAGATCTGTCCGGAGCTCATCATAAGACGTGTGAAACTTGATCGTCCTCTCCATTATATGATGGGGGGTAATCCCGGGCTCGTGTGCCGTATAATTCTCATCAGCCCCAACGATTGGAGAATACATGGTTTGGAAGCCGTGAGCGAGTCGTTGCTGTGTACCGAGAATATCCCTCCAAGAGTCTCTCCATGCTTTGGCCGCGTCAATGATCTGACGAATGAGTATCAACATTCACATACAAGCTTGGACGACATTCTAACACACCTTGGCGAGCATTTTGTCAGCTTCATCGAAGTCATTGAGCAGTACAGCGACTTGGGTTTCATCCGCACTCCTCGGCAAGAACTTGCCAAATCGCCTTTGCATGCTCTGCATTTTGGTAGTTTTGAACGTGGCAAGGCGGACTTGTCTTGGACTTAATTGCGAAGTTTACATCGAATCTTCATAGAGAGGTCTCGGGAGCATTAAAAGGTTACCAAGAAAAGAGGTGTCGTCGTTGATGTTGATGTTCCATCTGTTGAATTTCCTGAGGGTAAGCTTCAACGGTTCAACCCCACACAAGCCAGCCCTATCAGGTGGACAAACCCCGAGCCTTCTCGGATGCGAGCCATCTGACGCCGAGGCGCCTCCCTCGCGCGCTACGCATGATAATCGATATTCGATCATTTGATGTTTGATTTCGACAATCATTTCTTGTGTCCTGTGCCGTTTAGCAAGAGCACTGAATTGACCTTTGTATTGCGCTTAAGAGCAGCTTCTCTGCTTTTGGGGTACGCCAAGGCCCCGAAAGCTTGCACTTCGACTTCGCACCGCTCTCCACATAACCCTTCCATAGGATGGCGATTCTGCGCGGGCATACTTATAGTGCTAGGTTCATGGAAGCAGAATTGAATTCACCAATGATTTTTCTTCCCTCATTCCCAAACATAAGCTGGACACGGGCGTTTGGTCAGCAATTTGGGGACATCAGAAAAGGCCCTTGTGGCTCGCGTGAACCCCTCAGCCCTGACAGCGGAGATTCTCACGAAGCATAGTTGCCGTTTACCCCCACTGCGTCCAATACCGGTCGATAAGCGTTCCCAGGTTACCTTGATTTGATCCCTGTAGAATAATTAACGGATACAATGTCACAATTTACTGTTCTCATAGACAGGGTATGGCATCCGGCGCGGGAGGAACATTTACCATTTACCGTATCGCTTACACAATGGCCATTAAAACGTGCTTGCGCTGGAAGCACGTGCCATACTACACTACCTTACCTCCCGCAGTATTCAGCGAAGCTACCAAGCCCCAGAGGACGAATGCTACCTAATACAAAGTAGAAAATGTGCAGCCGGGCAACCTCGGGCTTGGCCAGGGCTGCACACTGAAAGTCCGACGTTCTCCGACCTGCATACGAGTAATGCATTGAACGCAGAGCAATTCTCCGATTCAGCAAATAAAAGGGAGATGTCCCCTGCCCCTAAATCATTCGTGTATAAGATGGGTTCGATTGTCGAAATGAGTGCCGAAGCGCTACCTGCCAGGACAAAATTGAAGAGAATGACCACAAAAGATAGAGGCAGATTTGTGCAGGGAACTAAAGTCAAGTTGAGTACGTGTACCCACAAGGAGTCGGGAATGGTTACGTATGTCAGTATTTGGCCGCTATTCGTGGCTTGCAAACCTGTTTGACATATGACCGACTGTTGCTCGAGCAGCAGGAGGAGAGATATCCAAGGCGCTCATAGCCTCACCCAGACAACGGCACCGGCATTGGTTAAATTGATTGCGCTTCGTCCTTGGCGCCCCCATCAAAAAAAATCGGCACACAACATCACCGACGCCATGCCTCTTTGTGGCTTTCCTGTCAAAGCTGACGCTGACAATTCATGGACTTTTGGTTGGTGCAAGAAGGGCAATATGCAGGAACCTTGCAAGATTGCTCTGAATTGGGGGGTGAGAGTAGTAGGAATGCACCCCAGAAGTGATGAATCGCGAAAAGGGTAGGAAAAGTATCTTTCAGACCCACTTTATGCAGCGAGAGGCAAGGCCGGGGATGATTCGAGTGATGCGAGTTTCGATCTTATCTATTTGAAACCATCGGCGCCACCCGTGTGATAGAAAGCGCTGAGGAAGCAGGATAAGATTACCAGAGGGGTAACGCCGCAACGGGTGACAGGATGGCTAGGGAATATTGTTTTTATTATTATCATCATTATTATTATAGCCGTTGGAATGAATCGATCGCTGAATGGCTGATAAGTGGAAATACAAGAATACAAGAATACAAGAATAATGTATTATCGAAAGTATTTTCAGAGTGGCAAGACGGGAGGTCTCAAAGGAGTCAAGACTCAGCTGAGACGGGTGCTGTTCAAATTGATAGCGGTCCATAGCGTTCAATTTCAACGCCCCTTCCGGGAACCTTAATTGAACCTTGCCCTAGCTGCGCAAGCTTGGCGCAGCTGCGAGCATCGGTCATTGTCGGCCAATAAAACCGTCGCCAGGATGACCACCACACAATTTCCCTTTCTTACTCCTTCCAGTCCATACCTATTCCCATACCTAGCTATCTGAAGTCTCAACTCTACCGTACCTGCTTACCCATCATTCCCAAAACCCATTCATTCCAAATATACACTTTTAGAATCTTCCACCCCTTCTGGTCTTCTCGTCTTCTGGTCTTCTGGAACAGGAGATCCCCCCCAGCGGTTATTCTAAGGGCGTGCAAAAAGTAGTCTCTTTCACTCCCTCATCCACTCGTCACACACTACGCCCCCACCAATTGACCAGCCTATCACCACTCCCCAAACCGCCCACGGTCACTCATCTCCCCTGCCCCACTGCTGCTTCTTCCTCCCCAGTAATGATAAGGACCTGTATTGAATCTTGTCTTTAGGCAGCGTGCATAAATCATACCGAGCTTTCTATGTGCTGTCGATCAACCGCACTCAAAGCTCCATGATCTGCCGGAAGCCAAGATATGCGGATAACATGGCGGAAGCTCCCATCAGAGAAAAGAAATCTCAATCCCCAAGGCAGGTCTAGGCGGCAGGGACAAAGCGTTGGGACTGGTAAACATGCGCGATGACGCATCTTGCCTCTTGCCCATCCGCGCTCGGTACAGGGTCCAGCACGCAGAGTACCTGGGTCTCGGCCACCAATAATAGCAAGGTACCGGGATGAATACTGACGATCAAAATGTCTGATTCAGGACACTCGATGCAGAAAATAAGTGATCCGGCAGCTAGCCGTCCGCAGCTCATATCCCTGGAGCAGCCATTCGATGTCACTCCGATGGCGGTTGATGAGGACAAATATTTTCTTCCCCAAGCACATGTGTTGGGCACATCGTTGTCACTTCCTTCTGCTAACCTTCTACCTTCAGTTAGTACACCCTACGAACTCGATGTGCTTGAGCACCTGTGGCGAGTAGGAGGTACAATGGTACATGCCATTCGGAGATTAATATTTAATCAAACAATGCCTTTGAACTTCCTCCCTGAAACCCTTGCTGTCCCTTTCTCATCTCTTTGTCCCCCCCCCCCCCCAACCTCCCCCCCACCTCTGCAAATCTCTGTGTGTCAATAAAGTGCTTGCCCTCCCTATTCATGCTCATGAAGAGTCAGAGTGAACCCTGTGTCACCTTCTCTTTTGCCTGAGTCAAGATGTTTGAAGCATCTTGCATACGGCCATTGGCCGTCATAGTGGCACTTCTTACCGGTGCTTCGCTATGCATACAGTACGATCCGGAACAAGTGCTATGGAATCTCAACCAAAATCAGACAGCTACCAACGTGACGGACTACTGGGGCCAGTGGGAGAATCACAGTAAGGACAACGCCTTCTCAAGCTATGTCTTCGCTGACCCTTTCTTAGCATATACTCCCTCACCAGACAACTGGAGATTCCCCTTCTACACTCTCATGCTCGATCGATTTGTGAACGGTGATCCTACAAATGACAATATCAATGGCACCGCTTGGGAACATGACCTGACGGGCACACAATTGAGGCATGGAGGGGACATCCAAGGCCTCGTAGACACGCTGGACTACGTCGCCGGCATGGGGATCAAGGCCGTCTACTTCGCCGGAAGTCCCATGATAAACTTCCCTTGGGGCTCAGATGGGTTCAGTCCGCTTGACCTGACCCTCCTGGACGCTCACTTTGCCACCATCGACATCTGGCGGCGATGCATCGACGAGATGCATGCTCGGGGAATGTATGTCTTGATTGACAATACATTCGGTACGCTAGGAGACTTGATAGGGTTCGAGGGGAACTTGAACGTCTCCACGCCCCTCAACTACGGAGAATGGAACGCACTATGGAAGACATCAAGGAGATACCATGATTTTGATTTCGACAACACTGAGCTGTAAGATCACTGCTACGGAATTGCTGTCCGGGATCCCTATGCTAAAACAATTTGCAGCGATATTTGTGACGTCGAATATCCTCGTTGGTATAATGATTACGGGGAACAAGTCACGGGCAACGGCAGCGAATACCTTGTTGGTTGCCGCGATAGCGAATTCGATCAGTACGGAGATATTGCGGCCTTTGACATATATCCCGAATGGCAGCGACAGATTTCCAAATTCGCATCGGTCCAAGACCGCTTGCGGGAGTGGAAGCCTTCCGTCCTGACGAAGATCGAGCATCTATCTTGTCTTCAAATCGCTAGTAAGTTACTGTTCTAGCATTACGGAAGTCGTCGCTAATGCAACACACTCCTAGTGTTGGACATCGATGGCTTCAGGATTGACAAAGGCCAGCAAGTTACGGTTGACGCGGCGGGACACTGGTCAAACTCCATTCGCGCATGCGCTTCCTCTTTTGGGAAGGAGAATTTCTTCATACCAGTACGTGATCCCGTGTGGTCACAACAGCTTGGTCGCTAACTCTTCGAACCAGGGCGAAATTGTTTCAGGCAATGCTTTTGGGGCTGTCTACCTAGGCCGTGGCAAAGAACCATCTATGGCCTTGAACGATACCACCAAAGCTGTCCAGCTGACGACGGAGACAGCAGACGATTCGCTCTTCATTCGCGACGCGGGCCAAAACGCATTCGATGCTGCTTGCTTCCATTACTCAACCTACAGATCACTCATGAGGATTTTGGGAATGGATGGTAACCTCTTTGCAACAGGAGAATCGCCTACAGATTTCATCGTCGCTTGGAAGACTTTCATTCAGACAAATGATATGATCAACGCGAACACCGGCAAATTTGACCCAAGGCACATGTATGGTTCGCAAAACCAGGATAATTTCAGATGGCCGACTATTGTCAATGGCACCCAAAGGCAGATTCTTGGCAACTTCATTACCACGTTGCTCTTGCCTGGTATCCCGTTGCTCGAATGGGGCGAAGAACAAGCCTACTACGTCATGGATAACACCGCGAACAATTATGTATTTGGTAGGCAACCTATGTCCTCGGCCACAGCGTGGCAGGACCACGGATGTTATAGCGTGGGCAATGCGAAATTCGAAAATTGGCCGCCTGGCAATTATACGAACGGCTGCAAGGATGATTGGAACAGCCTTGACCATCGAGATCCGTCCCATCCGATCCGCAATCTTATCACCACCATGTACGAGATGCGACAAAGATACCCTGTTCTCACCGACGGATTCTACCTTGAAACTATATCACTGCAGACTCATCCAATATACCTACCTGGCTCTTTCGGCACACCTACGGAAACTGGCCTCTGGTCTGTCCGACGTTCCGGATGGCCGAATGTTCAGGACTTCACTACCGAAGGACAAAAACTTCAGGATGTGTGGCTCCTATTCTCCAACGAAGGCACCGAGGTTCCATACATCTTTGACTGCAGTAACAACGCTACAGGCTTACTAGCTCCCTATGCCAATGGCACTACGGTCAAAAATCTATTCTATCCCTACGATGAAGTCAAGCTGGGTTCAACACCGGAATATCTCGAATTGGATAACGCTACAGAAGTCAATGGGTGCGTTGAAGAAATGACTATGGACGCATATGGCTTCAAGGCCTACGTACCCATCGCTCAATGGCTACGGCCCTCCCCAGTCGTCACCAAATTCAATCCCGGGCACGATGCCCGGCTCTTGTCGAACCAGACTGTCCCGATCGAGCTATACTTCTCAGACGAGATGGATTGCTCGAACATGCAAAATGCGATTACCATCACCTCCACAACCGAAGACGGTTCGGTCGCATCGATTGACAACAGCAGCGTCTCATGCCAAATGGTCAACGACACCACCGCCAGAGTGTCCCAGTACACGGGCACGGTGACCTCTCAGATCCCGGCTGTATGGAGAATTGCTGGGAATCTGTTGAATGTCTCCGACGGGGTACACCAGGTCAACATAGCCAACGCCACCACCGCTGTTGGGAACACTTCCACAAATGCTGTCCATCATTTTCTTCTGCGTGTCGGGCATATCGACAATCCCATGGTATTCACGCGAACTGCCAACTACTCCAATTCCTTGCTACATAAGGACACAAACGGCGCTCTCTACATATCGCACAAGGCCGCTGGTGCTGACTTGTTCCGCTATTCGACGAATTGGCAATCCAGCTGGAGCGACTGGCTGCCGTACAAAGGAGGAAACACGACTATCGAAAAGCAGCCTTGGTCTGGAACCAAAGCACAAGCATGGACAGGCGACCATCTCACGGTGGAATACTGGAGTCAGAAGACTGGCTCGAGTAACCACCAACAGCAAGGCGACCTTGTCGGTAGCAATGAGAAAGCTCGAAGATATCCTCACTTGTTTATGCACGGTGCCTTCAACCAGTACGGCTACGACTCAGGACTTTCGCAGACGATGGTACAAAACAGCTCGGGCATGTGGGAGTGGGACTTCATGACCGAATGGCCAAACGATTTTCAAGTCAATGTTTGGGGTGCAGACCCTAGTGGCCAACCTGATCTCACACGAGCTTTTGGAGATGTTGACGGAGACGGAGTTTTGGACCTACTATCTCCAGTGTCTCTGCTCAAAAATGTTGTGGAAATCACCGACTATCCTCCTTCGCCGCACGTTGCATACCGGGTTGGTGTGAACGACGCCGACCTCCGTTATACTGTGACGCCTATTGGTTCACGGGCAAGGCAAGCCGTAATCTACTGCCTCCTCGTTGCGATACCCATCCTCACGAGCTGTCTCGGTGTGTGGATGTACTTGTGGGTCTTTTATGATGTTAAACTCAACAAAGTCGGCAGGTCCGAGAAAATGGGCATCCTTCCAATTGCCATGAGAGAGAAAATGCAAGGCCATCTCTCAAAACTCCCAGATAACGCCTCGGCATTCTTTAAAAAGCCGAACAGTGAACAGCCCAGTATTATGGTCAACGCAAGTCGGAAGACCATATTGATCGCAACCATGGAGTATGACATCGATGACTGGGATATCAAGATAAAAATCGGTGGCCTAGGAGTCATGGCTCAGACAATGGGCAAGCATCTCGAACATCAAGATTTGATCTGGGTGGTCCCTTGCGTACAGGGGATAGACTATCCTGTGGACCAACGTGCGAAGCCGATGACAATAACCGTCCTCGAACAAGAGTATAATGTCGAAGTGCAATATCACCATCTGAGGAACATCACTTATGTCCTATTGGATGCGCCTGTCTTTCGCCAGCAAACGAAAGCGGATCCCTACCCGGCACGAATGGACGACATCGACAGTGCTGTATACTATTCAGCCTGGAACCAATGTATCGCGGAGGCGATGCGCCGCTTTCCCATCGACCTCTACCACATCAACGACTACCATGGCGCTGTCGCGCCCCTGCACTTGCTTCCACGTGTCATCCCTTGCTGCTTGTCTCTCCATAACGCTGAATTCCAGGGTTTATGGCCCGTGCGGACTCCATCGGAGTTCGACGAAGTCTGCAAAATCTACAACCTTAGGCCTGAGGTCGTCAGCGATTATGTTCAATTTGGCGAGGTATTCAATCTCCTCCATGCCGGTGCAAGCTACCTGCGTGTATGGCAGAAAGGATATGGTGCTGCCGGTGTGTCTGAGAAGTATGGCAAACGGTCCTTCGCAAGGTATCCGATCCTATGGGGCCTTGACAAGGTGGGAAGTCTGCCGAATCCGGACCCCACCGATACCGAAGGCTGGGATAAACAACTTCCAGATATCAAAAGTATTACTGTGGATGAGACGTTCGAAACCAGCAGAGGTGCTCTCAAGCGCCAGGCTCAAGAATGGGCAAATCTGGCAACCGACCCTGACGCAGAATTGTTTGTATTCGTTGGCCGGTGGTCGGTCCAAAAGGGAGTCGACCTTATTGCTGATGTGTTTCCGGCCATCCTGGAAGATCATTCACATGTACAACTCATCTGCATAGGACCAGTCATTGATCTACATGGAAAATTCGCGGCCTTAAAGCTGGCCAGATTGATGGAGTTATACCCGGACCGAGTGTTCTCCAAGCCAGAGTTCACTGCACTTCCACCGTTCATCTTTAGTGGTGCCGAGTTCGCTCTCATACCTTCACGCGACGAGCCATTCGGATTAGTCGCGGTAGAGTTTGGTCGGAAGGGAGCACTTGGTGTTGGCGCCAGGGTCGGTGGTTTAGGGAACATGCCTGGGTAAGTGCCCTCTCGTATATCCCATTATCTTCGTCTGTACTACTCGGTCAACAATATGTCAGAGAGCATCCGTTACTTTGAGGAAATAGGTTGCCTGTCGTCGCTCTACTGTGGAGTCATACTGACAAGACCCTGTCATAGATGGTGGTACACTATTGAATCAACTACCAGCAAGCATTTGATCAGCCAGTTCAAAATGGCAATAGAAGGTGCCTTGGCTTCGAAAAAAAGTGTACGGGCTACGATGCGAGCACGATCAGCAAAACAGCGATTTCCAATTGCACAGTGGCAGGAAGATCTGAGCATTATGCAAGATACGGCGATCAGATTGAATCAGAAAGCAGCATTTAAGCAGAGAGACAAGATCGCACGTTACTCGGGCACAGTGTCCGGCGTGTCTACACCATCTCGTATCCTCAGAGGACAATGGAGCATGCCAAGTACAGCACCACACAGTCCATTTCCTAGTGCACTTCCTAGTGGGACAACAACTCGCGCTACGAGTCCAGTCAGGGAAGCCAAAAGTGGCCCACTTTCACTAGGGTTGAGGTTCGGACCAGGTCATGTCCCAACACGCGATATACGAAAACGCAACCGACTTAGCAAATCACGGGCCGGGTCCAGACCTCCCTCCATTGGCCCTCGATCAGGCAGAAGTACTTCTGCGAACACTGCTGCTAACACGGCCACAAACACTGCCGTAAACAGTCGGGTTGGCAGTCGGACTTCCAGTCCCGCGGGTATGGGGCGCTTCAGACTTAGAAGCAGAAGCAGGGTTCCAGACGAACATACAATCTCGATGGCCGAACACGCTCCAGACATGCCTCCTTTGCCTGAGGATTTGACGTCAGCAGGTGGCCGCAAAGTGTCCCGATTCACCGAAGGCGCGCACGGAGATATAGTGACGATTCCCAACGACCAGCCCAGTCAAGGCGATATTGGCAGGTTCGACTTTGCGAACCCAGATGGCAATAGCGCACAACGTCGAATCATGAGTGGAGGGAACACGCCTCGTGGAGCTAGGACGCCCCGTGCGAACAGCACTCGGCGTAACAGTATGAGCGGAGACGACTACGAGACCGACCTGACCGACGTGGATGAAAGAAACGTGGACGAATACCTCCTGAGCCCCGAAGAGCAGGAATCCAGTCGGAGAGATCGCAGATTGGCGCGACTCAAGTTGTCTTTCGCAGCTCATCAAGCCGGCCATGCGCCGGATGGCGGAGCTTCCCTACAGATACCGACGCTTGCGTCTCGGCCAGCTTCGCCGGGTTCTACCAGCTCTTCAAATTCTTCGCCACCTGGTACGCCCCGACCTGAGCAATTCCTTATCGAGTCGGGCTCTGGCAGCAGTTCATCAGGAAATCCTGAGGAATCTCCTCTCGCACCTTCGTCCAACTACCTGAGTCTCGGTTCAGTCTTGCAGGGCAAGAAGGATTACAAGCTTCAGAGTGTGGAACCATTTTTCACTGATCCTACCGGACTATACTATAATGCATTCGAAAAGAAGCTTGAGAAACTGAATGGCAAATCGTCTGAAGGACCTCTTTGTATCGAAGATTACCTGACCTCAAGCGAGAAAGATTGGTTCAGTAGATTCCGAAATGTCAAGATGGGCAAATCGGCGGCAGCATCCCCAGCTTCGTCCGTCTTCCGACTCCCGCTCATTAACGAGAGAATGGTCCCCTCTGCCGTTACCTCGACTGCGGAATTGGAACATTTTGATGCACACAACAACGCGCACGGGCAATACCTCCTGAATGATGATTATAAACCTCCTACACGAATTAAGAAGTTTCTTCTCAGGAGGATTGGCGAGTGGCCTGTGTACTCCTTTTTGCTTGCATTCGTAAGTCAATCTCTCTACTCTCCTAATGAGCTCGGGCTGATCTCTTCGACCAGGGTCAAATCATCGCGGCGAATTCCTATCAGATTACCCTCCTCACAGGTGAGGTTGGTCAGGCAGCAGAAAAGCTCTACATCATCGCTTCCATATATCTTGCTTCATCAATCCTTTGGTGGACTTTATTCCGCACATGCAAGTCCGTCTATGTTCTTGCTACACCATTTGCCTTCTACGGGCTAGCCTTTTTCCTCCTAGGATTAGCACCATGTGCTAAAACGACAGTCAGCCGCGGTTGGGTACAGAATGTCGCAACAGCATTCTACGCCATGGCTTCCTCAAGCGGTGCTTTCTTCTTCTCCCTCAACTTCGGCAGCGAAGGTCCGTACCACTCTCCGGGCCCCCAAACCATTCCCTCACTAACAAAATTCTAGGCAGCGTCCCAGTAGCAACATGGGCCTTCCGGGCCTGCGTCATCCAAGGATCTCAACAAATCTACGTCGTCTTCCTCTGGTTTTGGGGCTCCCAATTAACCAACCAGACCGTCAACGGCATAGTGTCGGCAAACCTCGCCATCTACGGCCCTCTGTTGACCGCGATCGCTACACCCATCGCTATCTTACTCTGGGTCATCGGCATCGCCTTATACCTTGGTCTCCCTGATTACTATCGTCAAGCGCCAGGCCAGATTCCCAGTTTCTACAAATCGGTAATGCGCCGCAAGATTGTGCTTTGGTTCTTCGTTACCGTTCTCATCCAGAACTTCTTCCTGTCCGCACCATACGGACGGAACTGGCGATACCTCTGGAGCTCCGCTCATGCACCAACGTGGATGGTCGTTCTGCTTGTCTTCGGGTTCTTCGTGGGTGTTTGGGCTCTCTTGCTGGGAATTTTCTCCAGAGCTTCGCTGCGCCATTCGTGGATTCTACCCATGTTTGCCGTCGGTCTCGGCGCACCCCGCTGGTGTCAGATGCTGTGGGCTACTTCCGGCATGGGGTCCTGGGTACCTTGGGCTGGCTCACCACTCGCCGGTGCTCTAGCAGGCAGGTCTCTCTGGCTATGGCTCGGAACCCTTGACGCCATCCAAGGCGTCGGCTTCGGCATGATCCTCCTCCAGACGCTGACCCGATTCCACGTCGTCTTCGCCTTGGTCTGCGCACAAGTCCTGGGGTCCGTCGCCACCATCGTCGCCCGCGCCTGCGCTCCCGACGCCACCGGTCCCGGCCCGATCTTCCCCAACCTGGCCACGAGTCTACACGGTCTCCGGGAAGCATGGTTCTGGGTCGGATTGATCGCGCAAATCATCGTGTGCGCGGGCTTCTTCCGCTGGTTCAGGAAGGAGCAGTTGACGAAGCCTTGAGGGGCGCTCGTGGAATACGGGGGTGGGAAGGCCCCAGGAGTTCGGACGGCATTTGTGGGAAGATCTTCGACGGGACTCTGAGGGTGCACACGGAGGATGGATGGATGGATGGAGGGAAAGGTTGTACACGTATAGCTGCAACATTAATGACTGATGATGTCGGCGAAGTACAGACGTGGGAGGAGAAACAAATTGTTGGTCGAGGTGGCGTCCGTATGTATAGCCGGGAGTGGCGTTGGATGTAGATACTTCAGTTCGTGCGTTTACTTTGAACAAGACACAGAACATACTTCAATTAGAGAAACAAAAGCAATTCACAGGCAATCCGTGCGCCATGATCACAGGAGACTGTAGCTACGATACAAATACAAACGATTGATTGATAAGCATCGCTGCAACTACAACAGCAACGGCAAGAACGGCTTCAAGAAGCTCTGACCGTAGGTGGAACCAAAGCATCCGGCCCCAGCTCACCAGCTCTCCCACTTCTGCCCGCCCATAGCCACCAGCCGATTGAACAGCTCCTCCCTCAGCCGTACCGCCGTAACCTTGTGCGTTTCCCCCCTCTTGTCCACAACCTCCAGCCCATCCGCCACCGTCTTGCCCGTCGCCCACCCGACGACGATTTTCGCCTTCCAGCCCAACCCGCCCACTTTCTTCAATTCTCTAATGTCCGCGATCGGCACCGAGAACTTCGCCGATGCCTTTTCGGGTTCCAGACCGGTGCCGTCGGAGGACTTGGTGGAGAAGGAGACGGTAGGGATACCGACGTTGGTGGAGATGTATATCCAGCCTTTGCTGCCCTTGTAGCGTCCCTTGAAGTCGACGGGACCGGACAGTTCGGGGTCGTCGGTTTTGGGGAGGACGCCGAGGTGGTCTTTAGCGTGCCGAGAGCCAACGACAGCGCGTGCTTTGTCGATGCCGAATTTAGCCTCTACGCCCGTTTTAGTGGTGCCTTTGAAGAAACCGAGGATGTGTTGGCCGTGTTTGTGTTTCTTCTTCTCTCCTTCGTGATGCTCATCTTGCTGTTCGGCGGCTTTTTGGTCGGCGTCTTTGTGTATTGCCTCGTGAATTTCTTCGTTTGAGGCATCGAGGGCTAGATCGTCTCCGTTTATGGAAGCGGGCTTGGAGGATGGAGGTTGGTCTGAGCGAGGAGGTGGGGGAATGGGAGCTTTGTTCGCTTCGCCGATACGGAGGAGGGTGATTGTGAGCTGGGCATTTGTCGGGACGCCTTTGAGGATGGTGCTAGGACGTTTAAGCTAGCTAATTGGGAAAAAGGGACGTTTTTTTTTGGACTTACTTTCTGATCTCAAGCAACTTCTGCCAGTGCGGGAAAGTCTTGTTCAGTAAATCGAGACCACGCCAGATGAGTGGATCACCAAAGAAACCAAAGCCGATACCCGCGGTGGTCATTTTCATGAACATGGCAGAGGTGGTGAGCATCCCAACAGCGACAGCCGGAACTAGGATGCCGGCTAACTTGAGTCTAGGCGTCTCCTGGGGAAAGGGAGGAGTGGGTGATAGGGCGCTACGACATCGGTCAGCATCTACACCGGACATCCCCAACATCTGGTTAGTGAACTTACTTTGCGAATCTCTCCCAACCATCTGCAACGTCACCAATGACATGCATAACCGGCCTCATCTTCAACCACATCGCCTGCTCCATCGGCTGCTTCGTCTTGTCGTGATGAGCCTGCGGTTGGTTTCCTTGCGCACTTTGCTTGGCCGCCGCTGCGTCTGAGGCAATGTTGGTTGGATCAGGGACCGAATCATTCAACGGGTCTGAGTCCGGATCGCCTTGGTCGTGTTTGCCTGCCGCGCTGCTGAGGGCGATGGATCCGATGCCAGAGACGAAATTGTGCGCTTCTTGCTCGACTGCCTCTCCCTTGTGTTTCTCAGGTGCCCCAGTGGCGCTATCCTTACTGCCTAGCATGCCAGCTTGAGGAGTCTGGACACCTCCAGTCTTTGAATTGACCAAAGCCATAGGAACAGGAGGAAATAAGAATGGGCGCGACGGCGGGTATGCGATGAGGACAATTATAGTCGTAAACAACAAGGGCATCAGGAAGTTGAAAGCCCAAGCAATGGCGTAAGCCTGCAATACGCATCAACCACTATTCCATTAGCCAAAAGCAGAAAAGTGGAAAACTCACCGCGCAAAACCCAGCGGTCCTCCTCGGCTCTCTCCAGCTCCTCAAGCGTGCGATATGTTTCCCAAACCCCATCATCCCAATAATCACAGTCATATACAGCCTCTCAACATTACTCCTCAGCTTATCCGGACTGAACTCATCCTCGTCCACAATATTTAAATCCAAGCCGCCCAACAAGGGATCACTCGTGGCCTTGACATGATACATTTGCTTATTGAACCGACGCACTAGCGTCCAGAGCTCTTCATTCGGCAGCTTAGCCACCAGAGGCGAGGGCACATTTGTCGGATGGTCATTCCAACCCATATCGCGAACCTCGCCCGCTTCGTGGTTCTGCTGGACAGCACCTTTGATATCGTGATCAGCACTTTCTATGGCGAGCGCATGGCTGTCGCTGGGGGCGTTCGAGGCAGACGCACTCGATGATGTGGGGGTATTTACGACGGTGCCATTGTTGGGGCTGCTGGAGATGGTGGAGGTACGCGTTGTAGGTTCCATGTTTGGCTGGGCGCCCGGGGTGTGATTGGCCTCATGTTGGGGGTGCTTGAGGTCGGAGTCTGGAATAGGGCCTCCATCCTTGAATACATAACCTGGCATGGGCATGGTGAGGGCGATAACGTGGATGGCCACGTCCAATAGTGATATATATTCAGGACGATGGGATGCGAAGGGAATGTTGACCAAGGGGGACGTGGAGATTGGCTGCTAAAACCCGGAGGGAAAAACTAGTGTGACGTCATTGGGTGCTTCATCCTATTAATAGAAATAGAACTGTAAGGTGATATCTTAATGTTTGTCACATGAACACTTCTACCTCATGACTCTGTATACTTCATCTGATTTATGTACACGTAACATGAACCAAGTCATCATCACTCCCTTTTTTTCCCCTTTTTCCCCCTTTTCCCCCCAGTGGACTTTGCAGTGAGCTGGGCGAGTCAACGCCAAGCGCCTTGCTTTTCGTTATAGAAAGCCTCCTTTGAAACCCACAAGTCCATGTGAACCGTAGTCATACTTGCAGCACGAGCCATCCAATCTAAGCCTCTATCATCATGGTCCTTCACTGTCTCTGAATGCAGTCCCATTCATACACTCGTCCATCGTCATCTCCTGTGTACACCTTTTGCGCCATCGGCAAAATTGAAGTAATAGTTGTGCCAATGTTGTAGCCCGCGTGGTCCAAATGATGCATGCGCTTCACATGTTCGAGAATGAAAGCACCGCTGGAAATGGCAATTGCCCACACCTGGGGCATGATCAGCCGGCAGAATCTCGACAGTAAAAGAAGAGGAGGGAGGCTTACATTCACGACCCCTTTCTTATGACCTGTAAAGATGAGGTTGCGCTCAAGGTACTCATTCCCAGATCCTTCATAAAAAGCACAAGAGGAGATGGTGTCGTCGCCTTCAACGTAGATGTTTTGCTCCAGTATAGGATCGCCATTGAGTGTCCACAATGATACTTCTGGCCCTCGGCAAAGCATGATGACGCCTGTCACATCGTTGATACAAGCACACTGCATATTCGTTAGCTTCTCCACGCTCTCAAATGTGTGAGAGTAACCCACCTCGACTGGCTTGCCCGTCGTTAATCTGCGGACAAGCTCCAGGCGATTGAGGTCCCAAAGCAACACTTGGCCATCCGAAGAAGCAGAGAGCAAAGCACTGAAAGAACGTGACACTGCTAATGTCGTGACAGCAGACCGATGTCCAAACAACGTAATCTTTGGCTGGAGGTCAACAGAATTGGGAGTGATAAGCAGTGTCCAGACAGATATTGTACAGTCTGAACCTGCCGTCACTAGGGTCTTGGAATCTCCAAACAGCACGAACGTCAGCTGTCCTTGATGGACGTGCTCGGACAGGCCGACGAGCTGTAGCATGTCAGTAGTCTTCTGACAGTTTGCTATGAGGCTCTGTACCTTTTTCGTGTCAGCAGCATAGAATCTGACGCTTCCGTCAATGAAACCCCATTCCATGTACTTTTCATAAGCTGGGCCAATGTTGAGCCGGAAAGGTGCTGAGCTAATGAGCCTCTCGTGCTTCGACGAGTATTGTAGGTACGCGATACGGTCATGAGTTTCTGTGGGGGCATTGTTTAATTAGGGGGACAGGATAATCCTCTTCGATGACGTACCTATTAGAGGAAATGGCAGACGAGTCAGACCCTCGGCTGCAGTATCCAACCGTTTCACCTTGTACTTCGAGTCCTCCCGGGCTGGATGAGTCCGCTGAAACACTTGGTGTGGAGTCTGACCGAAGTTGTGGATGATGCCTATGGTTGCCAACCTCTCCACCGGATCGTCGATGGTGTCAAGGTCTTTGGCGCCATGATAAGACAAATGTTGGAACACATTCGTTGCCTCTAGAGCAGCTTCCCCGCGTTGCTTCTGTCCAAAGACCAGGTCAATCCATTGATGCAGATGCCGACTTACATGCTCGCTTTCTAAAGCTTCTCGGTGCTTCGCAATAAATATCTTCGGATCACCTTTAGCCCAAGGCGGGAGCTCTACAATGTCAATTGCAGCACCACCCTGGCGAGAGCCAAAGTCGTAATTGTTGTTGTTCAGCAAGAACTCAGGCAGATAGAAAAATTCGGGAATCAACTCTCTAACATCGGTCATGTTCTCCCGTGAGGCTGAGGACCAGGCTCTTTCCATCGAGTAGAACAATCGATCTGGATGATCAAAGCTGCCACCTTGCAATAGAAGGTATGAGTGTACAAATGGCTGCAGGCGGATGAGATACGATGTCACGATCATTGCGGAGGAATAGTGAGTGCCATAATGGAAGGGTGGCGATCTCTCATCGCCCATTTCCGCGAAAGACTGATAACGGTCTCTGAATTCGGCTTGCCTCTCTGGATCTTGGCACCCCATGGGTTTGGTCAGATCACGGAAAGTGCGAGTATTGGTAAGGTCAAGTTCCTCGCTTGTATAATCTGCGAGTACCCAAGGGAAGACTGGATATTGCGTTAGATCGTTGAAGGTACGCCCGGCCATAGTATTAACGAGCATGAGGTAGTGAAAATTGGAGATTTCACCCCTCATCCATTTGCGAGTCGCTGGATTTGCATTGTTCTGAGCAAAAACGCTTGTGAACCTGGAACCAAACGTCTGTACCTCATCGCCTTGGTTCTTGACCGATTCGATTCTCCACGAGTCCTCGCCAATCGCAGGGTCAGCAGCGTGGGTAGCCTTGCCAAGAAGCTTCTGATATAGCTCATTCCGTAGGTTTGGAGTATTGGTTGTTAGCAAATAGCTCCGTCCATCTACGAAGAAGACCTCTATGGCTACATCACGGAAAAGAAAGCGTCTTTTAGAGATGCTGAGAACATCCTCCCAGCGCCAGCTTCGCGTTTCGTAGTCTGTCTTCATAGATGGCGTAGGGCCATCACCAGCCTCTCGTCCCGATATCATTTGCACGTATGCATCACGTTCTTCCCGGGGAGCCTGCCAGACATTCACTACCTCGCCATCGGAACGTTGGAAAAGATTATCAAGCAGGTACAGGTGTCCTTTTCCAAGGATGAGGAGGCCCTCCACTGCCTCCAGTCCAACGATCCTGGATACGTTGTGAACCTGTTCGACTTGATCGCCTCGCTGAAGACTGCGCATGACCTTCCGGTTCTTATCCTCATAATCTTCCGACCCATCTCGCGGATCATCTACCATTTCAAAACCATCATCGGCGTCCACTTCATTCTCTTGGTCGTCTGATGGTTTGGCGGGAGTCTCAGCGTTGTGTATTAGGCCAGTCTGTGCGTCGAGTGCATTCGATAGGGTGTGCGATTGATTTGGCAACGGAGGAATGTCTCTGACCAGTGCCTGGGTTCTGGCAACACTGCTGCGCCGGCGCTTTGTAGACCCCTGAGACCGACTCCGCTTCGGTTGATAATCGTGCAAATGGGCGTCTTTGTCAGTAATGAATCGCATCCTCATCCTGTTCCGCCCTTCTGTTTGATCAAGCTGCCATTTTGGACTGATCATACTATCGAAGACACCGCAAGGTCGGCGAAGCTCCAGGTTCATCTTTGCCCATATCGCTGCATTGAATACTTGGCTGTCTTGCTGGTCTTGCAGAGCACGTTGTCGCTTGAGATGCTCCGCAGCGTAGATGTTCGATCGCCAGTGATCGGTTCCCGTCTCGTGATGTCTGAGAATCTCATCGGTTGAAGCATTTTCTGATGCCCAAAGCTTCAGTTTCTCCCTCCTCTTGCTGACTCTTGCCCTCGCTGTGTCCTCAGTCCTGCGATTCTCCTCGCCAACGAAAGATTCCCACGACTTTGACAACGCGGCAAATAAGGCGCTGTCTAGACCCTCGCGATGATCGTCCACCCAGCCAAGGAATGTTTCATTGTCAAGCTCCATGATCTTTTCGAACCCTCTTGTGAGGGCGTCGCTACCCACAGTGCTTGCCTGTTGGAAGATTGCAGAGATCTGACCATTTTTCTGAACGAGCAGCATCCGCCATAGATTCGCAGCTGCCATACGCACATGGTTATTGGTACCAATTAATCTATTGTAGACCAGATAGCATAGCAACTTGAGGAAGCCATCCTGCGGATCTTCTGCTGGTATCAAAACTGTCTGCCAATAGGCAAGCTTGTTTAAGAATGAAACAGTGACATTGCTCGATGCCACGTCATCTAATTCGGACAGCCGGAGAAGCACTACTCGTAGCAGAACGGTTCTGATATTGGTGATGATCTGACTGCAAAGTCTGATGGCCTTGATTGAGGAGATGTTTGGAAGCTGGAGATACTCTAAGATGTTGGCCAAGAAGTCCAAGGTATCTTCTGCACCGCTGATGAACCAGCCTTCGTAGATAGCTTCTCCCAGATGTGCAGCGAAACGCGCTATGTTCGTGAGAACTCGTGGTTCCCAAAGGAGCTTCTGACTCAATTTGATCGTATTCCCTAAATGTGACAGGGTGTTACGAAGGATAAATGTTTCGAAGTAGGCCTGGTGTTCCTGGAATCCTGGCGGCACTCTCATGAATAGTCCCAGCCCTGGGAAGTCCTTCCTTGTGAATATCTGATCGGAAAAGACAGCGATCGTCAACTCCAAGAGCTCTTCTACGATTGAGCTACTGAGGTTTGACACAGGCTTGAATCTGCTAGGCGAAATCACTGGTTGTAGCTTGGAAGCTGAGGGTCCCGGATTTGACAGGTCTGATGTCACAAGGATATACGATGACATTCTTTTGGGTGCTTGATTCCTTAAGGGTTTGAGCCTCTGGGAAGGTTCCACTGTAGCAGTTCTTACCACTGGGACTCCTTTCATTGAGTTTGCAGACAAAGGTCTCATGATCACGTCGTTGCCGTTGAAAGTCAGTGCAGAGTCCCGGGAATGTAGTTCCATTTCTGGGCTGACAGTGTTGGCGCTGACTACGATTGGAAAGAGCACGAAGAACAGCTCTTGTACGTAGGGGGATTTAACTGTGAAGTCTCGAAAAGCTTGTGATTTTGTGTGGATGTCGGCGAGGAATCTAATGACGGTTCGTAACGTAGACGCGGACTCTGCCAGATTGTGGACTGAAAATTCACCAGTAGCTGTCCGATGTTAGTAGCTTCCCAAGAGCGATGTTAAAGGTCTGAAGCGCCTACTTGAGGTTGATGGCTCAATGCTCAGTGTCATAGATCGCTGCCTTGCGTGCGTAGGTGTCGCTGGACTTTTTGCAAAAGTCGGCATTTGCCCATTGCTCTTCTCTGTCAATGGCGAGTCGGGGTCCAATTGCTCCCTAGTTACAGTCTTGAGACCTTGCTCGAGCATGGCAGTAATTACCGGCAGCATTGCTGGATTGACGACAGGGGCTAGGCCGTCAGGCGCAAATGTTTCTAGTAGACTGAACATGTCAAACGTCTTGGAAAATTCGATATTTGCAGGATCTAGGCCGAAGAAGACAGCAAAGCAGATCGGCCATATGGCCGGAACGCTCCACCAGCGCCTGAATCTATGTTGCATAATTACGATACCTCCGGTTTTGTCGACAAACTTCTGCACATAGCTGGGTCCATTAATCACGAGAAGACGAGCCAGTATTTTAGCTGACAACACAACTACCGTTGATTCGTCGTCAGCGAGAAGATGAAGAAGCCACTGGCAAGCGTAAGCAGAAGTTGAAACAATTGCGGGAGTAGTGTTCACCTTGTTCGTCACAGTCCTGGCGAATTTTTTGATATTGGCAGCTTCATCTTTGTGACACAACATATCTGCATAAAGCTCCAGCATC
Source organism: Letharia lupina (assembly GCF_014066315.1). NCBI lineage: Eukaryota > Fungi > Ascomycota > Lecanoromycetes > Lecanorales > Parmeliaceae > Letharia > Letharia lupina. The sequence goes on from NW_023502976.1 coordinate 592,877, forward strand.
TTCAACGCAATCTGTAATTGACTAAGATGAACGATTTCATTCTGCTGCTTTATTGAACGTGGGGAAGCGTTCGATATTGTTTGTCTTCGAGATGAGACATTCGTGTTCAATTTGATATTCTTGCCTCGCGCTGTATACGATTCTGTTTGCCTCGGCTTGTGGATAGCATAAGTGATGTACAATGCCAGAGAACGCATTGAGTCCGCGGAGGGGTTTCTGGTGAGAAAAGATTTGAAGGCTTCAAGGAAGTATCCGAATGTCTCCATAGTGAACGTTTCGCCTTTGAGAGCGTCTAGCCACTTCTTCATGATGCCTAGGGAAGCAGGTCAGTAAGCCGCAAGTATTATGGTATGGAGACAGAAGCCTACGCATTCTCAGCAAGCGCTTGTTGTTGAATAGATGGAACTTGCTGTGTAGTCCAAACACTGTGAATTGCTCATAGTAAAGTTTCTGCACGGCAGATTCTGCACTGCGCCAGAAGTCCATGTCGACAAGCAGAATACGATACGCTAATGGATTGTTAATCACCGAGTCTTCGGGCTTATCTATCCGATAGCCAACAAATTTCAGTATCTCTGCAAGGACAGTCAAGGACAGATTGGGAACACTCTGCTGAATTTTCGATAGACCTCTGGGCGATTCTAGCCCTGTAGCGACATTGGACTGTCCTTGGCATAATTTGGTCGTGAGCAAAGCTGACAGAACCCCGAAACCGTTCTCTCGTTCCATAGCTTCGCTGTTACGCCAATTCTCTTGTACGTTTTCGAAAAGGATGTTCAAGGCTCTGACCACGTCATTAGAAGCAATGGCCGATTCAAGGAGAGCTAGACCGACAGCAGCACATCCTCCGATTCGCCATGCAGCGTCATCCAGGGACTGTGGCACAACTATTGTGGGATCGCCGGTGAGTACCGCGAAGCCAGACGAATGGAGCAAGGCCTCGTTCACGGACGGGATAGCTCCATTGATCGCCAGAGCATTGCGCCCACCTCGTGTAACATTACGAAGATTCTTCCCGGCTGTCTTCGAAACATACTTCATGAGCCGAGTTTCGTCAATGTTGTTCTGATCATTGTCATCCAGCACCATTGACGCCGAAATGTTGAGAAGGATCTTCGATTCTGGAAGAAGCATACCAGCCTTGGACCTTATTGCGGAGATGATATCTGATCTCTCTTCCCTGCCAGGATGGAGGCTCTCGTTCCGCAGATTTAATACAGCGGAAGCCCGATAAGTCTGGAAAGACCCAAGGCAATCCTGGTAGTTACCATTGTATCGTGATCCAAGTTCATAATACACAGCGATGAGATCGTCACTGAGCACATCAGCAAAAAGATTTGCAGACGCCAGCCGCCATTGTGTGGAAATTAGTCCTTTGCCCAGACGAGAGGCGAGGTCCTGCGGCGTCCCGAGGAATGCTTGGATCGCGTTATTATTTCGATTTGAAGAGGGAGACCTAATAGCTTCGTTGCCACTATTGACGGATGGGGGTGTTTCAGGATATTGTGACTTGACTTGCTCAACGAACTCGCCGTTAATGAAGAGGGAAGCCCTGGAAGAAGATGTGCCTTTGGCACGTCGATGTGCAATGACAATATGATACCAACGTCGCTCTTTGAAGACAATTGATTTGAAGCGCACACTAGGTCTGGAGGATGTGACAGATGTTTGGAAGATCAAGTTGTGCGTGTCTTTTTCTAAGTAGACAAGTACGAAGCACGTCTGACTTGCATCAAATGCTCCAAAGATCGTTGTGTGCGAAGCATGATCGAAATGGATTATTTGGAACCAGAGCGATAAACTATAGCCGGCGCTTGTCGAGGCCGGAGGGAACGTCCGTCCAATGCCTGGCAACTCTATCGAAGCATAACCATGCAGGGACAAATCAAAGTGTACATAGGAAGGCGAACGAGAAGCTTTTAGGGACAATAGGAGGAGGTCTGCAATGAGCGGTGACGAGCATGCATGCCGGTATAGGAAATGGGCATCGTTTAGATTGCCAATGCCCAGACTGAGGAGAGCAGTAGCTAGTAGGCGAAGTTGAGGAACAGAGGAATGGCCCATTGACGATAGACCAAGTAGGGCCGAGAGGACTATGCTTAGTAGACCTGTACCATGGAGTGCAGTCAGATTCGCGGTATTCAAAGCGGCCAAGTGATTGATGCTACTGAGCACTCCCAAGGAGACAGCACCAGTCTCTAGGGCGCTTTTGTCTTGATGGGTTTGATCTTCAAGATCTTTCCAGAGCTCAAACATGATCAAGATCGCATCTGGATTGTGTACAATGGTCAGCTCACTGATCTGTTGCTTCAGAAATGCGCGATCCAAAGCATCTTGCTCCGTTACTCGATCTCCCTTGTTCGCAGGATCTACATCTGGGGTCCGGTCACTAGCGCTGCCAATGCTCATCGTTTGTCGGCTCAGATTACAATAGAAGCTGGTCATTGATTCGTCGTCAAGCGCGCAGCCCAGAAGACACCCGAATACTCGATCTGCAAGGATCGTCATGCCTTCCTTGCTCTCTTTCAGAAGCGACGGGTAGAGAAGCTTCTTTAAGGTCGGCCATCCACCACCGTCAATGCGAAGACGAAAGTACTTCTGATTGCCCTTGTGGTCTTGCAATGCAGCTGCGAGTATACTGAGGATAGTCTGCAAGAGGTTGAGAGTTGCCGAGAGCTGTCCCGGTTCTATACCCTGGTGGTACTTGTAGCTCATTGATATATCACCAACAACTGCGATAACAGACTGAAAGCCGTTCATACGCCTAAAGTCGTCTCTCACATGGCCAGGGTTTTCTAGAAGTGCTTGACGAATACGATGCGCGGTCTCCAACTTCGTCTGGCACTCATCCCCGGTATCTCTTTCCCTCGAGTCCAATGTGTTCTGTGTCAGCAGCTCAAGCTGGCTCTGGAGCTCGGTCCCTCCTCCTTCGGCATCTTGGAGCGTTGAAGCCCGGCTTCTGGGGACTGCAGGTGTCATTATGAACGCCTTTCGAAGGATCCATCTGTTCAGGGTGCCATCATCATGTGGCTCCTTGCCCCTGGACTTCCTGCATGTGGGCAAGTTGCAGGGCAGTGTCTCGTGCCAGAGTCGTGTGCTTTCATACGCAGATCATGAGAGGCAGAAATCCAAGCCACTAACCGGAAGAATTCTGTTGCGCTTGTCAGTTGTTGTGAATCTCCTTTTAGTATATCAACTCCACCACTACCAGTGCAATCATGAAGGTCATTGTAAAGTAGCTGCAGGTCCGGTGTTGAAACGCACAGCTGCAGACGTCGCCAAGGCGCTAAGAGCCCGGAGCCCGGAGCTAGAAACGCCGGAAGCGTTGCCTGGGATCTCGTCATCTCGTGATCCAACCTCGAAACTCTTCTTATCTTCCCCAGCCCTCTTCGTCTTGCGAGTACTTACCTTTCATAAACTCAACCACCATCATCATTCATTGACATACCGAATTCTGATCACCTCAGATATAACTTTCCTACCATGAAGGGGTATTCAACTTTGTCGCTGCTGCTGCTGCCTTTATTGGCATCGGCGTCTCCAGTCCTTATCGACTCCATCCACACCGAAGCCGCTCCCATCCTCTCATCTACACAGTCTCAAGCGATCCCAGATTCATATATCGTTGTATTCAAAGACGGTCTCTCGCATTCATCAGCATCAGCACATCACGACTGGGTTCAAGATCAGCACCTCCAGGTCGAGACCTCAAAGAGGGATCTCCTCAAACGGTCCCAGTTGCCTTTCACTACCTTCGGTGGACTCAAGCACACTTACAACATTGCCGGAGGTCTCCTTGGATACTCTGGACACTTCGACGAGAGCGTTATCGAGCAAGTCCGCAGGCACCCAGATGTCAGTAAACACCTGGATCATTTCTTATCTCCTATCTACCCGCACGTGACCTTACTGATCCCTGGTCTTGAGACAGGTCGCCTTTATCGAGAGAGATTCTGAGGTCCACACCATGGGTGCTGAGACGCAAAAGAATGCACCTTGGGGATTGGCCAGAATATCTCACCGTAACAGCTTAAGTTTCGGTACCTTCAATAAATACCTTTACTCGGAAGATGGTGGTGAAGGCGTGGATGTCTATGTCATTGACACTGGAACCAACGTCGATCACGTCGACTTCGAGGGCCGTGCGACGTGGGGCAAGACTATCCCTCCTGGAGACGAAGATGTGGATGGCAACGGTCACGGCACTCACTGCTCCGGCACAATTGCTGGTAAGAAGTTCGGTGTTGCTAAGAAAGCCAACATCTACGCTGTCAAGGTCTTGAAATCCAACGGCTCCGGAACCATGTCCGACGTTGTCAAGGGCGTTGAATGGGCTGCTCTCAGCCATCAAGATAAGGTCGAGGCCGCAAAGAAGGGCAAAGGAAAGAAAGGATTCAAGGGTAGCGCCGCAAATATGAGTCTCGGCGGAGGGAAATCCCCCGCCTTAGATCTTTCCGTCAACGCAGCAGTCGACGCTGGTATCCACTTCGCTGTTGCCGCTGGAAACGATAACGCCGACTCCTGCAATTACTCACCCGCTGCCGCCGAGAAAGCCGTCACTGTGGGCGCATCCACCCTTGCTGACGAGCGAGCCTACTTCTCCAACTACGGAAAGTGTAACGACATCTTTGCCCCCGGCCTCAACATTCTCTCTACTTGGGTTGGCAGCAAGTATGCCACCAATACCATATCTGGTACTTCGATGGCTTCCCCACATATTGCCGGTCTCTTGGCCTACTTGTTGTCTCTTCAGCCTTCAAAGGACTCTGCGTTTGCTGTTGCAGACATCACCCCAAAGCAGCTCAAGCAGAGCTTGATCTCTGTTGCCACTGTGGGCAGTCTCACTGACGTCCCTAGCAATACCAAGAACGTAAGCGCTCAGCGCTCATACCAAACTGTACTGTCAAGATTCCGCTGACACACTCTCTAGATTCTTGCGTGGAACGGAGGTGGTTCGTCCAATATCTCCGAAATCTTTGGAACAAAGCACACGCCTGAGAAGCCCGCTGCGCAGAAGGTCAAAGACTTTCTCAAGTCTGAACTTGAAAACGTCGAGCAATTCTTCGATGAGCTGAAGTAAGCGACGACTTCAATATTCGCCTCGCCGAAAAGGTCTTTGGATCGACGCGGATGAGAGGAGCAACAGTGCGGCCGTTTCTTTTGTATTGATATGGATCTGCACAATATTGGGCTTGAAGAGGAAGGCACGGAGTATTGGGGACTTGCCTTTGCATTTGCATTCTGCATGTACCGAGTGCAGTACTCCATTAGCGATAGCTAATGAATACATATAGTGTTCATGACACTTGCACAATCCATTGAATTCAGGTGACTGACATGGAAACTGCACATAATCGCCGCCGCCTCATAGATGACCCCGTTATGTTCACATTAGTGATTCCATAAATTGTGTAGAGAAAGTTCGCCATGGTTCTAGTATTTTTCCGCAAACAAAGAATACCACTGTCGGGCCCTCAGTGGAGAAGGCGTGTTTTGCTTGGCATTGCCGTCAGCCTTACCTACTAAGACCCAAAACTAGCTTTGCGGTTCCGGTTATCAAATGTGCAAACTGTTGCTCCCCGTCAGCACACTTTCTCTTAATGACTATGAGAGTCTCAGTGCCAGTCGCATTGATACTGGATACATCCTCTCGGGCCCAGGGATCAATTAGCGTAATCGACCGTCCGCTTGTAGCAGATTCATGTCACCTCAGCCTCGAACAAACCAACATCTTGGGTACGTTTGTCTTGACATGACAGAAGTCGCCGAGGAATCTAGGCTGAGATTCGAACACCTGGAGGCAACTTTAGCAGGGGAAAAACCTTACATGCTGGTTCCAGAGGGCGGAGAACAACTTACAGATCCTGGCATGCGATCTTCTATACCTACAAAGCCCGCGTCATCGACTGCGCTTTCGAGAAACAAGTCCTGGGTGTCTAATCTCTTGAGCCTGAAAAGACACGGTCTATGATAGGCCCAGGCGTACCGTCTGTTGTTGCCGAGCCACCATGGCTTTTCCCTATAGCTCACCAGCCCAAAGTCAACACAGCCGTTTTCAGAGCTCCCCAACATCACGAACGGCTGGGGGGAATTCGACAGTGCGGAGCACACAGAGCTTTGATCCTGGGAACGACGGGAAATTCCCCGAAGAAGTAAATGACTTAATGGCGCAGAACAGAGGTTACAGGCCGGGGCCAAATGCCATGTTACAACAGGACGAGCTATACAGGGCCTCTCAAAGTCCGTCATTTCCACCGCGCTCGACGTCCTACGGTACCGGAGGGGGTGGAGGATATCAACACCAAGATAACTCTCCTGCCCCACCGAGCTCCCGGCCTTCGTACAATCCGCAACAGTATGGCGCGCCGCAACCGCATTACAGTCCACAGCCTCCTAGTGCTACGGCCAGCACTTTCAGTACAGCCTGTCAGCCATATGTACCGGCTGCTTATCAGCCAACTAGCAGCCAGTACCAGTCAAATTACGGAAGTCAACCTCACCCGGCATCCTCGTCCTACTCGTCCAATCAACCTCCTCCACCACCACCCAGACCACACGAGCAGCGGTATGGCAATCGTGTTCCCCCCCAGATCGGATCAGACCCAAGATGGCAATACGCGAATGCTCTCCCAGAGCTACCGTATCGGCAGCAACCACTGCCTCCCTTACCAACTTCCCAACCTCAATCTACGAGTTCACTCTATACACCGCCCGCTCCTCCGCCTCCACCATTCTCACCAGGTCGAGATGCGTTCCCTTCGAATTCTACCACAGCGCCCGAGGCGCAATCTCACTCGCAAAGAATCTCAGCATCTCGAAGTTCAGTGGAAAGAATCTCTATTCGTCCGCCTTCCTTGCATAATCAACTACCTCCTCTACCGAACTACACATCGAACGGTAGTCCGCGCATCCCATCTCCAGCTATCCATCGCAGGCCTGTTGGTTTGAACAACTCATTACCACCCACACCAGGAACACCTGGACCGACCCCACCCCAACATTCGCCGCAGCGAAGCGATACAATAGGGCGGCACCCTCAGGCGAGACCGCTTCCAGGTCCTCCGTCTGAGGCGGTTTCTGAGCCAGACTACTTTAGCGGTACTAATGGCTACGTCGATTCGCATGAAAATTCGGACGCAACTCCAGGATATGATGATCTCATGCAGGAAGTTGAGGCTGCGGTCATGGGAAGAGCACCGACTAATAGCTCGAGACGAAGTCCAAGAGTTGCAAGACCGCCCGCGAATGCATCAATAGACGAAACGCAGGCAACTCAGCCTTTGTTCACCCAGCCCACTGAAGCCGAGCTCAACCATGGCACTTCGCATCTCCATTCTAATGGCCATATAGGAGAGGTAGCTGAAGGCCAATATGTAAATTATGATGCATATAGCGATAGAAGCGATGCCGAAGCAGAGGCAGGTCTGGCTGCCATGCACATGGCAGATGAACAAGATGCTGCAGACGAGGCCCGAAGGCAGAGTGGTCGGGGTCCGTACAGAGGATCGGGCGAATCGCAGCAATCTTCGAGATATCACGAGCCTAGTAGTGATAGCGATGTGAATATCGACATGGACACTTATGGGGGTGGCTTTTCTGGCAAGGTACCGTATGGTGATAGCTACGGCTATACAAACCAGGTGGATAACCAAGGTCGACCTTTCGCCGCAACCAGGACTTCACAGCGTTCTGACCTCTCAGGTGTCGAGTACGACTATCCAATCCCTGGCCAAGAATACATACATCCTTTTGCCCCAGCACGAGTCGATCGAGCTGGTACTGGTGGCCTTTCGGAACCAGGGAGTATGCCGCGACGGCTCAGCTTCGAAGATGGCGACGAAGCAACATTAGCAGAATCTGAAGGAGCTTACAACTCAGGTGGCCAAAGCCCTCCACGAGATAGTATGCCAGAGATGTTCTTCCATCCAGGCGTAGGTCCAAGCCGACCATTGCCAGCAGCGCCTGTGCAGCCATTTCAAGGCCGGACAGTCCCTCAGCTGATGCCTGCCGGCACATACCAGCATCCAGAGAGACTGCTGCAATATGACCAATATGGGCGGCCGACGTTCCCTGCAGCTCCTGACGCCTACAACCAGTTATTGACCCCTCAGGGTACGCCTGTACCAAGATCATCATCCTTGATAAGCCATAGCAGCACACCTCAGACAGTTCCTCCGATACGCTCAAAAACAGACGCAGACCGAGCCAAGATTCTTAGGCAGCAGCAGCAAATGGGGCTCCGCGCAGGATCTGTATATGGCATCGACTCTCCTGGGAACCCGTCAATGAACCCAAGCGCAGAGATACTTGGGCTTCCAGAGATACCCGCCGGCAAGCGACGTAAGTTCAATCCATCGAAACTCTCCACAACTGATTTTAAGAAATGCGCCGAACCGTGGGCTTTGAGCTCTGTTGTAATGTGGGTCAAAGAGATGAGCGAAGGCGAAGCGGACCTCAAGGAACAAGCAATTGTTGAGGGCATCGTTGCGCTCTTCACTCACAAAGTACCAACCATGAACACAGCCGACGCGGAGAATCTTGGCGCCAAAGTTGTGCGGTCTATGTATGATTCGGGCACTCTCCTCAAAGAGGAGGAGTGGGTCAAATTCGGAACCGCTGAAATGTCCGGTGTTCTTTTCCAACTTACTGGCACTGGTTGCTACTCCCCTCGTGTCCACGTGGAGGCGTTGCCAGGGAGATGTTATTCTCATCATTGCATGCGGACACTGAAGAAAATAAACTTGCAAACTCAGGCTCTAGAACCTCAGCGAAAGGCCGAGGATTGGCCAACCTTTTACAAGGTCACGAAAGCAGACATCGAAAACGTCGATAAGAAAGAGGTTGAACGTCAGAACAATCTACATGAGATCGTGACGACAGAGGACGATTTCATGGACCAGCTGAATGTACTGAGGGTACTTTACAGAGACGAGCTTTCCAAATGGCAGCCTCCTATTCTCCCACCCAAGAGAAAAGACAAATTCCTTTGGGATGTCTTCGGTAGGGCCGATGCCATACAACAAGCTAATGAGGATTATCTTCTTGCCCAGTTGAAGTACCGCCAGCAGGAGCAAGGCCCATGGATCGTCGGCTTTAGTGATATTTTCCGCGAGTGGATCCGGAAAGCCAAGAACGCGTACATCGAATATGCAGCAGCTTTCCCTAATGCTTCTCATTTGATTCGTCAAGAGTCCGATCGTAACATTCTTTTCCGACAATTTCTCGACCAAATGAGAGCAAATGATCGTTCCAGACGACTTGGCTGGGATACCTATTTAAAAGCACCCATCACAAGACTGCAACGTTATACACTCCTGCTTTCTACCGTGCACAAGAACACGGTGCAAGATTCGGAAGAGAAGTCGAATCTCGCGATAGCAATTGAAGAGATCAAGGTAGTCACATTAGAGTGTGATACGCGAGTTGCAGAGATGACAAAGAACGTCGGCCTGGCAGAGCTCTCTGGCAAGTTGCAATTGCGGCCTGGAATGGACAATGTGCAATTAAACCTTACGCATTTGGGAAGGGAAATTATTTTCCAAGGAGACTTGCAAAGGATGGGCAAGAACAAATTCGGCTGGGTGGATACCCATGCTATATTATTTGACCACTATTTGGTTCTGGCGAAGATAGTATCTGTGCGAGACGCAGCTGGTGGTTTGAAGTACGAGAAGTACGATGTGTCCAAAAACCCAATACCCATGGATCTCCTGGTTTTGGAAAGCAAGGACGATCCCCCAGTCATAAAGTCTACAATGAAGGGCTTAGGAACTGTCACTACTATTACCACCAGAGTAGACACTCCTCAGGAAACCCGAGCAAGCCGACAATCTATGTCTTCACCTGGTCCAGGCGCGCTTGTGCATACAAACACAGCCTCTTCTGTTGCATCAACGGCAACGAATGCTTCTAGCAGGACAATGACCGCCCCAACTGTGATAGACAGCCCAAAGGATGAGAAAATCATGTTTCCCTTCCGGTTTAAGCATCTCGGCCGCGACGATGTGTACACGCTTTACGCACCCACACATCAGAACCGGTCAGACTGGTGTAATAAGATCATAGAAGCAAAGACCAGGCACGCAGCGTCGCTGTACAAGCAAGGTGCAGAACCGTTCCGGTTGAGAGTGGTAGCGGACACAGCCTTTGCGTACGACGCCATGTCTGGCATGGGCAAGACTATAGTGATCTCCGGTACACCACTAGACCGTGCTATCCGAGAGGTGGAGGAGAAGTATAAAGACACAGGCCCACGGCCGAACCCGGTTTGCAGGGCCGCAGTCAACTGCGCAACAGCATTCAACCAACCTTATGGCAATCCGATGGTGGCTGTGGGCACAGACTACGGAGTCTACATTTCTAATAACGGCAACTCCAGAGGCTGGACAAGAGTAAGCAGTCGCAACATTCCAGATGATCTCCCATAGCCGTGCTAACATCCACGTCTCAGGCAATCCACGTGCTACGTGTAACCCAAATCGCTGTACTCGAAGAATTCTCCCTCTTCCTCCTCATCTCGGATAAGTCTCTTATAGCCTATCACCTCGACACCGTCTGCCCCGCATCCGGCACCCCTTCTCCGAACAGTGCCTCCGACTCTGCCAGACGCGCCCCTCAAAAACTGTCTGGCACCCGCGACGTCGGGTTCTTCGCCCATGGTCGCCAGAAAGACCGCGCTCTAGTCTTCTACAAGAAACGCGAGGGTGCTTCGTCCATCTTCAAAGTACTTGAGCCAGTTTACCAAAAATCTTCCACCTCCTCGTCTGCGCGAAGCCGATTCGGCATTAAAAAGGGCAGCGTCGAGTTCTTCCGCGACTTCGACGAGTTTTACATTGGTAGCGAGACTTACACCATCAACCTGTTTCATAGCAGCATAGCCATCAGTACTGCTAAAGGTATTGAAGTTATGAATTTAGACAAGAAACTCCCTATATCAGTCCCCGATCTCAAACCTCCCGACTGCGCCAGCATCGCCCATCGCATCCGTGACCAGAAACCCCTCGGAATGTTCCGCCTTTCGGACTCTGAGTTCCTGCTGGTTTTCGAAGAAGTAGGCATTTATGTCAACAAACATGGCGATGTGTCTCGCGCAGTGGTTTTGGAGTTCGTTGGGAAGGCCAAACAAGCCGCGCTCTGTACTAGCGCTAATAGCACATATCTTATCCTTGTGGATCATGCTGGGGGATATGTGGAAGTTCGCAACGCAGTCAATGGCAGGCTAAGACAGATGATTAGTGGGAGAGATGTAAGACTGCTTGATGATGGCGGCGGTGGGGCTCAGGGCAGCAAGGCGGGGACGGTGAAGCTTTGCATGCAGCACCCAGAGTGGGAGCGATGTCAGGTCGTGGTGGAGATGATTGTTAACGAGGGTTCAAAGGAGTAAAGAGGCTGGGTGTACGGAGATGCAGGGTGATGCCCGTTTGGCTATGTGTATGAAGAACATTGGAGCATTCGGTTTGGTGGAACTCGGTTCGGATTTCAACGACTGAATGATGAATGTACTCTATTCTGCTTGCCCGGCCTTACAGGCCGTATCCGAGCGCTTGCGGTGTTACCTATCTGCACTGGGCGTCAAGATTTACTACTCCGTAACCTTGGCATTCTCTAATGGCCACTGGGTAATGGAATTGACAACTTTAAGGAATGAAAAGGGTTTCAACTAATGATTATATTTTTCTTCTAAACCTGAGGTTCTCGCCTGAAAAACTCAAGCAATTCAAGACTCGTATAAAGCCTGGCTCAATAGACAACGATAAAGATCGTCCTACCAGGACCTTAACCAACACCAGCCGATATCAGCATTTCGCCATCATCAAAGTGTTGAATTTGTTAACAGCGTGAATGTTCACCCGATGGACCACCTCCCACCAAAAACAAAACAGGCCTCTTTCCCAGACATCTTCCACCTAGAATGGAATGATCCAACATTCAGCCGTATCTGTGACTTCCTGCTCATTGCAATCATTTTGGATCTCACAGAAACATCCGAAAGCCTGGCAGCCTTATACCATGTCTTCTTGCCATACCAATGGAGTATGAAACCGCGCTCTGCACCGCTGCGTAAAGCAACCGACAAGTTCGCGGTCTCTACTTGGCAGGTCCAATGCCTCGATATCAAAAAGCTCTGCTTCATTTCACATTGAATGGGCGGTTAGTGTGACTCAGATCCAGGCGTTCTCGTGCAAGAGGGACTGGAGAGCTGGACGTGGATCTGGCTGAGGCGGCGACAAACCGACGGGACCGCAGCGATTACATCTAGCCTGACATCGAGGAGGTAAGTGCTGTAGAACCAGGACTCCGATGATCTCGAAGCTCTACCGCCTGTCGTTCAAAGATGGACGCAAAGAAGCAGATAGGCGATGTTGACAGACGCAATCTAGTTATGAATGGATTGAACGGCAAGGGAACCTCCAAAGGAAAGAACACAACAAGCCATCTCGCCCCGCTCTGCCTGCTCGCCTCGTTTTATAGATAACACTAGGTGCTTGGTGCACAGTCCACACTCTCGTTGATCCGATCTCCGAGACTGGCTCAACATTCTTGTCTCAATTGTACTGCTTTCGTGTTTTACAGACTGGTATCCCGTCTTCTGTTTCCCGTCTTGCATATCCCGTGTCTCGTCCCGCCGTACCCCTCACTTTTTACGACTCCCATCACAGACATGTCTCAGATGTACCTAGAGATGCGGCCGCTGCTGCCCTTAGCGTGCAGTTTCTTGCAGCTCTGGTTCGAGAGGGCCCTTTCCAATCTAAGTCTTGCTGAGATAGACACTGATCCAGATGCTTCGATTGGCAGACCCTTGATGTCATGTGCACGGCAAAAAGGCAGGACACGCGCACGGTTCAAGCGTATTTGTCGCACAGACCACTTTATGGTGCAACAGCTTACCGCCGGGTTGCTGGTGGTGTGTGCTTTAAGAGGATCTCATTCCGCGCCTGCTCAAGCTGTTCGAGCCCTCAAGCAATTCTTTCACGAACTTCTTCCCCAAGGCATCTATACTGCCTTGAAGCAGCAACTGAGCACTTGAAAGAGCCGTCTGCCCAACATTCATACAGCGTTATGCTTCTGCTTCCAAAGACCTTCATTCCGGCTTTCTGCCTTGTCTATCTTGGAGCGGCTGCCGCCATCCCAAGTTTGTCGTTCAAAATCCATTTCAAATGGTACAACCTAAGCTGATCATCATATGTAGAGGCCATTGATGCATCAGTCGAGTCTACGCAGTTCAAGCGTGAGGTAGACAACAATGGCTACACCTTGACCAAACGAGGCAACGATGACAGCCTTTACAAGAAGGACGGTCTCTACAAAAAGGGCGAGAATGAAGACAGCCTAGAAAGGAAGGATAGCCTTTACGACAGCGTGTACAAGAGGAACAGTTTGTACGAAATTCTCCACAAGAAGCGCGAGGATGAAAATAGGCTGTACAAGAAAGATGGCGCGTACAAGAAGGCTGAGGACGAGGACAGTCTCTACAAGAGAGACAGCCTTTACGGGAAGGCAAAAAATGCGGACAGTGTCTACAGGCACTAGGCACCAACGTCAGTATGCTGCCACCAGGTCTCCAGATTAGCCGCGATTCCTGATATGCTGATAGCTCATGGTTTTCGGAGAGAAGTCTATGGATGATAGTAAGGCTCTGTGAGTTGCAAGGAGAAGTGTTGTGTGGTAGGGTGTAGCCAGGGAATGCAAGACAATTGTACGAAATTGTTGCGCAAGTAGTGATTACTTTTGTCGTTGCGTGTAGAGTAGGTCGTCCAATACGGAAAGCAGATAAATCTTCCTACCATGCAAAGAAGAGAGAGGTCATTGACATTGACAACGGGGACACGTGAAAAGGCAGAGACCAGCCTGGCGCACTTATCAAGTTCACTTAGGCTCCTAGAGAAGGCGGCTCCGTATTTGCATCCAGATATACTGAGAGAAAATGTAGAGTGCCTTGAAGGTTGAAGCAGGCTTCCCAAAGAAATAGAAGACTCGGAACTTCCAATGTCTTGGCACTCGGCTAAAATTAGACTCAATTTTTATCTACTCGTTCCCGTCTTCTTTTTTGCCACCTTAAGGCTGATAAGCTAGACGATCAAACCGCTACCACTACGTTTCAAGCGACAAGCACGCCGAGTGTATGGATCAGAGCCTCCATACTGCCGCAATCTGGTTCACGCATCCCCACTGTTTTCACAATTATCCCGGCTATCAACCCCACCACATTTCATCGCGGACGGTGACAGTCCATGCTTCACTCGGCGCGAAGCCTTCGGTATCCCCTGACGCAACAAAGTACCCAGAACAACAGTCCTTTGCGGGCTCAACGTCATGGTCCGGTAGACCTCGCGCAGTTCCAAACCTCGGAAACGTCCGTGAATAACACTGTCGCTACTGTTAGGGGGGGGCTTTCTCTCTGCTTTCTCGGCCTGGTTCGCCTATTGTCGCGTGCTTCGTCATACCGAAGGCTCTGAGCCCCGCGCTTCGTGTCACTCATCCTGCGTCCGAAGAGTACCGTCATTGCTGTGGTGTCTGCTTACCGCCGCTGGTCTCTCTCAGCCAGCAGAGTTGGCTGGGAAGCTGGCTCCGGCTATGGCGCTGATAGTGCCGCCGTCGAACGAGAAGAAGAGAGTCAAGGTTTATGAGCTCAAAAACAATGACTGGTTCGATCGGGGGACTGGGTTCTGCACCGGACGCATCATCAATGTAAGCGATCAAAAGGCATGGGAAACCGTAATTACGGGACTTCGTGCCTGGGGATGTCCTGTAACCAAGCGGAAGACACGACGCTGATCTGGGTGTAGGATGAGTCAAAGATATACGTCGAGTCGGAAGACAGCCCAGAGCGATTGCTTCTGGAAACGAAGATAACGAAGGACGATGGATACCAGAAACAGCAAGGTGAACGCGCATGGCGACAATGTATGGTGTGAATGGTGGCTCATTCATATGCATGCAGATACCCTTATCGTATGGACCGAGACAAGTGGTATAGACATGGCTCTCAGTTTTCAAGAGGCAGAGGGTTGTGCGACCATCTGGTTAGTACTTGCCAATCTACAGTACTGCGTGCTTCTTTGGCTCGTGAAGGAAGGCGCATGTGACACAGGCTCATGATTACATTACAGGGATTTCGTTAGTCAAGTACAACAACAGCTACTGTCACTTGGAGGTCCAGGTACGTCCTCGGACTTCTCTCCAGGCTCTTCTTTACGCTCTGCTTCTCTTTTCGGATTGCGCTAATCTGGCTGGGTCGCCATCTAGACGACGCCCTATCAGACGACGCCATGGAGAGCTTCGCCAAACCCTTGGTCCTTCCGCAACCCGAGATCGGGAATTTGGATGATATCGAGCACGCGATGCGTGGAATAGCGTCCACGCCGCAAGGTCGAGACGCGCTGGCGAAGTTCGTCATCAGTGAAGACTACATCCGGAAGTTGATACCTTTGGTGGAGATGGCAGAGGATCTTGAGTCGCTGAAGGACCTGCACTGGCTGTGCAACATCATGAAAATGCTCATCCTTTTAAATGACAGCCAGATCATTGACCACATTGTCAACGAAGAGGTGGTGTTTGGGGTGATTGGCGCTTTAGAATGTGAGTACACAGGGCCAACCCCGCTATAACCATCATGTTATGCAGGTTTTACCCTATTAGATACTGATACTCTGGTGTCGCAGACGACCCGGACTTCCCAAACCATAAGGCAAATCACCGACGATACCTCAAGGACAACTCGAGATACAAGGAAGTTCTGTCCATCGCAGATCCAAACATCACCAGAAAGATACACGCTACATGGCGCCTTACCTATCTGAAGGACGTGGTTCTCGCAAGGATCCTTGATGATCCAACGTTTGGCGTTCTTAACTCTCTCATATTCTTCAATCAAGTCGACATAATCTCACATTTACAGAACAATCCGGGTTATCTCGAACAGTTATTTGGCATAATAGACAATCCTACGGCCGATATCAAGCGGAAAAGGGACGCTGTTGGGTTCATTCAGTCTTGTTGCGCAATAGCGAAAAGCCTCCAAGTGACACCGCGGGCCACTCTCTACACCAACTTCATCAACCATGGGTTGCTTCGTGTGATAACATTTGCCATTTTGAACAAGGAAGCATCCATTCGGGTGGCCGGCACGGATATACTGGTTGCCATGATAGACCACGATCCTGCCATGGTCCGAGCCTACATCTACAAAGCCATCAACGAGAAAAAGACTCCACTCACCGAGACTTTGATTGAGCTCTTACTTGTCGAAGTTGATCTAGGTGTCAAAGCTCAAGCTGCCGACGCAATTAAGGTATTACTCGAGCCCCAGCCAACCCAGCCACCACAACAACAGCCCCAATCCCAACCTCAACAACAACCTCCACAGGCCCAATCTCAAGAAGCTATTGCAAGGCAGACGGGGGAATTTCTGTCGAAGGTGCGAGGAGTAAACCCGTTACTAAACCCCCAAACTGAGTCATTTATCCAGCACTTTTACGATAATTCCGCGAGCAAATTATTTCAACCCCTGAAGGATCTTGAGAAAAGGGAAACACGTAAGTAGCAGGTCCTTGCGAACATAACTCAGACGGCAACTAATCAGTCGCCAGTGAATGATATCACATTCCATGAGGTGCAATTGTTCAATCACTTGGTCGAGATTATCATCTATCTTTCTCGTACACATCAATTTCGAAGTAAATATTACATCTTTTCGGAAGACATTTCCTCACGAATAGCGCAATTGCTCTCTGCTCCGCAGAAGCATCTCAAGCTAAGTACGATTCCGAGCCCTCCGTGGAATGTGTAAGCTTTGGCCAATAACTCTTGCAATAGCTGCCTTGAAGTTCTTTCGCCAGTGTATAGGCTTGCAAGATGAATATTACAACCGGCAGATCATGCAAAAGAACCACTTCGCACCTATCCTCAACATAGTTTACGAGACAATGCCGCGTGACAACCTACTGAATTCTGCTTGCTTAGAGCTTTTCGAATACATAAAACGAGAGAACATAAAGCAACTGATTGAGCATCTTGTGGAGACTTTCCGTTCGAAACTTCAAGAAATCACCTACGTCGACACTTTTGAATCACTCCTGCATCGCTACGAACAAATGCAAGGCTTCAATCCGGATGCAGATACCACACTATTCAGCAATGACAGCACGAGTACCCCCAATCGGACACCAAACGTCAATGGCAATCAACGATGGCAAGGCGTCAAGGAGATGGATGCTGTCGAGGAAGCGTACTTCAACACATCAGACGATGAGGACGAGCCGTTGCCCAAGGCGGTCTTATCAAAGGCTGCGAAGATGAATGGGGTTACAACTTCTCCAATGCTGAAATCTCTGGTCGACTATCCGGACGACGACGAAGATTCTATGGACACAACCCCACCAGAACCTGAGGAACTCGGCACCAAGCCCGAACTAGAACCATCTCCAATGCTCCAAACCCCGCCGCCAGAGCGCTTGTCAGAAAAGCGCCGGAGAGAAGAAGACAATGACGAAGATGAACTTGGGAAACTGTCCTCGACTAAGCGGCGGAATTCCGGCTCCTCAGCCTCGAACACTGGTAGTGCCGCAGGCCACAATACTCTCAAGCGAAAAAAAGGGTTCAAGAATGACCGCGACTCTCCGACCAACGGTCCCAGTGCGAAGAAGATCGAAATCTCGCTCAGCGCCAAAAAGGCGGTTTCAGAAGCAGGATCCAAAGGCGATGATGGGGGATGAAGGTTCATGAATTAGCGTTGTAGTTAGGGAATAAACCGGCGTCCACGTGGATACTGTGGCAACAGCTCATCAATCAGGGTGAAGGTATCAAGTAGCAGGGCGCTGATGCCGAAGGATGCTTTCAGGGACAGGGGCAAAGGGGCCTCTGAAAATAGAAAAAGCTGCCGCGGGCTACCTGTATGATATGAAGATGCCTTTCGCTACATGAGTATATTATGACTTTGAATATCTTGGGATACTCACCGCCTGTGAGGCACTCTGAAGCGAGCTATGAAGCTCCCCACGACATTTCTCCCAGGGCACACTTCCCTGTCCAAATGCCTAAGTAATTAACTTTGAAGCCCCCAGGGATCGAGGGAATGTTTTACATCACCGGCGCTAACGATAAGGCTGCTCCCGCGCCGAATCAATTCAACGCAGGTACGAGTTGCCAAAGATATTACCGTACGTGAGGACTCGATTCGAAAGACAAAAACGAGACTCGACTCGAACTCTGTAAGGACAAGAATATACAATCTGCATAGCTTTCGCATGGCCATTGATCTATTGCAAGTCATACTGGATCCGAAGCGCAACCAAAGGCCTTCCATTGGTCTATGCATAAAACACCACAACTTGTCAACCCCTGACGGTGCCTGAGACTTGCACAACTTTTCATCACGGGGATCTATCGAGGACATTGTGGATTCCCTTATAGCAGTGTTCCAGCCTTCGTTCCCAATACACAGTAGGCCGGTGTGGCAATCATACCTTTATAGGGGCTGACTCAAGACCTCATTGCGTAGATTTCCCGCCACGTCCAAGTCCACGTGGAAAGGTGAGGTATAGAACAAAGGCATTGATCTGTCAGCCTTCATGAATTCGCCTTTGCAGGTTTAGGGAATCTTTGTCATCTACTATGCCACTGACTGGTACACAGTCATATTCTTTGTGATAGGTTTCGCTGGATGCGGAGCAGTAGACAGGGGAAAATTTCCCGGACATTGTGAAACAAGTCGGCTTCCTCAAGTAGATAAATAGACAAGAAAATTGGGAACTTTAGTAAGAATTACTTTGATGATTGATATCTGTCTACAGATTCTCAACAACTTATTCGGTGAGCATGTAAGATGAATGCTGCTTACTCCGTAAAGGTTTAGGTGATAAAGGACCCCCCAGACGGAATAGCGCCGTCACGGTGATGATCAACTTAGCGCCAGTGTCTTGACAGAACAATTGCCCCTGCTTGCCTCTCCAAGATAAATCAAATTCCCCCCTCACCACAGTCGTCACTTCCTCTCCAGGATTTTTGCTCACTGCAACATCAAGTCCAGCATCTTGTGTTCTGCTTCGCCGTCCCTCCCAAACCTCGTGGCGGAACGCCCCTGGACCATCACGACCACGGGTCTGTGTTCCTACAATCTATATGCCAACAAACATACCTTTCACCTCGCATTGGCTTTCCCTAGGTACATTGTGCATTGGAATTCATCCTGAAAATTTCACTTAGCAGCAGTCTTTGAGAGTGCAGCACTGCAGCCGGAATACGATACACACCCCTCTACACCGTCTCACTCTACCCCGTACAGAATATCGGACAGATCTGCATTCGTTTCTACTGACACACAGACGCTACCAACTTCTTTTCTTGCACCTAAAGTCTTCGGCGAGGTATCTGGGGACCCTTCAGATCATACTCTCCCAACACACAAACAACACTTCACAGACAGGGGCCCACTTGAGAGGGCGCCAACGCTAGCAACAGCTTTCAATGGGAATTGTGTTCTATTCAGATCAAAAGGTGGCACGCTGCCGGTGACAAGAGGACTTCTTCACGATGCCGAAGAAAGAGGATCTGAGCGACTTCCGGCTAGCCTCCATGCCACGCCCACACCTGACGGCCCACCACTCAAGCTCACTACCATCGACACCCTCCCAGCATGCGCGAAAACTCTCCTTCGGTGCTCGCTCACCATCTCCTACCAAAATAGCGAAAGAGAATTCTCCTAAATCAACACACTCCGAAGATGACAATGGCGTGCGGTCGCAGAACAAGCCCCCCTCAATTGCGGGGTGCAGATATGAGACTGGCATGGCATTTTCGAGGAGGCGGATACCTTATTCAATAGGTGGAGATCAATTAGAAAGAGCAAAGACGATGCCAAAGAAATTTTTGAATCCTGCCGACGAGGGAAAGCTGAGTGGAGATATGAGAGAGCTATATGACCGGATACTTCCGACAAGAGAGAGCGACGAGAGGAGAGCAAGATTTGTGCGGAAGCTAGAACGTATATTGAATCAGCAATGGCCGGGCAACGACATCACGGTGCACGTCTTTGGGTCTTCTGGAAATATGCTGTGTACCAACGACTCAGACGGTGAGCTTGAAAGTAGTTCAGGAATGGATATACTGGCTTGGAACTGACAAGGACTAGTGGACATATGCATTACGACACCTTTGAAAATCTTGGAACGAGTGTGCTTGCTAGCCAACGCACTTGCAGACCGTATGGAGTCTGCAGTCATTTCATGTTGCGATCATACTGACTCTCATGCAGATGGGATGGAACGAGTTGTCTGCGTGCCACATGCGAAAGTGCCTATAGTAAAGTTCTGGGATCCCGAATTGCAACTTGCTTGCGATATGAACGTCAACAACACCCTGGCTTTGGAGAATACACGGATGATCAAGACCTACGTGGAGATTGATGAGCGTGTGCGGCCTCTCGCCATGATTGTCAAGCAGTGGACAAAACGCCGAATACTCAACGATGCTGGTACGTGGTCTCAGCCCCCAACCTACCTCTGATCTATCTTTGCTGAGACGTCAAAATAGCCCTAGGTGGTACCCTCAGCTCTTATACCTGGATATGTCTAATCTTAAACTTCCTACAAACACGAAATCCTCCCGTCCTACCTTCCCTCCACAAAAAACCCCACGAACTCCAAGCAGGTTCTGATAGCAGATGTGCTGGGTTCAACGACGACCTTGAGCGGTTTCGTGGCTTTGGCAAGCTAAATAACGAAACGCTTGGAGAACTCCTTTTCAGCTTCTTCAGATGCTACGCTTACGATCTGGATTATGAGAAATGGGTCGTCTCTGTTCGGGAGGGGCGATTGATCTCAAAAGAAGGTAAGAAGTGGCACTTAATGCAGAACAACCGCCTCTGCGTCGAAGAGCCATTCAATACCGATAGGAATCTTGGCAACACAGCAGATGATATTTCTTTTCGAGGTATTCATCTGGAACTAAGGCGGGCTTTCGACCTAGTCAAGGAGGCACAGCTTGCCGACTGTCTTGAGCAGTACGAGTTTCCAGCCGCGGAAGAGAGAATATGGGAGAAGCCCGCGCCGAAGCCGCCACCTGTGTTGTCTCGGAGCAGGAGTCAATCGCAGTCATCTACGAGGGGCAATAGGGGAGGTCATGGTATTCGAGGAGGGGGCCGCCATGGTCAGCACCACCGTTCGGGGCAGGGAGCCAGGAGAGCATCCAGCGCCGCCGCCATGAACAAGTATGTGGCTCCTCAAAGTGGGCTACAAGGGATCAGGGGTCGCGACTACTCATCTCGGGAGCACCCTCTACAAGCCCAGTACGACCAGCTTCGCCTCCATGACAGACTCTTCAACGAGTTTCAGCTCCTTCAACAACAGGAACATGAGTTACGGCTTATACAAGCTCAGAGAGAGCTTGAGGCTCAAATGGCCCAAGCTACCCACGCATCCAGGAATGGCTCGTTAATCCCACATCAAGGAGCACCAGGACAGCCCCCTCCCATGCCTAAAAACCATCAGATTCCCCTCACGGCTCCCATACGAAGCGGGCAATACTTCTACCCATTCGCATATCCACAGGTACAAGGTACATCGCAGCCAAACGTACATACACAACCTTCATCTCCTTCAATGAAGCCTGCACAACCGGACCTGAGACGCAGCCTACACCGTTCTTCGGCTGCGGAAATTGCGCATGCTGCAAACCATCGATCTCATTCGCAGCCGGCTAGACCGATTCCCGTGAACGTGGCTGCACAGAGCGCACCTCCACTTCCTCTCAATAGTGCTGCGTTCTTGCAATACCAGCAATTCCGCCAGCAACAGTTATACAATCAAATTGAGCAAGGCCGATACAGACATGTTGAGGTGCCTATGTATCAGGATCCAAGGCGTTTACCAATGGATCAACCCTTGGAAGAGGATGTGCCGAAGGAATATGTGGGGTACTGGGTGAACGACTCGCCGCCGCCGCGACTTTACAGAGATGACCCACGATTTCCAGCATATCAAGATTTACATCCTCGTGTTAGAGGTGTACCTCAAAACTTCAGCAGGCTGAGGGATACCTCGAGGTCTCCATCTCCGTCACCTGCGCTCCCATTCCGCGATCGCGCTTACAGTGTTCGATCTGCATCGTCTGCTCCCTCTGGACCCTTGCAGCCACGTATGGATAGGGTCCAAATTGCCGCGCCAGGCTCGCGTGCTTCCGGTCCGCTAATAATAAACGGCTCTGATGAGTGGAACATGTCCGATTATCCAATGATCCCAGAGGCTTCATCCCATACTACGACGATAAGTGAAGCAACGTCGGGTTCTGACGACCGCTTGTATGAGACTCCCGCCACTACTGAAATGGATACGCCAAACCACCATCATGGTGTTGATGATGGATTTGTACAGGACGACCCCAATCAGTATTTTCATGCGCGCATGACGGCTGAACCTTCCAGCACATTGGCCAAAGGTCGAGTTGGCAAAATAGATTCGATCATGCGGCGTGCCAACCCTCCATTGAACGATATCACTACCTCTTCGAATACAAATAACCGGACAGAGAAACTGAACAGATCTGCCGGTGGCCTAGGCATACAATTTGGAGAACATGAGATTAATCGTCCGTCTGTGAAGGCTGAAATGCCAATCTCGCCTGGGGCAGCGCGCGATCCTGCTGCAGCCTCAAAGCCAGACGTGATACCCAACGTACAGCCAGACTTGAAAACAGACCACTTCATTGGTCGAACTGAGAAGCTACCAATGCCTATCCCTGTTCCACTGCTATCACCTGTCCGTGAAGTACGAACCCCATCGCCATCAGCAGCATGGCGAAGACAGATTGGAGAAGCAGAATTACGACGCAGTAACGGGCGCTTCGCTGCCAAGCTAGATCTCCGTATACCCACTTATGCAGACCTCGCGCGTGCGAAACAGGAAAAGCAGAGCCTGAATGGGACATTGGGGCAGAAGCCCAACGGGACCTCGTCTTCGCAACTTGCAGAGAGCGCCAAGTCGATTCGGTCGCCTCTGAGCCCGAGGACGAAAGAGACACCGCAGCATACGCTGGAAAACGCCAAGGCGCAACCGCAAGTCAATGGATGGCAGCAGTCGGGCAAGAAGGGCAAGAAGAACAAGTCAAGGCCTAGCTCGGGCCAGATACAGATACTACCCGGTGAGGTGATGCCAGCCAACGAAGCTGAGCGAAAAGGTGGTTGATACAAGGGATTCTCCAATTATGCTTCTAGGTCCTGCATTTTTGGAGTAGGAGCAAGAGACTACGAGTGTGGATTACCATTATGCGGGGGTCACCGATGACGGGCACGCCCAGCAAAGACGAAATGAGCTTCTTCAACGAAGTCAAGCCTACAGACATCCCGGATTCAGAAGTTGAAGAAGGTCAGACGAGTGTTGTATAGGATATCTCGTTGGAGGGTCTTTTATGCATAGCGGCGTGGGGTGGGGTTTCTTTTTGTCACACATCTAACGGTTTTCGGATTGAGAAGAGCATTCATGTTTGGGCTAGCAAGCGCGTCAGTCGCGTCTTCTGTCGTCCGGTTCCGACAATGCTCCCTTGGATGGCAGTGATGCGGCACTACTTGGAGTTTGGGCCAGTGAGAAGAGGCTACAAGAGCGAAGCAGCGAGACACACAGCGTGGGGTGGATGAGGTCGCCAGCTGTCGCGTGTGTCTCAATGAATGCTTCTGGGTGCCAGGGTGCCCAGGTCTGGTTCTATAGAGAAGAGACAGAATTGAAATTGTTGAATATCTCAGCCTGAGGGCCTCGGACGCGTGGGTGAGACCTTGGTTGAAGAATTTGACTACCTTGTCGCCAAGATGAATTCAAAGATGAACTGCCGTCCAAGACGAGGACCGAAGCATGTTGCATTCGGAAGCACTACCAACATCGGCTTTTCTCCAGTCTTGATGCGTCTTCCCTAATACACAATACACTGATATTTTCGATTCTGCTTCGTGTGCCGAGCTTCACATCTGCTGTTTGATGGAGAGGGACTGCTTTCCGAGCGGCTTTAGCAAAGATGCTCGTCCATGTTTTCTTTCCTTCTTCTCCCCACATATACTCTTCCATTGCCATGCAACGCTTAGCATGTCTCTCCAGACACTCAATCTACTAATGTACTCTCGGCCTCATTGCGGGTGATGCATGCTCTTTAATGTTGTTTAGTTTGGGCCTGGGCCTTCAATTCCCCCACATCGCCAAGACGAGTGGGGTGGGGCAGAGAGTGACTACTGCAGCATTTGCATTTACATTTGCACTCGCACCCTTCTGACTTTTCCCTTTCCCTTTCGCACAGTCAATGAAAATATATTCTACCGCATTCTTACTCCAGCGACACAGTGAGCGACTTCGAGTCTTTGCGCTCACTTTCCCCCTCAAAGACTCCTTTCCGTTGCCTACCAGCTGCTTTGCTCCCACATTACAATCCCTGTCTGAGCTCGAGGCGCATAAACATGCACACCCACAATGGGAAATCCTCAGCCATTGACCAGGTCGATCCGGTCACAGGCGACACCAAAGACTTGCCCTCGAGCAGCTCTTCCCCCGTGCACGCTGCGCCTGAGGTCATCGGGATCAACGATAGAGCGCCTGACGAAAGGACTGGAGAGAATGCAGACGAGATCCAGGCGAGCCAGGGAGGCTGGTTTGCATACTTGAGGACGAGAAACTTTTATCTCGTACTTCTGCTTGGGTATAACCATTCCATACGTCCCAGTGACACCAATGGTATGAGCATCCGGAGCGCTGACAGGTGCAACAAAGACAAGTCCTCGCTCTCTGCATCACAGCAACAAACACATTCTCTTCGCTACTTGCTGCGCAACCCTTTTCCATCCCTGCGTTTCAGACATTGTGGAATTACATCCTTCTTACCCTGGTCTATGGCTCGTATACAATCTACAGGTATGGCTGGAAGGGATGGATCAAGCTCATGCTTAAGGATGGTTGGAAATACATTATTCTGGCATTTCTGGATGTCGAGGGGAATTACTTCACTGTGCTAGCTTATCGATATACGTAAGTCTCTATAGCTCTCTTCTTGCGCAAGTCGTAGAGCTAACAACCCCACGGAACAATCCTCTCCGCTCAGCTCATTAACTTCTGGGCTATCGTAATGGTCGTCCTCATCTCCTCGATATTCCTCCATGTCCGCTACCACCCCACCCAGATCATCGGCATCCTCATCTGCATCGGCGGCGTCGGCATTCTCTTCGGCAGCGACCATATCACACAAGGTTCCGGCTTCGGCGGCGTCACCGGAGGCAACCAGCTCAAAGGCGATCTGTTTGCGTTGGTGGGCGCCACTTTCTACGGCATGAGTAATGTGGCGGAGGAGTTCTTGGTCAGCAAGAGACCGCTTTACGAGGTCGTCGGCCAGCTGGGGTTCTGGGGCATGTTCATCGACGGGGCCATGACGGGCATCTTTGACCGACCGAGCTACAGACAGTCCGTCTGGAACGACGGAAAAGTCGGAGGGTACCTGACCGGGTATACGCTCTGCCTGCTCCTCTTCTATTCGGGCGCTCCGATCATGTTCCGCCTCGCGTCGGCGGCGTTCTTCAACATCAGTCTGTTGACCGGCAACTTCTGGGGCGTGGTCATCGGGGTCAAGGTCTTCCATGAACGGATACACTGGATGTACCCCATCGCGTTCGTGTGCATCATCGGCGGGTTGATCATCTACTTTGTCGGAAAGAGCATTCTGGGCGAGGCGCTGAAGCCCTGGCTCGGCAAGGATCAGGAGCGGGGTGTCAACGGGTTGGGCACCGCGAGGCGGAGGGTGGAGAGGGGGGATGAGCTTGTTGTTTGAGATTCCCATGTGGAAGGGGCGAGCCTGTGGAATGGGTCGCGCACCGCTTTGTGAGGATCTGTGGTTGGATTCAATGAGGGTTATAGGTCACGGGCCGAAGATGGCGTGGGCCGTGGATGAAGACATGATTGATGATTTGACGGCAAGTGTACGCACAATTGTTCATAGGTATGGTAAAGCCATAATCCACTATCTCTTCCAAAATTCAGCCCGTGTTCTTCCCAATCAGCCTTCGCGACTCTCAGACCATTACATCCATCCCTTACCAGCCAGTGGGTTAAGCACGCCATGAACAGCATCAACATCACCACCCCCCTCTCCCTCACACAACCAACCAATCAACCAATCTCACCTCTCTCCCAAACTCGCGGAACCCCATCCGCCAGCACCGTCACAATCTCCACTTTTCCCTAATCCCACGCCTACGCCAGATCGACCGCCCCCTTTCCCAAAAGGCCACGAAGTACCCTCTCCAAACGCACGCCATGAGTAACTCGACGGCAGCCAGCGCTCTCACTCGAACTCGCACGGTTCGAAAATCAATAGTCCAAGTTGTCATGCACAGAGGTCACCGACATCGCCGTCCCCCTCGGTACAGGTCCGTTCCCGACCTGGATACCGCAAGCATCGCTTGGGGGAAGATACCGCCGCGTGCGATCGGTGACCCGCACCGCGAAAACGGCACTCGGCGTTTTCATGCGCCAACCGCCGTGAGGGTGGACGGGGGGAGGTGGCGGGATGTGGTATCTCGCTTTGGAGTGCTACTCGTGGATGGGGGGGTGGTGTTTGGGGAGGATGTATGTGGGGGGTAGCGAGCGGATGGTTCGAGGGAGGAGTCACAGCGGTCGTGGCGTTGACTATCCTCCCCCCCAAATACTCTCTGGAGCCTTCCGAATCCATAAACGACTCGATCATCGAAGGTCGTCCCGCCGTTCCTTCTTTCTCCTCATCATCCCCGACCGCCTTCTCCGCGCCGCTATCTTCAACGCATGGCTTCAGCAGGGCGGCATCCTGCTCCCTCAGCACGAGAGAAAGTTTCGGGACTCATCCGCCTCATCGGCGTCGCGTTCGGAAGGGGGAAACGATCAACGGAAACTGCTTCGAGAGGTGGCTACCCGTCGTTTGACGCTATTTACGCATCGGGTTGTTTCGGGCTGGGCGCTGACCCGTCGTGGAATCCATGCTCGTGGGGGAGATTGTACTCGCTAAGCACATCTGCCGGCTTTAGCCAATGGAACAAGTGGAGTCGATCACGTTCTTTTCGAATGTGGTTATCCGATACTTTACTTCGCGTCCACTTCTTATGAAATCCGGACGGCTACGAACACTTCAAAACCGGCCTCACCAGGTTCAGTACACGCGAAGCACCATCTCTGACACCGTTGCAGCTCTGTTGCTTCCTATTCTCTTCACTGAGTGTGCCAGCGACATAGTTGTCAAGAGGCTCTCCTATGGTCCAGCACCACCTTGGTTGTCCATGTTGGTTTCTTTCACCTCGTCTAAGGTAATCAGCCCCACGTACAGCTGCACCAAGACCTCCCCAATTCTATCCACATTAATCGTGGTCTCATGGGCCTTGTCCTGACCATCCTGAAGGCTGATCATATCAGCCTTCCCCTGATCCCACGCATCCTTCTTAACCAAAACAAAATACCTGGCATCCCAGTCTCTCTCCCGGGCATTCTCTCTCCAAAACCGCACAATCTCCCCGACATCATCCCCTGGCGCACTTTCCCAATCTGCAAAAATAGACCCCGTCTCTGCCCTCCGGTTGCCGAGCCCCGCGTTCATCCGCTTGAGCGCCTCCGTCATCAGGTACCTCGGGTGGAATCCTCGGTCCGCGAACACGGCGAACTTTCTCCGGGGGTAGAGGGGCAGTGTCGCGTTCGACAAGGTCTCTTCCCACGGCGTATTGCCAATATTGACAGACGGCACGAAATCCCCTGCGAAGAAGATCTTCTGGCGGAGCGCATCGATCGAGCCTTTGAAATCGAGATTTACGACCAGGAGGCCTTCGGCTGCTAGATCTTGGCGATCGGCTATAACGAGGAGTGACTGGTTGAGGGATTTGGAGCGGGAGCGGTGGTGGTGGATTAATTGCGTTGGTGTTGAGCCGATGAAAGATTCGGGGATTGCGTGCCACATGTCATGGTGCTTTTCTTCTGCGCAAGTTTAGTACCATCACTGCTATTTTGGGATCATTGAGGGTGGAGGTTAGGGACTGTGAGCTGACTGCCTGTGATTCCTTTCCCTAGTCGATCTACGATGTCCACGACGTTGACATCAACGGTTCGATAAACGGCGAATCTGCCTTTGTCCATGGCTTGCGTGGTGGGTAAAAGGAAGGAGGACTGAATGGGAATATATTTGTACTTGATTTCTGGCACGAGCAACGGGATTCCAGATGCGGTGTAATGGTAGCTCAGAGATACATGTAGGCGCAACAGGTTCCTTTCCCCTTTATATCGCGAAACATCATCGGTGAGCGTAGAGTTGTTATGGTAGTGAAGCTACATCAGTGCCCAACCGAAGGCTGCTGCGCTGCACCCTCGGACACAATATGTGTAACGAAGAAAGTGGAATGGTGTGACTGGTTGGTGGTGTGGTACCTCGCCTTGGCAAAGTTGGTGTTTCAGAAAATCACCTAAAATACGTCAGTCGGTAATCTTTGTACTCTTCTCACTGAGGCTCAGAACTACGAAATAAAAAGCTCAGCAGTGAGGGGTTATGTTCTCGGAATAATAGCTCCTAAGTGTTTCGAACCAAAAAAAACATGGAGCTAGGTACGTGTGACTCTGAAACTTCAAGAATGAGGCACGCGCATGTGGCGTTTCCCTCAACGACATGTCAGGCGTGGACCAGTTCCTGTTGAAGACTAAGCATGTCGCAGTGTCTTGAACTTGGAAGCAGCTAGAGTCTAGAGTAAGGTAAGACAAGGTAGAGTTCGACACGTTTTCTTATGAGCCTCCTTCAGCCTCCTGAGGCTTCGAGCCATCTGCGAAACAGGACTACTATGCTGCTATCTATTATCTACCATGTACGAGGCCATTCATCACGCGCTTGTCTCTGCTTTCGCAAAAGTAACCCGTATAAGGTATCTCGCTTCCGCAACAGAATCCCACATGGGAAATCTAATGTTGCTGTCTCCTCGCGACGCCAACGCCTTCCTGAGAGCCTACCCAAAAAAAGAAAAGAAATTAAAGAAGAAATAAATAGATATTGTACTAGTAAGTGTGCGTCCGATCTGGGCACGGAGGCTCTTCCCATTCGTGCTCTCAATATAGCTTTATTGTCTTGGTCTGCAGAGGTTTTAATCTTAGGTTGATCAATACATACTCGTTGCACCAGACCCTAGTCCAACAGTCAAACCACTTGATCTATATTCGAACGTCTAAAGTTCCACAATGCGAGACCAGGACCGGCAGCGAATGGAGTAAGTGATGAGGAGCAGAGATTTCTGACAAGGTCGTTTGCGAGCAGAGTCTGCCATACAGTTGCCATATCGTGAAGACCACATTATGTAGCTGGATTGATCTCATGTCAAAAAAACCGAAAGACCGTCTTTTCAAGGTCTGACCCGAGCTCAGCTCAACCAGTCCCACAGCATGCTTTCGAGCCGCATACGCTACCTCGCCCGTGGGCCGACTCCTACGAACGAAAGAAAACCTGAATATGGACGGGATCCAAGTTGAAGGCCGTGCGTATTAATACATGAATCAATACGTGCCAACCCGCAAGTCTCATGCATTTGGGCTGGAAACCGGGTAATTGACAGACTGTGCCTACAACATGCATGAACAGCAAGTGCGCGGGACTCGACCGGAGGTATTTCGGAGATTTTATTCCGCCATGCTAGACATCGCATGTGCAGAGAGTCGGTCAAACTTCTAAATCTTTATTTGGCGCGAAAAATGGCAAGCGGGTCCTCATTCGAAGCTGTGCCTCCCCCATGAGGCGTGGAATCAGCTCGCAAGGGTCTTCAACAGCGAGATCGTGGGGAGCAGAGTGTAATTGTAGAGGACACAACAAACCGCTTTGCTCTTTCGAGAAGGCAATGCGAAGGTCTGACATTCGTCAAGGAACCTGGAACCACCCGGAGGTGTTTGTGAATTCATTCACCGTGTTCCTATTTCGATGTCTTCGATTGTACGCCTTCGGAAGATGTCACGAGAGGGCATTTGGGTATCCAACTACACACCATGATCCTGTTTGACCGACTCCTTGATACAGCTTACTCCCAAGCTGCCTGTTTCACGATTTCAGAGTGGCATGGTATTTGCGAACCCAACACAAGTCATCTTCAAAAGCCTATAAAGAGGGACAGGATGCAATCAAATCAGGATCTCTATCCACCCTCCCCAGTGCCCATTCCTGTACTACAATACCCCGGCACCCTCTTCCCCTCGGCTCCCAAGGATAAAGTACGACATGATTCCCCAAACTCTCTTCTTCCTGGCGGCGATAGCCAGCACCGTCCTTGCTCAAGCAGACACCCCAACCGTCGAGTTTGACTGCTCCGACACACCTGGTACTTCACCTGATCCCACAACACGCAAACCGGCATCCCCTCGCTGACTCAAGACCTAGAACTCTGCAACAACATGTGCTGGGGCGCCTACTGTACCGACGACGGGTCAGGAGCCTTCGGAACAACGCTAACTTATGACGCCCCGGACGCCGCAACCACGAACGCACGCTACAAAGAAGCTTGCCAAACCCCCAAAAACAGATGCAGTGGCAATGGGGATTTGAACTCCTGCGATGAATACCCCTTCAAGCAGACATCGGATGCGGATATCGACGCCGCCGTGAGTCGCTGCGTTACCACCAACGCGCAGTCAAGTAAGGCCCGCCCCCAATTTCCCCAAGGATCGATCGAACCAGTCTCGTCGAAGACAAACCTCCCGTAACAAGCCAAGCTGACATACCACTCCACAGTCCAAGGCGGCAAACTAAGCACCCTGTTCCAAAGTCTCGAAAAAAACGACCAGTTCATCGTCACATTTGGCAACCCCTCCGACAGCCAATACTGTTCCTACCCCCCCACCTGCACCAACACCGACGACCTCGAATGGCAGAACGGCGGGCCCGCCCCGTCCCCCGAGAAACCGCCAACCAGAAAGTGACATTACTACCTCACGGCGAGGGGCACGGAGATCATGAGCGCGGTGGAGCTGGGGATCGGGAAGCGCATCACGAGTTTCGAGGTCGATGAGGCGAAGGCGGAGGAGAATGTGAGGAGGTTGGGCAAGCGGGACCCGCGCACCGAGTACCGGACTGTGGATAATGAGGTCGTGGAGCATTTGTTTTCTGTTTGAATTTCCTGGATGCTTGGTCGGGCGGGACGCGTGGGATCGATCATTACCGTATAGATGATCTGTTCCGGAGGAAGTGTAGGGGCTGGGTGGGATAGGAAAGGGAATCCACAAAAGGGCGCGCACATGTGTTTGTTTCGCGTTGATTTTCAGCGCTGTAGGCTTTTTTTCTTCGGTATCCTGGGCTGCAAGGACCTCAATCTTTTGCGTTACTGAACACTCATGTTCTGTCCCATTAATGAACTAGTTGCATTCCGTCCAGCGCTTGGTTACCTCGACGAATTATCCGCTTAACTCATCGACCGGGCAGATCTAACGAGCTAGACGGTGTAGACAATCGAGTAATCGATCTACCCATCAACCAAGCACTCGATCAAAAAGACAGTATCATCGACGCAGTACTCCCGGGACTCACAAAAACCAGAGGCAGGTTGAAAAAAGCGAGAATCTTGCCCAAGACTCACCCTCAACCTTTTTGCACCAAAGGTGTCTCGCCGCATCCGCCACAGGCCCTTCGCTACGGTGGAAGCTCGGATGTCACGCCGTCCACCTTCTCCTCTTCACCCAGCTGTGTCGAAAAGCCGCGCCGATCGTCTGAAGAATGAATGAATGATTTATCACACACGTCTCTCCAGACAGAAACGGGTACGCATCTGGGTTTTTGCAAAATCGAGTGAAACCTCACCCCGAATCGGTAACGCAGGTGGGGATGTGATTTTACATGTAAGGCCATGTGCCTTACAGTAATTACAGTAATAATGTAAGGCAAAAACTGCGTGACAGCGTGTAAATCATGTAAAACACTTAGTAATCCTTATGTAAGCCTTCTGATTGGTCAAATCCATGGTCTTGGCAATTCTCTGCGGAGAGATTTTGCTTATCTACCTGCACCGGAGCCTACAGGCATGCTG
Organism: Letharia lupina; assembly: GCF_014066315.1. NCBI lineage: Eukaryota > Fungi > Ascomycota > Lecanoromycetes > Lecanorales > Parmeliaceae > Letharia > Letharia lupina. The sequence goes on from NW_023502976.1 coordinate 624,891, forward strand.
GCTGGCGACGATGAGTCCGATATTGAGGCGGGCTAGGCATTGGAAGACGTCCTATTACGTCACACACGTACCTCAGATGTGTATAGCCTCATTTCTTGAATACGCCATGGCAGAAATCTCGCAAGAGTACCCCCAAGGCGAGTACATTATTCGGAAATGGTACCTCCCAATAGGAGGCTTTCAGGCCAAATATTAAGTACCTACTAGCGCCCTACTAGCGTGACCGTCAGGCTCATGTGTCTTACAGTAATTACACGTGTAATTACTGTAAAGTGTAATTACTGCAAAGTCAAAATCACATCACTAAATGCAGGTGAGTCGCATGAATCAATGTCTCGCATCATTGACGACGGCGAGTGCCTGCGTAGCGTAGCGTATCCGGAAGGTACCGGCGGGCTGTACGCGTGCTGTCCGGAAGTGAGGTACTTGATAGAGCGAGGACGACGATACTTTTCTTTCGCCTAGCCGGATGTCGCTCGATCTATCGGTGTCCTCGCTCTATCAAGTAGAGCAGCTCACTTCTGGCCGAAGCTCCCGTTCAGCTCCATCACCAAGGGATACTCTAGGAATGATCAGTCCTACCGTATTATTGTCGGTTTAAAGTGAGCTTGCCTCTCAACCTTGGACTCGATTCGTCATGTTGGTAAAAATACTGGAGGTGTAGGCACTGGACATACTTGTACATAATTAGGTACTCATAGTTTCAGTTAAGGTAAGGTAGGGATGACTTTTTGCCGGTAGCTCCCGTGGGAGAGTGGCAATTAGCACCACGCTAGTCTCAGGGCCAGCAGCGGGAAATCTTCGGTAATTACCTTAGTGTAGACTGATTAGGTAGAGTAGCGCCCCCTTTTGTTGCTCCGCTCCGATCTCGCACCGGTCTGCAAAAACATTCCTATATGCAGCTGCTCAAACGTCCAGATCTGAGACCCAGATATCTGTAAGCGGCCCGATGAGGGTCAGATCAGGTTCGATGGCGAGAAAGTGGTAACTACCCACCTGAGCGTTTCACCGGGGGCCAACAGCGAGCTAAGAATAGGCTTTCGCAAACATTGGAACAACATGAGGCAAATTGCTCACAGTCATCTCGTACTCTCGGGCTTAGAGTGTAAATTTTCCACAACAATATAAGATTATCGTATTATTTTATTAAGGACCACGCCCTCCAGGCCTCTTTCCTGTTTACCATCCCACAAGAGCCATCCTGCGCATCCACAAAGTCTCTCCAGTTACACCTTCCACAAACCGAAATTCTCCCTCGTTGCTCTTAAATATCTTCCTTTGGTATCTTTACTGTCCACACACTTCTCTTCTTTCATACGCTCTTTTGCTGCTTTTTCCAGGCATCTCCACACCTCTTCACGCTCTCTATCCCAGATACTCACCACCGCAAAGATGCAGTCCAAGCTTGTTATCAGTGTCGCTCTCTTCTCTGCTGTCGCCTTTGCTCAGTCCAATGACTTCAACATTGATACCGCCGAGGTACTATTTCCCTCAGCATCGTCCCAAGGCCGCCCGATAGCCTCGCTAACATTAACCCCATAGGAAACAAAAGTCATTGGTGAACTCGAAGGCTTCGTCACAACCCTCGAAGCGAATCCAACTTTCCAAGCAGACGTCGCCGCTCTCATGACAGCACTCCCCAGCAGCGTGGTCCAAGAAGCCGAACAAGACCCTGAAGCACTGATCGATCAGATTGGTTCCAGTAGCGAAGTTCCGGCCTGGGTGTCCGCTATCCCCACCCCCGTTGTTGAATCTCTAGAGACGCTCATCGCGAAGCCCATTAAGGCGGTGGTCGACGTGGAGGGATACATTGAGCAGCTAGTCGAGGAGCCCGAGGTCGCTTCTGCTGTATCCGTCCTCATGACCGCCGTCCCAACAAGCGTGCAACAGGCGTTCGAATCCAATCCTGCCGGCTTCCTTGAGAACATCGTCACCGCTACAGCACTACCTTCATGGGTCACCGACATCCCAGCACCTCTTCAAAGCGATCTCGGTTCCATAGTTAACGAGGCTCTGAGCATTATCGATAAGGACTTGGAAGGTGGCGCTAATGCTACCGGGACCGCAGGTGGCTTCATGCCTTCTTCGGGCTATGCGAAAGCCACGGGCACGGGAGGTGTGTTTGGCTACAACGGTACAAACGGTGGTCCCAGCGGAAGCCCAATCGCATACACGGGAGCTGCGGCGCCAATGAAGACGGCAGCAGCAGGGATGGCCGCGTTGATGGTTGGAGCGGGGTTTGTCTTTAATGTTTAACTTACATTTCTTGAAGGACTCGGGAAGTGGTACTGTATTGAATAATCACTCTGTAGGATAGGGGGGAGACAGGTGTTGTAACAATTGCAGATTTTGGTGGTAGATTTGATGGGCATATGTTATAGCCTGGACTGAGCAGCTACTAATCGATACACTGTCCCTAATCAAAAGCTCTAAATACATTATCGAAGATCTCTTTGTGTGGGCGCACCAGGCGGGATGTATGAGGAGAGATCTGTAGTACCCGAACAAACATGTCCTATGACAACGAGTGCTAAGAGCTTATCAACGTTGAACACTGCCCTGCTTATCAATTTCTCCGAAAGCCGAGCCCGAGCTTACCGTGACGTCCTTGATTTGGTTTGTCTCGAGCTGAGGTACGTAAGGGCAGGATTCGGTATGTCTTGCCATCATGCCTTTTCTTTCACCCTTCCTTTGCTCCATTGGAGAGACCTACATGAAAGTAGCCTCGATGCGGGGTGATTGAACCAATGTCCACCACCTCTACCACCTTTACCTCGTGACAAAGACCGCCCTTAACCCATTTTCCCTACCCTCGGACCATTTTCTGACGCGCTGAGAAGCAGACATCAGTCTCTCGACTGCGGCGTGCAACCGTAGAGATGGAGAACGAAGAAGCCTTTGAAGCGGATGCCGAAGTTGATGGGCTCGAGCAAATGCGCTCGCGCTCTGCATATCGATCTACGCAGAAGGGGCACAATACTATAAAAGAGGCCTTAGGTGGTTTCGAATCTGAGAGAGATATCCATAACGAAGAGTCGCCCCTGCTTTCCCCCGATCGTGGAAATGGAGGTAGAGAAGCGTCTGAACAGGGGGCCGGCGAGACAATGGGGCCACCCAAGGGGGACGGCGAGGGAGATTTCGAGGGGCGGCCGTGGTGGAATAAGCCATCTGTGAGAACTCCCCTATCTCCGCATATGAATAAGTATAGACTGACCGATATGTTCAGGTGTTCTGGCTCCTTCCTCCCTTCTTCCTCTTCACCCTAGCCTTCGGCGGCACACTCGTCCCAAGAATAAACCTCATCCTCTCTCTCATCTGCGAAGAGTATTTTGCCGAGAGGTCACTTCATGACCCAAGCTTCCACATGATGCCTGTCATACTGGGTGACGAAAACCCGCAATGCCGGATACCAGAAGTACAATCGCTAGTCTCAAAATTCACTCTATACTGCAACCTCGCAGCAGGCCTGCTATCAGCGGTTGTCAGCCCTAAATTAGGAGCGCTCTCAGACCGCTACGGACGAAAGTTGATGCTTTCAGTCACCATTCTGGGCACAATACTCTGCGAAACTGTCATCATAGTCGTAGTGAAGTACCCGGACACTTTCTCCGTCAATTGGATACTCCTAGGCTACGCCTTAGACGGGCTCGGAGGCTCCTTTATTGCAGCGATGGCACTAAGCTATGCTTATGCCAGTGACTGCACAGCGCCCGACAAGCGCAATGTCGCGTTCGGATATTACCACGGGTCTCTTTTCTGCGGCATAGCCATGGGCCCAATCCTTGCGGGCTACTTCGTCAAAGCGACTGGCCAGCTTCTGTCTATCTTCTACATTGCCGTCGGAGCACACGGCTTATTCCTCCTTTTCCTCCTATTGATCGTTCCGGAATCCCTGTCTAAAAAGCGCCAACTCCGCGCTCGAGATGACAGTGATTTTGTTGGCGCAGGCGAACAGCGGTCCCTTTCGGACTGGGCGTCATACACCATCAAGCTACTTACTGGGACGAAGCTGCTCCAACCTCTCGCTATCCTCTGGCCTACAGGCGAAGGTACTAATCCCGCCGTGCGTCGGAATCTGGTCTTCCTTGCGGCTGTCGATACAACAATGTTTGGCGTAGCAATGGGCTCTATGACCGTCGTCATCATTTACACAGGGTACATGTTCGGCTGGGGCACTTTAGAGCAAGGTACCTTCGTCTCCATTGTCAACATCGGTCGGGTCTTTACGCTCCTCGTGGTCTTACCTGTCGCCTCTCGCATCCTGCGTGGCCCGCGGAGGAATTCTGTGCAGAGAAGTTCAGGATGTGATAATATTGACCTAGGCTTCATACGTACGGCCATTTTCTTCGACCTGCTGGGCTTCATTGGCTACATTACGGTCAGAAGTGGGAGCCTCTTCATCCTGTGTGGAGCAATCGCGAGTATTGGAGGTATGGGGTCGCCAACGCTACAGGCTGCATTGACGAAACACGTCCCGCCAGACCGGACCGGGCAAGTTCTGGGAGCGATGGGGTTGCTACATGCTTCGGCACGCGTTGTAGCACCGACAATATTCAACCTTATCTACGCAAAGACTGTGGGGAAGTTTACGCAGACGGTGTTTGTGTGCTTGGCAGCCACGTTTGGGGTGGCTTTTATTTTGAGTTGGTTCATTAGGCCGCATGGTACGTTATAATCTGCATATTCCATCAAGGCGCTGCTGGGAGGTGAAAGACACTGACTGATTCATGTAGTATATTGGGACCAGAAAGAACAGTCGAACAGTAGTCCTAGCGACGGTACAGCCAACGGAGACACACTTCACGGAGATGACGATGTTGTAAGATGAATGACACATTCAGAAAAACTTGAGACTGCATAGCTTTGGATTAGACCGTGGAAATGGATTGGCAAATTTTGAGACTGCATAGAATGCATGGACTGCATAGCGGTGGCTCAGACCCTGTGAGTGGATTGGCCATGTCAGTGCTAGTACACATCAATCAAGAATAGAAGATCATAGAGCAAGAATCGAGGTCTTCAGCGACACTTATCTCTCACGAATGTCTTCTTTTCTACAACTCATCCCTCGTCCCCTCCATCACTTCCCCACCCCCCAGCCACTTCCCCGCCAAAAATCCCACAATATCACTCGTCCCGTTCCACCCCACCGGCCCATACCTCTGCCCATCATCATCCTGCCCCTTCGTACTCGGCCACCCATGTCCAAATCCCCTGATATAATAATGCACCACCACATCCTTCGCCCCTTGCTTCCCGATGCCACACCACCATTCCGTCTTCTGCACACTGCCATCATGTATATCGCGTTTCAGTTCGGACTGTGCCCCAGCGCAGCCATTCCTTTCCCTCCAGTCCCCGAGCCACTCCGTAAGCGGATATGTCTCTCCGTCCGGCGTACTCTTCCCATCGTAGTGTATCACCGGATCGGCACCGCCGTGCATTTCGAGTATCGGCAACGGGGCCTCTCCCTTGTTGCAGGTTCCAAATAACGGCCCGTCGCCTTTGAGGGAACGGTCTTTGTAGAACGCCCCGCTCACGATGGCAGCCGCTGCGACTTGCGCGGAGACCTCGGGATCGCACGCCAGTAGATGCGTCAGGCCGCCACCGTTCGAGAAGCCGACCAGGTAGACCCTCGTGAGATCTACACACCATTCCTGCATCAACTGTTTCAACAGCGCCCTCGCGAAAGCAATGTCGTCGCGTTCACTCCTGGGCGGGGACGTGGGGTCCCCGAGCCATTGCCCGTGGACGCCTTGGGGGAACGCGACGATTGATCCTCGGAGGCGGAATTCCGGGTCCGTGAGTTGGGTTTGGGTCTCGAATTGGGACGCGGTTTGGCCCTTGCCGTGGAAGGCGAGGATGAGGGGGGAGGGGGCATGGGAGGGGTTGAGGGGAAGGGAGAGGAGGTAGGTGCGTAGGCCGCCGGCCGATGGGACGTCGATGGTTTGGTGGGTTGAGGGGGTGCCTGGAGTGGGAGAGTCTGGCGGTTGGGGGTTGGCGCAGCCGGGTGAGAGGTTGGAGAGGGCGAGGGCGAGGGCGGAGAAGAGGAGGAGGGTGAGGGTCAGGAGGACCGGATTGAGTGGCGTCATTGTTGTGGGTGGTCGAGTAAGGTGCTGGCCATGGTGGGAGAAGGAGGAATTGTTCTGGTGGACTGCGAGACTGCCCACTGCAGATGGGAATGAAGTCGCAAGCAGGCTTTGATGTTTACAAAACTTGACAGCCCTAGCACTAAGCCCGATCTGAATCCCGGGTAGCTGAAGTGAAGATGTTCAGATTCGAAAGCGTCACCATTCCAACGGAGTAGTCATTTATATCCCTTCTGGCCAACGAACGTGAAAGCGTGAATCATCTCAAAATATGGATCCCAAAGCTCTGCCATCCGAAATACAGACGCTTCTGAGGAAGGCATTGCAAGCACCGCCGGGATCCTCCACGGCAAGCGCACCCTTACACTCGACTGATAGGGATGGCTTCGCGCCTGAGGGCGATAAACGGTTCAAACAATTGATAGACGGGATACGTTACTCGCATAAATTCATCTTGAGCTATCAGGTGGTGCTTATCGGATTGTTGTTGGTGTTCACAGCAATACATTGGGGGTCTCGACTCCAGGCCTGGCGGAGACGGAGAAATACAATCAAGGGCAGATATGGGGGCGATAAGACGACTGTTGGAAAGGTAGTAGACGGCAAAGGAGCTGTGGCCATACAGAGCATAAGTAGGGGGAGTTCGTCGTCGAGTAGCACTCTTCAAGAGGACTTCGATCCCAAGTATCAGGACTCGGAGCGGAGGTTGGACGAGCAGAGCCTACTACTGCCTAAAGCTTCAGGTGGAAAGGCACCTTCTCGGGGATGGACGATGACCAACAAGATCAGTGCATGGTTCGTCTATCAGCCACGGCCAATCCCCATCGTCAACAAGACCTTGCCCTCGAACGGCACTACCCTGGTGGTCCTCGCCTTCATCGGCCTTCAGATGTTTTACACATTCTTCAAGACCTCGCTATCGCTCTCAATGCTTTTTGTCTTCGCAGACCGAACATCCCTAGTGTTTGTCGCTAACCTTCCCCTCCTCTACCTCTTCGCTGCAAAGAACCAACCTATCAAATTTCTCACGGGCTACTCCTACGAATCCCTCAACATCTTCCACAGGCGGCTTGGTGAAGTCATGTGCGTACTCGCTCTTCTACACTCCGCAGGAATGCTCGGCGTCTGGTACACCGTCCTGCAACCCGCGGGTATCACACTGATCAAGTTTCTACTTATCAAGATGATTCTACTGGGTATTGGCGCTTTTGTAGCCTACGAGGTGCTGTACTTCACGTCTTTGGGCAGCTTTCGTCAACGGTGGTATGAGCTGTTTTTGGGAGTACACGTTGTGCTGCAAGTTGCTGCTCTAGTCTTAGTGTGGTTTCACCATCGCCGTAGTAGATTGTATGTCGGTGTGGCACTGGCTATTTTTCTGATTGACAGGCTTGTGTATCGAATGTCTGTCAAACTCACGACAGTCCGGGCCTCGCTAGAGCTCCAAGAGGATAAGAGGACTGTTGTTCTCCGCGCACCTGTACCCACCCAGGAGAAGCACAAATGGGTGAAAGCAGTGTTAGGCGCAGGTATCACCACTGGGTGGAAAGCCACTGAGCACGTCTTCCTGACTGTGCCATCGCTCGCCCGCAAACACATCATCCAAGCACATCCATTCACCATCGCTTCTAAGGCTCCTACGGCCGACGAAAGGGAGGCAAACTTGGAGCTCATCATCAGAGCTCAGGATGGCTTCTCTGGAGATCTAGTGCGCTATGCTAAAGGTCACGATACGGTCGCTATCAGACTGGACGGGCCGTACGGCTCCCAGACTGCTGTAGAGTTGCTCCAAGACTCCGAGCACGCTATCATCGTCGCCGGGGGCAGTGGTATCGCGGTTGCATGGCCGTTAGTGTGGTCGGTGATCGGTGGATCCGCAATGCAGGACCTGGAGCATTCGATTAGCCCAGACAATAGGAAGAAGATTCTGGTTCTCTGGATCGTTCGGGAACGATCCCACATCTCCTGGCTTGGCGAAGAAAGGCTAGAAGAGCTGCGCGCGAGAGGCGTGACTCTGATGACGCCTGCACCAACGTCAGACCATGGCCACCCTGACATTGCAAACATTATTGGAGAATGGCTCAATGATATTGATGATCAGGTATCTAGACGAGGCAAGATTGGCGTTGTCGTTTCTGGTCCTGATGGGATGAATCGTGCAGTTAGGAACGTTTGCTCTTCTTTATTGCAAGAAGGACGAGATGTCAGCGTGGAGGTTGAGAAATTTGGATGGTAATACGGAGTCTTCTGGTTGGGCAATCCATCTGCCTGAAATGAGCTATGAGATAGATCAATGTCTAATGATGACATTAAGATGCTTTTTGCCCTTGGGATACCGTTCAGAAAGGCCTTGATCACCACCAAACCACACACTCGCTGACAATGCCCCTTTATCCTAACATGCCACCGATTGTGCCGACGGGCATTTGGGTTCCGTTCGACTCCCTTCGACAAGATTCAGACGCTGATGGCGTTGAATGTATCCTCAAACATGACCTCCAGTGCCAACTCGATATGACCATGACTCACCTCGTCTGGGCCAAAAATGGGAATCCTTCACCTGATACACTTGGGTAGAGCCTTTTGGATACCGCACTTCAGCTAAAACTCACCATGCAAGCCATCGTGCACCATTGGCTGGAAGCCGTTGTTGTAGCTGTGGCGGCAATATGCGAGGAAGCTAGCCGTGTCTGGTGTTTGTGCCTGGCCCGTAGACCTGCTTTGTTGAATGCACCCCAGCATGGACTGATACCTTTTCGTGGTGCTGGGGATGCACATCTAGCAGCACATCGGCCTAGATTCGTCGGATCACTGAATCTTTATTTCGCATCGCATCGCCTACCATGCTCACCGAAGCAATAAATTTCCCTTTTTCCTACTGTGATATTCTTCACATTATCGTCTCGTACCCCAAAAGTAATTTCCCGTAAAACCCCATCTACGACCCGCAAAGCCCGTGTGTCGAAAAACACCACCTACATACCTCACAACCGGCGCCCACAGGGGCTCTAGCTCGCGGGCTCGTAGAAACTTTCCTGGCTCGCCCTTACACCCCACCGCTGTTATCGCTGCAGTCCGCGATCCAAAAGTCTGCAGATGACCCGTCACTTCTGCACCTCGGATTCCCCGAATCCAGCACGCTCGTCAGTGTCAGAACCGACAGCTTCGGAGAATACGATGTCCGCACCGCAATCGCTCACCTAAAATCCGACCACGCCAATCTTGAAAATCGACGTCGTCAGTGCCAAAGCTGGCATGCTCAACAGTCTCGAAACTGTCCTGCGGACGCCGGCGCAGGAGATGCGTGTTCATTCCAACGCGAACGCCATTGCCCCTTTGATGCTATCCCAAGCCTCATCGCCGCTTCTGCAAGCGGCTGAGCGGTCGATGTTTTTCGTGATTTCGTCTAGCGCTGGTACTGTAGTATCGCTGAGATGGAGTCGGTGCCCGGGCTGGTTTATGCCGTTTCGAAGGCTGCGGTCAATCTTATGGTGAGGAAATTGCACTTTGAGCACCAAGGGTGGATTTCGGCGGCGATTCATCCTGGGTGAGTAAATCTTTCCTGGTTGTGGAGGGAGGGAACGGTGAAGTGGAGTGCTGATGGTGGACATTTAGATGGGTACGGACGGGAATGGGATAATTTGCAGCGGAGGCTTGGGGAGCGAATGAGACGCCTATGATTGTTGGGCAGAGCGTTGAAGGGGGTACGAATGTGGTATGTAGTCTGTCAGTGGAAGAAGAAGAATATGAGCTGGTTCGTTTCGGCTTTCTAGATTGATTATGCAACGAGGGCGGAGACATCAGGAAATTTCCTGTCGTATGATGGTACCGCAATCGCTTGGTAGAGGAAAGCATCCGGGGTTTGTGTCCGCATTTCAGAAGATCTCTAGGGTCAGATGTCGACTTCTGCGGCCTACCGTAGCAAGATCGTGGCCGGATGTGGGACATCAGCTTTAATGTTCTAGGGCGGTGATTGTGAGACGCCCTGAAAGTGTCATAGAAATCGGGCTCTCGGTGTCTGAACCAACAATCAATTGACTTGGAAATATTGCCTGAGAATAAACACCTACCTACTCTGCGGAAGTGGGCCTCTGAATGGAGCCAACACGAGCCTTGGCTTTTGGTTTCGACCATTGATTTGGGGCCTTGCCCCCAGAAAGAGTCAAGAGTCACTGGAGTAGCTTACTTTATTCTTTCAGACCTATTCTGGAGGTCTTCGCGCGAGTTCGATACTTGTATGATGTCCCACCCATCTTTTTGTTATTGAGTCAGAGGAAACTTAAGAGCTGTATTTAATAGACATCGAGGAAAAGTGATGAGCGACAGCTTTATCCTGTGGTAGCATGTGCTGTTGTTTGTGAGTGTTGAGAAGCGAGGAAGCAGATCCGAAAGGCACTTGTTCCTCTAAGGCCATGAAGTAGTACCGTTATTTGCGTTATCATGCATGTGAAATATGAAGCCAGCTACACGCACAACTGTCTTGTGTCTGGCAATCAATTCTTGCAGTTTTCAAATCCTTCGGTCCATCTTGTAGTCGCTCAATGGCGCTGTGCTATCTATCTTCTTGTCCCAATATCTTACAACGCTAAATTGCTATAATATATATTTGATTAGTGAAAGTCGTTACGAATGCACGAAATTCGACAAGAAGTTTGACCCGTTCCTTGTCCCTCCTATCGTACTCCTCCTTCTCAAGATGCTACCGATCCCACCCATCGTCCAGCCCGACGCGTGAGATCACCTACCCCAGAGAAGATAACCATTTCTCCTCGCCCATAGGTCGTCCCGGTAGGAATTAGAAGCGTCATCACGGTCCCCCAAACATTCATGATCCGGGGGATTTTCCTATGATACGAGGAACTCGGAGTGCAAAAGGCTGATTCTTGGAGATACCAGCGTAAGGTGACGGAGAGATATATTTGTGGGGGACCTCGAAGTAAGGCGGCGACCAAAGTGGGGGTAGGAGGGTCTGTGAGAGACCTCTGGGGGGGATATTGGAAGAGAAGGTTCTGATGCTGTGGAAAGGAAAAATGAGATGGCGATCGAATACTGCTGTGGTGCATTCAACAGAGAGTGTTTTCAGCCTGGTGTCGTAAGTAAGGTCCGTGCAAAGAGACCCGTCTATTCGGCACCGGCTCTGCTCATTTTATACAAAGATATTGGACAGATGATGCGAATTCACGACGTGGCTTCTAGGCAATGGACGTTTCTGAGAAAGCCGGAGTGAAAACGCATCATAGATGGCATCTCTGCAAATCGTTCTGGGACTGAGACAAAGACTTAGGAGCAGTACTTAACGCAAAAGTAGAGCACATATCTGTTCCAATAAAGTAATTATTATAGGCAACCACAAACAAAGCTCGGAATTCTCTACGAAAAAGATTATTGACGTGGTTGATTAGGGGGAGAGGATGTGTTCGAAATTGAAGAATGGAGAGTAGCACGCCTATCAAAATTGCTAGGAAGTGTCAGCCTCGTTGGAAATATTGGATTAGGGCTAGGGCTATGTGACTGGACTGCATACTGCATACTGCATACGTTCAGGTGGGCATGGACCTCGAAGACATGTGCCCATGTGTTCATAGATTTCCTCTACCAATCGTTGGTAGCCAAGAAGGAAAATCTCGGTTGCCTGATGCCTCAAATCCACGCCTCAAATCCACGCAAATTCAAGTGAGCAAATTAGCTCAAAGAGCAACAAGCCTTGCCATACAGGTAGGGCTGCTAGCTTCTACCGAGGGACAGATTTCGGCGCTTCCTCTGGGTCGTACAATTAGAGAGGGCCTAGCAGCGTTTTCTACCTATATCCAGATTGTGCCACCGCACAACATTCTCTAATAACGCTCGTGTATAGGCCTCGATCCCGAGGGAGCGGTGGAACAAGTATAAGAGACAACGCCCCGGCCATTTGGTGCCGTACTTGTACGCTGGCATGGTCTGATACATGCCTACATACAAGTATGTCTAGGAGCCATAGAAGCATGGGACCAACATAGAAGTTCCCCATAATCGCAAAGGTTTCTCCTCGCAATGATGCAGCTGTCGTGTTTGAAGATACCCTTATCGCTTATCGTGAAAGGGTTCGCGCCTTCTCATTCCTAAGATGCGTGGTTTGTGCGTGATTCGTCATCCAAAATAATCCATTTCAATATATAGCATACGACGACAAACACATTCTTTAATCTTCTTTATTTTTCCTTATTTTTCCTCAAAAGCACTCGTCGGCGCCGACGTCCTTTTCCTGCTCGAAAATTGTGCTTCGGACGCTTAAAAGGTTCCACTTGCAGTGGCACGGGCCCTCCACCTTACTTTGCTTGTCTTGCGTCAGTAGTCATGAATAGCACCGCTGCTGTCGCGTGGAGCACCACCATCCTTGTCAAAAACATTCACTGCGCTTCTTGCGTAACTTACATCCAGAGAACTCTTGGTCGCTTTGGCAATGCAATTCATCAAGTTGACACCAATATCCTTTCCGGAGAAGTCCGCATACTTCATGAGAAGACGTTGTCTGCCTCAGAAATTTGTCGCTCCCTATCTGATGCCGCGTTCGAAGTTTACAGTGCGGTTACACTGGATGAAAGCGAACGCAGAGTTCAGGAGCTTGGAGCTGAAGACAGTGGAGACGGATGGCTTGAAGCCGCTACAGACTTCTGGAGACCATCATCTCTAAGCCTAACGAAAACCAATGAATGCAACCAGCTGTCCGATCGCAGTCGGCGCAGGAGCCACTTGATGAACTGTGTTGCTTGCCAAAAAGAAAGCGATCGACCAATGGAAATATCCGCGAATTCCACCACTGCGTCTCTGGATAGCCGCCAGGAAGGTGATCTTGCCCTAATGAAGCATGGCCTTGTAAAAGCAAGCGGCCTTGAATCGAGCCCATCTACTCCAAATCCATCCCCAAGCATCAGCTCTCTATCAAGACCGACGCCCCAGCATTCTCGTTCCAATGAGCGGTTCGAGGCCATCCTCAGTATTGGTGGGATGACTTGTGCATCTTGTACAAGCGCCATTGATAATGGCCTGTCTTCCAAGGTATTACCGTTTGTTGAATCCGTCAATGTGACATTGATGACAAACAGTGCGCGGGTGGTTTTTCAAGGAGAAGAGAACCTGCAGAAGATCGTCGATACCATAGAGGATCTGGGTTACGACGCTGCCGTACAGCGTTGCGGTGTGATCAACGCTCAGTCAAAGGAGGTAAAAAGCAAAATGAAAGAAAGCCAAAGGACGGTGATGCTGAAGATAGATGGCATGTATTGCAAACATTGCACACCCCGAATTTATAAAGCGATCAAGACCAATTACTCGGGAGCGGTCACCATCGACAAACCGCCAACGTTGAAGGATCCCGTCATGATAGTCAACTACTCACCTTCTCCGCCTAGCATCACAATCAGACACATCATCGTTACGATCAAATCTGTGGACGAGTCATTCAACGTCGAAATTTACACCCCGCCGTCAATAGAACAAAGGTCTCAAGCCATGCAGAAGCACGAGCAGTATCGACTTCTAATTCGTCTCGTCCTTAGCTTTGTGGTCGCCATCCCCACATTGTTGATAGGAGTGGTGTGGATGAGCCTAGTGCCGGCGTCCAATAAGGTCAGACGATTCTTCGAGCAAGCAGAGTGGGCTGGGACTGTCACTCGTGCTGATTGGGCTATGTTCATTCTGGCGACACCAGTCTTCTTCCTCGCTGCGGATGTTTTTCACCTGCGCGCTATTAAGGTATTCACATCCCGATTAGTCGCTTCCTGTCCACGTTCTTAGATCTGAGTCACGAGCCATGCTGACCCCAAACTTTAATTAGGAGATACGTGCGCTGTGGCGAAAAGGGAGTAGGGTACCTATTTATCAGAGGTTTTACCGCTTCGGCAGTATGAACTTGCTCGTCTCTGCAGGCACGTCAATAGCATATCTCGCTTCCGTTGCAGTGCTTGGGATCAACGCCACGACGAGATCTAAGTCTCTTGGCTCAAATTCAACATATTTTGATTCTGTCGTTTTTTTAACCTTCTTCATTCTTATTGGACGATACTTAGAAGCTTACAGCAAGGCTAAAACGGGTAACGCTATTGGGTTGCTGGGGAACCTCCGGCCACGAGAGGCAGTGCTTGCCACATCTTTAGAGGAAACAATGCCTGTCGAAGCAGCTTCGGGAGACAGAAACGAAAAGCAGAGAGAAAGCACATCGCCAACTGATTCCGAACGAATTGATGCGAATCTTCTAGAAGTAGGAGACATCGTAATGGTCCCACATGGATCATCCCCACCCGCAGACGGAACAATAACAGAAGGCTCCACTGATTTTAATGAGAGTTCTCTGACGGGCGAAGCCAGGGCCGTAACCAAGTGCCAGGGTGAAAGGGTCTATGTTGGAGCTATCAATATTGGAAATGCCATCACTGTCAGAGTCACGGACGTCGGTGGTAGCTCCATGCTCGACCAGATAGTGGCTGTTGTCCGTGAAGGTCAGACCAAGCGTGCGCCCGTCGAACGAGTAGTCGATATCGTGACTGGCTACTTTGTGCCAGTCATCACTGCCCTAGCGATCATTACATTCGTCATTTGGCTCTCACTTGGTGAGTCAGGAGCTCTGTCCCACAACTACCTTGGTCGACAGCAAGGAGGTTGGGCTTTTTGGAGCCTCGAATTTGCGATTGCAGTTTTTGTTGTAGCATGTCCTTGTGGAATTGGTCTTGCAGCTCCGACGGCGCTCTTTGTGGGAAGTGGTCTGGCAGCAAGCCACGGCATACTTGTTCGTGGAGGAGGCGAGGCCTTCCAGGAGGCCAGCAAAATCGATGCGGTGGTCTTCGACAAGACAGGCACACTTACCGAAGGCGGAGATATCAATGTCACTGATCATGAGATGCTTTATGAAGACAGAGAAGGACGCATTGCTTGGGCGGTCACTAAGGCTTTGGAAGAGCCGAGTTCGCATCCACTGGCTCGCGCCATTCTCGCATGTGCCTCCACGCAACCTTCTGAGACGATCCGCACGGTCAATGGAATCAATGAAGAGCCAGGTCGTGGCATGCGTGGCACGTTTCTCAGCTCCGATACGTCACAAGACTCAGACTCGGGAATTTACGAAGCAGCTCTTGGCTCCGAAGCCCTCATATCCTCTCTCATCTCCGACACTCTCACACCCAACTACTTCACTAACACCACACTCTCCCGCTGGAAGTCCGAATCAAAATCCGTCGCCCTTCTCGCCATGCGCCGAATCCATGGGTCCAGCGATCCTGCCTGTGTCGAGGTCTTCTCGGACAGCCAAACACCATGGACCATTGCAGCCATCTTTGCCACCTCTGATCCTGTTCGTCCCTCCGCCGCTCCTACTATCTCAGCTCTCCAGTCTAGAGGCATACCAGTCTACATGCTCACTGGTGACAACCCAACGACTGCTTCCGCAGTAGCGAGCACCCTTTCCATCCCCCAAGATCATGTCTTCGCAGGCGTCTTACCTACGGAGAAAGCGAGCAAGATCCGCTCGTTACAGGAAAATGGACCTCGTCGACAAGGTTCTTCTACATGGCTTAAGAAACTCTTGGAGAAGAAAGGGTCCGACGAAAAGGAAAAAGAGAGGGCCATAGTCGCGTTCATCGGCGACGGCATCAATGACGCCCCTGCCCTCACCATCGCCGACGTCTCCATCTCCCTTTCTTCCGCTTCCGACATCGCTATGCATAGCTCATCATTCATCCTGCTCTCCTCTTCCCTAGATTCCGTCATCACCCTCTTTGACCTCTCGTCAAGGGTGTTCAGAAGGGTCAAGTTCAACTTCGGCTGGGCGGTCATTTACAACATCATCCTCGTGCCAATCGCAGCCGGAGTGCTTTTCAAGGTCAAGAGTGAGGGATGGAGACTAGGTCCCGTTTGGGGCAGTGCTGCCATGGCTCTGAGCAGTCTGTGTGTTGTGGGAAGCAGCTTGGCGCTGAGGTGGGAAGGGGCATGGTTGGATATGTTCAAGAGAAGGAAGGCGGTTGCCCGTGAAGAGTAACGGGTTGGAGGGGATTGGGATACGATGGAGGTGCGTGATGATGGTAGCAGGCCAGCATCGAGACGAGTGATGATGGGAAGGAGTGCTTTGAGGGTTACTTTTGGGACGGTCTTATACCCTGTAAACACTTTTGATATAAGAACTCATAGATCTCGTCGGTGACGTAATAAAAGTTTTATCGCTAACATGATGCTCGTGCTTTTGAGCGGTGCTACTGCTTTCAAAGTATTTCAATCGCCAGAATCAAGAGCATGTGAGAGCGGTTGGTAAACTTGCAATGTGGCGGGTACATCTCAGGCAATGTGCGCACCGAGGGGATGCAGGAGGAGAAGAGCAGAGCAGTAAAGGTATTTACGATCCATTTCGCGTGCTCACATTGAGCGGGTATCTAACCTAAACAGCGCCCCGTAAGCATGATCGACAAGGCATATCGACAACGCAACACAATCGCCCCTATCCCACTCAACTCCAAAAAGCGCTTATTCTTCACCCCAGACACCTGCCACTTTCGCGCCTAGAACGCCTTTGATCTTGGCCCTCCCTACCACCCCACCCAGCCTCGTTTCTATCATCGCCTCTCGTTCTTTGCGACTCCCACAGCCTTCAAACGCCTCGATGAACGCCCTCGGCGTGCCCCAGTATTTCTGGATAGCCAGCGCTTTGTCCCCGCTGATACCTCTCGTGCACATGAGCATTTTCAGGAAGACATCTCGCAGCGTGAGAGTATCGGATTTGGAGGAGAGGGAGGCAAAAGAGGGGTATGTTATATGGTAGGACTTGTCGAGGTGCAAGGGGTGCGTCCGGAGGTGAGTTAGAAGGGGTAGGTATGTTGTCGGTGTTAAAGCGTTCGTCGGTATCAAATATAGGGGCTTCGACTCGTATAGCGATTTGAGCATCTTTGTCATGCGGGCTAGGTAGCGGATGGTCTCATCCAGCTTTACAGTTCTTTTCACGAAGTAGCCATTAACAACCTGTGTACTTGCAATAGCCGATTGGATAGCCTCGTGAAACTTCGTACTTTTCTCAGTGCTCAGGCTGAATTCTTCGATGAGGTATATCACGTTCCTCACACCGGATTTGCGTAGACGAAATTTTTGTTCCTGGAACCTGCCATCTGTAATGCTGCCCACAAGGTCATCAAGGCGCTTACGCTCGACAATCCAATCGAGACAGATTTCGGAGCCTTCTTCGCCGTGACGGGAGAGAAGGTCGGGATCGTGGCACTTGGCTACCCAGAAGAAATCGCCTAGTTCTAGTGGCCGGACCAGGGGTTTGGTGCCTTTCTTTGCGAGCTCGTCAGCGATGTAGTCGCGGTCGTCTTTGGTGCGGACTTCGCGATTGTCGAGTACGAGGTGGACTGTGAAGGTTCCAGGAGCGAGGCGTATGGGGTCAAAAATGGGAAGGCCGGAAGGGTTTCCGGATGACTGGGCTGGTGGCATAGATGTCCTGTTCATCGCTTGAAGCAGAGTGGACGAGGGCGGATTCGACGTTTGCTGAAGAGGTTTTGAGGCGAACTTAGATGTCAACGATCTGCTGTCTTGGTCGAAATTAGATGAAGCCCACGGCATGTCTGGAGCGGTTTCCGGCTCTGGACTGGACAACAGCTCAACGAAGTTCCTCTTTGGAGCGACTGACGGTTCTTGAGTTTTCGCTTTGGAGAAGGTGCCGTACTTGTCAATTGGAGCTCCTCCTAACCGTTGACCGGAAGGACCTGATATCGGTTCCAGCTGCTTGGCGTTCTTTGTGGATGTTGAAGATGTTGGTAGCGACCTCAGCGGTTCCTCCTCCTCAAAGCACTCTTCGAGATCGAGAAAGCGATCAGCATCTTCCCCAGCCTGGATCATGCTCTCAGATCTACCGGGCATGTCCAGGCCTCTATTACGTTTACCAGTAGCCTCATCCAGAACTCCTCCTGCCTGTACAACCCTCATCCTCCTCGCCACTTCCCAGCCGTCTTCTGTCAAAGCATATTTCCTGAGCGGTCTACCCTTCTCTTGGACCAGATCCTTGTTGACCAGCGTAGTCATCGAATTCCATGCTGTATAGAATTTCCCAGATTCGCTGGGGACCGTGAATGATGCTTCACAATGAGGTTGAGCCAGATCAATGACTTCTTTTTTGCTGAAACTCTGTAGTGACTCTTCAGGCATAGAGGACAGGGCGAGTATGAGGGCATAAGGACCGGAGCGTAGGGAAGGGACATAAGGCTTTGCCTTACGAGGCTTTTTCGCAGGAGGTACGGCAGGCTCTTCGCCATTGACAAGATCTTCAGCGCTGAGACGCCTGCGTGCTGCTCGTCCAATTAGCTGTGCCGCCTAAAAAGGCTTGCATCAAGGGCCCTTGCCCTTCCCTCGAGGCTTCTTCGGGGCCGGTAGCCCATTAGCCTCACAGTGCTCCTTCAGTTTTTCTGTCAGTCTGTCACAGATCTTGGGACCAATGCCATCGAGCTGCTGCGCTTCTGAGGGGTGGCTGAAAGTTAGCGGGCATGCTTTCATGGACTCGTAGGCTCTCTTGTACGTTGTAACACCCTTCGAGTTGCGCTCCTTGGCCAGTTCATAGATTTCTTTGATCCATTCAAGAAGCAGCGGGTTGGCACAGGTAGGTGCCATGATGCCCGGCGGCGAAAGTCTGGTGGTTGGATGGAGGTTAGCGTACGAGGGTCTTGTACGCTCAAAACACGCTAGTAGCCCTATATTCTTAGGGTCCCTTCGGTAACCACATATTTTTAAAATATGCTAATATATTTTTAACTTAGCGTAATATTAATATACGATTACGTTCGATAATTATATTTTTACTTATTAGATTATATTATATATTAAAAATATATAAATTATAAATTAACTTATAATTTAAAATCTAATATACGCTAAGTATATAGAAATAATAAATATTTATAACTATAATAGCGATATTTTTTATTTTTATAATTAATAGTTATATTTTATAACTATAATAGCTATATTTTAATTATAAATAACTCTCTATTTAAAGAGATAATTATAAATATTATTCTTACTACTATTTAATATAATTCTTTTTATTATAATAAGTAAATACGAAGAGTATTTATTCTATCTAGCTATATTTATATTACGAGCGTATTCTTAATATATTACTTAATTCTATAGTCTAATATCTTAATAAAAGATACCTTTTATTATATTATACTTTACTTTTATCTATATAATTCGATAGCCTTATTATTTTTATTCTATCTTACTTATACTAGTATTATATCTATATTAATTCTAATATTATAATAAGACTTCTTTATATACCTCTCGACGAAGAGAATTAATACATTTTTTACTTTTTACTCGAAGTAAGCGATTAAGTCTAATAAAGAAAACGCTAGATATTTCTATTATATAGAAGTCTCTATAAATAATTAATTTATATTAATTTAAAGAATATACTTTATAGTATTTATATTCTTTATCGTATCTCGAACGAATAAGAACTTATTTTACTATATTCTTATAAAGATATTCTTCTTTATTCTATTTTTCGTAAAAAGTTTATTATTAGATAATAGACTCTCGATAAACTTTCTATTATTTAAAAGAATACTATTTAAAGTACTTATTATATTTATAATAACTTAATTAATTAAGAAACGAGTATTATAGACTCTTATAAAGAAATTTTATTATTTTAAACGTTATACTCTTAATATAGAGATCTATTATATTTCTTAAATTATTATTATCTTTATAATATCGAAATTTCAGAGATCTCTCTACTCCGTTCTTATCTATATTTAATATATTATAAATTTCTTAAATTCTTACTTAAATTCACCTATATTAATATTAAGATATCTCTCTCTATATTATTAATTATCTATATATTATAACTAATTTTATCTTATATATAACGATTTATATAAAAGATACTTATTCTCTAACTTATTATTACTCTATATATTATATATATAATACTCTCTATCTATTAAGAATCTTTATTAGCGATATTATAAGATATTAAATTATCTAAAGAAGATCTAGAATTAAAATTCGTCTAATATCTTAGCTTCTTCTTCTTTATAGAAGATATTAAAATAATAAGAAGAGATATAGATTTAAAACTCGTCTAATATCTCTACTCTTTTACTCTTATTTCTATCTCTATCTAGACTACGAAATTTTAAGATACTTAAAATAGTTTAATTACTTTTCTTATAGCTAACTAGATAATTATCTAGTCTAAAACTATTAAATCTATCTATCTTTATAAATACTAATTTAATACTATTTAATAATTAAAAAATAAGAATCTAAGATAAGCTTACTTATAATAGCGATTATTTTTTTATTAATATTTTTAAAATTATTTATATTATAATAAGACTTAAAAAAGAGATTAATTAGTATATATCTATTAGACGACGATATCGTTTATATTCTATAGTTAATAATCTTCTAAATTATTTAAATAACGTTTATAAGATATTCTTATTCGTTCTTAAGAGAATTTATTAATTAGTATATATAATAGAATAAGGTAAGGCTAAGCTTAAAAACCTTGAATTTATATATATAGTTAATTATAAATTCGAGTTCGCTACGCTTTTCGGTTAGATCGGCTAAGTTAGCTCGATAGTCCTTCCGAGCTCCCTTATCAAAAATTTATATGTAGAAGTTTTACACTTTGAAGTACTCAGCTTGCGATATATATAGTTACTTTATAATTCCTTAAATTATAGAGCTCGCTTTACGCTTTCTAACGCTGTAAAAATTATAAAGTTTAACCTACTATTAGTAAATTAAATGAATATTTAAATATAATAGTTATAATAGTTACATTAAACGCGTTCGAAATTAAATAATAATCCTTTTATCTATTTACTAATTCTATTAATTCTATTAATTCTATTAATATAAATATAATCGTCTTCGATATCCCTCGTTTAATTAGAGCCCCTTACTAACGCCTCTAAATTATCTCTCGGCGAATTCGCTATTATTAATAATCGAGGTCGTAAGCGAGCTTAATAGCTATTTACTACTATATTAACTACTTATAAACGCGTTAAAAGATCTTTAAAAAGAGCCTAAACGAATACGTTCTTCTCTATATACTTCTTCTAAGCTAGTAATAGATAAGTTAAACTAATATTTAAATATTATAGTTACACTAAACGCGTTTAATTTAAATATATATACTCCTTTTACTCGCCTCTTAGAGCCTCTATTAACGCCTCTAGACTATCTCTCGATAAATTCGCTACTACTAGTAATCGAGGCCGTAAGCGAGCTTAATAGCTATCTACTACTGTATTAATTATTTATAAACGCGTTAAAAGGCCCTTAAAAAGAGTCTAAACGGATATATTCTCTTCTATATACTTCTTTTAAGCTAGCGATAGATGGGTTAAACTAATATTTAAATATTATAGTTATATTAAACGCGTCCGAGATCGAATAATAATCCTTCCATCTATTTATATAACTATTCTTCTTTTACTATTCTATTAATTCTATTAATTCTACTAATTCTATTAATTTCATTAATTTACTCTCGATACTCTCGCACTTAATTAAATAAGAGGAGGATCTATAATAGACGAATACGGAGAATACTGCGAAGAATATTATAAAGATAATTATTAGTAGCAGTAATATAATAGACCTACTCTCTATAATCTTATATTAATTTACTTAATTAGTATAAGAGAAATTAATATAGTAGGCGAATACGAAGAATACTACGGAGAAATTAAGCGATAATAAGACTTCTAGTACTAAGAACACGGCTTAGCTCTTCAAGATCCCACGTTATATACTTTTTACGATTTTATATTAAATTATTACTTAGTAAGCGAAGAATATTATTATAACTTAGTCTATTATCTTCACTATATTAAGAAGTAAGAGGAGAAACTATAATAAATAAATGCGGAGAATACTGCGGAGAATACTACGGAGAATATTATAGAGAATACTATAGAGAATACTACGGAGAATACTACGGAGAAACCAAGCGGCAATAAGGCTTTCAGCATTAAGAACACGGCTTAGCTCTCCAAGATCTCACGTTATATACTCTCTACGGTTCTATATTAAATTATTACTTAGTAAGTGAAGAATACTACTATAACTTAATCTATTATCTTTACTATATTAATATAATATATTACTATAATAACGTTATAAGAGAAGAATCTACTACGACGATTATAGTTAATTAAATCTCTATAGAAGAAATATCGAATAATATATATTTAAACGAATTAAAATCGTCCGATATCTTACTCTAATAGCTATTTTATTATTCGAAAGATTTTACTACGATAGGAGATAATGTGGGATTCACACCACTAATTAATATATTATCTCCATTTCTTTCCGATATTTCGATACTTCTTATTATAAGAAGATAACCTTTCTCTATTTTTTATAGGCAATTATTACGAATTAATTCTTTACATTTAATATACCTTTCTAATTAGACCTTAGCGCGCCTCTCTTCGTATATATATATCTATATAGGTTAAAAACGCATAGTAAGCGATTAGAGTTCGATTTAACTTAGGGCTAGGGCTAAAATTCGATTTGACTTAGAAAAATCCAACTCCATGAATTTAATTCATGGGCCTTTACTTGTATACTTATAATAAAATTAATTAAGGAAATTAATCGTTTCTTAAATTCTACGAAGATCTTATTAGATATATCGAAAATAATTTTAAGAATTATAGTTTAATAGACGATATATTAAAGAAATCGAAACTTCGTTTATATAAATTACTTAATCTATTAATAAGAAATTAAATTATATTTAAGTTAAAGAAATATATTATAAAAATATAGCTTTAATATTAATAAATTACTAAGGAATTCGTTAAAAAGAAGATTAAAAGATTTATAAAGTAATATATAAAAGTAAAAGCTAAGACTAACGTAAAGAAGAGTAAATACTTAATTATAACTCGTCTTACTTTTAATATAAAGAATTTAAATCTTATTAAGATAGAGGATCTTATAGATAAGAATTAAATTTATATATAAAAGTATAATAAATACTTTAAATTCGATATAAATTTCGATAAAGTATATAAGCTTAGTTATTAGAACTTTCTATAATCGAGAACGTCGTAAATTAGAATAATATAAAAACGTAGAAATAATATATTATATACTTAAGACTAGTATACGACTCGATAATATCTTAGATATCGCATTTCTAAACGAACTAAAATCATTTAATATCTTTAAATTTTATTTTTTTTATTTTTATATTTATAAATCGATTTCTTAGATTTATATTACTTAATAATAATCTTATATTAAACTTATTAATTAGACTCTTATATTATTATATATCTAAATAACTTTCGAAGCTATAATACGTTATATATAAATCTTACTATCGTTATTAATAGTCTTAATCGATATTAACTATATAATATTCTATAAAGAGACTTATATTAAAATTATTTAATATTAATTTAAAATATTAGCGTTTACGACTCGATTCGATTTAAGAGATTTTAACTAATTAAATTATATTATCTAATTAATCTCTTCTCTATTATAAAATATAAAATTAGATAACTACTATATAATAAATTTTTTTTTAATTACTATTTATTTAATTCTTTATAAATCTTCGTTAAATTAAAAACTCTTAATACTTTAATAAAGTACTATTAATAATACGCTAGCGAAATCTTCGAGACGCGATATTACTATTATCGCTATTATCGAAGAAAGATATTAAGTTAATCTAATATAATATATTAAAAATTCTTATTTTTTAATTAATTTTAAGCGAGTAACTAGATTATAATATATACGTAATTCTTTTAAAGAATTATAATAAGAAAACTAAAGAAGAACTTAGAGATTCTTACTTATACTATTAAAATCAGTATAGAGATACGTAATATAGATGAGATAGAATAGAATAATAAGACTATCGAACTATATATATAGAAAGGAGATATAATATAGTAGAAGATATCTTCTATTAAGGCTCGCTAGCTATAGGGCTAAGTAGTATATTAAGAATACGCTCGTAATACTACTCACTCTCTCAATAGCTATAACCCTTATAACTAATAGACCAGAGATATAAGCTTATCGCTTATTCTATATCTTTAAATATTTATAGTCCGTATAGACCTCGATCGAAGAAGATTTATCGAGATATAGTAATATTATCGAGTCGTATACTAGTCTTAACTACTAGTCGAAAAGATATAATATATCTTATAAAATATTTTATATTAAGTAATACTATATCGTACTCGAGTATAATATAAATAGAGTCGAATATCATTTTATTTTTCTAATATGAATTCGAAATCTTAGCGAGATATTCTACGATATAGTATATTTATAATATTATATTATAGTATAATATATATATAAGATATCTCGATTAAGATTTCTATATTTAGAAGTATAAGTAGCTATTCTAGTTATTATTCTAGTTAACTATAGCTATTACTATTATAGCTATTACTATTATAACTATTACTACTATAACTATTACTATTATAGCTATTACTATTATAACTATTACTATTATAACTATTACTATTATAACTATTACTATTATAGCTATTACTATTATAATTACTACTATTATAGCTATTATTATTATAATAGTTATAATAGTAATAGCTATTAAAATATTAGATATATAATATATAGAACGAATAAATTAATTCTCTAAAATCTCTTCGAAACTAGATTCTAAATATAATATAAAATTAGATAGCTGAAAAATATAGTAGCTAAGATATATAAAGATTATATTTCGATAATAGTTATAATAGAGATAGCTATAATAGAAATAATTATAATAGAGATAGCTATAATAGAGATAGTTATAATAAAGATAGTTATAATAGAGATAGTTACGGTAGTAACGACTATAATTAGCTAGAATAATAACTAGAATAACTACTTATACTTCTAAATATAGAAATCTTAGTCGAGATATCTTATATATATATTATATTATAATATAATATTATAGATATATTATATCGTAAAATATCTCGCTAAGATTTTATATTATATTAGATATGAAATTATATAAATATAAATATTTTATATCTTATTAGAGTATAATATAATAGATTAATCTCTTATATTATATTATATCTTTTCGATTAATAGTCTTAACTATATTATATCTATATTATCTTTAGAGATTCTAGAGATATAGTTATATCTTATTTACGTACTAGTAAGATTCTTCGAATTCTTCTTCTTATCTAGTCTATTTATTATAGTTCTTTATTTTTTTATCTTTAATATCTACTAGCAGTCTAGTCTAGACATCTGCAAATCTGAAAAGTTTCTACTAAATTTCAAATTGCTAATCTTGCGAATAGGGCTGAAATTAAGAATTCCGCCGATTTAGTAACTATCTTAAAAATTAGCTAAAATTCCGCCGATTTAGTAACTATCTTAAAAATTAGTTAAAATTCCGCCGATTTAATAACTATTCTAATCTTTTTTATTAGTTCTATTAGTTTAATAGCAATATATATAAAAAAAGAAAAGTTCTAATAATCGACGTTACGACGATAAGATTCTATAACGATAAGTATTAACGTTAACTTAAATTTAGCTATAGAATTAAACGATTTAATAAAATTAATCGCGTAAATAATACTCTAATATAGCGTATATTAATAATAATATATATTAATATTATTATAATATATATATAGAATAGTACTTAGAGTATATTAGAGTATATTACGTAAAAAATTTTAAGTTACTAAAATTTTTTAAAGTTACTAAACTAATAGAACTAGCGAAAAGAGTTAGAATAGTTACTAAATTGATGAAAAGAATTAAATATAAATAAAGTCTGCTAAATAGACTAAATCGTGCTTATAATACGAACCCGACGGAAATCGTGCGGAAAGGAACTTTTTAGATTTATAGATGAAAGCTTTACTATAGATTTATTCTATATCTTCTATACTCTTATTATTAAGTTTATTAATAGAATTAAAGAAAATTTAATATATATATATATTATAAATCTAACTCTAACATCTATTAACAGTCTAATTTAAGAGCTTTACTATAGATTTACCTTATATCTCTTATACTCTTACTATTAAAAATTTATTTCTTATTTTATATTCTTTATCTTAACTTATAGTCGATTCGTGAAATTTAATAAGAAGATAGAAAAAGAATCGAATATATTAAATGTTATTTAATAGTAGGCTTTACTATATATATTATCGATATACTTAGTAAAGAAATTAAATCGTAGTCGTTTCGAGGCTATTCTCGTCGTTATTATAGTAGACTTATTATATATATTATCGATATACTTAGTAAAGAGATTATACGTTTACTGCCCTTATAGCAGACTTACTATAATATATAAGAGGTATTTATAAGATAATATTAACTATTTCTTTCGATTCGCTAGCCGTACGAATAGTCTAATATCTTATTTATCTCTCGACTACTATTTATCGAGTTCGATTCGCTATAAAATCGATTTACTCGTCTAGTAAGCTTATTTAAAGATACGATATTACTAAAGCCTCTATTAGCGTATTTCTTTAGAGCTAATTATCGAATCATACTTTAAAACTATAAATTCTTATCGAATCATACCTCTAATTACTGAATTATATCTCTATATTAAAATTTAAAGTATAATTCGATAAGAATTAATTACTTAAAGTATAATTCGATAATTTATTAAACTTGCTGTGTAGACTATTGGGAGTAAAGACTGTGTGTGAGAGTCACAGACTGGGTGTAGATCGGCTGGGGGGTCAAATTTAGCCCACTGTTAGCAGCAGCCCCTACGGGGACCCTGCGACGGCCCTACGGGGGCCGCTGTCAAGCGCAAAAAAAGCCTGGTCCCGGGGGTGTCTGCGCTTGACAGCCAGACACCCCTATTTAAACCTAAATAGGGCCCCCGTAGGGCCGTCGCAGGGCCCTCGTAAGGGCTACTATTAATACTTACTCGGCTTTCATCTAATATATTTAAGCTAATAGATCACCTATTAAATACGATCGAAGATATTTTCTTTTTTCTATAATCGGATAGCCTAGATCGCGAGTCTTCTCCTTTACGATTTTTATTATAAATAGTAAATTATCGAATTATATCTTAAGTAATAGTAAATTATTAAATTATATCTCTAGAGATATAATTTAATAATTAAAGATATAATTCGATAAGAATTTATAGTTTCGAAGTATAAATTAGTAATTAGTTCTATTTCTTTAAATTCGTTCGCTAATTCGAATAGAGTATATTCGATTATATTTCTCTTTATCGAGTATATAAAGAAGTCTTATTATAATATTAGAATTAGTATAGAGATACGTTATATAAGTAAGATAGAATAGAATAATAAGACTATCGAATTATATATATAGAAAGAAGATATAATATAATAGAGGATATCTTCTATTAAGACTCGCTAGTTATAGAATTAAGTAATATATTAAGAGTATACTCGTAATATATACGTAAATAAGATATAGTCTATATCTCTAAAATCTTAATCTTCTTTAATTAAGATCTATAGAAATTATAAATATTTAAAGATATAAGATAAGTAATAAATCTATATCTTTAATTTATTAGCTCTAAGAATTATAGCTATTTAAGAGAGAGAGTAATATTATAAGCGTACTCTTAATATATAACTTAGCTCTATAGCCTAGTATCTTAATAAAAGATATCTTCTATTATATTATATCTTCTTCTTATCTATATAATTCGATAGTCTTATTATTCTTAATCTATCTTACTTATACTAGTATCGTATCTATACTAGTTCTAATAATCTATATTAAAGAAATTCTTAATAGCTATTTTATAGTTATATAAAGCGCTTTTTATATATTTTTTTATATACTTAATAAGCTTTAGAACTAATTATTCGATTATATTAAGTTAATCTTATCTTATACTATTAATATTATAGAGAAACTCGCTATACTTATATACTCTATTAGTTATAATCTTAGTAATAGAAGAATATATAATCGCTTTTAATACTTAGAAATATAATATCTCGCTATTTTTATAAGATATCTAATATTTTTATTATTCTCTATAAATAGATAATATATATTATAAGTATACTCTATATTCTTAATATATTACTTAGTTCTCTTATCTATTTAAATCTAGCGTATTTTAATAGAGATATTATTTATTATTTAATATTCTTCTTTTATTTATATAATTCGATATCTTAGTTATCTTATTAAAAATATTTATATTAATATTATATTTATATTAATCTTAATACTATAATTAAAATTAATTTACTTATTTTATTTATATTACTAGTTAAAAAGATATAATATTATATAATATATTAATCTATTATATTATACTCTAATTAATATATATAAAAGAATAAGATAGAATTAAGCTTAAAAATCTTAAATTTATATATATAGTTAATTATAAATTTAGAGTTACTATACTCTTTAATTAAATCGACTAAGTTATCGCGAATAAATAAATTAGCGTTCGTAGTTATTAAAAAAATATAGTCGAATAGTTCTAATTAAAAAATAGATATATATTATTTAATTTTAGAATAACTTTTTTATTTTTAATTAAAATTAATTTTTTTTTTAAATTATAGAATAAAATATAGTCTAATATAGATCTTTAGAGAAAAAAAGAATTCTTAAATTTAGTCTAATAAATATTAAAGCGTAAGAAATTCAAATATCGCTTATTAAAGTTCGCTTATTAAAGATCGCTTATCTATTTACTTAATAGTTCTAATTAAAAAAAAAATTATAAATTTAATTTATAGATTTTTACTCGTAAGATATAAGATATTAAGATTTATATAATTTTATATCTAATATAATATAAAATCTTAACGATATATATTACGATATAATATATCTATAATATTATATTATAAAATAATATATATATAAGATATTTAATTTAAAATTTCTATATTTAAAAGTATAAGTAGCTATTCTAGTTATTATTCTAATTAATTATAACTATTACTATTATAACTATTACTATTATAACTATTACTATTATAACTATTACTATTATAGCTATTATAACTATTATTATTATAATTATTATTATTATAACTATTATTATTATAATTATTATTATTATAGCTACTATTAAAATATAACTCTCGTATATCTTAGCTATCGTATTTTTTAGCTATCTAATTTTATACTATATTTAAAATCTAGTCTCGAAGAGATTTTAGAGAATTAATTCGTTCGTATTATATATTATATATAGAGGTCTATATTAAAAGTTTTATATATACGCTAAAACTCTTAATATTCTAAATAAATATTCTTAATATTTTAAATATTAATACTTTATATAGTAGCGATATTAATACTTACTATATATAATATATAATAGCGATATTACTATATATATACGAAGTATATAATTATAATATTACTATATATATTATAGCGATAGTAGCGATATTAATATTATATATACTTACGCTAATAGAGAAATAGAAGAATAGAGAGAGAATATAAAGAATTTCGATATATATTTAATATATATCTAGTATAATAAGTAAATATCTTCTTATTACTCTCTAATTTTAATATATTTAATATTTAAAGTATTAATTATTACGACGAATCTAGACTTTAAATACTTACTTTAATCGAATATAATAATATATATTAAGACGCGGGCTTCTTAATAGTAAAAAGTTTATCGAGTATTAGTTTTTTATTATATTTAATTCTTAGAGAAATTCTTTAAAACTTCTTTAACTCTTCGAATTTTTTTAAAAGCTCTTTAAGAGCTTATATTGAAAAGATTATTAAAATAAATTTAAAAGTTAAAATTTTTAATAATTTTTAATTAATTATAAGTTTACTTTAATAATCTTTTTAATATAAACTCTTAAAGAGCCTTTAAAAAGCTTTAAAGAGTTTAAGAAATTTTAAGAAATCTAATTTTAAGAATCGAAAGACGTTATATTTTATTTAATATATTTAAAAAAAGATTTTCTAAAATCTCTCTAACTCTTCGAAGGCTCTTTAAAAGCTCTTCGAAGGCTTTTATCGAAGAGGCTCTTTTTATAAGATCGATAATTTACTAGTTTTTAATATATCTTTATAGATATCTTATTAAATTTCATCTACGCTACGTTATTTATAACCGTATAAATAATTCTATAGCTTTATATACTTAATTTATTATTATATTTTTAATAAAAAAAAAGAAATTAAAATAGATGAATTTAAAGATTTTAAAATTCTTTTTTAACTTTCTCTTTTAAATATATTTATATATATCTATATTTAGATTAAAAATAAAGAAATAAAATATATTTTAGATTAAAAATAATAAGATTCGATAATCTAATTAATTACTAGCTTCTTAGTATAGAAGCTATTTAAAATTTTAACTCTTAAGTATTAAGAAAGTAAGTTTTTTAATTATAGCGAAGATCGTTACGACTATTATAGAAGTCTCTTATTAAATCGTTAGTTATTTAAAATAATAAGCCCGTAATAGAGAATATAATCTTATCGTATTTAAAAAGCTATTATTATTATATATATTCGATATCTTTAAATCTAAATAGCTCTCTATTATTACGTCTAAGCTTAAGAGTACTATTTTAATCGCTATATAAAAGAATCGCTATAGCTATAAAAAAATCTCTTTTATGCTAGTTACTAAGTAAGAAATCTCTTTAATAATAATTCTACGAGTACTTAAACGTAATAACTTTCGATTAATTAAAACTATTAAAAAACTACTCCTTTTAATAGTTTAAATAAATTTTTATTATTAATTCGCTTTATAATATAAAGACTAAATTATAGAGAATTAAAAGAATATAATCTAAATCGATAAGACTAATATAATCTTAAACTCTCGATAAGAACGAATATAATAATAGCGTTAGCCCGGTAAGATCTATATTAAGTTCGCTATTCGATATTATTTCGTAAACGCTATAAAGTTTATATTTTAAAAGTATTTCTTATACGATAAAAAGAGTTTATATTATATTTAAAAGATTGAAATAATAATTAAAAAGAAGAAATATACTTAGAAACTAGCTACTATTAATAAAGTCTTAAAGCTCGAGATTAAATTGCAGTGGGAACTTTAAATCGATATAAGATATATAGGCTTACGTAATCTTTCTAGCGTGAAGCCTTAATAGAGGTTTATAGTAGAAATTGAGAAAGTTACTATTATAGAGAAGAAAGGAAAAATTAACTAATATCGCTATTAAAAGAAGATTTATTTATATATATTTCTCTAAATTCTTTGACTTCTTTCGCTAATTAGATATAGATTCTTCTTTTATTACTTTTAAAATTTATTTAGAAATATAAAGAGAATAGATTTAATATAGTAGTTATAGAAGATAAAGTCTTAGTCTATATCTTGAAGTTTTAGAAATTAATCTTTATATTTATAAAAATACTTAAATTACTATAATATAGAAACTCGTTAAATTAAAACTATATTAAGTTATATTAGTTTTAAATAAAGCGATATACTAATAACTCGAAAAGAGGCTAAAAAGCGATAAACTTATTACTAAAAATATAAGTAAGAATAAGAGAGAATTTAGAAGTAAATAGAATATATATCTAGATATATTATTAAAGTTATTTATTTAAAAGACGATAATAAGTATAGAAAAGGCTATTTTAAAGAAAATATACGATTATATAATTTAAATAAGCGAGCTAATAAGTATATACGTAATTATATAAAAAATTATTAATAAAAAATAAAGCTATTTAAGAAATTTATTAGATTATCGAAGAATATTAAGAATACTAAGAGTTTTAATATATATATAGAACTTTTAATATAGATCTCTATATTTAATATTTTAATAGCTATTACTATTATAGCTACTATTATTTATTATTTTAATAGTTTATTATTATATAATAGCTATAATAATAATAATTATAATAGTAATAGTTATAATAGTAATAGTTATAATAATAATAGTTATAATAATAATAGTTATAATAGTAATAGCTATAGTTAACTAGAATAATAACTAGAATAGCTACTTATACTTCTAATTATAGAAA
This sequence comes from Letharia lupina, assembly GCF_014066315.1. Lineage (NCBI taxonomy): Eukaryota > Fungi > Ascomycota > Lecanoromycetes > Lecanorales > Parmeliaceae > Letharia > Letharia lupina. Next base: position 657,047 of record NW_023502976.1, read on the forward strand.
TTTTAATCGAGATATCTTATATATATATTATTTTATAATATAATATTATAGATATATTATATTATAATATATATCGTTAAGATATTAAATCTATATTAGAAAAATAATATAATATTCGACTCTATTTATATTATATTCGAATACGATATAATATTACTTAATATAAAATATTTTATAAAATATTTTATATCTTTTCGATTAGTAATTTATATTAGCGAACGAATTTAAAGAAACGCGTTAATAAGAGCTTTAGTAAAAAATTAAGTTAAGTTATTATATCTCTAAATAAGTTTATTAAATAGATAAATTAATTTTAAAGCGAATTAAACTCGATAAATAGTAGTTAAGAAATAAAGAAGATATTAAATTACTTATATAATTCGCGAATTAAAAGAAATAGCTAATAATATCTTATATTTTTATATTTAAAATATATACTAATAATATTATTTATAACTTCTTTATAAGATAAGAGATCTTTTAAGAGAAATAAGTATACTCGAAAGAATATTATTTAAAGTATTTATAATCTTCTTAATATCTTAAATAATTAAGAGATAAATATATTAAATCTCTATAAAGAAATAATCTTATCTTAGACTTTATAGTAAAATTTTTTATTCTTAATATTAAATAATATTAAATTACTTTAACGAGATTTTATTATTCTCTAATCCATCTAATATTCTTAATACTTATTTTTTAAAAGTATTTAAATTTCTCTCTACTCTCTTTTAAACTCTTCTTTCTTCTTTTCTATAATAAAGTCTAATATTAAAAAATTAAATTAAATTAAGATCTTATTAAAGTAAATTAAATTTTAATAAGTATTAATTCTATTAGATAATATTTCTAATAAGATAAACTCGATAGATATATTTTAGAATATCGCTAATAGTTTATAAATATAATATTAAGTTATTAATTAATCTAATAAATTTATACTTATATTAAATAATATTTATTAGAAATAAAATAATTTTTAAAAGATTATTAGTTAATACTATATTATTATAATAAAAAAGAATTAAGCTATAAATAATTTATTTTAAATTAATAAATTAATCGAGAAGATAAATTAACTAGCTTAAGACTTTTAAAAGAATATTTTATCAATATAATAAAAAGTTAAAAATTTTAATCTATAGTCGATAAAGAATTTATAATTATTTTTAATTAAGAAAAAATATATATTTAGATATTTAAAAGAAAAATTAATTAAAAATTTAAATTTACCTCTATTTATTAATAATAATAATTCTATCTAAAATAACTAATTCTTTAAAATAAAATAGAAATTTAAAGCTAATAATAATTATTATCTTATTAAAAACTTTAAAAATTTTTATAAAATTTTATAACTCGATAATAAAACTACGTAGTATATTATATATAAAAGATTTTAAAACTTTATTAATTTATATTAATTCGTTAATAAGATTATAGATAAATTAATTAATATTTATAAGAATTTAAATTAATATAATATAAATACTTTATATTAAAAAATCGATTTTTTATTAACTTCTATTTAGACTTAATTTAATTAAATACTATTTTTAATATTAAAGAAATTTTTCTATTAAAGAATTATCTCTTTAATAAATTAAAAAAAATTTAAGAGATTTATAAGATATCGTAAAAGAATTTATTATCTTAAAGATTATAAAGAAATATTTTCGAAAATTAGATAATTAAAATTATATTAGATATAAAGATATTAAATTCGCGAAGATTATTATTAAATTAATTATAATACGAATTATAGCTAATATATACTTTATATTTATTATTAAAGCTATAACTATTATATTTATAAATATATTAAGATTATTTTAAAGCTAAGAGAAGTAATATATTATAACTATAGTAAGAAAGATTATTATTAAAAACATTATATAATAGTTACTTAAATCGAGATTAATTAAAAAATTCTTAAGAAAATATAACTCTACGCGATAGATATAGATAAAAAACTTAAAATTAGCAATATTAATATTATAAGTAGCGACGATTCTTTATTAAATTCGAGAAATAAATAATCTCTTTTAGTATTACGATAAGAGATATTTATAAAATCTATCTAATAGATATTTCTAATAACGCTCTAACTCGTTATTCTTTTTATATATAAATTATACTATCGTTATAAAAAAAGAATTATTTATTATAGAACTCTCTTATAGATAGTAGATACATTAACGCTTATATAGTTTTAAATTAGTTATTAATCTTAATAATATATAAAATCTTATAGTTAAAACTACTTTTATTATCGCGATTTAAATTACTAAGAGATTATAATAAATAACTTATAAAATAATTAATTATATATTATTTACTTTTTATAATAATAATAAAGAACTATTAAAAAGAAATATATCTAATATTTATTATATTATTAAAATACGATATAATAGTTAAAGAATCTTAAATAAATAAATATAAGATAATTCTTAATATATTATATTATAAGATAAAATACTTTTTCTCTTCGATTAATATAATTATAATAATAATAAAGTATTAATAATAGATAAACTCTCTTTTCTATTAACTTTAAAACTTCGACTATCTATATTACTTATTCTCTTATCTATTATACTAAAACGATAAAGTCTTCTCTTATTTATTTATAGTAATAAGATTAATTTAAATATCTTATTAAATAAAAAAAAGAATAAGAAAAGTATAAGGTTTAATTCTATTAATATCGCTAAGATTAATATAATAATTTATTATTAATTAATCTATAAAAAAGATAATAAACTATTTATATTAATAATAAATAAGATTTATAATAACTCGTTAATATTATATATATCTTCTATTATTTAAATATCTCGCGATTCTTATATATCGATTAATAAACTCTATCTCTACGACTTAGAAAAGAAATAGAAAAGATATTATAATTTTAATTATCTTATTTAGATTAATAATATCGACGAGACTAATTTCAAAAAGCTAAAACGTAAGTTATTTACGAAGTATTACGATTATCTCGATATTTTCGATAAAATTAAAGCGATTTTTTTTATATCGCCCTTATAATTATAAATTAGAATTTATCGATAGTTTTAATAAAGCGAAACTCTCGAAAAGTAAGATTTATTTAATATTAGAATATAAATTAAAATAGATAAAGAAGTATTTAGATAAGTATTTAAAGAAGAAATTTATAATACTAAGCTATATATAATTTATCTTATTTATTCTATTCGCGGAAAAGTTAAATAAAGAGTTATATTATTACGATTTTAATAATCTTACTTATATTATAATCTAATTAAGCTTAGCGTATTAAGATCTTTTAGTCTTTCTATCTTACTATAAAGCTTATATTTATAATAATTCTATATAGATAATATTCTCTTTATACTATAATATAGAGTTATTATATATATTATTAAGTTTTTAATATAATACTATCTATCTTTCTTTTAAAGTAATAGCGATTTATTTACTAGTTATACTAAATATATAATTAAGAAGAGAGTATATTATTAAAAAATTAATAGCTATAGCTAAAGAAGCTTACTACTCGAAAGATTATTTAAAAAAAAATCTTTTATTTATATAAAGATTAATCTAGCTAGATTAAATAAGAACTAAAAAAAAAAAATTAATATGTTAAAAGAAATAGATCTTAGACTAAATCTCTTTTATACTTACACTAATTTAATATTAGCTATAAATTTATTAATTTTAAATTTAGATAATATTTAAAGTTAAATCATTATAAGTAAGTTATAAATATATTATTATTTAGAAGAACTTAAGAACTTTAATAAGAAGGTCTTAAATATTATTATATTATTTATATAATATAAGGGAAAGCGTTTTATCTTTAGAAGATATATTATCGAATTTAATTTAGATTATATTAGAGTATAATTTATAAATATTATCGAAAAAGAGTCTATTATAATCTTTATATTTATTATTAATTTATAGAAATTTATAGAAAACGCTATTAATATTTTTAATAGATAATATAATAAATTAAAAACTCTAATAGAGAGCTTTTAAATTACTAGTTATAATATTAAAATACTTTAATTATAAAATAAAGAACTCGATTAGAATATTAGTATATATAATAGAATAAGATAGAGCTAAGTTTAAAAATCTTAAATTTATATATATAGTTAATTATTAATTCGCGTTCTTCTTTCTAATTTAATTAAACCGGCTAAGTTAATTCGATAGCCCTTTCGCGTCTTTCTTATTAAAAATTTATATATAGAAGTTTTATACTTTAAAGTACTTAGCTTATAATATATATAGTTACTTTATAATTCCTTAAATTGTAGAGCTCGCTTTACGCTTTCTAACGCTATAAAAATAATAAAGTTTAATCTACTATTAATGAATTAAATAAATATTTAAATATAATAGTTATAATAGTTATATTAGACGCGTTCGAAATCGAATAATAATTCTTTTATCTATTTATATAACTATTCTTCTTCTATAATTCTATTAATCTATTAATTATAAATAAATTCGTTCTCGATACCCCTCGTCTAAATATTGCTAAGTATCTAAGATATATATTCCTTTCGTCTATCTTTTAAATCTCTTATTAACGATAATCGAGGTCGTAAGCGAGTTTAATAGCTATCTACTACTACTTATAAACGCGTTAAAAGACCCTTAAAAAGAGTCTAAACGAATACGTCTTTCTCTATATACTTCTTTTAAGTTAGCGATAGATAAATTAAATTAATATTTAAATATTATAGTTATATTAAACGCGTTCGATTTAGATATATATACTTCTTTTATCTATCTCTTAAAGTCTCTATTAACGCCCTTAGACTATCTCTTAACGAATTCGCTATTATTAATAATCGAGACCGTAAGCGAGTCTAATAGCTATTTACTACTACTTATAAACGCGTTAAAAAACTCTTAAAAAGAGTCTAAACGAATATATTCTCTTCTATATACTTCTCTTAAGTTAGCGATAGATAAATTAAACTAATATTTAAATATTATAGTTATATTAAACGCGTTCGAGATTAAATAATAATTATTCTATCTATTTATATAACTATTCTTCTTTTATTATTCTATTAATTCTATTAATTTTATTAATTTTATTAATATAAATATATTTATTCTCGATACTCTCGTACTTAGTTAAATAAGAGAAAGATCTATAATAGATAAATGCGAAGAATACTACGAAGAATATTACGGAGATAGTTATTAGTAATAATAATATAATAAGTCTACTCTCTACGATCTTATATTAATTTACTTAGTTAATATAAGAGAAGTTAATATAATAGACGAATATAAAGAATATTATAAAGAAATTAAGCGATAATAAGATCTCTAATATTAAGAATACGACTTAGCTCTTTAAGATCTTACGTTATATACTCTCTACGATTTTATATTAAATTATTACTTAGTAAGCGAAGAATACTATTATAATTTAATTTATTATTCTTACTATATTAGTATAATATATTACTATAATAATATTATAAGAGAAGAATTTACTACGATAATTATAGTTAATTAAATCTTTATAGAAGAAATATCGAATAATATATATTTAAACGAATTAAAATTATTCGATATCTTACTCTAATAGCTATTTTATTATTTAAAAGATTTTACTACGATAGAAGATAATGTAAAATTCACACTACTAATTAATATATTATCTTTATTTCTTTTCGATATTTCGATACTTCTTACTATAAGAAGATAGTTTTTCTCTATTTTTTATAGGTAATTATTACGAATTAATTCTTTATACTTAATATACCTTTCTAATTAGATCTTAACGCGTCTCTCTTCGTATATATATACTTATATATAGATTAAAAACGCATAGTAAGCGATTAGAGTTCGATTTAACTTAGAGCTAGAGCTAAAATTTAATTTAACTTAGAAAAATTCAACTTTATAAATTTAATTCATAGATCTTTACTTATTATTTATATTAAGATAAAGATATTAATAATTATTATTTAATTAAATAATAATAATAATTAATTATTTTATAAATAAAAAATTAATAATAGATTTTAAGATTTATATAATAGATATTATATTAATATTATAAAACTTATTAAAGAAAATAAGAAATTTAAATAAGACTTAAAGTATAAAGAGTAATAGCTAAAGAAGTAATAATCTTATATATTAGCTAATTTAAAAAACTTCGATAAGAAAGATATAAAGATTATATTTTATTAGTTAAATATTCTTATTAATAGTATTTATTAAAATTTATATTATATCTCTATTATAAATCGCGTAGAGAGTATAGAATTAAATAAATAATATCTCGACGTTTTAAATTTTTATAATATTAATAATTAAAATAAGTAAGATAGCTAATATTAATATCTTAAAGCGAAATTTAAATAAAGCGCTATAATCTTTCTTATTAAATTTAAAAAAATCGATTATATATAAGATTATTATAAGTTTACTACGTATAACGTTATTAAAATAAAAATAAATAAAAATATTTTAAATTTATATTAAATTATTTAAGAAATAATTAATAAATTAGATAATATATTCGAAATATATAATAAGATTACTAAATCGAATATTAAGATATTTGATTTTAAATTTAATATAAGAGTAATAGATAAAAAAAAATCGTTTAAGAATTTCTATATATAATTCTCTATAGCTATTACTTTCTTAAAATTTATTAAAATTTATAAGATATTTAATCTAAAACGATTAATCTCTATATATCTAAAATATTAGATTTTAAAATAATCTTTTAATACTTTTCGAGAATTAATTATTTTTCTATAAGTATTAAATATAAACCTTTAAGCTATTAATAATATATTAGATCTAAAGAGTAAAAAAGAAATTAATAAAATTAATAAGAATTTTATCTTCTTAAATAATTAATATAATTCTTTTTTTACTAAAAAAAATAATAATATTATTATTAAAAATTTCTATATATAAAAATATAAGTATTCTAAACTATTAATAAATAGAATTTAAAAAGAAGATAGATATTTTAAATATTTAAAGATTAGATATCGTTTTAATAATAATAATATTTTATATAAAAATATAAATTTATTAATAAAAGAATAAGTTAATATAATTCTAAAAGCTATTAATATTAAAAAGAATATTTTTATTAAATTATTATAAGAATTAGAAAATTAAATATTTTTAATTAAGTTATCGCTAGAGATTTAGAAGTCTTATATATAAGAATTAAAGAGTTAGAAATAGAAAGAATACTCGCTTTTATCTTTCTATTCGCGTATACTATTATTATTAGAGACTCTTTATAAAATAAATATTAATTAAACTTTTATAGAAAAATTATTATATTAATAAAATAGATTAAGATTAATTATCTTTTAGATATTAAAGCTTTAATATTAAGTTTTATAGATATATTTTTTATTAAAATAAATAAGCTATTTAAAGTAATATTAATATAATTTTATAAATTATAATTAATTAATAATAAATTTATTTTTATTTTTAATATTATATATATAATTTTAATAAAATTTATTTTAAATAATTATATAAAAGAACTTTAATACTTAATTATCTTATTAAAACGATTTAATATTATTTTAGAAATATTATAATTAGAATAATATAATCTTTATATATTTTTTAAATTTAGAATTATTATATTTAATTTAGATTATTATATATTTAACTATTTATTATATAATAAACTTATTATTATTTAAAATAATAATAAATTTTTAAAAAAGAATTTAAATTATATAGTAAAGATTATATTTAAAAAAAAGAATATAATAAAGATTTTTATCTATATCTTTATTAAGATAATTAAAAAATTAAAAAATTAAATTATTATTATATAGTTTTAAAATTTTAAATAATTTTTTAATTTTATTAATAAGAAAGCGAAGTTTATTATTAATATTATCGCTATTATAATAAAAGATTATAAGAAATTCTTTTATAAACTAAAAAAGAAATCTTTAATTATAAAATAGCTATAGAAATAAATTTTTATAATATATTATAAATAATTAGATATTTAAAATTTTATTAAAATTAATAAACTTCTCTCTTATCGCTTTATTAATTATAAAATATATCTTAAAAAAGAAATTATTTTATTATTAAAAAGAGTTTATAAACTCTCTAGAGATTAAATATTAGTTATAAAAAAATATATTAATAAGATATTAGAAAAAGACTATATTAGATTAAGTACTTTTTTCTATATAATATTTATTCTAATTATAAAAAAACTCGATAAAGAACTTAAACTATATATAAATTATAGAGTTTTTAATATATTTACTATCTCTAATCGAAATACTTCTCTATTAATTAAAGAGATTCTCGTTAAATTATATATAATAAGAATATATAATAAATTTAATATTATAATTACTTTTAATGAAATTAGAGTAAAAAAGAATTATAAGAAAAAAATTATATTTTTTACTCGATATAGTCTATTTAAATACATCTATAAATCTGAAAAGTGAATTTCCATACGATTTTCGCCGGGTTCGCACTATAAGTATAATTTAATACGATTTAGTCTATTAAGCAGACTTTATCTATATCTAACTCTTTCCGCTAGTTTAGCAACTAAATATAGTAAACTTCGCATTTAATAAGTTAAGATAATATTTATTTAAATTAATTAGATTTTAAAGTAATTATAAGCTATTAATTTAATAGTATATATTTAAAAATTCGAGGGATTATACGTAAGATAGATTTTTCAAATTATTCGAGTTAAATAATATTATTAATAATAATAATATCTATTAAAAGTTTAATTTAGTTAATTAAATATATATTAAAAAGATTTTCGAGATTATTCGAGTTAAATAGTATTATTAATTATAATAATATTTATAAAAATTCTAAATTAATTAATCTTACTAGTAATATTAGTATTTATAATATATTCGAATTAAACGATATTATTAATTATAATAACGTCTCTAGAGTATTTAATTTAAATTAAACTCGATATCTCTAGATATTTAATAGAAGTTATTAATTTAAAATTTATCGCGATATCTTATTATAATATTAATAATATTTATAATCTCTAAAATATAAATTTTTAAATAATTAGAATTTTAAGCGCTATAGCGATATTTAATTCTTTATTAATTCTTATTTAATTTATCTAATAAATAAAGAGACTAACCCTCTCTATTCTATCTACTATATTATATATTCTTTATATTTTTCCTTCTTATTCAATATAACTTTATTAATCTATAAATACTTATCTTCTTCATAAATCGCCTCTTCTTTTATTCGCTATAATAAAGCTATAAACAATATATTAAAATTTAGCCTTTTTTATTTATTCTCCTTACTTATTAAGACATAAAGCATTTATACTTCAAACTTAAAGAGATTCGAGTTCTAATTATTATTTATTAAATCGATTTCTTTCTATTTAATTATTTTATATATTAATTATTTCTTAATAGCTTATAAGATCTTTTTATTATCTTTAAATAGACTTAAATTTAATCTCTTAAGTAATTTAGTATTAGTAAATTTTAATATAACTTTTCTTAAGACGCTTACGAAGTCTAATTTCTTAATAATATTATTTAGCGAATTTTTATATAAATTATTTAATTTAGAGAGTCTCTATATCTTTTTTATTAATTTAAAATATATCTCTAGAATACGTTATCGTAATATATAACATATAATAAACCTTTTCTATTATCTTATATCTCTTTAAAACTTCTTAATATACTCATATATTTTTAAAAAGTATTATAATTATATAAGTAATAAAATAATAGTAAAGAGCTTATCTTCGACTTTCTTATTATCTTATCTTTTAATATAAAAATATTTAAAATTATAGTTTTTTAAATTATAATAAAGAGCGATTATTATAAGAATTATAATATTATTAAATAAGAATAATTAAAGATATTTACTTCTTTACTTAAATTCGAGAGATACTCTCTTACTATAAAAGAAAATTTTATATAACGATATAACTATTAATTAAGATAAGAAGTATCTCTTATTCTAGAGACTATTAGCTAAAAAAATCGATTAATCTAAATTTTATAAAATATACTATATTCTATTTATTTTATAAATCTCGATATATAAATTAAAAATTAATTAATAAGTCGTTAATTATTATCTTTAGATCTTTAAGCGATAATATTATATAAACCTTAAGATAAAATTAAACGATATCTCGAATTTTCTTTATTAAGATTAAACGAAAATCGTCTATATAATTAAAAAGCTATATTCTTATTAAAAAGAGTTTAAAGTATTAATAATAATAATTAGTTAGAGGTATTAATATCTTTCTCGCCTTAAAATATATAAATTAATTATTAATACTTTATATAAATTAAGTATTCTTATAAAATTACTATCTCTAATCTCTTTATATTTTAATTATTATTTAATTAAACGCGTTAATATAATATTTTAATTAAAGACTTAGCTCTTAAAGACTTAGATATTTAAAATCTTTATTAATTATAATTATTATAAATAAGATAACTCTTATCGCCTCGAATATATTAAGATACTCTTTCTTAATATTATAATCGCGCTTTTTTTATTATATTAAATTATTTTAAAGCGTAATTTAACGATTATCTTTATTTAAATTATCTTATAAAGTATAATCTATATATCTTTCTTTATTCTAATCTATTAATAATATATAATTTAATATTATTAGAAACGCTAATAAAACTTTAAATTTCTTTATTTTATTTAATAGATATATTAATAAGAGACTTAAACGAGCTATATATTAATAATACGACTTCGATATAATAGCGCTTAATAACTCTATTTAATATAATATTTTTTAATATTAAATTATCTATAGCGATTTAGTTATTATTCTACTATACTTAGAATATATACTTATTTTTATATTAAAATTTTATATAAAGTATCTTAACTTCGTTATTATAAAGGCGATTTCTCTTAATAAATTATTTTCTATCTTAATTTAGTATATATTTATTAATCTAGATATTTAATTATATAATATATTCTTACTTCGCTCTATTAATTCTAATTCTTTATTATTAATAAGAATTATTTTAAATTCTATAATTTATATTAGTTAGTTTATATTAATATTACTTAATTCTAAAACTAATTAATTAATAATTAATATTATTACTTTTTATCTTAAATTTAATAATTTTAATACTCGATTAAGATTTAAATAAAAGTTTTTTTATCGCTTTCTATTAAGATATTAACTTAATAAAAGATATAAATTAAATAAAAATATATCGAGTTTATAATCTTCGCCTTTATCTTTAATTTTAAAAGAGAAATCTTTTCTAATATTTATAATAGTATATAAAATTAAGAGAGTATTATTAATATTAAAAAGAGTTTTATTATATATAATAATTATAATTATTAATAATTTCTTCATCTTCTATAAATTAATAAAGTTATTTAAGAATTTATTATTATTATAATTAGATATTATATATATACTTTTTTTAAATTTATATATTCTATAACGTTTAGATAATCTAAAATCTATTTATTTATATTCTTTAATATATCTTTTTCTCTTATTAATCTTCTTTATTTTACTCGCTTTCTATTAATATATAATTAATAATATCTTTATAAATAAATAGATTATAATTTATATTTTCTATTTTTTTAGCTTTCTTCTCTCTTCTAGCGTTTTTAACTCTCTTTATTATTATTCTCTTTTTCGCGTTTTATTTTAAAATTTTTATAATCTCTATAATTTAAATATAGTAGATTTATTTAATAGAATATAAAGTATTATAAATCTTCTATTATTATTAGAAGTTAGAATAAAATTAATATTAAATATTAAAAACGATAATAAATAAAATATAAAAGTAAATATATTTAAATAGATAAAAAAATAAAAGAGTAGAGAGAAGTTATTAATTTAAAAAGAGAGGCTATTAATTAACGCGTTTTTAACTTATTTAAATTAAAACGCGTCGAATTTTTATTTAAATTTAATTACTTATTTAACTTAGATATCTTATTTAAATTAGATAATATTTCTATTAATAATTCTTATTCGAATTAAATAAATTTTCTATTAATAATTAACGCTAAGTTAATTATTATTTATTATTAAATATTATTACTCTAATTATACTTTCTTATTTACTTTTTTATTCTTAAATATTTTTCTATAAATAATATCTATTTTAATATATATAACTATAAATCTTCTAGTATAAATACTTATTAATAATAATTACTTTAATATATTAATAATATATTTTATTTTCTAGATAGCGTTATATATAAAGCTATAATTTATATAATTATCGATAACGATATTATTATAGACTTTATAATTATTAAAAATAATATATAATTCTTTTTAGCGATTCGAAGTTATTTTATATATAATAGTATATTTCTATTATAATTAATATTATCTTTTTATAATCTCTATTAATAAGATATAGAGATTAAATATTAGCTTTAATATCTTTTATATTATCTCTCTCTATTTAATAAAAATTATATATTTTTTTTAATCGAAGTTTACTAAGATATAATCTATAAAGAAAACTTATATTAGCGAATTTTTTAGAAGTTATTTAAATTTAATATTATTAAATAATGCGAGGCGCTAATTATATTAAAGATAAAGATTTTATATCGTATAAAGTATAGAGAGATATTTAGAGAAAGTAAAGATTATAAATTATTTTAATAAGATAAATTTTTTATATTATAGAATTTCTTAAAATTAATTAAACTTTAAAGAATATAACGATTATAATATAAATATCTAACTATTTCTTATATATATATATATTATAACTTCGAATTCTTTCGCTAATAGCGAGAATAATTAACTTAAACTATTATATTACTTTATATATTTCTCTTAATATCTTCGCTATCTTTTTCTTTTTTTAAAATAAATAATCTCTTCGCGTATTAGTAATAATAGATATATATAAAAAATAAATATTTATTTATCTAATATTCTTTAATTATAAAGAATATAAAATTCTAATCTCACTCGTATATCGATAATATAATTATCTTAAACTTTCGAGAATAATTAATCTTAATATCTTTATTATTAATATAATATATAATTTAATCTATTATAGCGTTATATACTTTATCTTCTTTTAATATATTTATAAATATATTAAAATTAATATTATTTATTATAATATAAATTAATATCTAGATCTTAATAATATTAAAGAATAATATTAATATATCGATTATAATCTTTTTTAAATATATATAGAAATTAGCTCGATTAAAGATATATAATTATAATATAAGATTAATATTATTAATAAAGATAGATTATTTATTTAATTATCTATATTTATAAGTTTATATATATATATAATTAATTTTTATAGCTATATCTAATTCGTAATTATTTAATTATTCTTTTAAAATATTAGATATAAAAACTCTTAGAAAGATATTCTTTAATTACTTAAAGGTCTTATTAAGCTTTATTTAATTATAAGAAATATTAAATACGCTTTTAATTAGATATTTCTTTTTTATCTCTTATTTTAAAAAAAAGCGAATCTTTTTATAATTAAACTTTTCTACTATTAAATCGCGTAAAATAATTAATATTATTTAGATTCTTAAATTAATATTAATATAAAATAATTTAAATAAAATAAATAAAGATAATATAACGCTAACTTATAAAAACTTATATTTTATATCTAAAATTAATTAAATTATAGAATTTTAAAAGAAGTAAAATAATTCTAGAGAAGAATATATTAGAAAGAATATTATAGAATTAATAAAGATTCTAATTTAGAAATAAGTCTTATAAGCTAATCTTTATTTAATAAATCTTATTATATTATTTATTCTATCTATTTAGAGAATTAATTAATAATCGAGTTAAATAATTAAAATTAGATAATATAATATAAAGTCGAACTATACTATATATTATTTAGATATTTAAAATATCTATTTAAGAATAATATATATCTTCTCTAATTTCTCTATCTATTATATATCTAAATTATCTTATCTTTTACTTCTTTATTTATATTATTATTCTTATATTTATTATAAATATTAATTCTTAAATTAAGTATCTTTTATTCAATTTTTTTATTTAGAATCTTCTTATCTAGGCCTTATAAGTTATTTAATATTAAATTATAATTATATATTAAAATAGTATAGAAGTTTTAGAATAATCGAGTATATCTGTAAATTTGAAAAGTTTCTACTAAATTTCAAATTGCTAATCTTGCGAATAGGGCTGAAATTAAGAATTTCGTTAGTTTAGCAACTATCTTAAAAATTAGTTAAAATTCCGCTAATTCAATAACTATCTTAATCTTTTCTACTAATTCTATCAATTTAATAGCAATACGTATAAAAAAAGAAAAGTTCTAATAATCGACGTTACGATAATAAGATTCTATAATAACGAGTATTAACGCTAACTTAAATTTAATTATAAAATTAAACGATTTAATAAAATTAGTCGCGTAGATAATACTCTAATATAGCGTATAATAATACGTATATTAATAATAATATATATTAATATTATATATACTTCATATATAGAATAATACTTACTTAGAGTATATTAGAGTATATTACGCAAAATTTTTAAAGTTATTAAAATTTTTTTAAAGTTACTAAACTAATAGAACTAATAAAAAGAATTAAATATAGATAAAGTCTACTTAATAAGCTAAATCGTACTAAATCGTACTTATAATACGAACTCGGCGGAAATCGTGCGAAAAGAAACTTTTTAGATTTATAGATGTATACTTATAAATAGCGTATCTAAAAAGACGATATAGTATTATTATATATTTAAGAACGAATTATCTCTCTTTATACATTTCTATTTAAAATCTTATTATCGAGGCTTTTTAGATTATTTAATATTAAGTAATAATTATATATCTTTTTATTTTCCTATAATAGTTATATTATTCTCTTATCTATTTAAATATTTTATTATTTCTCTTAATTAATATCTAGATTAATAGAGCGAAAGACTCTTATTAGTATTATATCTATATCTATAAAACGCTTAATTAAGATAAAAAAGTAGAATTTATCGTTATTTTTAAAAGATCGTATTATTAAACTATTACGATTTTTAAATTAAATAGCTAAAGAGTATTAAAGAGTTTTATTATTTAAATACTTTTATTTAAATTATTATAAATCTATTAATATTATTTAAGATTAATAAAGTAGAGAAAAAGACTATATTAAAGTAATAATTAAATTAATTATAAAGAAACTTATAAATATTATTAGCTTTTTAAGACATTTATTAATATCTTTATTAAGAGTATTAATTAATTATTTTAATATAATAAATTTAAAAATATCTTTTATTAAGTCGTATAGATAGTAATTATATATACTATCTTATAAATATTATAATTAATTCTTCTCTATATTATCTAATTTAAAAGATTAATCGCTATTATTTAAATCTATAATAATTCTTATTATTATAATATTTAATATCGATTAACTTTAATTAATATATTTTAAAGAATTTAAAAATATTAAAAATAATAGTTATAACGCGTAATTTATAAATCTTATTAAAATATAACTTATATATAAATTTAGATAAATTATATTTTTAGCTCTAAATCTTATTATATTATATAAAATACTTAATTTTAATTTAATCTTAAATAATCTAATTAATATCTTAAAGAATTTTTTTCTAATTATCGCTTAATAAGTAGATAATCTTTTTTATTTTATAAAATAAAAGCTTTATAAATAAAGCGTCGCTATTAATAATTCTTAATTTTATTATTTATTTAATTATTAACTTATTTAGAATTATCTATATTTTATTAATATTTCTCTTTAACTTCTTATTCGATAGAGCGTATAGATAAGATTTTATATTCTCTATACGCTTTTTAATATTATAATATTTCTTCTCTATTATCTTAGATAAAATAATATTTATTTTTTATTATAACTACTTAATTAATAGAATTATCGCTATTATATTAATAAAGAATATAATTTATAATATAATTAAATATCTATAAATAAATAATAAATAATATTTAAACTTCTTCGCTATTCTATTATAATATATTTACTTTTTCTTATTTAAATTTTATATATAAGCGAGGTCTTTAATAATAATTCTAGATTACTTTATTTTATAAATAGTAATTAATATAAATATTAAGAAGATATCTAATTTTATATTATAATATTTATTAATATAAATCTATTTAATAGCGAAGTTATATATAAATAAGTCTTTTATCTTAATTTAAATATAATTCTTATAAAATTTAAATATTATTAAGATTAAGAATCTCTCTTATCTAAGTTAAGCTTTATCGTTAATTATATATTTAAATAATTTAATATTTATAAAGATTAAAGACTTCGAATTAATATTATAATATTAAATTAATTTATATATATAAAAAACGCGAAGTTATATTATATTATAGTCTTCGAGATTTATTAGCTTAATAATTTTAATAAATTAATTTATAAAAATTTTAATTAAAACGATTATTAAGAAGAATCTTAATTTAAATATTATTCGGATTACGTAGTTAGCTTCGTTTTTATATAAATATATAATATTAAATATCTTAATTAAAGAATATTAAGATTATTAATTCTTTTAAATAAATTATAATATGAGATATTTATTCGCGAAGAGAGATTTTTTAAAGACTTTAACGATAGTAATATCTTAATATTTTTTAAAGATATTAAATTATAAAATAAGTTATTATTTAAATATTTAATTTATTAATAGTATTAGAGTCTAAAGAAATATTTATATTAGCGAGTTAAATAAAAAAATTAAATATATTTATTTTATTAAAACTAAGCTTATTTATATTAATAGCTTCTTCATAGATATTTACTGAAAAATATTATTATATTAAATTATAAAGTTAATAAATCTTTAATATAATAGAAATTAATATTCTTTATAAATCTAAGATATAATCTAAATCTTTAAAGATATAAGTATTTTTAATATTTTTATTACTATAATTAAATTATAGAATTTACTCTATAATTTTTTAAATCTAATTTAATTATTATAATCTTTCTTTTTTATTAAATTTAATTTTTTTATTAGATTAATTAATATAAAAAGTAAATAATTAATAATACTTAAATATATACTCTAATATTAGATCTTTATTATTAATCTTTATATTATTTTATATCTTTCTTTAATTTATAATTTTATTAATTTTAATATTATAAGAATTAGCTAATTAAAAGATATAATCTTATTTAATTAAGAATTTTATTAATATAATATCTTTTATTATTAAATATCTTCTTTTTTATAATAAAAGTATATTATTATTTTTATAAGTTTTAAATATAATAACGTTATCTATTAGATTATTAACGAATTTCTTTTATAAAAAATAGCGATAAATTTATAATTAAGAGTTATTCTTATTTAAACTAATATTAATAAATTAAAAATCTATCTTATTCTCTTTATAGATATTAAATAAATTAAATAATAAAATTAAAGATTAAGTAATAGTAAAATAAAGAGAAAGCGAAATTTTAATAAAATTAAGTTAAAATAGAGTATTATAAAGATTAGAAGAGATTAAAAACTTTAAGATTTACTTTAACTTAATAGAAGAAAAAATTAAATATTTAAATATTATAAAAGATTATTAAGATTAAAAATATAAATATATTAATAAATTTTATATAATTTTAAAGATATTAGTTTTAATATTTAACGTCTTAATTAAAATTAGAATTAATATTAATACTTATTATTAATATAAAAAAATAAAATAAATAAATCTTTAATTACGCGCTATAAGAATATTCGTTATTTAGATATCTATAATTATTTTTAATACTTATATATCTCTTAGAGATCGTTATTATTATTAATAATTAAGTTTATATTATTAACTTTATAAATTAAATAAAATAATATCTTAGAAATTTTATTAATATTATTTTAGAAATGTTTTAAGTAAAGATAAATAAAAAGAGCTTTATAATTAATTTACTTTTATAATTAAAAAATTATTACTAAATCTTTTATTAATTTTTAAATAAAGATAAATTTATACTTATCTAGATTATTAATAATAATAAATTATAAAGATTAAATATTAGAGAGCTCTTTAATAAATAGTCTATTAAATTAATAAGAGTTTATTACTTTCTCAATTATTAAGAACTTCTAAATCTTTATATATTCTATATTTAATATTTTTATAAATTCTCTTTTAAGCGCTCGCTTCTCTTATTTAATAAATATCTTATTAATTAATAAAAGTAATTTATTTAAATCTTTAAAAAAGAAACTTAGATCTTAGATAGCTATATAATTAAAAATAAATAATAATTAAATAATCTCGCTAATGATAATATTAATCTTTCTCTTCTACTATCTTATAGACTTTTTTCAAAAATTATTCTATTATAATTAACGCGAGAACTTCTCTTTTATAACTTTAAATATAAATAATAAAAAGCGAAGTCTCTTATAAATATTTTTATAATTCGCTAGAATATCTAAATTCGCGATATTAAATTTAATATAAAAATTAGATTCGATAAATATAACTCTTATTTACTCTAGATATAATTAATAAGATAATTATAAAAAGTATAATACGATAATAAATAAATAAATAATTATAGAAAAACGCGTAGTAAGATAAGTAGTATATAAGAGTATAATTAAAATCTATAGTAAGATATAAGTAAATAAAAAAATAAAAGAAAGATATAATATTTAATTTAAATTTTTAATAGTACTTATAAATAAATAAGTAACTACTTTTTAGGCGATATTAATTAATTATTATATACTCGCTAATAATAATTAATATTAAAGCGTAATATAAATAACGATATAAATAAATAAATATTAAATAATAAATTATAAAGGAAAAATAGTAGAATATAATATTATAGGCGCTAATAATTAGCGCGATAATTAATTATTTAATTTTAATTTAATAGTTTATTAATTATTTAAATTATCTATTTAATTTAAATATTTAATTATAATTTATATTATCTAAAAGCTAGATTAGAGATCGTATTAATAATTAAGAGTTATAATTAAAAGAATTATAGATATTTAGTAGAAGTTAGATATTAAATCTACTATTACTATTAATTAATTTAAATATATTACTTATTTAACTCGAATATTAAATATAATAGTAATATTAAAATTAAATAAGCGATATCTAAGCTATCTATATATTCGCGTTATTTATATTTTTAATATTATTATTCTTATCTCTAATATTATTATATATTTAAGATCGAATTATCTCTCTTTATATATTTCGATTTAATATCTTATTATTTAAGCTATTTAAATTATTTAATATTAAATAATAATTATAAATCTTTTTATTTTTCTATAATAGTTATATTATTCTATTATTTATTTAAATATCTTATTATTTCTTTTAATTAATATCTAAATTTATAAAGCGAAAGAATCTTATTAAGATTATATTTATATTTATAAAATATTTAATAGAAATTAAAAAGCGAGATTCGTTATTATTCTTAAAAGGCTATATTACTATATTATTATAATTTTTAAAAAAAATTATTAAGAAGTATTAGAGAGTTTCGTAATTCGAATATTCTTATTTAAATTATTATAAGCTTATTAATATTATCTAAAATTAATTAGATAAAAAAGAAAAATATATTAAATTAATAATAAGATTAATAATAGAGAAATTTATAAAAATAATTAATTTTTTAGTATATTTATATATATTCTTTTTAAGAGTATTAATTAATTACTTTAAGATAATAAACTTAAAAATATCTTATATTAGCTTATCTAGATAATAATTATAAATATTATATTCTAAATATTAAAGCTAATTATCTTTCTTATTATCTAACTTTATAAAATTTAATTATTATTACTTTATTTTATAATAGTTTTTATTATTTTAATACTTAGAATTAGTTAGCTTTAATTAATATTATTTAAAAAAATTAAAAAAATTTAAAATTACTATTACTATTTAAAGCTTATAAACTCTATTAAAATATAAATTATAAATAAAATTAGAGATATTATAATCTTAGATTATAATTTTCTTATATTATATAAAATACTTCGCTTTAATCTAATTCTAGATAATTTAATTAATATTTTATAATATCTTTCTCTAATTCTCGCTTAATATATAAATAATCTTTTTTATCTTATATAGTAAAAGTTTAATAAATAAAATATCGCTATTAATAATTTTTATTTTCGCTATTTATTTAATTATTAGCTTATTTAAAATTATCTATATTTTATTAATATTTCTCTTTAACTTTTTATCTAATAGACTATATAAACGAGTTTTTATATTCTCTATTTATTTTCTAATCTTATAATATACTTTCTCTATTATTATCGATATAATAAAATTTATTTCTTACTATAACTACTCTATTAAGAGAACTATTATTACTATATCTATAAAAAATTTAATTTATAATATAGCTAAATATTTATATACGAATAATAGATAGTACTTATACTTCTTCGCTAGTCTATTATAATATACTCGCCTCTTTTTATATAATTTTTATATATTTATAAAATCGTCGATTATAATTCTAGATTACTCTATTTTATAGATATTAATTAATATAAAAGTTAAAATAATATTTAACTTTATATTATAAAATTTATTAATATAAATTTAATCGATAGCGAAATTATATTTAAATTTCTCTTTATTTTTAATTATAACTTTTATATAATTTTTATATAATTTAAAAGTTATTAGAATTAAAAATCTCTCTTATTTAAATTAAGCTTAATCGTTAATTATATATTTAAATAATTTAATATTTATAGAGATTAAAAGCTTAATATTAATTTTATAATATTAAATTAATTTATATATATAAAATACGCGAAGTTATATAATATCGCGATTATCGAGATTTATAAGTTTAATAATTTTTATAAATTAATTTATAAAAATCTTTACTAGAACGATAATAAGAAAAAATCTTATTTTAAATATTATTTAGATTATATAATTTACTTTATCTTTATATAAATAAGTAATATTAAATATCTTAATCGAAGAATATTAGAACTATTAATTCTTTCGAATAAATCTTAATATAAGATATTTACTCGCGAAGAGAGACTTTTTAAAGATTTTAATAATAATAATATTCTAATATTCTTTAAGAATATTAAATTATAGAGTAAGTTATTATTTAAATATTTAACTTATTAATAATATTAAAATTTAAAAAAATATTTATATTAATAAGTTAAATAAAAAAATTAAGTATATTTATTTTATTAAAGTCGAGTTTATTTATATTAATAGCTTCTTTATAAATATCTACTTAAAAATATTATTATATTAAATTATAGAGTTAATAAACCTTTAAAATAATAGAGATTAACGTCTCTCGCGAATCTAAAATATAATCTAAATCTCTAAATATTTAAATATTATTAATATTAATATTATTATAATTAAATTATAAGACTTATTTTATAATTTATTAAATTATATTAAATTATTAAGATCTTTCTTTCTTATTAAGCTTTATCTTTTTATTATATTAATTAATATAAAGAATAAATAATTAATAATATTCGAATATATATTTTAATATTAAATCTTTATCGTCGATCTTTATATTATTTTATATTTTTTTTTAACTTATAATTTTATTAATTTTAATATTATAAGAGTTAATTAATTAAAAGATATAATTTTATTTAATTAAGAGCTTTATTAATATAATATCTTCTATTATTAAACGTCTTCTCTTTTATAATAAAAGCGCGTTATTACTCTTATAAGTTTTAAATATAATAATATTATCTATTAAATTATTAATAAACTTCTTTTATAAGAAATAATAATAAATTTATAATTAAGAATTATTCTTATCTAAGCTAATATTAATAAATCAAGAATCTATTTTATTTTTTTTATAAATATTAAATAAGTTAAATAATAAGATCGAAGGCGAAGCGATAATAGAATAGAGAGAAAGCGGAGTTTTAATAAATTTAGATTAAAATAAAATATTAGTAAATTTAAAAAAGATTAAAAACTTTAAAATTTATTTTTATTTAATAAAAGAAAAGATTAGACGCTTAAATATCTTAAAAAACTATTAAGATTAAGAATATAAATATATTAATAAATCTCGCGAAGTTTTAAAAATACTAGCTTTAATATTTAATATCTTAATTAAAGCTAGAATTAATATTAATACTTATTATTAATATAAAAAAATAAAATTAATAAATCTTTAATTACGCGCTATAAGAATATTCGCTATTTAAATATATATACTCGCTCTTAATACTTATATATCTCTTATAAATTATTATTATTATTTATAATTAAGCTTATATTATTTACTTTATAAATTAAATAAAATAATATTATAAAATTTTCATTAATATCGCTTTAGAATTATTTCGATTAAAAATAAATAATAAAAATTTTAAAATTAAGTTATTTCTAGAATTAAGAGATTATTATTAAATTATCTATTAACTTCTAAATAAAGATAAATTTATATTTATTTAAATTATTAATAATAATAAATTAAAGAAAGTTAATATTAGAGGGATTTTCGATTAATAATCTATTAGATTAATAGAGATTTATTAATCTCTTAATTATTAAGAGCTTCTAGATCTTCGTATATTCATTTTTTTATATTTTTATTAATTTCCTCTTAAATAATTACTTCTTTTACTTCGTAAATATTTTATTAATTAATAAAATTAATTTATATAAAAATTTAAAAAGAAAGCTAAGGTCTTATATAATTATATAATTAAAAATAAATAATAATTAAATAGTCTCGCTTACGATAATATTAATCTTTTTCTTATATAATTTTATAAACTTTCTCTAAAGATCTTTATATCTTAATTAATATAAGAATTTCTCTTTTATTACTTTAAATATAAGCTCTAAAAATCGAAGTTCTTTATAAATATTATCTCGATTCGCGAGAACGTTTAACTTAACAATATCGATTTTAAAATAAAAATTAATTTTAATAAGCGCTATTATTATAAATATATCGTTTAAAAAAAGTATAGATATTAATATAATAATATATATAATATAATAATAAAAAAACGCGCGTTAGATTAAGTAAGATATAAGATAAAAGAAATTTAAATAAGACTATAGAGTTTAAATCGAATATTTAATATTATTTTCTAAAATATATATTATATCTTTAATTAACTTTAATTAATTATAAATAAACTTTAATCGATATTAACTTTATTAATAACTATCTTAATAATCTTAATTAAATATTAATATATTATATCTTTAATTAACTTTAATTAATTATTAATAAAAACTTCGATAAAAGTTTCGATTAGCGTTAAAATTAATAACGCGTATATTAATAATAAAAGTACGAATTTCGCTACTATATCTACTAGGAATATAAATTTATTTAATAATAATATAAATTTTCTAAGATCTATTCTCTATTAATAATTTCGAAATTAATAATTTTTAATAGAATTTAAGTAATAATAATTACTTCGATAATTAATATTTTAAAAATTAATACTCGTTTTAACTCTTTAATATAAGAGATAATAGTAAAATATAGCGATTAATAAATACTATATCTATATAATTTTTATTTACTCTTTAATTAATTAATAGATAATTAAATTTCTTTTTTAATAAATATATTAATCTTCTTTCTTCTTTATATCTATAAAAATTAATTAATTAAATTATCTTCTCTTTAAATATATATAACTCTTAATAATTTATTTAGCTTCGATTATTTATATTTAAAAGACTTTTATTTTAATATAAAGATATATTAGCTAGCTAAATATAATAAAATAGCTATATATTATAAATAATAATAAATAGATCTAATATATTTCTTTTATAATACTTAAAATTATTTTTAGAAATATTATTATCTAAATTAAACGATTTAAATTAAAATAAAATTAATTTCTTTTATATAAAATATATATCTCTAAATTATATACTCTATAGACGATTTTACTATTTTAAAATAAATATATAAATATAATTTTATATATATAAAAGCGCTTTAATTATATATATATTAAATATAAAGAAATATTTAAAAGTAATAAAAGTATTTCTCTTCTAGATAGCTTATTATAGATTCTTTCTTTTTATAAATACTTATTAATATAAGATATTTTTTATATATAAATTTATAAATATCTTTTATATAATTATAAAGAATATAAAATTAAAATTAGACTTTATAATAAGTAAGACTAGAGTAATAGTATATATTTATTAAGATATTAATACGTTATTAATTATTAAAGAATATATATCTTATAATTAATTAATAATAGATAAGAGAATATATATCGAGTATATTACTTCTATAAAAAATAATATAAAAATAGTAGTAAATTTACTAAATATCTATAAGGTTATAAAAAGCGAAAATCAATTCTTTTATACGCGTCTTTCGATATTATAAATCGCGATATAATTAATAATATTAATAATTTAATAACTCTAATTATTATAAAAGAAGAAGATATATATTTATTTAAAGATAATATAATTATAAATTTAATATTATAGTAGTAATTAAATAAGTAAAAGATAGAGAAAGAGAGAATAAATATAATATAAATAATAAATCTAGATAATAAGATAATAGTATTCTCTATCTCTATAATAGACTTAAATTATAATATTATAATTTCGTCTTTAATAATTAACTCTATAGAATTATATTTAAAAGAGTAAAGCGCTAAGAGATTAATAAAACTATAATTTAAATCGAAGTTTTTTAATTAAATAAAATCGATATTTAATTATTAGACTAAATTGAATATCGAGTTAATATTCAATATAAATAATTTTTAAAATTTATTTAAATCTCGAGAAGATTATACGCTAGCGCTATAATTTCTTAAATTAAAACTCTTTAATAATAATATTAATAAATTCTTTCGCGATATTTATTTATAATAATTTCGAGATAATTATAGTTTTAATAATATAAAATTATTAAGATATAAGATATAGAATATATATAGCGATAATATTAATAGCGGTTAAACTAGTTAATCTTTTAAAATTTATAACTTTAAATTTAAATTAGAATTAAAGATATATTATATTATTTACTTCGATATTATAAGTATTATTAAAGTATTTCTAATATATAAATCTTTTAATATAAATCTATATTATTAATTTATATATTAAAAAAATATTAATAAAGCGAGAGTCTATAGTAAGATATATATTGCGAATTAATAATAGAAAACGTAGAATAAGCTATCTAATAACTTTATTATTATTCTTATTATTTTAATATTAAATAAAATTTATCTCTTTTAAATATATAAGAATTAATATATTTAATTAATTTATATTATAATTAAAAATCTTTAATAAGATATATAACGCGTATATAGTAAATCGAGTATAATAATTTTAGAAATAATATTAATTATTATAAAAAAAGAAGCTAAGACTTAGATCTATTACTACGTCTTAAATTTAATAATTAAAAATAACTTCTTATACTCTTATAATATACTATCTACTAATAAAATATATTTAATAATTAAAAAATACTTTAAATATAATATTAATATATAATATATAAATAATTTAACTCGAAGATATTATTTAATATTAGCTATTATAATATTAGATTATAAAAAATAGATAATAATTACTTTAATCTTAAGCGATAGATATTATTTTATATATACGATCTTACTTATAGAGAGGGAGTAATTATATCTTTTAATTCTATATTCTAAATAAATATCTAAGTATATAGTTAAGTAGCTAAGATTATAAAAGAGATATATTAAAAAGATATTAAAATATTTATAAAATATAATACTTTATAATTATCGTTCTTTTATTAATAATTACTTCGCTATTAATATATATTAACTATAATATTTTAATATTCTATATTTCTTAATAATTAAGAGACTTATAAACTATTTACTTAAATAGTAAATTAAATATATTAAGATTATAAAGATAGAGAATAAGATAAATAAGCTTCTTAATATTCGCTTTTAAATAATTTTTAATTATATTAATTTAAGATATATTAAATCTCTAAATAAAAAGATATAATAAATAAAAGAGAATAATTAAATTCTATAGAGAACGATAATAATTATCTTTATATCGATCTTAATTAAATTAAATTCGAATACGCTATATATAGATTATACTATTCTTAATCTTATTATATTAATAAGATATTATTCTTATAATAATAATATTATTTAATATCTATTTACGACCCTAGCCCGAATTAATTTACTAAATTTTTTTTTCAAATATATAAATCTCTAGATAAAATAATAAATAAAGATTATTTTAACTTCTTAAAGTTTTATAATATTAATTATTTACTCGAAATAATATAATTATTTAATTTACTCGATAAATTAACTACTTAAATAAGAGAAAAAATATATATTAAATTCTTTAAAAAATATTATAAACTAATAAATAAGTATAATAATTATATTAAATAGATTATATATTATAATATCGTATATTAAAAGATAATTATAATATATAATTTTATTAAGTATTAAGATATAGAAGTATTATTATTTATAATTAAGAGATTATAAAAGAAAAAGAAAAAGATTAAGATAAAAACTTCTTTAGATTTTTATATCTAAAATTAATAGATAAATAATAAGAAGCGTAATATTATAAGATAGATCTATTATTATAATAGTCGTTATTAGTAATTAATAGAGATCGTTATTAAATAATTAAAGTTAGATATTTTTCTCGAAACTCTAATCGCCTTTATTTAAATAGATTAAATAAAATTAAAAAAATATTATCTATTTAAGAGAGATAATAATATCGATATATATAAGGCGAATTATAAATAAATACGTCGATATTCGATTCGTATTTATTCTAATATTCGATATTAAAAGACTCTTAAGAAGAATTCTTTAGATATAGCTCGTTTATCTAAAGACGTTATTATTTATAAATCTATTAATTAATTCTTTCGAAAAAGATAATATAGAGATTATACTTAAATCTATAAATATAATTAATAAACCTTTAATATTAATAAGATTTTTTCAAAAAAATTAATAGAGAAAGTATTAGTCGTAATAAAAGTAATAAATCTAGTCTATAAAGATTTTAGATAAAGATCGACTTATCTATAGAGTATTTTTATAGAGATATTTAAATATCGATATAATAAATAAGTTTAGAAATATTATAATATAATAAAAATAGAAAGAGCGCAATTATTAATAGCGCGGAATTTAAGAATTCTCGAAAAATAATAATTCTATAGTCTTGTAAGTATCGAGAGAAGTATATATATTATATTTATGTCGATGAAAGATAAGAAATTTTATTATATTAATAACTTTATCGATTTTAATTAATATAATAATATTTATAATTTAAATTTTTTAAATAAGAGTTATAGAGTAATAAAGAAGATTAATATACGCTATATTATAAGATAATAGAGATATTAAGAATCTAAA
This sequence comes from Letharia lupina, assembly GCF_014066315.1. Classification (NCBI taxonomy): domain Eukaryota; kingdom Fungi; phylum Ascomycota; class Lecanoromycetes; order Lecanorales; family Parmeliaceae; genus Letharia; species Letharia lupina. The sequence goes on from NW_023502976.1 coordinate 684,639, forward strand.
TCTTAGAATATTAGAAATAGAATTAAATATATAACGAGTAAAATCGATCTTAATTATTCTTCTTAACTCGAATATCTTTTTTAATCTAAATATTCTTTTTAATCTAGATACTCTTCTTAACTTAAATACTCTTCTCAATTTAAATAATTTTTAAATTATCTTTAAAATTTGCTAAGCGAAGAGAGATCTTATAATTATAGAATATATATATAAATATTATAATTAGAAAGAGAAGAGAGAGTAGGCTTTTCTCTAATTAGAGAGATATTAATATACTTTAAAAAGTATCTAATTAAATATTCTAGCGCCGAAAATTACTATTAAACTAATTCGCGATTTCTTATAATTTAAAAAATATTATCGTCTATAATAAGAGCTATTATTTAAAATTCTCTTAAATTATTAATAGTTTATATAATAATACTAGAATCGAGATATATTATTTTAAAAATATAATAAATTAGAAGAAAGTCTTAATATAAGTTATTATAGAGGATATAAGATAATAAGAGTTATTAATAATCTATATAATAATACTAGAATCGAGATATATTATTTTAAAAATATAATAAATTAGAAGAAAGCTTTAATATAAGATATTATAAGAGAAGATTTATATATATTACTACTCGCTATATTTTTATATATATAATTATTTAAAAGCTAAAACTTCTAACTTAAGAAAGTTAATTTTAATTTTATAAGAAAGATACTTAATACTTTAACGAGTATTAATATATATAAATTTTAAAGAGATTTAGATATTAAGAGAAGAGATTAATAGAGTTAAGATTAGATAATAAAAATATAAATATATATTATCGATCTTTATATATATTATATTAACTTTAATATAATTATAGCGATAAAGAAGCGTATTAATAACGATTTTTCTTCTTAAATAATTAACGTTTATAAGATATATTATAAATAATAATATTTTTATCTTTAATAGAGAAGATAGATTATTTAATATAATAATATAAATTTATATATATAAACTTAATATCTAGCGATAGTATTATTAAATTAAATTAAATTAAGCTTATAATATAACTAAGTCGAGTTAAACTCGATTTATAGAATTAAATTAATATCGCGAACTATAGAAATAATAAAATATTAATATAAGACGATTATTATTTCTAAAAAAATTATTCGAATAGTATATAGTAATTATTAAATTAATAAATATTATTTAAATAGTATATAGTAATTACTAAATTGATAAATATTATTTAAATAATATATAGTAATTACTAAATCGATAAATAGTATTTTAATAATAAATAGTAATTACTAAATCGGCGAATAGCGTATAAAAAATAGATTATAATTGCTAATTAGACGGAATTTAGGTAAATTTTAATTAGATTTATTAATTCGATAAATTTTATAATTTCCGCGATTAACGCGCAATTAACAATTTCAAATTTTATAGAAACTTTTTAAATTTACAGATATATATAATAATATTTTTTAAATTATATAATATCTCTATTACTTTTTAAATATTTATTAATAATATTCTATATTACTTATTTAAATAATATTCTTATTTATAATAATATTAAAAATAAGTATATTTAGTATATAGAAAAGATATTAAAAAAATTTCGATAAATTAATCTTTATCTTAATATTAATAAATATAATTTTTATATTATTAGAGTTAAATATCTAGAATTAATTATTATAATAAAAAAAGTAGAAATAAATATAAAGAAAATTAAGATTATTATTTAATAAAAGAAATTTAGATATATTAAAGATATATAAATATTTCTAAAATTTATTAATTTCTATTAAAAGTTTATTATAAAGTATTCTAAAATCGCTATATCTCTAATAAATCTTATTTATATTTAATAAAAAAAGAATTTTATCTACTTATAGACTTAAGAGTATTTTAAATAACTTACTTTTAAAATACTTAAAAAAGCTTTTACTATTATCTCTATATTTACTTATTTTAATTTAAATAAAAAGACTTAATTAGAAATAAACGCGTCTAATTTTATAATTATTATTATTTTATTATAAAAAGATAAAGATAAAGTATTTAGATTTATAATATTTCTTTTTAAAAAGATATCTTTTATAGAGTATAATTATAATATTTATAATAAGAAATTTATAATTATAATATAAGTTTTTAAGAAATAATATTCTAAGCTAGCTAATATCTCTATTAAGAATTTTATTAAAATTATTTTAAATTATAAAAATTTATAATATTTTATATTTTTTAAATAATTTAATTTTCGCTAAATAAGATAAGCGAAGTTTTTCTTCGAATTTAATTTTTATATTATTTATTATCTAAGAAAGTAAAGTATTAAATCTAATAATCTTATTCGATAAATAGAAGATTTATCTAAAAATAAAAATAATAATTATATTTATTATTAATATTATATAATTTTTAAAAATAATAATCTTAATAAAAATAATAAAAATATTATATATTTTATTATTATACTTTTAAATAATATAAAAAAAATTATTATCTCTCTAGCTATAATAGTATATAAATTTAATAAATAAAATAATATTAATAATAAGAAGTCTAATAAAGAATTATTATTAGAGATCTTAATAGAGATTTTTTAAGAGGAGTTTTTAGAAGAATTAAGAGAAGTCTCTACTATTAATACTTCTAAGTTATTATATTAAATAAAAAATACTTATAATTATAATAATATCGCTTAAAAAATTATTTAATTAAAGATATCTAAATAGAGAAAGCTATTATTTAAAATAATTAAAAATAATCTTAAATTAAAATTAGATAATTATTATTTTTATAATAAATTATTATATATTAATAATAGATTATATATATTAAATATTCTCGAATTATAAATTAAGATTATTAGAGATATTTATAATTTTTTATTTAAAGACTATATTAATAAATTATTAATCTATAATAAAATAAATAAGCTTTATTATTAGCTAAGAATAACGAATTTCGTTACTCGCTATATTAAGAATTACTATATTTATAAAAGATCTAAAACTTATAAAAAGAATAAATAAGATCTTTTTAAATCTCTTTTTATTTCTAAATAATATTAATAAGATATTTCTATTAACTTTATTATATTATTATCTATCTATCTTAAATATAAGCGCTTTTATTAATATATTATAATAATTATAAATAAACTTAATAAAAAGAAGAAATTTATTCTTTTAAATTTCTTAAAAGTAAAAATAGTAGTTTAGATTTTTATTAGATTTATATAGTAAGAGAAAGAATATCTATTTATTATTATTTCGAATTAAGATATTTAATTTATAATATATTTCTAAAGAAGATTATATAAAAGAATTAAGATTAAATTTAAACTCTTTATTATATTTTATTTTAAAATTAATAAATAAATAAAAAACGCTAATACTATTTTAAAGTAATATCTTAAAATTTATATTAATTATAATTAAGATAATTAAGTAAATTTATTATTAATAGTAAAGTTCGAAATTAACTTCGATAAGAACGTTTTATTAAGCGTATTATTATTTCTTCTTATTAAAAAATATATTTCTTATTTAAAAATAGAATTTTTTTATTTTTTAAAATTAATTTATTAGTTAAAGAGTAAAGAGAGATATTAAATTAATTAATAAGTTTATCGAGAAGATAGATATTATAAAAAATTATCTAAGAAGTTAATTTAAATAATTATAAATTTTATAGAAGAAGTAAGCTAATTATTATCGATTTTCGATATTAAAATTTAAAGTTAAAGATATAATTATACTTAATAAAAAAAATATTAAAATTATATATTCTAATAAATTATTAGATTATAAAAATTTCGAATTATTTAAAATTATTAAAATTTTAAATAATTTCACTTATAAATTAAAACTCTTAATTTTTATAAATAATATTTACTCTATCTTTTATTTATAGCTATTATATTTTAATAATAATAATCTATTATTAGAATAGATTAAGTCTTTATTACTATCTATTAATATTAATAAAGAAAATAAAATTTATAATATTAAAGAAATAGTTTAATTTAAATTAAATAAATAAAAGAATAATCTCTTAATTAGTAAGAGAGAATATCTAATATATAAAATTAGATATAGAGGCTTTAAGAATAAGAAAAATTTATTTTAATAATTATTTATAAATATAGTAGAATATTTAAATCTAATAGTAGACTTTTATTATTATTATCTTAAGATTATTAACTCTTATTTATTATTTAAAAGATCTTTAAAATAATTTTCTTTATTAGCGCTATTAATCTATAATAGCTATATTAACTTATAAGAAAATCTTAATCTTATAATAAAATACTAAGTTAATATATTTAAGAATATTACTTCGTATATATTTAGATATATTTTTTATAAAATTAATATCTATTATATAATAGTCGTTATTAAAGTTTTAAATTAAAGAAGAAAATAATATTACGATTTTAATAATCTTATTTATATTATAATCTAATTAAGCTTAGCGTATTAAGATCTTTCAATCTTTCTATCTTACTATAAAGCTTATATTTATAATAATTCTATATAGATAATATTCTCTTTATACTATAATATAGACTTACTATATATATTATTAAGTCTTTAATATATATTTTTATATAAACTATTAAAAGCTAAACGCTATTATTAAAAGAAATTAGTATTTAATTTTATTAATAGATAAGCTTTTAATAAGAATCTAGAGATATAAATATCTTACTCGATTAAATATTATAATCGTATTTAATAAACTACGTATACATCTTAATAGCGAGAATTTTATTACTTTTATTATCTCCCTTAAAGTATATAAATATTAAATTCTTCTCTTTAATCTAATTAACGATTTAACTATATATTAATAATATATAAATAATATTCTATTCGAGTATCTAAATAACTTCTATTAGATTTATTTTAATAATATATTTATTAATAAGATAAAAAAGAAATATATCTAATATATTAGATAAATTCTTTAGAAATTAAGAGACGTTAGTCTTTAGATAGATATTCTTAAATACGAATTTTATATCTAAAAAACTAAATTTCTAGATTTATTAATATTTATAAACGAGTTATAAATAAATCTTATTAAAATTTAAATTATTATTAAGTAAATTATATTTATTAATCTTAAAGAGATATAAATATTTATTAGATTTTATAATTTTTATTAATAATTTATTAGCGATTTCTCTAAAATAGTTAAATTTATAGTAAAACTTATAATAATAAAAATTATATTTAATTAGTCTTTAATATATTAAGAGATCTTTTACTTTCTAAAAATCGCTATTATTAAAATTTTAATTCTCTATTATTTTAATAAAATAAAAAAGAGTATTTTAAAAATTAACTATTTCGATTATATTATTAAAGATATTTTTTCTTAATATAATAATAAAGAAATACTTTACTCGATAGTTTTTTATAATAAAAATCTAATCTTAACTAGATATAATTATTAGATCTACGATAAGAAACTATTAATAATTATTTATTATTTAGAATATTAATATTTCGAATTAAAATATATAAATATTTTTATTAAAATCTTTATCGATTATAAAGAATTAATATATTTTATTAAAAGAAGAAATCTTAGTCGATATTAAACTCGATATTTTAATATATTATTAGAATTTAATATAAAGATTATTTATCGATTTAAACTTTAAAATATTAAGATAAATATTAATATATATAAAAGAATAAGATAGAGCTAAATTAGAAAATCTTAAATTTATATATATAGTTAATTATAAATTTATTAGATCTACGCTTTTTAATTAGATATCGTAAATAAATAAATTAACGTTTATAACTATTTAAATCTCTTATCTTACTTTTAAACCTTTAATAACTTTACTATTTTCTATTAAAATTTTTATATATTTTTTTTAAATTATAGACCGCAATTTGCGCTTTTGAAATATGAAACTTTTTCAAAATTTGGTCTTATAATTCTTCAAAGGCAAGGAATTCAAATATCGCTCACCAAAGATCGTGTTAGCAGCAGCCCTACGGGGGCTCTGCGACAGCCCTACGGGGGCCCTACGAGGGCCCTGCGGGCAGGTATTCAAGCGTAGACACCCCCGAGACCAGGCTTTTCTAGCTGAGTTGCCAACAGATCGCTTATCAAATTTTCTCGACAGCCCTAATTAAAAGAAATAATTATGAATTTAATTTATAGACCTTTACTCGTATTTATATAAATAGCTAAATTGTTAGAAGCAGCTCTTATAAAGACTCTACGAGGTTCTATTTAGATTCAAATAGAGATATCTAACTATTAAGCGTAGATATCTTCGAAATTAGCTTTTTTAGCTAAGTTGCTAATAATAGTATCTACACTTTATTTCTAAGTCGATTAGCCTAAAGATTGGCTAATGACTACTCTAGAGCGACACTAGCTATAGCCGAGGGTGACACGCTTAGTCTATTAAGAGTCGAGGGTTCGAGAACGCTTAAATCCCTTATCAAAAATCAGAAATCTGATTTTTTCAGAGGGTCGCTCGGGTAAAAGTCAAGCCGAAGACAGGCCCTGAAGTCGAATATTTTCGGGCAGGACGCCTTATTTTAATGAGGACATTTCGGGTAGAATAGCCCTATTCAAATGAGATTTTCGAGCAGAACGCCTTAGGGCAAAAAGCCCAAGCAGACGCCCGGGAAAAGAACCCCCGAGGCAGGCCAAAATAGGCCCAAGATTTGTTTGCGCCAAGGCGGGGCCACAGGCCCGGAATACAGCCCCACTCCCACATTATGTACCGGTGCGAAGGCGGGCCAAAGGCCTTTCACTTAGTAGCCCCGTGAACAAAATCCCCAGTAGCAAATTTCAAGCCCCGCAAAATGAGCGGGCATTTAGAAGTCTTCGGGGGAGTGAACCTCGGAGCACAGGGCATGTTGTCCTTAAGATCGTGGATTTTTCGGGGAGTGAGTCCCCGGAACGCTGCGATTTTTACATCATCTTCGGAGCTCGAGGACGAGCCCTCTTATTAAGGAATAATATGGTGTGACTCATATATGTGGTGTGGTGTAAAAGATGTTGATTAATCTATGTGGTCTGCAGGCAGATATGTGCGGTGCCAAGCCTACGCTAGTGGCCCTATGAGTGTCCCTGAGGTATCTTATGATATCTCTAGAGGGAGAGGCATTGTTAGGAGTAGCCCCTACGGGGGCCCTACGACGTCCCTACGAGGGCCCTACGGGGCCCTATTTAGATTCAAATAGAAGTATCTAACTATCAAGCGCAGACACCCTCGAAACTAGCTTTTTTAGCTGAGTTGCTAATATAAATATAAATTAATTAATTTCGAGAATAAATAATTACGTTAATAGTATTAAATAATTCTTATTTCTAATTAATTAAAATTAAATAGCGAATATATCGACGTATATATAATTGATAATCTTATTTATTATAAAGTAGTAGGAGTTAATAAGAAGAATAACTATTATATAGAAATCTATAATATTATCGTCGAAGATAAGAATAAGTTTTAAGAGATTACTCTTAATAAGTACTTTATATAAGATAAGATTACGCTACATAACGAGGCGAGAAACCTCAATAAGATTTTAAGGAGGGTCGGAGTCGGGGTAGGGTTTCGGATCGGGGTTTCGAGTTTTCTCGAAACTTCGACCCCGACCTCGCTCTAATTCGAAGTCGAGATTTCGAAATATATCTCGACTATTTCGATAAATTTTAAGTATTCTTAAATAGAATATAGAATATATTATTATAGTTTAAATTGAAGTATAAGATATAGATACTTAGAAAGATAATTAGAAGATATATAAGATTATATTTAAAGAGATATTATAGAGACGTTATAGAGACGTTATAGAGATAATAGTCTCGAGCTAATTTAATTAATAGACGTTATAAGAGTAATAGCCTTAAGCTAATCTAATTAATAGACTACTAGTCGAAAAGATATAATATAATATAAGATATTAATTTATTATACTATACTCTAATATAATATAAATTATTAAGATTTATATAATTCTATATCTAATATAATATAAAATCTTAATAAAATATCTTACGATATAGTATATCTATAATATTATATTATAAAATAATATATATATAAGATATTTTAATTAAAATTTCTATATTTAGAAGTAATTATTCTAATTATTATTTTAATTAATAACTACGCTAAATTAATAAGATATAAAATTAAATACGATTATATTTTATTACTTTATATATATAAAAGAAAGTAAGTTATATCTACTAATAATAAGAAAAGCTTATCTTTTAATAATATTAATTATTTAAAATTCGTTAATACTTTATAATTAAAGTTATTAACGATAATTTTATATATCTATTATATATTTTCGATATTATTATTAGTATATATAAAAGAATAAAGTAGAGCTAAGCTAGAAAATCTTAAATTTATATATATAGTTAATTATAAATTCGAGGTTATTACGTCTTTTAACTAGACTAACTAAGTTAGCTCGCTAGCCCTTTCGCGCTTCTCTTATTAAAAATTTATATATAGAAGTCTTATACTTTAAAGTACTTAGCTTGCGATATATATAATTACTTTATAATTCCTTAAATTATAGAGCTCGCTTTACGCTTTCTAACGCTATAAAAGATATAAAGTTTAATCTACTATTAATAGATTAAATAAATATTTAAATATAATAATTATAATAGTTATATTAGACGCGTTCAAGATTAAATAATAATCCTTTCATCTATTTATATAATTATTCTTCTTCTATTATTCTATTAATTTACTAATATAAATATAATTATTCTCGATATTTCTCGCGGAAACGTTACTAAACGCTTTAGATATATATATCTCTTTTATTTATTTTTAGAGTCTCTACTAACGCTCTTAGATTATCTCTCGATAAACTCGCTATTGCTAGCTAGTTATCTACTACTACTTATAAACGCGTTAAAAGACTCTTAAAAAGAGCTTATACGAATATATTCTTTTTTATATACTTCTCTTAAGCTAGCGATAGATAGATTAAACTAATATTTAAATATTATAGTTATATTAAACGCGTTTAAGATCGAATAATAATTCTTTCACCTATTTATATAACTATTCTTCTTTTATTATTCTATTAATTCTATTAATTCTATTAATTCTATTAATTCTATTAATTCTACTAATTTCATTAATATAAATATATTTACTCTCGATATCCTCGTACTTAGTTAAATAAGAGAAGAATCTATAATAGACGAATACGGAGAATACTGCGGAGAATATTGCGGAGATAGTTATCAGCAGTAGTAATATAATAGACCTACTCTCTACGATCTTATATTAATCTACTTAATTAGTATAAGAGAAGTTAATATAGTAGGCGAATATGGAGAATACTGCGGAGAAATCAAGCGGTAATAAGGTTATCATCATTAAGAACACGGCTCAGCTCTCCAAGATCTTACGTTATATTAATTATTCACTCAGTCAACTACTTAGCTAGCCACTCAGTCTAATACTCTATAAGAGGAGGAGTAAGAGAAGGAACTACAACAGGCAAATGCGAAGAATACTACGGAGAAACCAAGCGGCAATAAGGTCCCCAGCACCAAGAACACGGCTCAGCTCTCCAAGATCCCACATCATATGCTCTCCACAATTCCATATCAAATTATCACTCAGCAAGCGGAGAACACTACTGCAACTTAGCCTATCATCCCCACTACATTAAGGAGTAAGAGGAGGAACTACAATAGGCAAATGCGGAGAACACTGCGGAGAACACTATAGAGAACACTGCGGAGAAACCAAGCGGCAACAAGGCCCCCAGCACCAAGAACACGGCTCAGCTCTCTAGGTTCCCACGTCAAATCATCACCCAGCAAGCGGAGAACACCACTGCAACTTGGCCTGTTATCCCCACTACATTAATATAATATATCACTGCAATAACGTTATAAGAGGAGGATCTACTGCGACGATCACAGTTAATTGGGCCTCTATAGAAGGAATATCGAATGATACATATTTAGACGAATTAAAACCGTCCGATATCTTACTCTAACAGCTATTTTATTATTCGAAAGATTTCACTACGGTAGAAGATAATGTGAGATTCACACCACTAATTAGCATATTATCTTTATTTCTTTCCGATATTTCAATACTTCTTATCATAAGAATATAACCTTTCTCTATTTTTTATAGATAATTATTACGAATTAATTCTTTATACTCGATATACCTTCCTAATTAAATCTTAGCGCGCCTCTCTTCGTATATATATATCTATATATTATATAGATTAAATTAATTTTATAGTAGTAAAAGTAAGTTAAAAACGCATAGTAAGCGATTAGAGTTCGATTTGACTTAGGGCTAGGGCTAAAATTCTATTTAACTTAGAAAAATCTAACTTCGTTTAACTTAGAAAAATGAAAAATTCAACTTTATAAATTTAATTCATAGGCCTTTACTTATCTAATATAAAATTATATATATTATAATTATAGCTTTTTTATTAAATCGTTAATTTAGAAAAGTTAATATATCTTTTAATATTCTCTTAAAAGTATTATAGCTTAATATAATAAGCTATATTTCTTTAAGCTATCTTCTCGCGATATATAAAAAAAAGATTAAATATAGAAAATATATAAAAGTATATTTAATAATTTTAGAATAAATTAATAATATCTATAATAATAATTAAAATTAAGAATTAAATATATTTAAATAAAAGATAGCTTTATATTATTTATATAATAGCGATAGTAATAACTAAGATTAAAATATTAATTTAAATAGCGTAGCTTTTATAATAAACTTTTTATTATTATATATTAAATTAATTATATATAAATAAAGATTTATAATTTTATCTTTTAAATATAATTATATTTAATATTTTAAGATTTCTATAGTAGCTCGATATTTATTAATTAGCGTATTAATATTATTATATTTAAGCTATAATAGCGCTTATTATTAAGTTCTATATTATACTCTTAAATAGCTTAAAAGATAAAATCTACTTAATTATTAGCGCGTATAATAAAATTATTTTTAATACTTATATTTTATTTAACTTCGATATTATTTATTTTCTTTTAATTCGAGCTTTTATCTTTATTTATATATATAATAATTCGCGCGATAAGCGAAACTCTAAACTTCTTTATAATTACGCTCGCGTATTTTTTTATATATAATATTATTAAAATATAAATCTATTAAAATAATAATTAGAATTAAAAATTATTTATCGCTTATTTATTATATCTTATCTAATCTACTTAAGAGCTTACTTCTTTTATAATAATAATATAATAATATATTTAACTTTATACTTTTTAATAATTATAGTATAATTAATAGTTAAAATATTAACTTTCTTTACTTTTTTAATTAATTTCTTTTTAAATCTTTAAAATTAAAGAGAAAGCGCTTTATTAATATCTAATTTAAGCTAGATAATATAAAGTAATTTAAAAATTTAATATATATAATAGATATCTAAGCTTTTCTTTCCCCTTTCTTTCTCTCTAAAACTTTCTCTTTTTATATTAATTCTTCTTATTATTAAACTATCTTCTTTATACGTTAGACTTTTATTTAAATAATTTAATATTATAATAGCGATATTAAAAGTATAATATAATTATTAAGTTATATATTTATTCTTTATTTTTTAATAATTTTAAACTAATATATAAATAAGTCGTACGAAGAGCTTAATTTATAGATACTTAATTTATTATTAATAGCTTTTTAAAAAAGCTAATATTATTCTAAAGTATTAGATATAATATTAAGAGTAAAGATTTTATTAGATATTATTATTACTTTAATTACTATCGTCGCCGCTTTAATAGATATCGTTTTTATTTTAATAGTATTAAAGTATTAATAAAAACTAGATAATATATTTTTCTAATTATCGTTATATTTATTATATATAATTAACGCGAGCTATAGCTTAAGCTTTATATAAGATTTATTATTATTAAAAGTTAATTAATTTTATAATTTTAAAGCTTCTCTTTTAATATCTAATTTATTAAATTATATTTAATTAAAATCTATTAAAGCGCTATCGCATTTAAAGATTCGCTTTTAAAGTATTATATAAAATAATAAAAGTCTTTTTAATTCGTTAGTTTAAGAGTAAATCTCTTATTACTACGCTTTATAATTAACTCTAATAATCTCTATTTAAATAAATACTTATTTTTATATAATATATAAAAAGCGAGTTATATTATAGAAAAAGAATTTAAATCTTATAATTATTTTAATTAAGTCGTTTAAATTAAAAATAAAAGTATATTTATCTTTATATAATTTAATTATTAAATTAGTTAATTATTATATAATTAATTATAAAATATAATAATATATTATTAATTATTCTAATAATTATAAAATGCGTAAAAGAAATAAAATTATATAATTAAGTATTTATAAACTTTTCTCTTCTAAATATTTATTTTAATTTAGAATTTAATTACTATTTAATTAAAAAAATAATAAGATATAAAAAGTATATAAAAGTATATTTAATAATTTTTAAATGAATTAATAATATCTATAATAATAATTAGAATTAAAAATTAGATATACTTAAATAAAAGATAGCTTTATATTATTTATATAATAATAAAAATAATAATTAGAATTAAAATATTAATTTAAATAGCGTAGCTTTTATAATAAACTTTTTATTATTATATATTAGATTAATTATATATTAATAAAAATTTATAATTTTATCTTCTAGATATAATCGCGTTTAATATTTTAAGATTTTTATAATAATTTAATACTTATTAGCTAACGCGTTAATACTATTATATTTAAACTATAATAAAACTTATTATTAAATTTTATATCGCGCTTTTAAATAGTTTAAAAAATAAAGTTTACTTAATTATTAGCGCGTATAATAGAATTATTCTTAATACTTTATATCTTATTTAACTTTAATATTATTTATATTCTTATAATCTAAACTTTTATCTTTATTTATATATATAATAATTTATATAAAAAGCGAAACTCTAGACTTTTTCGTAATTACGCTTACGTATTTTTTTTATATAATATTATTAAAATATAAGTCTATTAAAATAATAATTAGAATTAGAGATTATTTATTACTTATCTATTATATTTTATCTAATTTTCTTAAAAGCTTACTTCTATTTTAATTATAATATATTAATATATCTAGCTTTATACTTATTATAAATTATAATATAATTAATAATTAAAATATTAACTTTCTTTACTTTTTTAATTAGTTTCTTTTTAAATATAAATATATTTATTCGCTATCGTAATCTCTTAATATTTTTATTTTTATTAAATTTATTCTTCGCTTTTTATTTTAATTAAGAGTTTAATTATTATCTAATTAATTTATATTAAAACTCTTTAATATTATTATTATTATTAGTATTTAATATTTATTATAATAAATTATTAGACTTAATATCTTCTACTTTAATTACTATAAAAAAATAAATTAATAAATATATATAAAAAAATTAAAGAGTTTATATAAATATTTATAAATACTAAACTATACTTAATTTTAATTAATACTTATTTTATTAAAAAGTATATTAATTCTAATAAATATCGAAGTTAGAAATAAAGAGAATATATATTATATACTATTTTAATTATAGAGTTTAAATTAAAAGAATAATTATTTATATAAAGAAAAGAAAATAAAAATAAAATACGCGAAAATTTTAATAAGTTATAATAATTTTATTTTAATTAAATTAGATAAAGATAATTATTTATTAACTCGCTCTTTTAGATATCTTATCTTTTAATCTATATAAGCTATAATAATAATTATAAATATTATAAAAATAAATAAAATTATACTAGATAATAATACTTAATAAATATAATTTATTTAAATTTAAATCTTTAAAATTAAAGAAAATATATATTATTTATTAATACTTAAATTAAATTAAATAATCTAAAATAATCTAAATATTTAATATATATAATAGATATCTAAACTTTCTCTTCTCTCTAAGACTTTCTTTTTTATATTAACTCTTTTTATTATAAGATTATCTTCTTTATATATTAGACTTCTATTTAAATAATCTAATATTATTATAATAATATTTAAAATATAATATAAACGTTAAATTATATATTTATTTTTTATTTATTAATAATTTTAAATTAATATATAAATAAATCGTATAAAGAGCTTAATTTATATATATTTAATTTATTATTAATAACTCTTTAAAAAAGCTAATATTATTTTAAATTATATATAATTCTAATTTATTTAAAAGCGTTATAATAAAGCGTTTATTAGATATCGCCGTCGCTTTAATAGATATTATCTTTATTTTAATAATATTAAAATATTAATAGAAATTAGATAATATATTCTTTTAGCTATTATTATTTTTATTATATATAATTAACGCGAGCTATAGCTTAAGCTTTACGCGAGATTTATTATTATTAAATTTTAATTAATTTTATAATTTTAAAGCTTCCCTTTTAACGCGTAATTCGTAAAATTTTATATTATATATATATTATATTATTCGATTATCGTCTTTAAAAATTCGCTTTTAAAAGATAACTCTATATTTTTATAATAAATAAGATATTAAATAGAATAATTAATAGAATTTAATCTTTTATTTACTAGCTAATAATAAATCTTATAATTTAAATATCTAATTATATTTAAGATTATAATTATAATTATCTTTATAATTATAATTAATATAAATTAAGACTTTCTATTAATATATAATTTTTTTTAAAAGATTTATATAAGCGTAATTAAAGATTAATATTCTTTTTTTAAGCGTTAAACGCTTAGCGAGAAGTATTAAAAGATTTATATCTAGATATTTATTAATTATAATATCTAATTATATATTAAATAATATCTTATTATTTAAGACTTTTAAATATAATCTAACTAAGAAAAGAATCTATTATATAAAAAATTATAAATCGCGATATATATTTTTATAGCGATAGAGAATTCTAATTATTTTTTTAATTATTATTATTTAAAAATAATTATAATAGCGAAAAATATTTATATTCTTATCTCTAATCTAGAATTAGAATTATATAATTAATTTATTAAAATTTTAAATTTAAATAATCTATATTTTTATAAAAATACTTAGATCGCTTAAATATATTAATAATATTTTTATATATTAATTTAATATTAATAAGCTTAAAAGTCTCTTATATCTTTTTACTTATCTTATTAAATACGAATCTATATCTTATTATATTATAATTCTTAAATTATTATCTAGCCGATTTTAAAAGTAATATTTATTCTTTTTTATTCTTAAGTATCTATATTATATAGTTTCTAAAAACTATATATTTTATTCTAATAAAAAATATATATAAAAAAAAAAGATAATAAATTTTTTTAAACTTTATAATTAAAGATAATTAATAAGTAAATTTAATATAAATAAAATTAGTATATAAATAACGAGTTTATTTAAATATAGATTAGAATATTAAAATTAATATTAATATAGAAAAAAACTTATATTAATAAATATTATTTTAGCGATTCTTTTCTAAAAAAAAATTTATAAATTATATAAGACTTTTATATAATAAAAATAAATATTCTTTTAAAAGTCTATTATATCTTCGAAAATTTCTAGATATTTAATCTTCTTTCTAATAAATTTAATTATAATTTATTATACTTATTATTATAATAAGAAGATATTAATAAATATTTTAATCTTTTATATTTATATCTTTTCTACTAATATTATTAAGAAATTTATATTTTTTAAAAAAAATTAAGAATTTTTAAATCGCTTAATCTTTTAATTAATAATATTTAATTATATATCGATAATTATATCTTTATTTTCTTTCTTTATATTAAGCTATAAATTATATTTTATATTAATATTCTTAATAAAATCTAAAATCGAAACTATATCTAATAAATCTAATCGTTTATAAAATTTATCATCTTTAATATAATATATAAAATATTATATATAAATATTAATTATAATATTAGAAAGATATTAGAATAATTATAATAATAATTAGAATTTATAATAAGTATATCGATTATATATAATATATTTAATAATTCTCTTTTTTATTTTCTTCTTTTTTTTAGAAGTAATTATTTAATATTAAGAGAAAGCTAGAAGTCTTTTTTTAACTATAAATTTCGCTATTATATTTATATTATTTTATTTTTTTAAAATTACTCTTAATATTTTATATATATTTAAACTTATTAAATATTAATATAATTTTACTATATTCTTATTTTTAAAATTTTTATTTATTATTTTTTATATCTTACTATTATTTAAGTCTTTAGAATTTTTTTATTTTTTTAGAGATAATATAATAGAGCGAATTAAAGCTATTATCTTTATTAATAATATTAACTTTTATAATATTAAGAAATAATAGAAAATATATAAATTTACTTATTTAATTAAATTCTTATTTAAGATAATTATAACGATAATTTTTATATAAAAAGATTATTATAAGATATTAAAGAATATATTATAAAGAGTATATTAGTATTATAATAGAAATAATAAAAAAATTTAAATAGAATTATATTATTATAAAAGATAATATAATTAGAAAAAGTATTAGAAAAGACTAAAATATAAGAAAATTTAAGAATACGCTAATAAAAAAATAGGCTAGTTTATTAACGCATTTTCGCATTTTTTCAAAATTTTATTTATAAAAATATTTAATACTAATTTTTAATATTATAAAGTTAAATTTTAATTAAATTTTTTTAAATTTAATAATCTAAATAGAATAATTAAGAATTATTATTAATAATAAACTTTTTATAGCTTTTATATAATAATAAACATCTATTTTAAGCTTCTAAGAATTTAAATCTAAGAATTCTATAAGATAAATTTATCTTTTTTAAGATTTTATTTTACGCTTTCGATTTATTATACGCGTTTTCTCTTTTAAAGAACTATTAAAAAAATATAGTAATAAATATAAATACTTTTAATTAAGAATCTTTATTAATAAATTCTTAACTAATTATTTAATTTCTTAATTCTAAAAAAATATTAAATTAATTAGAAGATTCTAAAAGCGATAAATTAGAAAGTTTTTAAAGTAATTAATTAGAAAGTTCTAAAGATAGTTAATTAGAAAGTTCTAGAAGTAATTAATTACGAAGTTCTAAAAGTAATTAATTAATAGATTTAGATAGTAGTTCGCTAATAAATTTAATTATATTAGAAAAAAAAGAGATAGACTTTACTACGAAAGAAGCTTAAGATTAGAAACTTCTAATATATAATAAAAATAATAATATTATAACTTAATGATAAGTTTTATAACGAATCTATATAAGTCTATTAATTTTAATATATAAGTAATTAATATAACTAGAAGAAGAAGAGATAACTCTTATAATTCTAATTATTACGATAAAAAAGAATTTAAATATAATTTTCTCTTTTTTAATTATTATTCTAATTATTTAACTTTCTAAATTAGATAGATTTAAAAATATATTAATAAAATTAAAGAGTTAATATATATATTTAATAACGATATATCTAGCGATAATAATAATACTCTATTTTAAAATTAAATTAATCTTTAATCTCGAGATATTATTTATAAAAATAGAAATTTTAATAATATATATAGTAAAAATATTAAAATCGTAATAATTAAAGAACGTTTATTTGCGAGTAAGTTATTAAAAAAGAATAAATATAATAAGAAACTTAGAAAGAGAAAATCTACTATACTTCTCGCGGCGGCCGCGATAGATAAGAGAGTATTTTAAATATTATTAATAGTAAAAGTAGCTAAAAAATCGAGTAATAAGATTTTTAGAAAATCTATTATAAGCGAAAAGAGTATAAATAAGAAGAAAAATATTTCTAGTTATATATTTAAAGTAAGGAAATTATATAGATTTTACTTAGATAGTAAGTTTAATCTTATATATATTTCTAATTATCTTTCTAATTATAGTCTATTAGCTATTACTCTTCGCGAAATTAAATATTTTTAAAAATTAATTATACTATTAATTTTAAAAGCTTTATTTTAAAGATTTATTTAAGAAATTTCGATAATTATAAGAGATAAACTCGAAAATAGTATTAAGTATTAATAGTAAAGTTTTATTATCGAGGCAATATAGAAGATAATAGAATCTTTTCTATCTAATAATTTTTTAAATAAAACTTTTCTTTATTCTTATATGAAATTCGCCAATAATAGAATATAGATATTTAATTATTAGTAGTTTATAATAAACGTATAATATTATAGATTAAGAATATACTATTTTTATATAAACTTTTAAAATTATATAATATTAAGTTATATATAAATATAAAGATAGATTAAAAGCTTATAGTTTAATTTAAATAAACTATTAAACTATTATAAATAATAAAATAAAAAACTTTATAATCAAATTATTAACTTTCTTAATTTATAATATAACTCTTAATTATAATATTATTTATAAGATTATATTATATTTCGAATTCTAGTTATCTTTAAAATTAATATTATATAATATATTTAATTTATAATTTAAAAGATTTATATTATATTAAAGAATTAATATTATTTATTATTATAAAATTATTTATATTATAATTATAGTTTTAATATAAATATATATTATATTTTCTTATCTAATTAATTCTAATTATATATTTTTATAAATTCTTATTATTATCTTAAAAAATAAAAGATTTTATTAAAGTTTATATATATTTAATTATTATATTAATCCTCGATTTAGAATTCTAATTATCTTTATAATTAATATTAAATAAAGTATTTAATTTATAATTCTAAAAAATTATATTATATTAAAAAATAGAAATAACTTATTCTTATAAAATAGTATATATTATTATTATAGTTTTTATATAAATATATATTACACTTTTTTATCTAATTAATAAATACTCTAATTATATAATAGATTTTTATTATTATTTTAAGAAAAATAAAATATTTTAATTAAAATCTATAAGATATTTAATTATTATATTAATTTTAAAATTATACTCGATTTAAATTCTAATTATCTTTATAATTAATACTATATAAAGTATTTAATTTATACTTTTAGAAAATTATATTATATTAAATTATAAAAAAAATCTATTATTATAAAATTATAAGTATTATAAGTATAGTTTAAATATCTTATTTTCTTCTTTAATTAATAAGTATTATATTTAATAATAAATTTCTATTATTATCTTAAAAAATAAAAGATTCTATTAAAATCTATAAGATATTATATTTTTTATAAATAAAGATTTATAAATTAAATTTATAATTATTTTTTTAATTAAGATTATTAAGTAAATAGATAAGCGATTTTTAATAGCTATTAAGCGAACTTTAATAAGTAATATTTAAATTTCTTACGCTTTAATAGTTATTAAACTAAATTTAGAAATTCTTATTTTATCTAAAAGTCCTTATTTCGTTTTATAATTTTAAAAAAAAATCTTAAAATTTTAATAGAAAATAAAAAAGTTATTCTAAAATTAAATAATATATATCTATTTTTTAATTAAAACTATTCGATTACATTTTTTTTATAATTATAAATATTAATTTATTTATTTACGATAACTTAATCGATCTAAATAAAGAGTATAATAATTCTAAATTTATAATTAATTATATATATAAATTTAAGATTTTTAAGCTTAGCTCTATTTTATTCTATTATATATATTAATAGAATTAATTATTAATCGCTAATTAATTTATTAGCGTATAATTAAGCTCGCGAACTTTTCTTTAAATTTAAATTTAAATTCTTCTTTAAATTTTTTATTATATCTATTTTATTCTTCTTTATCTAAAAATCTTATAATTTTATAATATTAATTATTATCTTAAATTTAATATAAGCTCTATAAATTAAGATAAGAACGATAAGCTTTTTATATACTACTTCTTTCTTTTTTTCTTTTTTTCTTTTATTTATTATAATATTATAATAATTAGAAAAATACTTAAAAGTTATATTTTATTTTCTTCTTATAGAGTATCTTTTAAATACTATCGTTTATAGATTTAATAGATATATATACTATAAAATTAATATAATAGTAATTTTATATAGCGAGAAGATAAATAATAATAGAATTATAAATAATCTATTATTAAAAATAAAAGATAAGATTTTTTATTATTATAAAATTAAATAAAATTTATAATTTTAATTATATATATAGAAGTAGACGATATAAACGTTCTTTAGTAAATACTTTATAATAATAATCTTTTAATTAAATTCTTCTTATTTTAATCGCTATTAAGATCTTATAATTATTTAATTAATATTAAAAATTATAAATATAAAGTAATAGAAGAGCTCTCTTAGAATTCTTATACTATTAAATCTCGTTAATTTATAATAGCTCTCGAAGTATATAATTTACTTAAAGCTCGCTTATAAAAAATATATAATATCGATCTTAATATAATATTAATCGCGAGAAATAAAGTTAAAAATATAAATAGATTTAAAAGTATAAATTTAGAGAAGTAGAAAAAGATATTATAAGAGATTAAAGATATATACTTCTATAAATAATAAAATTAACTATATTATAATATTATTAGATATTAATATATATAATTTTTTTATTTAATATTTTAAAGAGAAAGTATATATTTATATTAGCTATATAATTAAGTCTAAATAATTAAAAATAGAAAAGCGCTATTAATAATAATAATAATATAATTTTATAATAAAAAGATTTAATAGAGAAGAAAATATTAAATAATCTTATTTATTTTATAATTTTAAGATAAATAAAAAAAGAGAAAGAATAAGAGATAAGTATATTATTAGATAATAACTCGAAGTTATTAGTTAGATTATTTAATATAATTAAGTAATCTTATAAATAAAAATTACTTTTTATTTTTATAATAATTTAAAAATTTTAATAAAGAATTTATTAATCTTTATAAGCGAAAATAATATATATTAACTCTTATAATTATAAATTTTATTATATAATTAAGATATATAAGTATAGAGATTTTACGATATAGAATTATTCTTCTAAAATCGATTATAAGATATACTATTATTATTTCTCGCGTATATAAAATTATTAATTTATAATTTTTAAATTAGAAAAATATATAATTATATATAAATAAATTTTATAATAAAAGGTTTTTTTTATTTATTACTCTCTCTTTAATAAAAGTATACTAAAAATTATCTAGATTAATTAATTAAAATTCGACTTACTATTTTTATATATTTATTTTAATAAAATTAAGCGCGTAATATAAAGAAATTTAATAATTTAATAATTTAATATAAATAATAATAATTTTCTAGATTTATTAAGCTCGACTAAATAATAATTAAAGAATTATAATTATATATTAAATAAATAAAAGTTAAATAAAGACGATAATAAGATAAAAGAGATCTTTCGAATAATAGCTAATAATTATAATAATAAAATTTTAAATCGCTTTTTATTTTTATTATTAAGATATAAATATTTAGATATAAGAGCTTAAAAGAAGAGATTATAATAGATTTCGCTATCTATTAATTAAAAAGATATTTAGAATTTTATAATATAAATTCTTTTCTCTTATATAAAACGCTAATTTTTATATTATATATTATATTCTTTATTTAAGATCTAGATTATTTAAATATCATAATAAGTTTAGAGTTTAAATAAAGAGATAAGATATAGCGTTTAAAAAGATAAGAATTTATAATAATTATAGAAAAAGATAAAAATTTCTTTAATAATTATATTAATTAGAAAAAATATCTACTATTAAATAAAATAAATATTTATAAATTATAATATAGATATTAAAAAGCTATATAATAAAAATCGCGAATAAATTTTTTTATTATCGATATTAATTTTATAGTTATTAAATAATATAGTAGCTTAAATTTATATATTTTAATAATATTTTTTATTAGAAAATAGCGAGTTAGTTAGTATTATTAAAGAGATATTAATTAACGCTTCTTATAGATGAAATTAATAGAAAATAAAAAAAAATATCTAATTAATAATAAAAGGGCTATTATTTATTTTTAATTAAATTAATTATTATTAGAGTCTTATTAAGATCTATAGTATTCTTCTTTAAAGTTTTAGAGTTAATAAATATTTTTTAAGATAATTAAGAGATAGTAGACTTACTAATATACTACTTAATAACTCTTTATTATCGATCTTTTAAATCTTTATAAAATTTATTTTTTATACTTAATAATAGCGGAGTATTAACTTTATATTATTAAGTTTTTAGTCGTTTACGCTATCTATCTTATAAGCCCCTTTAATATTTCTATTAAAAGTTATAATTAATTTTAAGATATAGTTTTTTTTGATTACAATATCTTTTTTATATAATAAATACTTTTTATTTATAAGTATACTTAGAAATAGATAGTACTTCTTAATTAAGATTTATATTCGCGTCTTTATAGATATTACTAATTAGAAGACTATTTAAATTATTTAGATATTTATATTTATTAGATATACGTTTTATTCTCTTTAAACCTTTCTTTTTATTAGCTTTAATATTCTTATTAAATTTATCTTTATCTTTCTTTCTTAACTTTTTAACTTTTTTTTCTTCGATCTTATAAATAATATTTTAAATTCTCGCTATTATATTAAATTCTTACTTCTAATTTAATTTATATTAAATTTATTTATAATTATTATTTAGCTTATAATATTATAAGATTTAAAAATCTAAGATCTTATTTTTCGTATTAGAATTATTAGCTATATATTTATTTAAAATAAAAGTTCTCGCTAATAAAGAGAATATAAAGAGATTATTATTAGAAGAATAAATTTATATATTTTTTAATAATTAGAAAGATAATTAGAATTCTATTCTATATTAAATATTTTAACTCTCTTTTATCTAAATAAAGTACTTTTAATTATCTTATTTTTATTTTTTATATACTTTCTCTTATTATATATTAATATATTATTTATATAAGCTCTATATTCTTTATTATTAATATAACTCTTTTATTATAAATAGCGTAGAGATTATTAACTATATAATTTATTAATAGAATAATAATTTAATAGAAAGTTAATATATAATAGAATTTCGATACTAGAGTTACTTTAATAGCTTCTTATAATATATTTAATATAAAAACTTAAAATTATATAATATAATAAGATAGTAATATTATATTAATAATCTTCTATATTATATAGATAAAAGATCTTTTTAAAAGAAGTAAATTAATTAATTTCTAATATTTTTTAATCTTTTATAAAGTAATAGCTAAAATATTATTAATTATATATATATATTACTTATTAATATATTATATAATTATACTTACTTTCTTACTTTTCGATTTTTTTTTTATAATCTTTATATTAAAAGCGCGAATAATTAAAGACTTATCTTATTCGATTTTTTTCGCGATTATCTTTTTATAACTAGAAGACTTTAGAATTTTCTTTTAACTTAAAGTCTTAATATAAAGATTAAATAAATAATTATTCGATTAATTATTTATATCGTTAAAAAGATTATTAAGATTTATATTATCTTTTAAATAAATTAATTTAATATATAAATTAATATCGCTATCTCTATATAATAATAATATAATAGAATTACTATTAGAATTAATAATTATTAATAATATATTATTATTAAATTAAATTAAGATAAATAAGATAAAATAATTATAATATAAAATATTAATAAGAGAAAATATTTAATTTATAATAAGATATTAAGAAAGAAAGAAAGAGAGAGTTTCTACTTATAGCTTTAATAATTTAAAATCTATCTAGCGTTATATTAATAAAGTCTATTAAATTTAATTTATTAAATTACGCTATATAATATAATAATTATATTATTAATTATTATTATAATTATACTAATTAACTTTAAAGAAATTAATCTTTTAATAATTATATTAACTCTTTTATAGTTTATTAATTTACTTTTTAGATTATTATATCGAATAAATTTATTTAAAATAATACTAATTAGTACTTATTTTTTACGAATAATAATAAAAATTAAAGGTATACTATTATTATATAAATTTAATCGCGATATTAATAGTAATTATAGAAATTAAAGTTATTAAATATAGAAATACTCGCTAATAAGAAAGACGTATTATTATTATATAAATTTAATCGCGATATTAGTAATAATTATAGAAATTAAAGTTATTAAATATAGAAATACTCGCTAATAAGAAAGACGTGCTATTACTATATAAATTTAATCGCGATATTAATAGTAATTATAGAAATTAAAGCTATCGAATATAGAAATATAATCTTTAATTTAATATAGATTTTAAAATAAAAAGCCTCTTTTATTAGAGCAGTGATATTTTTATAAATATATATCTATATTTAAATTAATTTAAGAAATTTTATTTTATAAATATAAAATATATAAAGTTATTAAATTAAATATAATAGTTAAATATTATTAATTAAGCGTAATAAATAGAATAATAATTAGAATATCTTATTCTTAACTTAGAATAGTTTTTCTTTTATTTATTATATATTTTCTTTTTATAAAAACTACGTCTAAACTTTAATAATACTATATTATTATTTATAAACTTATATCTTATTATAATTATTTAAAAAGTTATATATCTTTTAATTATAAAGTAATTCTTTTTATATAAAATATATATAATTAAGTCGCTAGATATTAATTAATAATTTTCTTTATTTATAATTATTAAAAAGTAAATTATATTATTAAAATTGCTTATTAATTTTATCTTTATAATTTCTTAAAGTATATTTAATATAAAGATTTAAATTTAAAGTAAATTAATCGAATTTAAAGCTATATAAATTAAGATCTTCTTTTTTATTTAAATAAATATAATTTAAAAAATAATTAAATTCGTTAATCTTTATAATTCGCGAATTTTTTTTAATATATAAGCTTTAAAGTTTAATTAGTAATAATATAATTAATATATATAATTAACTTATTATTTAATTTAGATATATATAATTAATATAATTACGCACTTTTTTTATTTATAATTATACTTCTTAAACTTCGTATATAATCTTCTAATTTTTATCTTCGCGAAATTTTATTTTTATTTTACTTCGATAATTTAAATAAGTCTAAATTAATAATTAATAAATTATTAAGAATTTTCTAAATTTTCGCGATTATTAAGTTAATAACTTTAATAGATAATAATATTATATATTAATAAACTATAATTAATATTATAATTAATTATTATATTAAGAGATATAGCGCTATTAGATATATATTTACTTTATAAAAATAATATTATTAATCTAATTTAATTATAGAGTATAAAGAAATTTTTTTTTTTTAAATATAAATATTATTATAATAAATAAGTATATTATAATATAAATATTATAATAATAAAAAGAATTTTTAAGAAAAAAGAGGGTAAATTAGAAAAGAATAATATTAAATATTTATTATCG
This sequence comes from Letharia lupina, assembly GCF_014066315.1. Classification (NCBI taxonomy): domain Eukaryota; kingdom Fungi; phylum Ascomycota; class Lecanoromycetes; order Lecanorales; family Parmeliaceae; genus Letharia; species Letharia lupina. Next base: position 710,212 of record NW_023502976.1, read on the forward strand.
AGCTAATTAATATTATATAACTAAAATCTTATTAAAATAAAATACTATTTAAAAATAAATTAAGTTTAAATATTAATTAGAAAGCTAATTAAAAAAAGAAATTAATTTCTTTTTTATTAATATATATCGTAGAGCTATATATAAGCGCTTCTTTCTATATTTTAAATATACTTTAAATATTTATAGCTATATATATATACTCTCTCTTATATTTTATATATTTCGATATTCTTTATATACGCGATATATCTATTAAAGATAATCTTATTAATTTAATTAATTTCTATTTAATTTTATATTTATTAATTATAAAAAAAGCTCTTTATTTTAATATTATAATTTTATTAATTTATTATTTTTAAATATCGAGTTGTTTATAGCTTATAATTAATTAATTAATTTTTTTCTTTTCTTCTATTATAAAGATAGAAGAAGATATTATTTCTTTTTTATCTTCGTCTATAATAAATTAATTATTATTTTTATAAGATTAAAGATATCGATTTAAAGATAAGATTATTTAATTAAAAGTAAAGAATATAATATTTTAATATTTTAACGTCTAAGTAAAAGATATTATAATATTATTTAAATAAAAGAGAGCTATATTAATAAAAAAGATTTTAAAACTTAAAAATAATCTTAATATAATAAAAGATTTAATTTTTATATATAGAAGATTTAGATAATAACTAATTTAGCTAATTAAATTATTAAAGCGTTTAAATTAGATTTTAATTTTATATTAATATCTAATAAAATTTATTTAATAGTTTTAAAATATTAATATACGCTTTTATTAATATAGTTAATAATTAAAATATTAATTAAAAAAAAAAAAATTTTAATTCTAATATTTAAAATAATATAATAGCGAATAAGTAGTATTAAAGTAAATTAAATATATATTATATTAAGTAGAAAAGCGTTAATAGCTAAATTAATTAGAGTTTTAAATTAATTAAATTAAATATTAATTCTATATTAGTGTTATTATATATTTTTAAATATATAATTATTAATTATAATATTAATTAGAAAAAGTAAATCTTTAATTTAAAATATTAAAAATAATATAATAATATATTATTAAAGCGATATAAATTTCTATTATAGTAAGAAGATAGAATTTATATATTAAATATTAATCTTATTTTATTTCTAATATTTTATTTATTTACGTATCTTTTTTAATTTCTCTTTAAATATCTTAATTTTAAGATATTAATTAAATCTTTATTTAGCGTAGACTTAACTTTTTTAATTAACGATATTTAATATAAAATATTAATAAATATATTTTAATATAAAAATAATAATAAATCTTACTTTCTTTTTAATATTAATAATAAAAAATAAAAAATATAGTAATAAATAAAGATAATATAAATTATATAAGATTAATTTAAATCTAATAATAATCGTTAATCTATTTATTAAAATTTAGAAATTAGAAAATTCTAGAAATAAATATAATTTAACGAATATATACTTATCGATTTTAAGAAGCTATATATTATTTATTATTATTATAATAAAATTCTAATTTATTTATTTATAGATTATAAAATAAATAATATAATAGTATATATTAAGTTTAAGAGATATATTAAGAAATCTAATTTAAGTAGTTTAGAATTTAATTAATAATTATAGAAATTAGATATATTTCTAATTTAGATAATATAGATTATTAATAAATAGAATAATAAATAAAAAATTTAGCTTACTATTTACTCTAGAAAAAATAATATTAAGATTCTCTTATAATATTAGAAAATTAAAAGCTTATACGCGAAGACTTCTCGAAATAATTTTATCGCTAAATTATAAATATTAGTATTTTATTTATAATTATTAATAATTATAAAATATTATAACTCTTATATTATTTTAATTTTAATATATAATTAGAGTTAATATTTATTATAAAGAATTAATTAATAAGAAAAGTTATAAAGCTAGAAATAAAATTATTAAAGAATTTATTAATTAATAATATTAAATTATTAATTACTTTATAATCGCTAATTATTTATAATAATCTTAGTCTTTTTTATTAATATTAATTAATAATAATATAAAATTCTTATAGACTTCGAGTATATCGAAGATAAATATATTAATTAGAAACTTATAAGTATTATTAATTTAATTCTCGAGAAATATAAGATTAAAATTTATATATTTAAATTTATAATTAATAATATTAATAATAATAATATACTCTATAAAGATTTAATTATTTATCTTTCTATTTCTATAATAAATAATTTACTTAATATTAGAGAATTTAAGTTCTTAAATTATTTATAATATATTCTTTATATAGCGTATATTATTTAATTAGCTTTAAAAGAATTTTTAAATAATATTAAAATTATTTTAATAAATAAGAAATTTTAAAAAAGTTAGAGTAATAAAGAAGATAAGAATTAAGTTTAAATAAGTATAATTAAATTATCGATAACTCTAATAAAAATATAATATTTCTTATTATTATTCTAATTATTATATTATTAATTATATTAAAATTTAAAAAATTATTATATATATTAATATTAGCGATTAATATAAAAAGATCTTTTTTATATTATAAACTAAATAACTTTAAAATAAAAATATTCTAATATTAGATAAATATTAATCTTTTAAAAAAAAGTAATATTATTAAAAACGCTTTTTTAAACTCTTTTAGAATATTAAGATTTATTAAGATTTAATTTATTAGATATTAATTTATACTTTACTTCTTTATATTAATATTATATACTTCTTAGAGAATAGATTAATTATCTACTTAAGATTAAATAATAAAAAATAATTATAAATAGAAATTATAGTCTAGATATCTAAATAATTTTCGATTAATTTCTAATAGATTTAATATTTAATTTAGCTTATTAAATCTTTTTATAAATTTATAAAATTAATAAATAGAGAAAAGAAGACTATAATTTATTACGTCTTTAATATTTATAATTATTTATTTAATTATATAAATAAAAAGCTTAAAAAATTAAGGAAAAAAGAATTTCTTAGAAAAAAAAGCTTTTTAAAGCTTTTAAAATAGCTCGCGAGAAATTAATTATTTATTATAATTAAATTTAATTAGATTTAGACTATTTATATAAATAAATTATATTTTTATATTTAAATTATAATAATATAAAATTAAAAAGATTAAATTAAAAGATTAATATTAAGAAGTAATTATAGATAAAGATCTATTAGAAAGCGCTTATAAGAATATTTTAAAATTATTAAAATATTAATATAAGTAGTTAATTATAAAAAAATAAGCGAATAAATTAATTAAATAAAAATATATTTAATTAAATAATAAAATTTAAGATTAAAAATTTAGATAATAAGAATAAATATAATTAGCTTTAGTAATATAGAAGAAATAATAAATCTTCTAATTATTATTCTAATTATAATCTTACTTCTAATTTTTATAAAGCTTCTTTTAATAATTTAGCGAATCTTTTAATTCTAGAATAATAAAAGAAATTAAAATTTAAATATATTATAGTTATTTAAATAGCTTATAATATTTTTTATTCTTTCGTAAAGACTATTATATATAAGCGATATTTTTTAATAATTAAAAGATATTATAATATTTAGAAGTATTATTTATTAGCGATATTTTATATTTTAATAATAATTCTTTATATAAAATATTAAGAAAATAAATTTAAATAGATTAGATTTAATTTTAAAAAAGATCTTAGTATATTAAATTAGATTAAAAGAGCTAATAATACTTTATATAAAAATTTAATTAATAATTATAATAATTATATTAATAAAGATAATAAGCTTATAAAAAGTACTTCGATAAGTCTAATATTTATAAATTTATTAAGATATATCGCTAATACTCTATAATATATAAAGAAATAATTAATAGATTTATAATTAGAGAGAATTAATAATAATAGATTTAATCTTAATAAAGAGATTTAGAGTAATTTAAAAAGTAAATTTATTTATAAATAATTAATAAGTTTAATTAGATAGAAATAAATTTAAAATATTTAAAAGAATTAAAATAAAGTAGAATAGAAGAGTAAGAAATTTAAGAGAAAAACGAATATAAAGTCTATTAAGCTTATCTAACGCGTTAAAATAAATATATAAATAAAGATAATTATAGAATTTTATTTTTATAATATTTAAAGATTTAAAATTTAGAATATTCTTTTATATTATAATTTTAAAAAGAAGAATAAAGACGCTTATAGTTCTAATTATTATTCTAATTATTACTATTAATAAAAAGATAAATAGCTATATTAAATTACTCTTTATATTCTCTCTCTCTTAATAAAGAAAAATAAATATATTCTATATATCTTAGTTAGATTATTCTATAAATATAGAAATTTTAATTAAGATATCTTATATATATATTATATTATAATATTATATTATAGATATATTATATTATAAAATATTTCGTTAAGATTCTAAATCTATATTAGAAAAATAAAATAATATTCGATTCTATCTATATTATACTCGAGTACGATATAATATTACTTAATATAAAATATTTTATAAAATATATTATATCTTTTCGGCTAGTATATCTTCGTAATATTCTTTATAGTATTCTTCGTATTCGTCTATTATAGTTTCTTCTCTTACTTCTTAATATAGTAAGAATAATAGACTAAGTTATAGTAATATTCTCTACTTATTAAGTAATAATTTAATATAAAATCGTAGAGAGTATATAACGTAAAATTTTGGAGAGCTAAGTCTATTCTTAATACTAAGAATCTTATTATCGCTTAATTTCTTTATAGTATTCTCCGTATTCGCTTACTATAGTAACTTCTCTTATATTAATTAAATAGATTAATATAAGATCGTAAAAAGTAGATCTATTATATTATTATTATTAATAATTATCTTCGTAAAATTCTTCGTAATATTCTCCGTATTCGTCTATTATAGATTATTTTCTTATTTAATTAAGTATAAGAGTATCGAGAGTAAATATATTTATATTAATGAAATTAATAGAATTAATAGAATAGTAAAAGAAGAATAATTATATAAATAGATAAAAGAATTATTATTCGATTTTAAACGCGTTTAATATAATTATTATATTTTTAAAAGCTTCTTCTTAATAATATTTAGAATCTAATACGCGTTAAGAGGCTTTAAAATAGAGTAATAAAGAATAAATAAAGAAGAAAAACGCGTTTTAAAAAATAGCATCGCTAGATTAAAAGATATTATTACTAATTTAAGAGAAGTATATAGAGAAGAACGTATTTATTTAAACTCTTTTTAAGGTCTTTTAACGCGTTTATAAGTAGTAGTAAATAGCTATTAAACTACGACCTCGATTATTAATAATAGTAAATTCGTTAAGAGATAGCTTAAGAGCGTTAATAGAGGCTCTAAGAGGCGAGTAAAGAAGTATATATATCTTAGATATTTTAAATAAGAGATATTAAAAACGATTATATTTATCTTAATAAAATTAATAAAATTAATAAAATAATAAAAGAAGAATAATTATATAAATATATAAAAGAATTATTATTTAATCTCGAATATATCTAATATAACTATTATAACTATTATATTTAAATATTTATTTAATTTATTAATAGTAGATTAAATTTTATAATTTTTATAGCGTTAGAAAGTATAAAGCGAGCTCTATACTTTAAGAAATTATAAAGTAACTATATATATTTACTAGCCGGAAAGATATAATATAATATAGAATATTAATCTATTATATTATACTCTAATATAATATAGATTATTAAGATTTATATAATCTTATATCTAATATAATATAGAATCTTAACGAGATATTTTATAATATAATATATCTATAATATTATACTATGAAATAATATATATATAAAATATTCTAATTAGAATTTCTATATTTAGAAATAGCTATTTTAATTATTATTCTAATTAATAATTATACTAAATTAATAAGATATAGAATTAAATATAATTATATTTTATTACTCTATATATATAAAAGAAAGCGAGCTATATCTATTAATAATAAGAAAAGTTTATCTTTCTCTAATATTAGTTATATAAAATTCGCTAATACTTTATAATTAAAGTCGTTAATAATAATTTTATATATCTATTATATATTTTCGATATCGCTATCTAATATAAAATTATGCGTATCATAATTATAGTCTTCTTACTAAATCGCCGATCTAGAAAAGTTAATATATTTCTTAATATTCTCTCGAAAGTATTATAGCTTAATATAATAAGCTATATTTCTTTAAGCCGCCTTCTCGCGATATATAAAAAAAAGGTTAGATATAAAAAGTATATAAAAGTATATTTAATAATTCTAGAATAAATTAACGATATCTATAATAATAATTAAAATTAAGAATTAAATATACTCGAATAAAAGATAGCTTTACGTTATTTATATAATAGCGATAATAATAATTAAAATTAAAATATTAACTTAGATAATATAACTTTTATAATAAACTTTTTATTACTATATATTAAATTAATTATATATAAATAAAGATCTATAATTTTATCTTTTAGATATAATTATATTTAATATTTTAAGATTTTTATAATAACTCGATATTTATTAATTAACGCGTTAATATTATTATATCTAAGCTATAATAGCGCTTATTATTAAATTCTATATTATACTCTTAAATAGCTTAAAAAATAGAATCTACTTAATTATTAGCGCGTATAGTAAAATTATTCTTAATACTTATATCTTATTTAATTTCAATATTATTTATTTTCTTCTAATTCGAGCTTTTATCTTTATTTATATATATAATAATTCGCGTAATAAGCGAAACTTTAGACTTCTTTATAATTACGCTCGCGTATTTTTTTTATATAATATTATTAAAATATAAATCTACTAGAATAATAATTAGAATTAGAAGCTATTTATTATTTATCTATTATATTTTATCTAATCTATTTAAAAGCTTATTTCTATTATAACGATAATATATTAATATATTTAACTTTATACTTTTTAATAATTATAGCGTAATTAATAGCTAAAATATTAACTTTCTTTATTTTCTTAATTAATTTCTTTTTAAATATAAATATATTTATTCGCTATTATAATCTCTTAATATTTTTATTTTAATTAAATTTATTCTTTATTTTTTATTTTAGTTAAAGACTTAATCGCTATCTAATTAATCTATATTAAGATTTTTTAATATCGCTATTATTATTAATATTTAATATTTATTATAATAAATTATTAGACTTAGTCTCTTCTACTTTAATTATTATAAAAAAATAAATTAATAAATATATATAAAAGAATTAAAGGGCTTATATAAATATCTACGAATATTAAGCTATTCTTAATTTTAATTAAAGCTTATTTTATTAAAAAATGCGTTAATTTTAATAAGTATCGATATTAGAAATAAAGAGAATATATATTACGCGCTATTTTAAGTATATTATTACGAAGTTCGATTTAAAAAATAATTATTTCTATAAAGATAGCAAAACTTAAAAATAAGAAAGTAAGAATAAAATATATAAAAATTTTAATAAGTTATAGTAGTTTAGCGCTAGCTAAATTAAATAAAAATAATTACTTATTAACTCGCTCTTTTAAATCTTTTATCTTTTAATCTATATAAATTATAATAATAATTATAATTATTATAAAAATAGCTAAGATTATATTAGATAATAGTATTTAATAAATATAATTTACTTAAATTTAAATCTTTAAAATTAAAGAGAAAGTATTTTATTAATATTTAATTTAAGCTAGATAATATAAAGTAATTTAAAAATTTAATATATATAATAGATATCTAAACTTTCCTTTTCTTCTTTTTTCTTTCTAAAACTTTCTTTTTTATATTAATTCTTCTTATTATTAAACTATCTTCTTTATATATTAGACTTCTATTTAAATAATTTAATATTATTATAGCGATATTAAAAGTATAACGCAGTCGTTAAATTATATATTTATTTTTTATCTTTTAATAACTTTAAGCTAATATATAGATAGATCGCGCGAAGAGCTTAATTTATATACGCTTAATCTATTATTAATAGCTCTTTAAAAAAGTTAATACTATTTTAAAGTACTAGATATAATATTAAAATAAAATCTTTATTAGATATCGTTATCGCTTTAATCGCTATCGTTATCGCTTTAATAGATATTATCTCTACTTTAATAAATATCACTCTTACTTTAATAATATTAAAGTATTAATAAAAACTAGATAATATATTCTTTTAATTATTATTATATTTATTATATATAATTAACGCGAGTTATAGCTTAAGCTTTATATAAGATTTATCGCTATTAAAAGTTAACTAATTTTATAATTTTAAAGCTTCTTTTTTAATATCTAATTCGTTAAATTATATTTAATTAGAATCTATTAAAGCGCTATCGCATTTAAAGATTTACTTTTAAAATATTATATAAGATAACAAAAATCTTTTTAATTTATTAATTTAAGAGTAAGTTTTCTATTATTACGCTTTATAATTAGCTCTAATAATTTCTATTTAAATAAATATTTATCTTTATATAATATATAAAAAGCGAGTTATATTATAAAAAAAGAATTTAAATCTTATAATTATTTTAGCTAAGCTCTTTAAATTAAAAATAAAAATATATTTATCTTTATATAATTTAGTTATTAAATTAATTAATTATTATAAATCTAATTATAAAATATAATTATATATTATCGATTACTCTAGTAATTATAAAAAGTATAAAAAAAATAAAATTATATAATTAAGCACTTATAAACTTTTCTCTTCTAAATATTTATTTTAATTTAGAGTTTAATCGCTATCTAATTAAAAAAAAGATAAGATATAAAAAGTATATAAAAGTATATTTAATAATTTTAGAACGAATTAATAATATCTATAATAATAATTAAAATTAAGAATTAGATATACTCGAATAAAAGATAACTTCGCGTTATTTATATAATAATAAAAATAATAATTAAAATTAAAATATTAATCTATATAGCGTAACTTTTATAATAAATTTTTTATTATTATATATTAAATTAATTATATATTAATAAAGATTTATAATTTTATCTTCTAGGCGTAATTATATTTAATATTTTAAGATTTTTATAATAGCTTAATATTTATTAATTAGCGTATTAATATTATTATATCTAAATTATAATAAAGCTTATTATTAAATTTTATATCGCGCTTTTAAATAATTTAAAAAATAAAATTTATTTAATTATTAAGATATATAATAGATTTATTTTTAATACTTATATTTTATTTAGTTTCGATATTATTTATATTCTTATAATCTAAGCTCTTATCTTTATTTATATATATAATAATTTATATAAAAAGTAAAACTCTAGACTTTCTCTAAATTACATTTATATACTTTTTTTATATAATATTATTAAAATATAAATCTATTTATTAGAATAATAATTAGACTTAGAAATTACTTATCGCTTATCTATTATATTTTATCTAATCTACTTAAAAGTTTACTTCTATTTTCTTACTAAATCTATTAATTAGATTAAAATTTATATATTATTTTTATATAAATATCTAATCGCGTATTAAATAATATCTTATTATTTAAAACTTTTAAATATAATCTAGTTAAGAAAAGAATCTATTATATAAAAAATTATAAATTATAATATATATTTTTATAGCGATAGAGAATTCTAATTATCTTTTTAATTATTATTATTTAAAAATAATTATAATAGCGAAAAATATTTATATTCTTATTTCTAATCTAGAATTAGAATTATATAATTAACTTATTAAGATTTTAGATTTAAATAATCTATATTCTTATAAAAATACTTAGATCGCTTAAATATATTAGCGATATTCTTATATATTAATTTAATATTAATAAGCTTAAAAGTCTTTTATATTTTTTCGCTCGCCTTATTAGATATAAATCTATATCTTACTATATTATAATTCTTAGATTATTATCTAGATAATTCTAATAGCGATATTTATTCTTTTTTATTCTTAAGCGCTTATACTATATAGTTTCTAAGAATTATATATTTTATTCTAATAAAAAATATATATAAGAGAAAAAGATAGTAAATTTTTTTAGACTTTATAATTAAAAATAACTAATAAATAAATTTAATATAAATAAGATTAATATATAAATAACGAGTTTATTTAAATATAAATTAGAATATTAAAATTAAAATTAATATAGAGAAAAATTTATATTAATAAATATTATTTTAGCGATTCTTTTTTAAGAAAATTTTTATAAATTATATAAGACTCTTATATAATAAGAATAAATATTCTTTTAAAAGTCTATTATATCTTCGAAAATTCCTAGATATTTAATCTTCTTTCTAATAGATTTAATTATAATTTATTATATTTATTATTATAGTAAGAAGATATTAATAAATATTTTAATCTTTTATATTTATATCTTTTCTATTAATATTATTAAGAAATTTATATTCTCTAAAAAAAGTTAAGAGTTTTTAAATTGCTTAATCTTTTAATTAATAATATTTAATTATATATTAATAATTATATCTTTATCTTCTTTCTTTATATTAAGCTACTTATTACGCTCTATATTAATATTCTTAATAAAATCTAAAATTAAAATTATATCTAGTAAATTTAATTATTTATAAAATTTATTATCTTTAATATAATATATAAAATATTACGCGTAAATACTAGCTATAATATTAGAAAGATATAAAAATAATTATAATAATAATTAGAATTTATAGTAAATATATTAATTATATATAATATATTTAATAATTCTCTCTTTTATTTTCTTCTTTTTCTTAGAAATAACTATTTAATATTTATAGAAATATTAGAAGTTTTTTTTAAACTATAGATTTCGCTATTATATTTATATTATTCTATTTTTTTAAAATTACTCTTAATAATTTATATATATTTAGATTTACTAAATACTAATATAACTTTACTATATTCTTATTTTTAGAATATTTATTTACTATTTTTTATATCTTATTATTATTTAAATTTTTAAAATGTTTTTATTTCTTTAGAGATAATATAATAAGGCGAATTAAAGCTATTATCTTTATTAATAATATTAACTTTTATAATATTAAAAAATAATAAAAAATATATAAATTTATTTATTTAATTAAATTCTTATTTAAAATAATTATAATAATAATTTTTATATAAAAAGCTTATTATAAGATATTAAAGAATATATTATAAAAAGTATATTAATATTATAATAGAAATAATAAGAAAATTTAAGTAGAATTATATTACTATAAAAGATAATATAATTAGAAAAAGTATTAGAAAAGGCTAGAATATAAGAAAATTTAAGAACGCGCTAATAAAAAAATAGACTAATTTACTAACGCGTTTTCGCGTTTTTTTAAAATCTTATTTATAAAAATATTCGATATTAATTTTTAATATTATAAAGTTAAATTTTAATTAAATTTTTTTAAATTTAATAATCTAATTAGAATAGTTAAGGATTATTATTAATAATAAACTTTTTTTAGCTTTTATATAATAATAAATATCTATTTTAAGCTTCTAAAAATTTAAATCTAAGAATCTTATAAAATAAGTTTATCTTTTTTAAGATTTTATTTTACGCTTTCGATTTATTATACGCGTTTTCTCTTTTAAAGAATTATTAGAAAGATAATTAAAATATTAATTAGATCGCTTACTTTTAGAATACTACTTATTTTATACTTATATTTAAAAAAATATAGTAATAAATATAAATATTTTTAATTAAGAATTTTTATTAATAAACTCTTAACTAGCTACTTAATTCTTTAATTCTAAAAAAATATTAAATTAATTAGAAGATTCTAAAAGCGATAAATTAGAAAGTTTTTAAAATAATTAATTAGAAAATTTTAGAGATATTTAATTAGAAAGTTTTAGAAATAATTAGTTATAAAATTTTAAAAGTAATTAATTAATAGATTTAAATAATAATTTATTAATAAATTTAATTATATTAGAAGAAGAAGAGATAGACTTTATTATAAAAGAAGCTTAAAATTAAAAACTTCTAATATATAATAAGAATAGTAATATTATAATCTAGCGATAAGTTTTATAATAAATCTATATAAGTCTATTAATTTTAATATATAAATAATTAATATAATTAGAAAAAGAAGAGATAACTTTTATAATTCTAATTATTATAATAAAAAAGAATTTAAATATAATCTTCTCTTTTCTAATTATTATTCTAATTATCTAATTTTCTAAATTAAATAAATTTAAAAATATATTAATAAGAATAAAGAGTTAATATATATATTCGATAACGATATATATAGTAATAATAATAAGACTTTATTTTAAGATTAAATTAACTTTTAATCTCGAGATATTATCTATAAAGATAGAAATTTTAATAATATATATAATAAAAATATTAAAATCGTAGTAATTAAAGAATATCTATCTATAAGTAAATTATTAAAAAAAAAAAAAAATAATAAAAAATTTAGAAAGAGAAAATCTATTATATTTCCCACGGCGGCCGCGATAAATAAAAGAGTATTTTAAGTATTATTAATAGTAAAAGTAGCTAAAAAGTTAAGTAATAAGACTTCTAGAAAATCTATTATAAGCGAAAAGAGTATAAATAAGAGGAAAAGTGTTATTAATTATATATCTAAAATAAGAAAATTATATAGATTTTATTTAGATAGTAAGTTTAGCCTTATATATACTTTTAATTATCTTTCTAATTATAATTTACTAACTATCGCCCTTCGCGAAATTAAATATTTTTAAAAATTAACTACGCTATTAATTTTAAAAGCTTTATTTTAAAAATTTATTTAAAAAATTTTATTAAATATAATAGATAAATTTAGAAATAATATTAAATATTATTAATAAAGTTTTATTATTAAGGCGATATAGAAGACGATAAAATCTTTTCTATCTAATAATTTTTTAAATAAGACTTTTTATTATTTTTATATAAAATTCGTTAATAATAAAATATAAATACTTAATTATTAATAATTTATAATAAACGCGTAATATTATAAATTAAAGATATATTACTTTCATATAGACTTCTAAAATTATATAATATTAAGTTATATATAAATATAAAGATAGATTAAAAGCTTATAATTTAATTTAAATAAATTATTAAATTACTATAAATAATAGAATAGAATATTTTATAATTAAATTATCGACTTTCTTAATTTATAATATAATTCTTAATTATAATATTACTTATAAGATTATATTCTATTTTAAATTCTAATTATCTTTAAAATTAATATTATATAATATATTTAATTTATAATTTAAAAGATTTATATTATAATAATAGTTTTAATATAAAAGTATATTTATTATATTTACTTATTTAATTAATAAATACTATATTTATATAATAGATTCTTATTATTATCTTAGAAAATAAAAGATTTTAATTAAAATCTATAAGATATTTATTTATTATATTAATTTTAGATTCGTATTCGATTTAGAATTCTAATTATCTTTATAATTAATACTATATAAAGTATTTAATTTATACTTTTAAAAAATTATATTATATTAAAAATTATATTCTATTAAATTATAAAAAAAATCTATTATTATAAAATTATAAGTATTATAAATATAGTTTAAATATCTTATTTTCTTATTTAATTAATAAATATTATATTTAATAATAGATTTCTATTATTATCTTAAAAAATAAAAGATTCTATTAAAATCTATAAGATATTATATTTTTTACGAGTAAAGGCCTATAAATTAAATTTATAATTATTTTTTTAATTAAGATTATCGAGTAAATAAATAAGCGATCTTTAATAAATAAACTTTAATAAGCGAGTTATTCGACTATCGAGCGAACTTTAATAAGTAATATTTAAATTTCTTATACTTTAATAATTATTAAACTAAATTTAAAAATTCTTTTTTTATCTAAAAGTTCTTATTTTATTTTATAATTTTAAAAAAAAATCTTAAAATTTTAATAGAAAATAAAAAAGTTATTTTAAAATTAAATAATATATATCTATTTTTTAATTAGAGCTATTCGACTATATTTTTTTTATAATTATAAATATTAATTTATTTATTCGCGATAACTTAGTTAATCTAACTAAAAAGCGTAATAATCTTAAATTTATAATTAGCTATATATATAAATTTAAGATTTTTAAGCTTAACTTTATCTTATTCTATTATATATATTAATAGAATTAATTATTAATTATTAATTAACTTATTAATATATAATTAAGCTTATAAACTTTTCTTTAAATTTAAATTTAAATTCTTTTTTAAATTTTTTATTATATCTATTTTATTCTTCTTTATCTAAAATTCTTATAATTTTATAATATTAATTATTATCTTAAATTTTACGCGAGCGCTATAAATTAAGATAAGAACGATAAACTTTTTATATACTACTTCTTCTCCTTTTTTTTTTTTTTCTTTTATTTATTATAATATTATAATAATTAGAAAAATAATTAGAAAGATATTTAGAAGTTATATTTTATTTTCTTTTTATAAAGTATCTTTTAAATATTATTATTTATAGATCTAATAAATATATATACTATAAAATTAATATAATAATAATTTTATATAGCGAGAAGATAAATAATAATAGAATTATAAATAATCTATTATTAAAAATAAAAGATAAGATCCTTTATTATTATAAAATAAAATTAAATTTATAATTTTAATTATATATATAAAAGTAAATAATATAAATAATTTTTAGCGAATATTTCGCGATAATAATCTTTTAATTAAATTCTTCTTATTTTTATCGCTATTAAAATTTTATAATTATTTAATTAATATTAAAAATTATAAGCGTAAAGCGATAGAAGAGCTCTCTTAGAATTCTTATATTATTAAATTTTATCAATATATAATAACTCTCGAAGTATATAATTTACTTAAAGCTTATTTATAAAAAATATATAATATTAATCTTAATATAATATTAATTATAAGAGATAAAGTTAAAAATATAGATAAATTTAAAAGTATAAATTTAAAGAAGTAGAAAAAGATATTATAAGAGATTAAAGATATATACTTCTATAAATAATAAGATTAATTATATTATAATATTATTAGATATTAATATATATAATTTTTTTATTTAATATTCTAAAGAGAAAGTATATATCTATATTAGCTATATAATTAAATCTAAATAATTAAAAATAGAAAAGCGCTATTAATAATAATAAGAGTATAATCTTATTTAATAGAGGAGGAAATATTAAATAATCTTATCTATCTTATAATTTTAAGATAAATAAAAAAAGAGAAAGAATAAGAGATAAATATATTATTAGATAATAATTTAAAGCTATTAGTTAGATTATTTAATATAATTAAATAATCTTATAAATAGAGATTATTTCTTATTTTTATAATAATTTAAAAGTTTTAATAGAGAGCTTATTAATCTCTATAAGCGAAAATAATATATATCGACTCTTACGACTATAAATCTTATTATATAATTAAAATATATAAGTATAGAGATTTTATAATATAGAATTATTCTTCTAAGATCGATTATAAAGTATACTATTATTATTTCTCACATATATAAAATTATTAATTTATAATTTTTAAATTAAAAAAATATATAATTATATATAGATAAATTCTATAATAAATATTCTTTTTATTTATTACTCTCTCTTTAATAAAAGTATACTAAAAATTATCTAAACTAATTAATTAAAATTCGATTTATTATTTTTATATATTTATTTTAATAAGATTAAGCGCGTAATATAAAGAAATTTAATAGTATAGTAATTTAATATAAATAATAATAATTTTCTAGATTTACTAGACTTAATTAAATAATAATTAAAGAATTATAATTATATATTAAATAAATAAAAATTAAATAAAGATAATAATAGAATAGAAGAGATTTTTTAAATAATAATTAATAACTATAATAATAAAATTTTAAATTACTTTTTATTTTTATTATTAAGATATAAATACTTAAATATAAAAGTTTAAAAGAAGAGATTATATTAGATTTCGCTATCTATTAATTAAAAAGATATTTAGAATTTTATAATATAAATTCTTTTCTCTTATATCGAATACTAATTCTTATATTATATATTATACTCTTTATTTAAAATTTAAATTATTTTAATATTATAATAAATTTAAAGTTTAGATAAAGAGATAAGTTATAATATCTAAAAATATAAGAATTTATAATAAATATAAAAGAAGATAAAATTTTTTTTAATAATTATACTAGCTAGAAAAGATATCTACTATTAAATAAAATAAATATTTATAGATTATAATATAAATACTAAAAAGCTATATAATAAGAATTATAAATAAGACTTTTTATCGATAATATTAATCTTATAGCTATTAAATAATATAATAGCTTAAATTTATATACTCTAATAATATTTTTTATCGAGAGATAACGAGTTAGCTATTATTATTAAAGAGATATTAATTAATACTTCTTATAGATAAAATTAATAAAGAATAAGAAAAAATATCTAATTAATAATAAGAGGGCTATTATCTACTTTTAATTAAATTAATTATTATTAAAATCTTATTAAGATCTATAGCGTCTCTCTTCGAAGTTTTAAAGTCTATAAATCTTTTTTAAAGTAATTAAAAGGTAGTAGACTTATTAATATATTACTTAATAACTCTTTATCGCTAATCTCTTAATTCTTTATAAAAATTGATTTTTATACTTAATAATAGCGAAGTAATAACTTTATATTATTAAGTTTTTAGTTATTTATATTATCTATCTTATAAACCCCTTTAATATTTCTATTAAGAATTATAATTAATTTTAAAATATAATTCTTCTTAACTATAATATCTTTTTTTATTATTTTAAAAGAGATATTAATAATAAATATAATGAGTACTTTCTTTTTATAGATATATCTAGAAATAAATAATACTTCTCGATTAAGATTTATATCTATATTTTTATAAATATTATTAATTAAAAGACTATTCAAATTATTTAGATATTTATAATTATTAAATATATATTTTATTTTCTTCGAATCTTTCTTTTTATTAGCTTTAGTATTTTTATTAAATTTATATTTATCTTTCTTTCTTAACTTTTTAACTTTTTCTTCTTTAATCTTATAAATAACGTCTTTAATTTTTATTATTATATTAAATTCTTACTTCTAATCTAATTTATATTAAATTTCTTTATAATTATTATTTAACTTACGATACTTTAAAGTCTAAAAATTTAAGATTTTATTTTTTATATTAAAATTATTAGTTACGCGTTTTTTTAAATAAGAAATTCTTATTAATAAAGAGAATATAAAGAGATTATTATTAGAAGAATAAATTTATATATTTTTTAATAATTAGAAAGATAATTAAAATTCTATTCTATATTAAATATTTTAACCCTCTTCTATCTAAATAAAATATTTTTAATTATCTTATTTTTATTTTTTATATATTTTTTATTATTATATATTAATATATTATTTATATAAACTTTATATCTTTAATTATTAATATAACTCTTTTATTATAAATAGCGTAGAGATTATTAACTATATAATTTATTAATAAAATAATAACTTAATAAAAAGTTAATATATAATAAAATTTCGATATTAAAACTACTTTAATAGCTTTTTATAATATATTTAATATAAAAGTCTAAATTCGTATAATATAATAAGATAATAATATTATATTAATAATCTTCTATATTATATAGATAAAAGATCTTTTTAAAAAAAAATTAATTAATTTTTAATATCTTTTAATCTCTTATAAAGTAATAGCTAAAATATTATTAATTATATATATATATTACTTATTAATATATTATATTACTATACTTACTTTCTTACTTTTAATATTAATTTTTAATCTTTATAAATAAAGATCTCGATATATTCTTTTTTATAATCTTTATATTAAGAGCGCGAATAACTATAGATTTATCTTATTTAATTTTTTCATAATTATCTTTTTATAATTAGAAGATTTTAAGATTTTCTTTTAATTTAAAACTCTAATATAAAGATTAAATAAGTAATTATTTAACTAATTATTTATATTATTAAAAAGATTATTAAAATTTATATTATCTTTCGAATAAGTCGACTTAATATATAAATCGATATTACTATCTCTATATAATAATAATATAATAAAATCACTATTAAGATTAATAATTATTAATAATATATTATTATTAAATTAGATTAAGATAAATAAGATAAAATAATTATAATATAAAATATCGATAAGAGAAAATATTTAATTTATAATAAGATGCTAAGAAAAAAAGAAAGAGAGAATTTCTACTTATAACTTTAATATTTTAAAATCTATCTAATATTATACTAGCGAAGTCTATTAAATTTAATCTATTAAATTACGCTATATAATATAATAATTATACTTCTAATTATTATTATAATTATATTAATTAACTCTAAAGAAACTAATCTTTTAATAATTATATTAACTCTTTTATAATTTATTAATCTACTTCTTAATCTATTATATCGAATAAATTTACTTAAAATAATACTAATTAGTTCTTATTCTTCGCGAATAATAACAAAAATTAAAGATATATTATTATTATATAAATTTAATCATAATATTAATAATAATTATAAGAATTAAAATTATCAAATATAAAGATACTCGTTAATAAGAAAGGCGTGCTATTACTATATAAATTTAATCGCAATATTAATAATATCTATAGAAATTAAAGCTATCGAATATAGAGATACTATTATTATACGAATTTAATCGCGATATTAATAATAATTATAAAAACTAAAGCTATTAAATATAGAAATACTCGCTAATAAAAAAGGCGTATTATTATTATATAAATTTAATTACGATATTAATAATAATTATAAAAACTAAAGCTATTAAATATAGAGATATTTATTAATAAGAAAGATATATTATTATTATATAAATTTAATCGCGATATTAATAATAACTATAGAAATTAAAGCTATTAAATATAGAAATATAATCTTTAATTTAATATAGATTTTAGAATAAGAAGTCTCTTTTATTAAAGTAATAGCATTTTTATAAATATATATCTATATTTAAATTAATTTAAGAAATTTTATTCTATAAATATAAAATATATAAAGTTATTAGATTAAATATAATAATTAAATATTATTAATTAAGCGTAATAAATAAAATAATAATTAGAATATCTTATTCTTAACTTAGAATAAGTTTTCTTTTATTTATTATATATTTTCTTTTTATAAAAATTATATCTAAACTTTAATAATATTATATTATTACTTATAAGCTTATATCTTATCGTAATTATTTAAGAAATTATATATCTTTTAATTATAAAGTAATTCTTTTTATATAAAATATATATAATTAAATTACTAGATATTAGTTAATAATTTTTTTTATTTATAATTATTAAAGAGTAAGTTATATTATTAAAATTATTTATTAATTTTATCTTTATAATTTCTTAAAGTATATCTAATATAGAGATTTAAATTTAAAGCAAATTAATTAAATTTAAAGCTATATAAATTAAGATCTTCTTTATTATTTAAGTAAATATAATTTAAAAAATAATTAAATTTATTAATCTCTATAATTCGCGAATTTCTTTTAATATATAAGCTTTAAAGTCTAATTAATAATAATATAATTAACGCGTATAATTAACTTATTACTCGATTTAGATATATATAATTAATATAATTATATACTTTTCTTATTTATAATTATACTTCTTAAACTTCGCATATAATCTTCTAATTTTTACCTTCGCGAAGTCTTATTTTTATTTCGCTTTAATAATTTAAATAAATTTAAATTAGTAATTAATAAATTATTAAGAATTTTCTAAGTTTTCGCGATTATCGAGTTAATAGCTTTAATAAATAATAATATTATATATTAACGAATTATAATTAATATTATAATTAATTATCATATTAAAAGATATAGCGCTTTTAGATATATATTTACTTTATAAAAATAATATTATTAATCTAATTTAACTATAGAATATAGAAAAGATAATTCTATTTTCTCTAAATATAGATAATATTATAATAAATAAATATATTATAATATAAATATTATAATAATAAAAAGAATTTTTAAGAAAGAAAAGAGTAAATTAGAAAAGAATAATACTAAATATTTATTATCAAGCTAACTAATATTATATAATTAAAATCTTATTAAAATAAAATACTATTTAAAAATAGATTAAATCTAAATATTAATTAGAAAGCTAATTAGAAAAAGAGATTAATTTCTTTTTTATTAATATATATCGTAAAGCTATATATAAGCGCTTCTTTCTATATTTTAAATATACTTTAAATATTTATAACTATATATATACGCTCTCTCTTATATTTTATATATTTTAATATTCTTTATATATATAATATACTTATTAAAGATAATCTTATTAATTTAATTAATTTCTATTTAATCTTATATTTATTAATTATAAAAAAAGCTCTTTATTTTAATATTATAATTTTATTAATTTATTATTCTTAAATATTAAGTTATTTATAACTTATAATTAATCTACTTACTTTCTTCTCTTCTTCTATTATAAAAATAGAAAAAGATATTATTTCTTTTTCGCCTTTATCTATAATAAATTAATTATTATTTTTATAAAATTAAAGATATTAATTTAAAGATAATATCGCTTAATTAAAAGCGAAGAATATAATACTTTAATATTTTAATATTTAAATAAAAGATATTATAATATTACTTAAATAAGAGAGAGTTATATTAATAAAAAAGATTTTAAAACTTAAAAATAATCTTAGCGCGATAAAAGATTTAATTTTTATATATAAAAGATTTAGATAATAACTAGTTTAGCTAATTAAATTATTAAAGCGTCTAAATTAGATTTTAATTTTATATTAATATCTAATAAAATTAATTTAATAGTTTTAAGATATTAATATACGCTTTTATTAATATAATTAATAATTAAAATATTAATTAAATAAATATAATCTTTAATTCTAATAATTAAAATAATATAATAATAAATAAGTATTAATATTAAAGCGAATAAAGTATATATTATATTAAATAGAAAAGCGTTAATAGCTAAACTAATTAGAGTTTTAAATTAATAAAATTAAATATTAATTCTATATTAATATTATTATATACTTTTAAATATATAATTACTAATTATAATATTAATTAGAAAAAATTAATTTTTAATTTAAAATATTAAGAATAATATAGCGATATATTATTAAAGTAATATAAGTTTCTATTATAGCGAGAAGATAGAATTTATATATTAAATATTAATCTTATTTTATTTCTAATATTTTATTTATTTATATATCTCTTTTAATTTCTCTTTAAATATCTTAATTTTAAGATATTAATTAAATCTTTATCTAGCGTAAGCTTAACTTTCTTAATTAATAATATTTAATATAAGATATTAATAAGTATATTTCGATATAAAAATAATAATAAATCTTACTTTCTTTTTAATATTAATAATAAAAAATAATAAATATAATAATAGATAAAGATAATATAGATTATATAAAATTAATTTAAATCTAATAACAATTATTAATCTATTTATTAAGACTTAGAAATTAGAAAATTCTAGAAATAAATATAATTTAATAAATATATACTCGTTAATTTCGAGAAGCTATATATTATTTATTATTACTATAATAAGATTCTAATTTATCTATTTATAGATTATAAAATAAGTAATATAAAAGTATATATTAAGTCTAAGAAATATATTAAGAAATCTAATTTAAATAGTTTATAATAAATAAATCTAATTAATAATTATAAAAATTAGATATATTTTTAAACTAGATAATATAAATTATTAATAAATAAAATAATAAATAGAATATCTAGCTTACTATTTACTCTAGAAAAAATAATATTAAAATTCTCTTATAATATTAAAAAGTTAAAAGTTTATACACGAAGACTTTCTAAAATAATTTTATCGCTAAATTATAAATACTAATATTTTATTTATAATCGCTAATAATTTTAAAATATTATAACTTTTACGCTATCTCGATTTTAATATATAATTAAAATTAATATCTATTATAAAGAATTAATTAATAAAAAAAGCTATAGAGCTAGAGATAGAATTATTAAAGAATTTACTAGTTAATAATATTAAAGTCTCTCTAATTCTAAATTATTAATTATTTTATAATTATTAATTATTTATAATAATTCTAATCTTTTTTATTAATATTAATTAATAATAATATAAAATTCTTATAGACTTTAAATATATCGAAGATAAATATACTAATTAGAAACTTATAAGTATTATTAATTTAATTTTTAAAAAATATAAGATTTAATCTCGTATATTTAGACTTATAATTAATAACGCTAATAATAATAATACACTCTTCGACGATTTAATTATTTATCTTTCTATTTTTATAATAGATAACTCGCTTAATATTAGAGAATTTAAGTTTTTAAATTATTTATAATATATTTCTTATATAATATATATTATTTAATTAATTTTAAAAGAACTTCTAGATAATATTAAAGTTATTTTAATAAATAAAAAATTCTAGAGAAGTTAAAATAATAAAGAAGATAAGAATTAAGTTTAAATAAATATAATTAATCTATTAATAACTCTAATAAAGATATAATATTTCTTATTATTATTCTAATTATTATATTATTAATTAAATTAAGATTTAAAAAATTATTATATATATTAATATTAGCGATTAGTATAAAGAGATCTTTTTTATACTATAAGCTAAATAGCTTTAAGATAAGAACGTTTTAATATTAAATAAATATTAATTTTTTAAAAAAAAGTAATATTATTAAAAACGCTCTTTTAAACTTTTTTAAAATATTAAGATTTATTAAGATTTAACTTATTAGATATTAATTTACGCTTTACTTCTTTATATTAATATTATATACTTTTTAAAAAATAAATTAACTATCTACTTAAGATTAAATAATAAAAAATAATTATAAATAAAAATTATAGTCTAGATATCTAAATAATTTTCGATTAATTTCTAATAAATTTAATATTTAATTTAGCTTATTAGATCTTTTTATAAATTTATAAAATTAATAAATAAAGAAAAGAAGACTATAATTTATTATATCTTTAATATTTATAATTATTTATTTAATTATATAGATAAAAAGCTTAAAAAATTAAGAAGAAAGAGAGTTTCTTAGAAAAAAGAATTTTTTAAAACTTTTAAGACGGCTCGCGAGAAATTAGCTATTTACTATAATCGAACTTAATTAAATTTAGACTATTTATATAAATAAATTACGCTTTTATATTTAAATTATAATAATATAAAATTAAAGAAATTAAATTAAAAGATTAATATTAAAAAGAAGCTATAAGCGAAGATCTATTAGAAAGCGCTTAAAAGAATATTTTAAAATTATTAAAATATTAATATAAATAGTTAATTATAAAGAGCTAAGCGAATAAGTTAATTAAATAAAAATATATTTAATTAAATAATAAAATTTAAGATTAAGAATTTAGATAATAAGAATAGATATAATTAGCTTTAATAATATAGAAAAAATAATAAATCTTCTAATTATTATTCTAATTATAATCTTACTTCTAATCTTTATAAAGCTTCTTTTAATAATCTAGCGAATCTTTTAATTCTAAAATAATAATAAAAATTAAAATCTAAATACGCTATAATTACTTAAATAATTTATAATATTCTTTATTCTCTCGCGAAGATTATTATATATAAGCGATATTTCTTAATAACTAAAAGATATTATAATACTTAAAAATATTATTTATAAGCGATATTCTATACTCTAATAATAATTTTTTATATAAAATATTAAAAAAACGAGTTTAAATAAGTTAAATTTAATTTTAAAGAAGATTTTAATATATTAGATTAGATTAAAAGAGCTAATAATACTTTATATAAAAACTTAATTAATAATTATAATAATTATATTAGCGAAGATAATAAGCTTATAAAAAATATTTTAATAAATTTAATATTTATAAATTTATTAAGATATATCGCTAATACTTTATAATATATAAAAAAATAATTAATAAATTTATAGTTAGAGAGAGTTAGTAATAATAGATCTAATTTTAATAAAGAGATTTAAAATAACTTAAAAAGCGAATTTATTTATAAATAGTTAATAAGTTTAATTAGATAGAGGTAGATTTAAAGTATTTAAAAAAATTAAGATAGAGTAGAATAGAAGAGTAGAGTAAAATTTAAATAAAGAATAAATATAAAGTTTATTAAGCTTATCTAACGCGTTAAGATAAATATATAAATAAAGATAATTATAGAATTTTATTCTTATAATATTTAAAGATTTAAAATTTAAAATATTTTTTTATATTATAATTTTAAAAAGAATAATAAAGACGCTTATAGTTCTAATTATTATTCTAATTATTACTATTAATAAAAAGATAAATAACTATATTAAATTACTCTTTATATTCCCTCTCTCTTAATAAAGAAGAATAAATATATTCTATATATTTTAATCGGATTATTCTATAAATATAGAAATCTCAATCGAAATATTCTATATATATACTATACCATAATATAATTCCATAGATATATTATATCGTGAAATATCCCGCTAAGATCCCGAACTCATATTAGAAAAATGGTATAATATTCGACCCTACTTATACCATATTCGAGTACGATATAATATCACTTAATATGAAATATTTCATAGAATATACTATATCTTTTCGGCTAGTATATATATTATAAGCTAAATACTTTAAAGTATAAAACTTCTATATATAAATTTTTAATAAGAAAAACGTAAGAGAATTATCGAATTAACTTAGTCGATCTAATTAAAAAGCGTATAGAACTCGAATTATAATTAACTATATATATAAATTTAAGATTTTTAAGCTTAGCTCTATTTTATTCTTTTATATATACTAATAAAAATAAAAGAAGATAAATCTTAAATAGCGTATAGAATATAAGGTTTTTAACTTTAAATATTAAAATATTATTATAAAATCTCTATTTAAGATATTAAAAAGAGCTTTAATCTATTAAAGTTTAGATATTTAACGCTAGTCTATTTAAATATTAATCGCTACTTTCGCTTTAACCTTTATTTAAATATTTATTATTTCTTCTTTATTATTATTATCTATATCTTTTATTAAATTAATATTAAATAGTTTATAATAATTCGCTAGCTATTTCTTTTTATTTAATAATAATATATAAATAACTTATATACTATTTATAGCGCTAATCTTAACTTCTATTAAATTTAAAGAAGTTATTAATATCGAATTAATCTTCGCTAATTAAATATTTTTCTCTTTATTCTTTAATATATTTATTAATATCAAAATTTTAGAGAATAATTTCTCTTCGACTTTTAAGATCTCTTTAATTTTTATATAAGAAGTTAATAATATAGTCTTATCTTTTCTCTTTAAATCGCCTAGAAACTATATATTATATTCTTATTTATACTTACTTATTTATATAAAGATTATTTTATTTATAATCTCTTTCTTTCTTATTAGATAAATATATTATACTATTTTCTATATCTTTTAAAATTATAAATTTAAATTATCGCTTTTTATACTCTATTATTATAAATAAATCTTAATCTTAATATATCTCTAATTTTTAATATAATATATCGAATTAATTATTTATAGTAGATCTTTTTTATCTTTAACTCTAATAGTAATTATAATAATATTAATAATATTCTAATAATTATAAGTCTAATTTATATTATTCTTAACTTTTAATTTATTAATTTTATATTCTAACGCGTTAATATTAGAAAGACTCTTATCGAAGAATTTAGAGATAATTTTAATTTTATATTTAAAGTAATTAATTAGCTTATATCTATTAATAATCTCTTTTTCTTAAATTTAAATAGCGAGTTTTTACGCTATTACTTTATAAGCTATAATTAAACTTTCTATTAGCTTCTTATAATCTATAATAGTTATTATAAATATTTTATTATCTTCTTTATTACTCGTATTACTATTATTTATTTTATACTCGCTATTACTTTTAATATTTATATTATTTATATATATAATAAAATAAGATAGAGTTAAGCTTAAAAATTTTAAATTTCTATATATAGCTAATTATAAATTTAGATTCGCTATACTCTTTAATTAAACCGAGTAAATTAACTCGATAATTCTCTTAAGCTTTCTTATTAAAAATTTATATATAGAAATCTTATACTTTAAAGTACTTAGCTTATAATATATATAGTTATTTTATAATTCCTTAAATTATAAAGCTCGCTTTACGCTTTCTAACGTTATAAAATTTATAAAATTTAATCTACTATTAATAAATTAAATAAATATTTAAATATAATAGTTATAATAGTTATATTAAACGCGTTTAAGATCGAATAATAATCTTTTTATCTATTTATATAACTACGAGTAAAGGCCTATAAATTAAATTCATAACTATTTTTTTGATTAGGGCTATCGAGTAAATAGGTGAGCGATCTTTGATGAGCGGGCTGTCCGGCTGTCGAGCGAACTTTGGTAAGCGATATTTGAATTCCTTACGCTTTAATAATTATAAGACTAAATTTAGAAATTATTTTTTTATCTGAAAGCCCGTATCTTATTCTATAATTAAAAAAAAAATTCTAAAATTTTAATAGAAAATAAAAAAGTTATTCTAAAATCAAGTAATGTGTATCTATTTTTTAATCAGGGCTATCCGACTATATTTTTTTAATAATTACGAACGCTAATTTATTTACTCGCGATAACTTAGTCGATCTAATTAAAGAGCGTAGTAACTCTAAATTTATAATTAACTATATATATAAATTTAAGATTTTTAAGCTTAGTTCTATCTTATTCTTTTATATATACTAATTATTCTTTTACTATTTTATTAATTCTATTAATTCTATTAATATAAATATAATTATCTTTAATATCTCTTATCTAAAGATTACTTAATATCTAAAATATATATACTTCTTTTACTTATCTCTTAGAGTCTCTATTAACGCCTTTAAATTATCTCTTAATAAATTTATTATTATTAATAATTAAGATTATAAGCGAGTTTAATAGCTATCTACTATTTATAAATATATTAAAAAATCCTTTAAAAGAGCTTAAACGAATATATTCTTCTTTATATATTTTTTTTAAATTAGCGATAAGTAGATTAAACTAATATTTAAATATTATAATTATATTAAACGCGTTTAATTTAAATATATATATTTCTTTTACTTATCTTTTAGAGTCTCTATTAACGCTCTTAAATTATTTTTTAGCGAATTTATTACTACTAGTAATTAAGGTCGTAAGCGAGTTTAATAGCTATTTACTACTATTTATAAACGCGTTAAAAAACTCTTAAAAAGAGTTTAAACGAATATGTTTTTTTTATATACTTCTCTTAAGTTAGCGATAAGTAGATTAAATTAATATTTAAATATTATAGTTATATTAAACGCGTTTAATTTAGATATATATACTTCTTTTACTTATCTCTTAGAGTCTCTACTAACGCCTTTAGACTATTTCTTAATAAATTTATTATTACTAATAATTAAGATCGTAAGCGAGCTTAATAACTATCTACTATTACTTATAAATATATTAAATTTTCTTTAAAAAGAATTTAAATAATTTTTTTTTTATATACTTCTTTTAAGTTAGTAATAGATAAGTTAAATTAATATTTAAATATTATAATTATATTAAATATATTCGAAATCGAATAATAATTCTTTTATCTATTTATATAATTATTCTTCTTTTATTATTTTATTAATTTTATTAATTCTACTAATTCTATTAATATAAATATATTTATTTTTAATACTTTTATACTTAATTAAATAAGAGAAGAATCTATAATAGATGAATATAAAGAATATTATAAAGAATATTATAGAGATAGTTATTAGTAATAATAATATAATAGATTTACTCTTTATAATCTTATATTAATTTAATTAATTAATATAAGAGAAGTTATTATAGTAGATAAATATAAAAAATATTATAAAGAAATTAAGTAATAATAAGATTTCTAGTATTAAGAATATAGCTTAGCTCTCTAAGATCTTATATTATATACTCTCTATAATTCTATATTAAATTATTATTTAGTAAATAATAAATATTATTATAACTTAGTTTATTATTTTTATTATATTAAAAAGTAAAGAAAAGAAATTATAATAGATAAATATAGAGAATACTATAAAGAATATTATAGAGAATATTACGAAGAAGCTAAGCGATAATAAAGTTATTATTATTAAAAATATAGCTTAGCTCTTTAAGATCTTACGTTATATACTCTTTATAATTTTATATTAAATTATTATTTAATAAGCGAAGAATATTACTATAATTTAATTTATTATCTTTATTATATTAAAAAGTAAGAGAAGAAACTATAATAAATAAATATAAAGAATACTATAGAGAATATTATAAAGAATACTATAAAAAAACTAAATAGTAATAAAATTATTATTATTAAGAATACGACTTAGCTCTTTAGAATTTTATATTATATACTTTTTATAGTTTTATATTAAATTATTCTTTAATAAGTAAAGAATATTATTATAATTTAATTTATTATTTCTATTATATTAATATAATATATTACTATAATCTTTATAGAAGAAATATTAAATAATATATATTTAAATAAATTAAAATTATTTAATATCTTATTCTAATAGCTATTTTATTATTCGAAAGATTTTATTATAGTAGAAGATAATATAAAATTTATATTATTAATTAATATATTATCTCTATTTCTTTTTAATATTTCAATATTTCTTACTATAAGAATATAGTCTTTCTCTATTTTTTATAAATAATTATTATAAATTAATTCTTTATACTTAATATATCTTTCTAATTAAATCTTAATATATCTCTCTTCGTATATATTAGTATATATAAAAGAATAAGATAGAGCTAAACTAGAAAATCTTGAATTTATATATATAGTTAATTATTAATTCGTTAGATCTACGCTTTTTAATTAAATACCGCGAGTAAATAAATTAGCGTTCGCAATTATTAAAAAAAATAGATATACGTTATTAACATATAGAATAACCTTTTTATTTTTTATTTTCTATTAAGTTTTTAAGATTTTTTTTAAATTATAAATCGAAATATAGGCTTTTAGATAAAAAAAGAATTTCTAAATTTAGTCTTATAATTATTAAAGCGCAAGAAATTCAAATATCGCTCATCAAAGTTCGCTTATCAAAGTTCGCTCGATAGCCCTGATTAAATAATAGATATACATTATATAATTTTAAAATAACTTTTTTATTTTCTATTAAAATTTTAAGATTTTTCTTTTAAATTATAGAACGTAATATGAGCTTTTAGATAAAAAAAAGAATTACTAAATTTAGTCTTATAGATATTTAAAGGTAAGGAATTTAAATATCGCTTATTAAAGATCGCTTATCAAAGATTACTTATCAAAGACCGCTCATCAAATTTACTCGACAGCCCTGATTAAAAAAAACGGTTATGAATTTAATTCATAGGCCTTTACTCGTATATTTATATATAAACTAAAAACGTATAGTAAGCGATTAGAGTTCGATTTAACTTAGAAAAATTTAACTTTATAAATTTAATTTATAGACCTTTACTTATATTTTCTACTTAAGTAATATTAAGATATTTATAAGTAGTCTTATAGTTAATAATATCTAGACTAAAACTTATTTAAGAATAAAACTTCTTATTCGCGAGAAAAGATAGAATATTAATAATCGCTAAGATAGTATTATTATCGACGAACTTAATAATATATAATTATTTTACTTAATCGTTTTATATATAGTAATAATATATCTAAAGATAACGCTTTATATTTTAATTTACTTACTCGATTTATCTATTAATTTTAAAGTTAAAAGCTATTAATAGTTTAACTATAATATCTAATTATTTATAAAAGAATTTTCATATAATAGCTATAAATTAAGGGCCTTAATTCGATATTATTAAAGTCGATAAATTATATAGACGAAATACTTCTTTAAATAGTAAGTTAACTATCTTCTTAATAATAATATCTTTATTAATATCGAAATAGACTATATAATAACGTTTCTTAATAAATTAATTAATTACTATTTAAATAGCGTTATAGCTATTAAATATAAGTAAGTCTATAATAAAATTAACTAATATATCTTATTATTATTTCTATAAGATTAATAGAGACTAGAGTAAATTATATTTTTAATTACGAGATATCTTAGCTCTTTAATAGATATAGTAATTTTAAACGTAGATAATTACTATCGCCCTTATTTCTCGCTAATAATACTTTCTTTTAAATAATTTATAGATATATACTATCTTAAAATAGTCGTAGAATAATTAATTATATATCTCTTAAATAATATCGATATATATATTATTAAATACTTATAAACGATTTTTATAATAAAGTACTTTATTCTATATAAAGTACTTATTAAGAGTAATTTCTTAAAACTTATTCTTATCTTTAGCGATAGCGTTATAAATTTCTATATAATAGTTATTCTTTTTATTAATCTCTACTATCTTATAATAAATAAAGTTATTAATTATATATATATTAATACTTTCGCTATTTAACTTTAATTAATTAGAGATAAAGATTATTTAATACTATTAATATAATCGTTTATTCTCGAAATTAGTTAATTTATACTTAGTTATTTATATAAATATATTTATCTTAATATTCTAAGGTTTAAATTAATAAATAATCTTTATATTAAATTTAAATAGTATATTTAAATAGCGAGTCTAGTAATAACTAAGATCTCTTTTTTTAATAAAATATATTAAGTCTTTATAGTTTATAAAGATTTTAATAGAGATATTAATATATTTTAATTTAGAATATTAATATTTAAAATAGCGAATAATAATTAATAACTTCTTATCGTAAATTTAATAATTATACTTAATTAGAGTAAGGTTTTTACTATAAAAAGCTATTTAGTAAAGTACTTTCTTATTATTATATTAAGAAAAAATATCTTTATTAATATAGTTAAAAGAGTTAGTCTCTAGAACGACGTTCTTTATTCTATTAAAATAATATAAAATTAAAGCTTTAATAAAAATAACTTTTAGAAAATAAAAGGTCTTTTAATATACTAAGGATTAATTAAATATAGTCTCTTTTATAATAAGTTTTATTATAAATTTAACTATTTTAAAGAAGTCTCTAATAAATCGTTAATAAGAATTATAAAATTCGATAAAGATCTATATCTCTTTAAGATTAATAGATATAAATTACTCGATAATAATTTAGATTTTAATAAGATTTATTTATAACTTATCTATAGATATTAATAAATCTAAAAATTTAGTTTTCTAGATATAGAATTCGCACTTAAGGATATTTATCTAAAGGTTAATATTTTTTAATTTCTAAAGAATTTATCTAACGTATTAAATATATTTCTTTTTTATCTTATTATAAATAAGTATATTATTAAGATAGATCTAATAGAAGTTATTTAGATACTCGAATAGAATATTATTTATATACTATTAATATATAACTAGATCGTTAATTAGACTAAAGGAGAGAACTCGATATTTATATACTCTAAAAAAGATAATAAAAGTAGTAAAATTCTCGCTATCGAGGTATATATATAATTTATTAAACGCGACTATAATATCTAATTAAGTAAGATATTTATATCTCTAGATTCTTATTAAAATCTTATCTATTAATAGAATTAAATATCGATTTCTTTTAATAATAGCGTTTAGTTTTCGATAGTTTATATAAAAACGTAATTCTCTATTTAGCTTTTTCGCGAATAGAATAAATAAGGTGAATAATATATAGCTTAATATTAAAAATTCCTTCCTTAAATATTTATTTAAATACTTCTTTATCTATTCTAATTTATATTCTAATATTAAATAAGTTCTATTTTTAAATTTTTTTTTTTTATTAAAGTTATTATTAAATTTTAGCTTATAGATATAAGAACGATGTGAGAAAAGTATATCTATCTTAGTTCTATTAAAATATCGAGATATTTATAATACTTCGTAGATAACTTATATTTCACCTTCTTAGAATTAATCTCATTAATATTATTAATTTAAATAAGATAATTAAAATCGTAATATCTTTTATATTTCTTTTCTAAGTTATAAGTACGTAATTATAAGAATAGAGTTTATTAATTAATATGCGGAGATCGCGAGATATTCGAATACTAAAAGGTATATATAATATTAGCGAGTTATTATAGATCTTATTTATTATTAATATAAATAGTTTATTATCTTTTTTACGAGCTAGTTAATAATAAATCGCTATATTAATCTTAGCGATATTATAAGCTTAAGCTTCTTACTATTCTCATCCTTATTTAATAAAAAAATATTTAAATTAATCTCGCTATTGTAAGTAGATAAGAGAGAGTTTTATTATTTTAATATAATAGATAAAGAGATAAATAGTATAGATAGTTAAAGCTTCGAAGTTAATAGAAAGAAGAGTTTATTTATTATTAATATCTAATTATTATTATAATTATATTAATCGAGTAAAAAGAGTATCTTATCTTATAATATATTAAGAACTACTCTATATTTATTTATTTAAAATTTCTCGATTATTATATTATATTTTAATAATATAATTAGTATTAGATATATTTCTTCTTAATAATCTTTTATTATTATTATTAGAAGTAAATAATATATAATTAATTATTTTATAATCTAGTTATTATAACTTCTTAGTAATTTAAATTATAATAATAGAAGTAATTTTAGATATAAGACTTTATATATTATTAGAATTAAAGACTTATTTATAACTATATAAGTATTAATATATCTACTATTTATAAGAGAGTTATTAAGTAAATAAATTCTCTCTTATAAAGATAGCGTAACTTATATACGAAAAGAACGATATATTAAGACGTTATTAGAAGTATCTATTAAGTATACTTTATAAGTATCTCTTATCGTAACTTTAAAAGAGACTATTTATTTCTCGAATTTAATAAAAAATTATTACTATCTATAGTATCGATATTATTAATTTTAAATTCTTTATTTATATCTATCGCGTAAAATTATACTTTCTTAAAGATTTCTTTATTAACCTCGATTTAAATAGTTATTATATAGTTATTTCGATAATAGTCTTTTTTATCGTAATTATAATATATTAATTCTCTTAATTTTAAATTAATTTTAATATTTAAGAATATAGTAATTATAGTCTTAATAATAAATATAAGATATATATTAATTATAGTTCGTATAATAGTTAGCTTAATAGTAGTTTTTATAAACTCTATATCTTTATATCTAATATAATATAAATTATTTAATTTTCGAAGATATTTCTTTATAGCCTTTAAGATAATAAACCCTCTTATAATATTTTATAAATTTCTTAAATTCTTTTTTAATTTCTTTAAAAGATAATACTCTAATATAAGAATAATATCTAATTAAATAAAGTCTAAATAGAAGTCGATAAAGAATCGAATTTCTTATTATAAAGTATAAGTAAAGACTTATTAATTAAATTTATAAAGTTAAATTTTTTTAAGTTAAATTTAATTTTAGCTTTAGTTCTAAGTTAAATCGAACTCTAATCGCTTACTATACGTTTTTAATCTACTTTTACTATTATAAAATTAATTTAATCTATATAATATATAGATATATATATATAAAGAGAGACGCGCTAAGACTTAATTAGAAAGGTATATCGAGTATAAAGAATTAATTTATAATAATTATCTATAAAAAATAGAGAAAGGCTATATTCTTATAGTAAGAAGTATTAAAATATCGAAAAGAAATAGAGATAACGTATTAATTAATAATATAAATTTTATAATATCTTCTATCGTAGTAAAATCTTTCGAATAATAAAATAGCTATAGATATCGAATAGTTTTAATTTATTTAAATATATATTATTCGATATTTCTTCTATAAAAGTCTAATTAACTATAATTATCGTAATAAATTCTTCTCTTATAACGTTATTATAATAATATATTATATTAATATAATAGAGATAATAGATTAAGTTATAGTAATATTCTTCGCTTATTAAATAATAATTTAACGTGAGATCTTAAAGAGCTAAGTCGTATTCTTAACGATAATAATCTTATTACCGCTTAATCTCTTTATAGTATTCTTCGTAATATTCTCCGTAGTATTCTTCATATTTACCTATTATAGTTTCTTCTCTTACTTCTTTTTTTATAAAGTATTAAATTAAGTAGTTAGTTAAGTAATTAATTAAGTAAATAACTAAGTAACTAGCTAATAACGCTTACTAAATAATAATTTAATATAGAATCATAGAGAGTATATAACGTGAGATCTTGAAGAGCTAAGTTATATTCTTTGTTAGGACTAGTATAGGTGTTATACTAGTATGGGTAAGGTAGATAGGATAATAAGGCTACCGAACTATGTATGTAGGAAGGAGGCATGATATAGTAGGAGATGCCTCCGCCAAGGCACTAGGCCATAGGGCTGAGTGGTGTGTCAAGGGTACGCTCGTAACACTACCCCCCCTCTCAAATAGCCATGGCCCCCATGGCTGGTAGACCGGAGATGCACGCCCATTGCTTGCCCTGTGTCTCCAAACATCCATAGTCCCTGCAGACCTCGACCGGAGAGGATTTGCCGAGGTGTAGCAGTCAAACATCGGATGGTTTTAATTCGTTCAAAAACACCATGTCCGAGGTTTTGCCGGATCGCATGCTGGTCTTGACTGTGCCATCCATGCCTGCCATACCTACATTGTCCTTCAGAGATCCTGGAGATATAGTTATATCTTGCCTGCGTACCAGTAAGATTCTCCAAGTTCTTCTCCAGTCTTGTCTAGTCTTCTTGCCATAATCCTTCGGTAGAATTGAAGAAAATCCAACGTATGCATGTGTCATGTATTCAACTCCAATATCTATTGGCAGCTTGGCCTGGGAGCTTTACTGTAAATTTGCCCTGTGTCTCACATGCTCTTGCCATCAAGTCCATCCATTTTATCCTTTGTCGTAGAGTTTGATAGGAGGTAGGTGATAAGAATCGAATGTGTTGAATGCTATTTGGTAGCAGGCTTACTATGTGTGTTGTCGACATGCTCAGTGAAGAGGTCGAATCGAGTCGTTTTCGGGGCTGTTCCCGTCGCCATTGTAGCAGGCTCACTGTGAGTGTGGGGGTGTTTGTGACGAATGTGGAGGCGAATATCTTGGTGTTGATGTAGGTGGATTTGTAGGTAAAAATGAGGCGGAGAGATCTCTGGAGTTCTGGTATTGTGAAGGCGTATTTTTGCGGGGAACGGAGCGGAGAAGGATTTCTTGTATTCGATGTAGGTGGGTTCAAGTCGGAATTCATGTTGTGGTGAATATAGATAATAACGGAGTAGAGCGGAGAAGGATTTCTTGTATTCGATGTAGGGGACTCGTTTTTTGATGAATCGGGCTATCGTTGATGGTGTAGGTTGTTTGATATAGGTTCTTTCGAATAATGTAGGTGTCTGATAATTTGAATGTGTGGTGAGGCTTCTGTATGGTAGAAATATCTAGCGTTTTCTTTATTAGGCTCGGTCGCTTACTCCAAGCAGAAAGTGAAATATTCGATAGCTGTTTAGTTACTCTGCTATCCTCGAGTATATAACTAATTATCTAGATATATATCTATGTAAATTTCTCTTCGTCGAGTATACGAAGAAGTCTTATTATAATATTAAAACTAGTATAGATATAATATTAATATAAGTAAGATAAATAGAATAATAAGACTATCGAATTATATATATAGAAAGAAGATATAATATAATAGAGGATATCTTCGCTAAGACTTACTAGTTATAGAACTAAGTAATATATTAAGAAAACGCTCGTAATATTCTTAACGATAATAGTCTTATTATCGCTTAATTTTTCTATAATATTCTCCGTAATATTCTTTATAATACTCTTCGCATTAGTCTATTATAGTTTCTTCTTTTACGTCTTCTCTTATAAAGTATTAAATTAAGTAATTAGTTAAGTAACTAGCTAAGTAAATAATTAAGTAACTAGCTAATAACGCTTATTAAGTAATAATTTAATATAAAATTATAGAGAGTATATAATATGAGATCTTAAAGAGCTAAGTCGTATTCTTAATAATAATAATCTTATTATCGCTTAATTTCTCCATAGTATTCTTCGTAGTATTCTTTATATTTATCTATTATAATTTCTTCTCTTACTTCTTCTCTTATAGAGTATTAAATTAAGTAGCTAGCTAAGTAGCTAATTAAGTAAATAATTAAATAACTAGCTAATAATTTAACTAAGTAGATTACTAAGCTAATAGAATAAATAGTATTAATTAAGCGATTAATCGAGTATCGCTAGCTTAAAAGAAGTATATAAAAAAAAACGATAGCTATAAATCTATTCGAGCTCTTTTTAAAAATCTTTTAACGCGTTTATAAGTAGTAATAGATAGCTATTAAACTCGCTTACGGCCTCGATTACTATTAATAAGAAGTTTAAAAGATAGATAAAAGAAATACGTATCTTAGATACTTAGTAATATTTAGACGAGAGATATTAAGAACGAATTTATTTATAATTAATAGATTAATAGAATTATAGAAGAAGAATAATTACATAAATAGATGAAAGAATTATTATTCGATCTCGAACGCGTTTAATATAATTACGATATTTAAATATTAATTTAATTTATTAATAGTAGATTAAACTTTATTATTTTTATAGCGTTAGAAAGCGAACGCTAAGCTCTATAATTTACGAAATTATAAAGAAATAGTATTCGTAGAAAGCTAGTTATTTTAGAGTATAAAACTTCTATATATAAATTTTTAATAAGAGAGCTTAAGAGATATAAGAGCGTAGTCTATTAGCGATTAGCTAGCGAATATAGACTATAAAAGATATAGAGTCGTTATAAAGTTTAATAGTATATTTAATAGTAGAATTAATCTCTAAAAAATATTAAAACTTCGAGATATATAAAGTAAATCTATATTCGCTAAGTCTCTAGATATATAAGATATATTATTAAAATTAAATTTTAAAAGAAATTTTAATATAATATATATAATATCGAAGTCTTAGCGTAAGTAGCGCTAAGATTTATAATAGTATTAAATCTAATAATTATTTTCTCTTTTAAATCTTAATCTCTAGATATCTAAATAAATAAAATACTTATTAAAAAATCTTTAAATTCTAATAAAAAAATGAGAGAAAAGAGTTAATCTATTATAATATCGTTTTAATAATATAATAGAATTAAATATTACGCGCTATAGACGTATTATTAATATATTATATAATAATATTAATACTATCTCTAAAAATAATATTACTTCTATAATATTAATTAATAATAATTTATAGTAAATTAACGCGCTTAGTATTAACGTTTTTATAGCGCTAATTAATAATCTCTATAGCGAATAAATATTTAATTTATAAATTTATAATAAAATCTTGAAATTTTAATAAGTAAAAGAAGATAGAAGAATTTCTCTATAGACGATATTATTTTTATCGCGTATTACGCTAATAGCGAAGTAATGTAATAAATAATTTTTATTATAAGTATTTAAAAAAAGTAATTAATAGAGCGATATATTTATAATAACGCTCTTAATTATTAATTAATAATAATAGTAGAATAATAATAATAACTAAGCGACGCGATCTTATAGATAATAACGAAATATTATTATATCGCTAATATTTATATTATTAAATATTATTCGCTAATATTAGCGCTATAATAAAGAATATAAAAATTTCTTTTAAATTATTTATTTTTATTCTTTATAACTTTTAATATCTCTCTTATAAGTATTTATTTTAATATTATAATATTAATATTAATATTAATATAAATATAATATATCTTATTATATTAATAATCTATCTCTCTTTAC
Source organism: Letharia lupina (assembly GCF_014066315.1). NCBI lineage: Eukaryota > Fungi > Ascomycota > Lecanoromycetes > Lecanorales > Parmeliaceae > Letharia > Letharia lupina. Next base: position 748,443 of record NW_023502976.1, read on the forward strand.
TATAAATATCTTATTATTATTAATTATATTAATATATAAACTAATAATTTTATAATATTCTTTTTTAATAATAATAATAATTTTAATAGTAAATATATAGTCGCGTTATAAGCGCGATTACTAATCTTTAACTATTTTTATTATTATCGCTTTATATATATAATTATTAATAAATTCTAATATCTAATTTATTATATAAAACTTACTTTTATTAAAATAATAATTTATATATTTAAAATAAGTCTTTTTTTTATAATAATTATAAGATTGAAAAGCGCGATATTAGTCGCTATATTAAAATCTCTTTATACTTTTAAATATAGATAAGAAAATTAATATAACGCTATCGTCGCGTTAAATAATTTTAGCGAATATCTTATTAATAAATTAAGCTTAATAAGAAGATTATTTAATAATATAAATTATAGAAATATATAATAGCGATAACTTTAATCGCCTCTATTATAATTATAAATTTTTAAAACTAATTTATAATAATAAATAAGTATATAGCGAAATTAAAAAAGATAAATAAATTATTAAAGAAGAAGCTTAAAAGCCTTTATTAATATATAGCGAATATTAAAAGATATTAACTTAAAGATTATATTTTAATTATCTTCTTATTAAAGTAGTAAATTAATAAATTTAATTTAGAATCTAATATAAAATAGTAAAAAATATTTAAATAGCGATCTTTCTTTAATAATAGCGTTAATATAAAGTCTTTAGATAATTCTTTAATAGTTACTTTAGATAAAAATATATTTATATTAATAATATATATCTTAATATAATATAACTTCTTTATAATAAAGTTTAATAGATAATTAAATAATATAATTATTTAATTAATTTATATTTTAATAATAATAAATATAGAGAAATACGCGTGTAGTATAAGTATTATCTAGAAATATATCTAATTTAATTAATATTTATATTTTATTTTATTTTATTTATTTATTTATTATTAATTTATATAATTAAATAAGCTTTTTAATAATAAGAGACTTATTATTATCTATTATTTAATACTTTTACTTATTATTTATCTATTTATAAACTTAAATTAACTTATTAATATTAATAAATTTATTATCTAATAATTATTAATTATACTCTTTATTTTAATTAATTTAATTAACTTTATATTAGATATCTTTCTTATATTTAATCTTATTAATAATTTCTTTAATCTTTTAAAATTTATTATTATTAATAAATTTAAAAGTTTATATAAAAATATTTACTATATTATTATAATCGCGATTATAATAAGACTTAAATAATAATATATAAAAGATATTATAAATTTTATATATTAAGAATAAAAGTAGACGATATATTTACGCTTCTATCTTATCTATAATTTAAAATAATTTTATAAATTTATAAAATAACTTTTTATTTAGATATTTTTACTTTAAATTCTTAATTACTAATATTATTAAATTATCTATCTTATAACTTTAAAGTTAATATATTTTATTATAATATTTAAATTAAGTCGTAATAGCGCTATAAAAGCGCTTTACTATCTTATTTCTTAATATTTATAACTTCTTTACTCTATTATTTATAGCGAATATCTCTTTTTTAATAAAGTCGTTCTTAATCTTTTAATAAATTTTAGAATAATATTTATATATTAGAAAAAATAATATTATTTTAATAAAGAAATATTAACTATTTATATAAGCGAACTCTATTATTAATAATTATTTTATCTAAATATTTTATTTATTATTAATAAATATATATAAAAAATATTTTAGTATTTAATTTTAACGCTTAATCTATCTATTAATTTATAAATAAAAAACGATATTTAGATATTACTTAATTTTAAAATAGAAATAAATAGCGAATTAGAAGCTATTAATAAATATAGAGTCTCTATTATTAATAATATTATTTAATACGAGTAAAGGCCTATAAATTAAATTTATAATTTTTTATTTAATTAAGGCTATCGAGTAAATAGGTAAGCGATCTTTGGTGAGCGAACTTTGGTGAGCGGGCTGTCCGGCTGTCGAGCGAACTTTAGTAAGCGATATTTGAATTCCTTACGCTTTAATAATTATAAGACTAAATTTCAAAATTCTTAAAAACTTGAAAAGCACAAATAGTGCTTTAAAATTAAAAATTGAAATCTCAAAATTTTAATAGAAAATAAAAAAGTAATTCTATGTGTTAATAATAATATACATCTATTTTTTTAATAAGGGAGGCGTGAAATTTTGATGGTTGCGGACGCTAATTTATTTACCCGCGATGAGTCAGCCGATCTAGCCAAAAAGCGTAGAGGATTCGAATTAATAATTGGCTGCACATATAAATTTAAGGTTTTCAAGCTTAGCTCTATCTTATTCTTTTATATATATTAATATTATAACGATATATTATTTTAAAATAAAATACTTTTATTAGCTAAATAATATCGATTATAATAAATATAAAAATATATTTTATTATTTTTATAATTTGATTTACTATAATTAGAATAGTATTATAAATAATATTCTTATATTTACTCGCTAATAAGTTAATAATAAAGTTTATAGATTTTTTTTTTATAATTTAATAATAATAATAAGTAAACTTAATTTGCTATAAAGACGATATCGCGGAGTCTTAGTTCGCTAATAAATATTATACATCTTAGTATAGTTAATAATTTACTTTAAGCTTTAATTTTAATAATATTTATAAATAAATAATTTATATATCTTTATAATGTTAAAGTATTTAAATAATAAATTATTATAGTATTTACTAATAAACTCTTTTTTTAAAATCTTATTTTTAGAAATATAAAGGCGATTATTACATCTTAATAATTTCTCGAAATCTACATCTGTAAATCTGAAAAGTTCCTGCAAAATTTGAAATTGCTGATCGCGCGTGTATCGCGGAAATCACAAAATCCGTCGAATCAGCAACTCTGATTAGAATTCGCTCAAATTCCGCCGGTTTAGTAACTATTCTAAAATTTTATTAAAATTCTATTAGATTAGTAATTTGAAGTTACTAATTACGAGAATAATAGTAATACGCATGAAAAAAGAAAAGTTCTAATGATCGACGTTACGACGGTAAGGTTCTACGATAACAAGTATTAACGCCAACTCAAATTTGACTACGAAATTAGACGATTTAATAAAATTAGTCGCGTAAGTAATACTCTAATATAATATATAATAATGCGTATATTAATAATAATATATATTGATATTATATATATATAGAATAGTACTTAGAGTATATTAGAGTATATTACGTAAAATTTTTAAAGTTATTAAAAATTTTTGAAGTTACTAAATTAATAGAACTGGCGGAAAGGGTTAAGATAGTTATTAAATCGGCGGAAAGAATTAGATATAGATAACGTCTGCTAAATAAACTAAATCGTGCTTATGATACGGATCTAACGGAAATTATACGAAAAGGAACTTTTTAGATTTATAGATGTAAGATTTATATTTAACTATATACGTAACGCTTAATTATTAATTTATTAATATTAATTTAAAAAAAGTTTATCTAATTATTATAGACTTATAAATCTTAAACTTATATTTTTATTAATCTTTAAAATATATTATAAATAATCTCTTATATAACTTTAAACTCTCTTTTAGAAATAATTATTTAAATATTAATAATATAAAATATAAACGCTTTTATCGCTATAATCTTTTTATTTCTTTATAATTACTCGCTATTAATTTAAAGTATAAATTTATTTTATAGTATTAATAGTAATTTAATATTTAATAGCGAAGATTTTTTATAATTAAAGCGCTATAACGGCGGATTAATAAGATTTAATTTATTTATTTAATAAAAAATCTTAAAGTTATAAGTAGCTAATTTTAGTATTTAACGAATTTATCTAAAGTTTAATTTCTTCTATTTTATAAAGTCTTTAAGATTATTATAATTTATTAGAATCTTAATATAAAACGTACTATCTTCTAGATAGTAACGCTATTACTTTATAAACGCTATAATAATAAATAACTCTTAATTATAGATCTTATAGTTTTACTTTATAAAAATTATTTTTCTAAATTAAAATATTATTAATTATTAATAATTATTTTTATTCGATTATAAAAGTATAGCTTTTATATTAAAGTTAAAAGTATTAATCTTAAAATATAACTTTAAATTTAAATCGTAATAATATAGAAATAGCGCGATTATAAAAATATTTCGAAGCTATTAAAACGTTAGCTTAACGCTATTTATTTACTCTAGTAATTTAAATTTTTTATTATTCTTACTTTCTTTAAGTAAGTTAATAAATAACGCTATTATATTAAAATAGTTATAAATAAATTATTAATAGAAATTAATAAAGTTTAAAAAGATTTATATATCTTAATAATTTTTTAATTTTAGCTATTTTTTAATAATAGTAATATATATTTAATCTATCGCGATATTTTTAATAGATATAATAAACTCTAAAAATTTAATTTAATTTATATAGAATTAATATTTTTTAAAACTAATATAAACGCTTAAATACTTATTTAATATATCGCTAATACTTCGCTAAATTAATATTATAAATTAAAATATTATTTAAATATATTATATATATTATATTTATTAGACTTATAAAAGCTTTATTAATATATATTTAAAAAATTATTAATATATTAATAAGTTTAAAAGATATAATTAAATATTCGAAGTAATTATAGTAATTATAAAACGCTATTTTTTATTTATTACTTTCTTTAATTTAAATTTAATAATAAATATTCTTAAGATTTAGTTTTATAAAGATTTTAAATTTATATAAATAATTTAGAGTCTTAATAATTAGAAATAGCGAGTATTAATTTTTAATAGTTATTATATTTAGATCTCGATAATTAATATAAAAATAAAATCTTTTATTCTTTTTAGAAATAAAAAGAATTAATACTTCGATTAAGAAAGTTAAATAATAAATTTAATTTTTCTAAAGAGAATTCTTTAAATAGCGTTATAGCTTTATTAATTTTATTTAAGATAAATTATATAAAAAGCTATATAGCGATTTTTTATTAATTTTAATATTTAAAAATATAATCTCTTTATTTAAGCGTAAATAAGATTTCTACTTTTTTATTAAAAAAAATATTATTAAATTTTAATAACTTCTAAGAAAACTTTAAACTATACTTATTTTTTAATAACTTCTAAGAAAGCTCTAGACTATATTTATTTTTTAATTTACTTTATATTATCGCGATATATATAATTATAAATATATTTAACTTCTATTTAATAATTTAAATAATTTTAATTAATTCTTTAATCTATAATTTATTAATATTAACTTTAAATCGTTATTACTTTATCGCTAAATTTAATTTAAATATATTTAATATAATATTAAAGTTTTTTTAATTAATAATATAGAAGAGTATATTATACTTTTTATTTTAATTTTAATTATCTATTAATTAATAATTTAATTAATATACGCTATAATAATATATATTTTAATTATTTAATACTTTTAATTACGATAAAATAATATTATAAGATTTTGAATTTTATTAAATTATAAACTTTTATAAAATTAAATTAATATATATTTTAATATCGAGTAGAGTAATAAATTATCTCTATTCGCTTTAAAGCTTTATTTATCTCTTTATAAAAATAGAAAAAATTATCTCTATTAATTATTATTCTTATCTTACTTTTAAGATAATTATAAGACTTAATTTTTTATTATTAATATTATATTAATATTAATAATAGATAATTTATTAAAATTTAAATATTTAGATATTTAATAATTCTATTTATTATAATAAAAATAATTATTCTTTTTATAATTAAAATTAAAAGATTTAACTTTATATTTTATATTATTCTCTTAGACGCGCGCTACTTTAATGTTATTATTCGAAATTAATTTAAACTTCGAAATTTATTTCTTTAAGAACTTATTCTTAATAAACTTCTCTAAAGACTTTAAATAGAAATTATCGCTAAAGTATATATATTTTAAAATCTTTTTCTATATAATAATTTAAATAAGAATTTTTTCTTATTATTTTAATATACTATTAATATTTAAAATCTTATTTTTAAACTTTAATCTAAATTTAGCTAAAAAGAAATTAATTTAATATTTCTTAAAAAATAAAAATAAATAAATCTTTAGCTTTTTTAGATAAATTTTAAAAATAAATATCTTCTAATTAAAGCGATATTGAATCTTCTCTTATTTTTTATAAATGAGAAGATAATAATTTACTAGATTCGTAATTAAATTAAATAAAAATTATTTAAAGAATTTGAAGATTATATTTTTTAAGTTATAAGTTTAATAATATCTATATTATTAAATATTAAGATTATTTTTTAAAAATTATATATAATAAATAATTCTAGCTTAATTAATAATAAAATATTTAGAATTTATAAGAAACTTAATTTCGACTTCGTAGAATTAGCGTAGATACTCTTTCTTATTAATATTCTTATAAAAATATATTCTTTTAAAATAAAATATTTTTAGTTTAATTAATATATTTATTAAAAACGCGATAATAATTAATATAAATAAGTCTTCGCTAATAATAAATAATAAATTAGCGTTATAAAGTTTATAATTATAAGCTTTTAACGTAGTTAACTCTTATCTTTATTTTAAATAATAATTTTTAACTCTAATAATCGTAAGATATTATTTTATAATAAAAATTTTTATTAATAAGAAACTTTTAAACTAGTTATTAACGCTATAATAACTATTAATATTATTTTTATTATTTACTATATAATTTAAAGAAAAACTCGATATTATAATTTTAATAAACTTTTTTCTTTAAAAAATAAAGAGATTAAAATTATAAGAGTATAATTTATTAATAATTAATTAGCAAATATAGATTATAAAAAATATAAAATTATTATAAAATTTAATAATATATTTAATAATAGAACTAATCTTTAAAAAATATTAAAACTTTAAGATATATAAAGTAAATCTATATTCGCTAAGTCTCTAGATATATAAGATATATTATTAAAATTAAACTCTAAAAGAAATTTTAATATAATATATACGATATCGAAGTCTTAACGTAAATAACGTTAAGATCTATAATAGTATTAAATTTAATAAGAGAACTAGCGAGCTAACTTAGTTAGTCTAGCTAAAAAACGTAATAACCTCGAATTAATAATTAACTATATATATAAATTTAAGATTTTCTAATTTAGCTCTATCTTATTCTATTATATATTCTATTATATATTATATTATATATTATTACATTAATCTAAATTCTTATAAATATTAACTAATTTATTTATAATCTTATTAATAGATTAATATAAATTAATAAAGTTTCGAAGTTTTCTATATATAATATACTATATAGTCTTATCGCTAAATTATAAAACTACGTAAATTATTTTAAAGTCTTTAATAAAATAATAATTATTATTAACTCTAAATTTCTATTTTATTCTAAAGAATTAATTATTCTAGATAAAATTAATATCGTTAATAAATAGAGATAAATCTAGAGTTTTAGTTAATCTCTCTTTTAAATATCTAGGCGTATATTCTTTCTTAATCGAGAATAATTATAAATTCTTTATTAATTATAAATTAAAGTTATTAACTTTTTACTATAGAGAAATTATATTCTTCTAGAAATCTTAAGCTAATTAATTTATCTTCTTAATTAATTTATAGATTTAAAATAAATCGTTTATAGCTTAATTCTTTTTTATTATAACGACGTAATATTAAATAAAAAATTTTAAAAATTATTTTACTTCTAATAAATCTCGATTAATATAAATATAAATTCGTAAAGTTAGTTTTTAATTTAATATTATAATTATACGCTATTAGCGATATTCTAAAATATATTTACTAAGTCTACCTTATTAAAAATATTATCTAATAGAATTAATACTCGTTAGAATTTAATTTACTCTAGTAAGATCTTTTTTTTTTTTTTTTTTTATAATATTAGACTTTATTATAAAAAAGAAAAGAGAATAGTTAAGAGAAGTTTAAATACTTCGAAAGAGTAAATATTAGAGATATTAAACCGATTAAAAAATAATAAAACCTCTTTAAAGTATTTCGAAATTATTCGATATTAAGAATAAAAAAATTTACTATAAAGCTTAAGATAAGATTATTTCTTTATAAGAGTTTAATATATTTATCTCTTAATTATTTAAAGTATTAAAAAGACTATAAATGCTTTAAATAGTACTCTTTTAAGTATACTTACTTCGCTTAGAGAGTTCTTTATCTTATAAAGAAGTTATATATGAAAAAGCTTATAAATAATATTTTAATAATATTAGCTATTTCTTTTAATTCGCTAATTATATAAATAGTTTAATATCTTATTTATCTCTTAATTACTATTTATCGAATTCAATTTATTTTAAAATCGAATTATCTATTTAATAAATTTATCTAGAGATATAATAACTTAATTTAATTTCTTATTAAAGCCTCTATTAGCGCGTTTCTTTAAATTTATTTATTAATATAAATAAAATAAGTAGATTAATCTTAATTATAGTATTAGAATTAATATAGATATAATATTTTAAATTATTTAAATAAGATAATTAAAATATTAAATTATATAGATAGAAGAGAAGATATTAAATAGTAGATAAATATCTCTATTAAGATACGCTAGGCTCGAATAAGTAAGAGAACTAAGTAATATATTAAGAATATAGAATACGCTTATAATATTTTTAATCTTAACTTCTTTCTATTTTTTAAGATTATATTATATTTCTATTTAAAGCGTTTTAAGTATTTATTTTTTAGCGATCTTATTCTTTATTAACTCGATTTTTTTATATTCTATATCTATCTTCTACTATTTAAATATATACTAAAAAAAAATCTATAAAAGATATTAAAATAGAGACTATAATATTTTTATAATTATTAAAAAATATAAATAATAGAGTTAATTTCTTAATATCGATATTAAATTAAAAATATATTAAAGCTATTTTATAATGTGAGATTAATATATAATTATATTAACTTAATATAGTTTAGATATAAATCTTTATCATATTTTTATCTATATATTCTTTTCGACTTTATCTAATAATTCTTTCTTTCTTTTAAAAGTTTTTTTTTAGATTTAATAAATATGATATTAAAAAATCGTATTAATATTAAAGCTTCGACGTATCTTCTTAGCTTTAAAGCTTTTTTATATTTATATTATTACTTTTAACTAGTATTAATAATAATTAAATCTATATCTTATTATATTAGACTATCTAGAAGAGATCTTATTATTATATCTTCTTTGTAATTATAATATATAATTTATAGAAATTAAACTAATTATATTAACTTTATAGCTCTACATTACGCGCTATATATATATATATATATATTATATTATATATATACTTAAGTTTATATATTATTTTTAAAAGTAAGTTATATATTAAAAGTCGTATTTATTTAAATAATTATATCTCTTCTTTTTATTAAAGTAAATATAAATATTTAATATTAAGATATAATAAGCGTAATATATTAGAGTATAGAGATTTTACTTAAAAAGTAATATTTTATAAATCTTTAATTAATAAAAATTAATTTTTATTATTATATTTAAGCTATATTTAATTAAAAGTAAATAAAAAGAAATAGAGCTAATTTTACTTAGCGATTCGATAACTATTCTTTAACTATTTATTAATATATATTTTATATTAACGCTATTTCGCTTATTTATAACTTCTCGAAGTTATTAATTATTATAATTAAGATAAGTAAAATATTAGAAAATTAAAGTTTTTTAAGTTTAGAATTATATGAAAAGTAATATGCTTCTCGCTTTATTATATTTATAATTATTCTAATTATAATAGAAATAGCGCTATTCGTTTAATCTTAATAATAATAAGATTAAAATTAAAAAGTAGTATTATAGAGTAATAGCTAATATATTTAGATAGACTTTATAATATAGTATGAATATATTTAAATAGTCTTTATAATATAGTATAGATAAAATTAGAATTCGATTTTCTATAGCGAGATAGACTAGCTTAAATAAATATATAAAAATTAAAATAATACTTTTATTAATAAGCCTCGCTCTTCTTTATTTATATTAATTTAAAGTCTTATAAAGTATATCTCTTCTATTTCTTTTTTAAAATAATCTTTAACTTATCTCGCTTAATATAAAGTAGATTTCTTTTAATCTTAATATCTATATAATTTAAGTTCTTCTATTATCGCTTTTAATTTTTAAAAAGATTAAACTTATTAATAATTAAGAAGTATAATAATTAATCGAGTATTCTCGTTATAGAGAGAATATAATTTAATTAAATATTAATTTATTAAATAGATACTCTTTATAGTTTAAGACGAGTTTATATATTTTAATAGTTTTTAATAACTTCGCTAAAATTAGCTTATATTTACTTAAAAGCTCTCTTTAGCTTTTAATTAGCGATATTATATTTATAACGATATTTAATTATAATATTATACTTCTAATTAAGATTAATATTTTATTAATTTAATTTCTTATAATTCTAACTTAATTAATATAGAATATATTAATCTATATTATATTAAATAGTAATATCTCGAAATTATTATATAATATTTTTAATCTTAATATAATAAAATATATTTAAAAAATGGAAATTTATAGTTTTAAAGCTAAAGGCGAAATATAAATATAGATATTATTAAGTTTATTAGCTATAAGATTTTTTAAAATAAATTTATAAGTTTATCTTTAATACGCGTTAAGATTTATTAATTATATCTTTTTTCTTTTAATTTTAATAAAAAAACTAATTCTTAATATTCTATATATCGAGATATCTATAATTTTTAAAAAATTTATTTTAAATATATAAAGATCTAAGATTAAATAGCGAATCGACTTCGATAGTTAGATATAACGACTTATTAATATTAATATAAAATAATTATTTTTAATAAATTTAGATAGAGAGAGTAATAGAATTTAATATAATTGCTAAATATTAAGCTAGTTATAATCAATTTTTTTTTTAATAATATCGTCTTTAAATAAAAAATAGTTTAATATCTAATCTATAAAATTAATATAATTTTAATATTTATAATATAATTATATTTTAAGATTAAAAGAGAATTTTTATTATTTATATATATCGTTTTAAAAGCTTACTAAAGTCTAAAATCTTAAAAATAATAAACTTTAATTACTCTAATATTAAAGTTAATAATATATCGAAATAATTTTTTTCTTATTTATTATATATATAATTTTTTAAAGTTATAATAATAGAGTCGAAATTATTAATATATATAAAAGAATAAGATAGAGTTAAATTAGAAAACTTTAAATTTATATATATAGTCAATTATAAATTTAAGGTTATTACGCTCTCTAATTAGACTAGCGAAGTTATCGTAGATAAATAAATTAGCGTCCGCAATTATTAAAATCTCGTCCTTTCGCGCCTCTCTTATTAAATTATAGATATACGTTATTTACAATAGTAATAACTTTTTTATTTTCTATTAAAATTTTGAATTTTTTTTTAAAGTTTTAAAGCGCTATTTGCGCTTTCCGAATTTTTAAGAATTTAAAAAATTTATCTTATAATCATTAAAGCGTAAGGAATTCAAATATCGCTTACTAAAGTTCGCTCACCTATTTACTCGATAGCCCGAATTAAAAAAATAATTATAAATTTAATTTATAGACCTTTACTCGTATTATTTAAAAGACTAAAAATTACTTTTAATATTAATAAGCTAATCTAAGCACTCGAGCTTTTTTACTTTTTTAATTCTCTTTTTAAGATACTTCTTTTCTTTTATAATATTAAGATTTATATTATTACTCTTTATAGTATAAAAAAATTAAATTATTTTAAAATCTAGATTAAAATATTTATTTATTTATAAATTAGAAGATAGAGAGATATAAACTCTTTTAACGACTTTAGAAATTAATCTTTAATATATAAGATTACTCTCTTATTTTAAGACTATATAATAAGATTTCTAAGACTCTAATTATTATCATATATTATATTTTAATAAATAAGCGATATAGAAGCTTAATAAATTCTAGCGTTTTATAAGTAAATAATTTATTTTCTAAAAATTAATACTTAGCGTTTAAATATATTCTTTATAATAGAGATTAAATTACGTTATTTTTATTAAATAATTATTTTTATTAGTTTATAGAGTTATAAATAAAGTATTATCTTTCTTTATATATAATAATATATAGCTTTATACTTATCTTTATTAATAGCTTATTAACTTTCTTAAATAAATTATAATATTATTTATTAAATATAATATTTTCTCTTCGATTTAGCTATAATACTATTTTCGCGTATTTAAAAATTATTATAATTTTTCGAGATTTATATTCGCTTATTTTTTATAACTCTAAGTTTTTTTATAATAAATCTAGATATATAAAACGCTAGTAAGATATTATAGAATTTTAATATACTAATTCTAATAATACTCTTATTAAATATTATTTTCTATAAATAAAACTCTTTTTTTTTTTCTATTCTTATTTATTAGTATTTAAAATCTATTATAATTATAAATATAATTAAAATTTATATAGTTATTATTAAGAGTTTCTTTATTATCTTAATTATAGTTAATTTCTATATTTATTTATAAATATAATTTTAGATATACGCTATCTAGATCTTACGATCTTTTATATATTCTTTCTTTCTATAACGCTATTATCTATTTAAACTATAATCTTATAGAGATTTTATTCTTTATAATATTTATATTTATATTAATATCTTTTATAATATTTATTAAATATAATTAATAACGAAGATAGATAATTATATTAATATTCTTTCGTTAATTAATTTAATATCTCTATTTTTTAGATTATATTTTAATTTTTTAGTTAAATTTATAAGAGTCTCTTTATATAATCTATAAATTATTTATAAATCTATCACTTTTATATTAATTTCGCTAAGCGTTATTTATATAATATTTAATATACTTCTATAATTTTCTTATTTATATATACTTATTATAAGTCTAATTTATCTATTTATTATCGAGCGATACTAAGAATAATAAGAGCGTTTTATCTTTAAATTTATTATTCTTCTTCTTTATCTAATATATCTATTAATTATTTTATAAGTTATTTCTATAAGTCTATTAAGTTTATACGATACTCTATATCTATATAATATAGCGATATATTATTAATAAATTAATATTTTCTAACTTATACATATATATCTTATTTAAGATCTTTATTATAATAACTATTTTTAAACTTTTATAAATTATTTATTAAAACTTTATATTTTATTAAAGCTTCTTTTAAACTAATATTACTATTATTTATAAGATTATTAGAATTAATATATAAGTTTAAAGATTATAGAATATTCAAATTAAGTAATATATTAATATTTAATTTCTAAAAGTTAATTATCATATATTTTTAAAGAGTTATTTATTTATAATAATATTTTAGATAATAAATAAATCGTAAAAGTCTAAGTTAATAATAGTTTAACTATTTATTAAGTCTTAAAACGAGTTTATATATAAACTACTTCGTTACGCTAGTAAATCTTTAAATAAAAAAAAGTATTATATACTTTATAGCGAATTATATAGAGTATTTATTTCGATAAAAGAGTATAAAATTATACTTTTAATAGTAACTAAATTTAGAATTATTATAATACTCTCTTATTTAAAAGAGCTTATTAATAAATATAAGAGATATAAAATTATAATATATAGAATTTATTAGTATATATAATAGAATAAGATAGAGCTAAGCTTAAAAATCTTAAATTTATATATATAGCCAATCATCAATTTAGGGTTACTACGCTCTTTGATTAGATCGGCTGAGCCACCGCGGGTAAATAAATTAGCGTCCGCAATTATTAAAAAAATAGATATACGTTATTCATAATAGAAATAACTTTTTTATTTTCTATTGAAATTTTGAGATTTTTTTTTTAAATTATAAAACGTAGCTTGCGCTTTCCAAATTTTTAAAAATTTTGAAATTTGGTCTTATAATCATTAAAGCGCAAGGAATTCAAATATCGCTCACCAAAGATCGCTCACCAAAAACCGCTCACCAAATTTACTCGACAGCCCTGATCAAAAAAAACGGTTATGAATTTAATTTATAGGCCTTTACTCGTTTAATATAATAGCTTAAGAAATAAGATCTATAAAATTATTTATAGAAAGAGAAATATTAATAATTTTAGATAATAAATTTATTATAAAAGATTTAATTAATAAAGTACTTATTATTAATATATTAAGCTAGATAAATCTTTATTAAGAAATAATTAATATTATATTTATATTCTATTAAATATTATAAATCTTTATCTTCTACTCTATTAAGCGAAATGTATAAGAGACTAAATCTAAAGAAGAGTATAGATATTTTTTCTATTATAGTAACTTCTTTAATTTATATAAATTTTTTATATATAAAATTTATAGTAATTATAAGTAATATATTAATAATACGATACTTATAATAGATATAGATTTAATATCTATTTAAAAGTAATATTACTAATTATAATTATATCTACTTAAATTAATCTTTAGAATAATTTTTAAATATTAATATAGATTAATATAAATTATAATATTTACTTTTTAAAATTAAAGTATTAGTCTTTATAAGCTATTATTTATATAATTTAATCTTTATAAAATAGAATAATAATAGAATCTAATTCGAAATATTAAGAATTAATAGATAAGATACTTATATCTCGAGTATATATCGAGTATTTTATTCTAAAATATTTATCTAGCTTTATACTTTTCTAAATAAAAAAGATTATAATAATTATATTAGATTTATTACTTAAAGAATTAAATAATATTAAAGATATATTTTTCTATATTATATATATTTATTATTACTATTATAGAAGAGTTTATAAATCTCGAAAAATTGAATAATATAAAATTATAGAGAGCTAAAAATAAATTATATAATGTTTTAAATATATAAATTTAACTCTATAATCTTTTTATTAATATATATAATAGAATAAGATAGAGCTAAACTAGAAAATCTTAAATTTATATATATAGCTAATTATTAATTCGTTAGATCTACGCTTTTTAATTAGATATCGCGGGTAAATAAATTAGTATTTATAATTATTAAAAATCTATATATAGAAGTCTTATACTCTAAAGTAATTAGCTTTCTATAAATACTATTTCTTTATAATTTCGTAAATTATAGAGCTTAATATACGCTTTCTAACGATATAAAAATAATGAAGTTTAATCTACTATTAATAGATTAAATTAATATTTAAATATTATAGTTATATTAAACGCGTTCGAGATCGAATAATAATCCTTTCATCTATTTATATAATTATTATTCTTTTATTACTTTATTAATTCTATTAATTTTATTAATATAAATATAATCGTCTTCGATACCCCTCGTCTAAAGGTTACTTAACGTCTTAGATATATATATCTCTTTTACTCGCCTCTTAGAGCCTCTATTAACATCTTTAAGTTACTCTTTAATAAATTCGTTATTACTAGTAAGCGAGATCGTAAGAGAGCTTAATAGTTATCTATTACTACTTATAAACGCGTTAAAAGACTCTTAAAAAGAGTCTAAACGGATTTATAGTTATTATTCTCCTCTATATACTTCTTCTAAGTTAGTAATACTCGATTAACTACTTAATTAATACTACTTATTTTATTAGCTTAATAATTTACTTAATTAGATTATTAACTAATTACTTAGTTATCTACTTAATTAGTTACTTAGCTAGTTACTTAGTCTAATACTCTATAAGAGAAGAAATAAGAGAAGAAACTATAATAGATAAATGCGAAGAATACTACGAAGAAATTAAGCGATAATAAGACTATTATTATTAAGAATACGACTTAGCTCTTTAAGATTCTATATTATATTAATTATTTACTTAATTAATTACTTAGCTAGTTACTTAGTCTAATACTCTATAAAAGAAGAAGTAAGAGAAGAAACTATAATAGATAAATACGAAGAATATTATAAAGAAATTAAGCGGTAATAAGACTCTTAATATTAAGAATACGACTTAGCTCTTTAAGATCCCACGTTATATACTCTCTACGATTCTATATTAAATTATTACTTAGTAAGCGAAGAATACTACTATAACTTAGTCTATTATTTCTACTATATTAAGAAGTAAGAGAAGGAATTATAATAGGTAAATGCGAAGAATACTACGGAGAAATTAAGCGGTAATAAGATTATTATCGTCAAGAATACGGCTTAGCTCTTTAAGATCTCACATTATATACTCTCTACGATTCTATATTAAATTATTACTTAGTAAGCGAAGAATACTACTATAACTTAATCTATTATCTCTATTATATTAATATAATATATTATTATAATAACGTTATAAGAGAAGAATCTACTATTATAGTTAATTAGATCTCTATAGAAGAAATATCGAACGATATATATTTAAACGAATTGAAATCGTTCGATGTCTATAGCTATTTTATTATTCGAAAGATTTTACTACGATAGAAGATATTATAAAATTCACACTACTAATTAATACGTTATCTCTATTTCTTTTCGATATTTCGATACTTCTTATTATAAGAATATAGTCTTTCTCTATTTTTTATAGATAATTATTATGAATTAATTCTCTATACTCGATATACCTTTCTAATTAAACCTTAGCGCGCCTCTCTTCGTATATATATATCTATATATTATATAGATTAAATTAATTTTATAGTAGTAAAAGTAGATTAAAAACGCGGGCTAGGGCTAAAATTCGATTTAACTTAGAAAAATTCAACTTTATAAATTTAATTTATAGGCCTTTACTTATATATAAATAAAATATTAATTTAACTTTATAAGATTAAATATAAATATTAAAATTAATTATAATAGTTTATATATTTATAATATTACTTATATAGTATAATATACTTAAGACCTATAAACTCTTACGCTTATATTTATTAAAATTATTATTATATATATAGTTTAAGAATTATTATAAAGTAGTTTAAATTATAATTACTTAGACTTTATATTTAATTAGACTATTATTCTAGCTAATTTAAACTTCATAAATATTTAAAGTATAATTTTATTAAGTTCTAATATTAATATTATTATAACTTTAATTTCTTTTTTTATCTTTGATATATATTTTAAAATTAATATTTAGAGATATATAATATATTCTTAGAAGATAACTTTAATATCTAATAATATAAATATTATTAAATCTATAATCTAGAAGATATAATCTTCGAATTTTTTAAATAATTTCTATTTAATTTAATTACGAATCTAGTAAATTATTATTTTCTTATTTATAAAAAATAAGAGAAGATTAAATACCGCTTTAATTAGAAGATATTTATTTTTAAAATTTATTTAAAAAAGCTAAAAACTTATTTATCTCTATTTTTTAAAAAAATATTAAATTAATTTTTTCTTAGCTAAGCTTAAATTAAAGTTTAAAAATAAAATTCTAAATATTAATAATATATTAAGATAATAAAAAGAAATTCTTATTTAGATTATTATATAAAAAAAGATTTTAAAATATATATACTCTAATAACGATTTTTATTTAAAGTCTTTAATAGAGTTTATTAAGAATAAGCTCTTAAAGAAATAAATTTTAAAGTTTAAATTAATTTTAAATAGCGATATTAAAGTAATATATATTTAAGAGAATAGTATAAAATATAAAATCGAATTCTTTAACTCTAATTATAAAAAGAATAATTATTTTTATTATAATAAATAGAGTTATTAGATATCTAAATATTTAAATCTTAATAAATTATCTATTATTAATATCGATATAATATTAATAATAAAAAATTAGATCTTATAATTATCTTAAAAGTAAGATAAGAATAATAATTAATAGAGATAATTTCTTCTATTTTTATAAAGAAGTAAATAAAGCTTTAAGATAAATAGAGATAACTCGTTATTTTACTCGATATTAAAATATATATTAATTTAATTTTATAAAAGTTCGTAATTTAATAAGACTTAAAATTTTATAATATTATTTTATTATAATTAAAAGCGCTAAGCGATTAAAGTATATATTACTATAACGCGTATTAGCTAAATTATTAATTAATAAATAGCTAAAATTAGAATAAAAAGTATAATATACTTTTTTATACTATTAATTAAAAAAATCTTAAAATTATATTAAATATATTTAAATTAAATTAATTATAAATATTATTAAATTTAATAACGAAGTAATAGCGATTTAAAATTAATATTAATAAATTATAAATTAAAAAATTAGCTAAATTTATTTAAATTATTAAATAAAAGTTAAATATATTTATAATTATATATATCGCGATAATATAAAGCGAATTAAAAAATAAATATAATCTAAAGCTTTTTTAGAAGTTATTAAAGTTTAATAATATTTTTTCTAATAAAAAAGTAGAAATCTTATTTATATTTAAATAGAGAAATTATATTATTAAGATTAAGAGCGATAAAAAGTCGCTATATAGTCTTTTATATAATTTATTTTAAATAAAATTAATAAAGCTATAATATTAATTAGAGAATTTTCTTTAAAAAAGCTAGATTTATTATTTAACTTTCTTAATTAAAGTATTAATTCTTTTTATTTCTAAAAAGAATAAGAGGCTTTATTTTTATATTAATTATCGAGGTCTAAATATAATAATTATTAAAAATTAATACTCGCTATTCTTAATTATTAAGACTCTAAATCGCTTATATAAGTTTAAAATCTTTATAAAGCTAAATCTTAAGAATATTTATTATTAAATTTAAATTAAAGAAGATAATAAGTAAAAAATAATATTTTATAATTATTATAGTTATTTTAAATATTTAATTATATCTTTTAAGCTCGCTAATATATTAATAACTTTTTAAATATATATCGATAGAGTTTTTACGAGTTTAATAAATATAATATATATAATATATTTAAATAATATTCTAATTTATAGTACTAATTTAGCGAAGTATTAATAATATATTAAATAAGTATTTAAATATTTATATTAATTTTAACTATATATTAATTTTAAAAAGTATTAATTCTATATTAAATAAATTAAGTTTTTAGAGTTTATTATATTTATCGAAAATATCGCGATAAATTAAAAATATATCGTTATTATTAAAAAATAGCTAAAATTAAAAAATTATCGAAATATATAAATCTTTTTAGATTTTATTAATTTCTATTAATAATTTATTTATAACTATTTTAATATAATAATATTATTTATTAACTTATTTAAAGAAAGTAAGAATAATAAGAAATTTAAATTATTAGAGTAAATAGATAGCGCTAAGCTAGCGTTTTAATAGCTTTAAAATACTTTTATAATTACGCTATTTCTATATTATTATAATTTAAATTTAAAGTTATATCTTAAAATTAACGCTTTTAACTTCGATATAAAAATTATACTTTTATAATTAAATAAAAATAATTATTAATAATTAATAATATTCTAATTTAGAAAAATAATTTTTATAAAGTAAAATTATAAGATTTATAATTAAGAGCTACTCGCTATTATAGTATCTATAAAATAATAATATTATTATCTAAAAGATAATACGTTTTATATTAAGATCTTAACGAATTATAATAATCTTAAAGATTTTATAAAATAGAAGAAATTAAATTTTAAATAAACTCGTTAAGCGCTAAAGTTAGTTATTTATAACTTTAAAATTTTTTATTAAATAGATAAATTAAACTCTATTAATTTATCGTCGCGATATCTTAATTATAAAGAAATTTCGTTATTAAATTTTAAACTACTATTAATATTATATAATAAATTTATATAATTAAATTAAAAATAAATAGTTATAAAGAGATAAGAAGGTTATAATAATAATAGCGTCTACGTTTTATATTATCGACGTCTAGATAATTATTTCTAGAAGAAAGTCTAAGATTATATAAGAGATTAATAAAAATATTAATTTAAAATTTATAAATTTATAATAATTAGATAAACCCTTTTCGAATTAATATTAATAAATTAATAATTAGACGTTATATATATAATTAAATATAAATCTTAGATTTTAAGAAATTATTAAAATATAATAATTATTTTTATATCTCTAAAGATAAGACTTTAAAAGAAAAGCTTATTAATAAATATTATAATAATTCGTTATTTAGATACTTTAGCGCTATAAAGATATATAAGTTATTTACTTATAAATATTATTAAAATAAAAGCTTAAAGTAAGTTATTAATTATATTAAGATATATAATATTTACTAGCGAATTAAGATTTCGCGATATCGCTTTTATAGCGAATTAAGTTCGCTTTTTATTATTATTAAGCTATAAAAGAAAATTTCTATAGATTTTATTATTAACTTATTAGTAAGTAAGTATAAGAATATTATTTATAATACTATTCTAGTTATAATAAATTAATTTATAAAAATAATAAAATATATTTCTATATTTATTATAATTAATATTATTTAACTAATAAAAGTATTTTATTTCGAAATAGTATATCGCTATAATATATTAAATAATATTATTAATAATAGAGATTCTATATTTATTAATAGCTTCTAATTTATTATTTACTTTTATTTTAAAATTAAATAATATCTAAATATCGTCTTTTATTTATAAATCGATAAATAGATTAAGCGTTAAAATTAAGTACTAAAATACTTTTTATATATATTTACTAATAATAAATAAAATATTTAAATAAAATAACTATTAATAATAGAGTTCGCTTATATAAATAGTTAATATTTCTTTATTAAAATAATATTATTCTTTCTAATATATAGATATTATTCTAAAATTTATTAAGAGATTAAAAATAACTTTATTAAGAGAGAAGTATTTTCTATAAATAATAAGATAATAAAGCGTTTTTATAGCGCTATTATAATTTAGTTTAAATATTATAATAAAATATATTAGTTTTAAAGCTATAAAATAAATAATTTAATAATATTAATAATTAAGAATCTAAAGTAAAAATACTTAAATAAGAAGTTATCTTATAAATTTATAAGATTATTTTAAATTATAAATAAGATAGAAGCGTAAGTATATTATCTACTTTTATTCTCGATATATAGAATTTATAATATCTTTTATATATCGTTATTTAAGTCTTATTATAATCGCGATTACGATAATATAGCGAATATCTTTATATAAACTTTTAAATTTATTAATAATAATAAGCTTTAAAAAGTTAAAGAAATTATTAATAAGATTAAGTATAAAAAAGATATCTAATATAAAGTTAAATAAATTAATTAAGATAAAAAGTATAATTAATAATTATTAAATAATAAACTTATTAATATTAATAAGCTAATTTAAGTCTATAAGTAAATAAATAATAAGTATAAATATTAAGTAATAGATAATAATAAGTCTCTTATTATTAAAAAGCTTATTTAATTATATAAGTTAATAGCGAGTAAGCGAACGCAATAAAATAAGATATAAATATTAATTAGATTAAATATATTTCTAGATAATACTTATACTACGCGCGTATTTCTTTATATTTACTATTATTAAAATATAAATTAATTAAATAATTATATTATTTAACTATCTATTAAACTCTATTATAAAGCAATATATTATATTAGAGTATATACTATTAATATAAACGTATTTTTATTTAAGATAGCTATTAAAGAATTATTTAAAGATTTTATATTAGCGCTATTATTAAAAAAAAATTACTATTTAAGTATTCTCTATTATCTTATTATTAAATCTTATATTAAATTTATTAATCTATAATTTTAATAAGAAGATAATTAAAGTATAGTTATCGAGTTAATATTTATCGATATTCGCTATATATTAATAAAGACTCTTAAGCTTCTTCTTTAATAACTTATTTATTTTCTCTAACTTCGCTATACGCTTGATTACTATTACGAGCTAATTTTAGAAATTTATAATTATAATAAAAATAGTCGAAGTTATCGCTATTATATATTTCTATAACTTATATTATTAAGTAATCTTTTTATTAAACTTAGTCTATTAATAAGATATTCGCTAAAATTATCTAACGCGGCGATAGCGTTATATTAATTTTTTTATCTATATTTAAAGATATAGAGGGATTTTAATATAGCGATTAATATTATATCTTTTAATCTTATAATTATTATAAAGAGAAGACTTATTTTAAATATATAAATCGTTATTTTAATAAAAATAAGTTTTATATAATAAACTAGATATTAGAATATATTAGTAATTATATATATAGAGCGATAATAATAGAAATAGTTAGAGATTAAAAATTACGTCTTTAAGATAACTATATATTTATTATTAAAGTTATATTTATTATTAAAGTTATTATTATTATTAAAAAAGAGTATTATAAAATTATTAATTTATATATTAATAAAATTAGTAATAATAAGATATTTATAATAAAGAGAGATAGATTATTAATATAATAAGATATATTATATTTATATTAATATTAATATTAATATTATAGCGCTAAAGTAAATACTTATAAGAAAAACGTTAGAAGTTATAAAAATAAAATAAAAAATTTAAAAAGAGTTTTTATATTCTTTATTATAGCGCTAATACTAGTAAATAGTATTTAGTAATATAGATATTAATAATATAATATTTTACTATTATCTTTAGAATCGCGTTATCTAGCTATCGTTATTATTCTATCGTTATTATTAATTAATAATTAAAAGCGTTATCGCGAACGCGTCGCTTTATTAATTATTCTCTTCGAATATTTATAATAGAAATTATTATTATATTACTTCGCTATTAATATAATACGCTATAAAAATAATATTATTTATAAAAAAACTCTTCTATCTTCTTTTATTTATTAAAGTTTTAAAAGTTTATTATAAATTTTTAAATTAAATATTTATTCGTTATAAAGGCTATTAACTAGCGCTATAAAAACGTTAATATTAAATATATCGATTCATTATAGATTATTATTAATTTATATTATAGAAGCGATATTATTCTCGAGAATAGTATTAATATTATTATATAATATATTAATAGCGCGTCTATAACGCGTAATAATTAATTCTATTATATTATTAAAACGATATTATAATAGATTAACTCTTTTCTCTTATTTCTCTATTAAAATTTAAAGGTTTTTTTTTTTTTTTTTTTTTTTTTTTTTTAGATATTTAGAGATTAAGATCTAAAAGAAGAGATAATTATTAGATCTAATACTATTATAAGCCTTAACGCTACTTAGATTAAGACTTCGATATTATATATATTATATTAGAATTCCTTTTAGAGTCTAGTTTTAATAATATACTTTATATATCTAGAGACTTAGCGAATATAGATTTACTTTATATATCTTAAAGTTTTAATATTTTTTAGAGATTAGTTCTACTATTAAATATACTATTAAACTCTATAACGACTCTATATCTTTTATAGTCTATTAAGAAATTCGATTTTAAATTTAATAAAGTTATAATAATAAATACTATAAGTAATAAGAAAGTATCTATCTATTATAATTACTTTTATTTAAATTTTAATTATATATTACTAAATAAAGAGGTTAAGTAAATTCTCGAAAAGGAAGTAGATTATAGTATTCGTAGTTAAAAGATCGATATTCTACTCGCTATACTAAGTTCTAGATATCGAAACTATCTCGCTAATATTTATACTTTCTTAAGAATAAATATTAAATTCAAAATCTAAATTCTTTATATTAATAAGAGTTATTATATAAAAGAGTTTAAATTAATAACTCAAATTAAATTAATTATAACGATTTTATATAATATCGTTATAAGTCTATAATTTTTAATAATAAGTTTATAAAGTATAGCTTAATATAGTATTTGAATTATTCTTAAATATCTTTTCTTATAGAAGATATATATTATAATATTTAATTTTATATTATTATATTAATAAAGAAGTAACTTTATTTTAAAAAGAGAAAGATATAGCTAATAGTATATAAGGCGTATATATTTAAAATACGTATATTAGCTATTTCCTTTAACTTCGATATTTATATTCTCTAAATTATATTTAAATAAAGTATAAAAAGCGATACTTTCGAGATTATATTAGAAGAGTTTTATTTATAAATTAAAGATCTTAAAGCGATTAAAAAGCTAGTTATTAGATTATATATCGAAGTATAAATTATTAAAATTAAGATCGAAATTAGTAAAGTATTTAGTTATTTTTTAGATATTATATATTTTAATAATTAATATAATTTATAAGTTAAAAATACTTTAATAAGCTTCTATCTATTAAAAGTATATCTATTTTTAAAAAGAGAAATCTCTTTTAAAGAGTATCTATAGTATAAGAAACTAGAGGTAAATTAAGCTTTATATATATTATTATTTAAATAACTTTTAGAAAGTCTTATTACTATTTATAGTTATAATTATATATATTATAATATTACTTTAATAAATATTTTATACTTCTTATATAATTCGAGATATATTAATATATATAATTTTAGAAAATTATATTAAGCGATAATTAGTATTATTAAAAAGATAGTAATATAAAAATAGCTTTCTTTCGAAATTTAAAAAGATAAATATTAAAAGTATAATTAAAAAATCGATATATAGTTATTTATATATACGCTTCTATAATTTTAATTCTTAACTAATTAAATTATTAAAAGAAGTCTTTATTTAGAGAGAGATTATTAAATTATTTTTTAATTTCTAATATAATATAAAATAAGTATATTCTCTATATTAAAGATTATACTTTTATAGAATTCTTATATTTAATCTACCGCGGCTAAAGCTCTAATAAATTTAATTTTTATAAAATATTCTTCTTCGAATAATAGTTTATTAGATTTTATATATCTTAATAAATAAATCTCTATTTAAATTATTTAAATATATTTAATAAGTAAAATATATCTAAGTAGCTTCTTTAACGCCTTACTTCTAATATTAAAGATAAAAATAAAAATTATAAAATTAATATTTATATTATATAATCTTATAATATATTATCTTTTAATATATTAAATATTTAGATATCTAGCGTTATTAAAAAAGTCTTATTATTATTTTAATAATAATAAGCTCGCTATTTAATTAACGTTTTAATATCTTAACTTTTTTTTTTTATATTAAAAGATTAAATAACTCTTTCTATTAAAGCTAATCTTATCTTTTAATCTTATAAAATTGTCGTAAATATCGATACCCTTATATTTCTTCTCGCTCTTATATA
This sequence comes from Letharia lupina, assembly GCF_014066315.1. NCBI lineage: Eukaryota > Fungi > Ascomycota > Lecanoromycetes > Lecanorales > Parmeliaceae > Letharia > Letharia lupina. The sequence continues at coordinate 773,848 of NW_023502976.1, forward strand.
TTAAGAAGATTTTTATTCTATCTAATAAGCTTATTTTTCTATTAAAGAAGATCTTTATTCTTATTTTACTTAATTTAAAGTATATATTATAGTTTATTAAGATTATAATATAAATTATCGATTTTACTTAATAGATCTAAATCTAATAAATTAAAAAGATTTAAAGCTTTTTTATTATTATTAATTATAATAGAATTTACTAGTAATAGATTAGAGTAATCTTATATATAGAAAATATTCTTTAATTATTTATACTATTTATTAAGCTAATTATATTAAATTTAAATTAAATTTTAAAACTTAAATAATAATTCGCTAAGATTAAATAAAAATTATTATTAAATAGAATAATAGTAATAAGCTAGACTAAAAAGCTATTAGAAGTATATATTAGATTAAGTACTTATTACGCTATAAGATTAGAATATAATAAATAAAAGAGAAATAATAGATTTTAAAAATAAAAAGATAAAATTAGCTAAGAGGTTTATATATTTATTATTACTAGCTAATTATATATTCTATAGCTCTTATATTATTATATTCTATATCTATATACTAATATTATACTCTTTATATTTAATATTTAAACGAAGTAAGTCTTACTAATTAGATTTATAAAAGTAGATTAATATTTATTATATATTAAATAACGCTAAGTCTTAACTTATTTCTTTTAATTTTATCTATCTCTCGCTATTAAAAGTTAGAAATATAATAATTATACGATATTGACTAGTTAGAAGCTTAAGAATAAAAGAAAAATAGTTTTTATATTCTTTATATAGCGCTAGTATTCTAAATAAAATTTCTCGATATATATATTTCTAATTATAATATCTATTAATCGCTTAAGAATATTTCTATTTATAATATAAGATCTAATCCTTTTATATAAAGATAGCGAAAATATTTTATTATCTTTAGTTATTACTTTAATTATAATAATATTAATATTTTAATAATATAATATACTCTTAATATTAAAGAAAGTAAAATTATTAAAGCTTATATTTTAGATAAAATAATTTTTAAAGATTAAATTTATAGTAATATAGATGAAAGGCTAAGTACTATTATATTTATATATATTAATTTAATTTTCTTATAATTAATTAATATATAATCTTACTATAATAATATAAAGAATTAAAGAATTAAAGAATATTAGATTTTATAATAGAAGGCGAACTCGATATATAACTAATTATAAGATTATTTTATTAGATTTTAGAATTCTAATTCTAATTTATTAAATACGATAAGACTAGAGTATTCTTCTAATTAATCTTAGAAGTCTATCTTCTTTTAAGCTTAATTAAGATATAATAAGTTATAATAGAAAGTATATAAAGCGATTTCTTTCTCTATTATTTCTCTTTCTTTAAAAATTTCTTTCTTTTTACTTAAATTTCTAGACTAATAAAGTTTTTATCTCGCTATTAAAAAGTCTTATAATTATAGATAATTAAATAAGCGCTTTTATCTATAATAACGACTTTTTCGACTTATTAGAGATAAAAGATAATAATATTATTCTTATCGCGTTATCGTCTCTTAATATTATAAAAATTAATAATAATATATAAATAGATAATAATACTATCGACTATTATAAAAGTAATATTCTTATAATAATATTTTATAATAAGTTTTTTATTAAGACTAATATTTAGAATATTAACTTATATTATAAAACTCTCGCGAATATAATTTTATATAAAAAGTCTAATTATAATTATATCGTATTTATAAATAAAAATCTTTTTAAGATTAAGTTTAAAATTAATAATTAATAAAATATAACTAAATTAAATATTATAACCTCGTCGATTAATATAATTAAAATTCTTAATTTTAAAAATTTAGAGCTTAAAATTAATTAGAATTCTATATATATATTAATACTTAATAAGTATTTTATAAAGCTATATTTATAGCTAATTTTCTAATTTATAAAGCTATTTAGAATACTTAAAATAAGATTAAGAGAGTTAAGAAGATCGAGAATAACTCGATTAAAGTAGCTCTCGAAGATCAAAATCTCGCTTTAGATATTAATTATTCTTCTTCGTCTTATTATAATATTTATCGCTTAATATAATTTTCTTATAATATCTATTTTATTAATAACTCTTTATTCTTTATATCTATTAAGTAAAGATATATTTTATTATTTTAAGTATTTTATAGTATTTAACTAATTATAAATTAAATATTTACTTTATTAATTATTATTAAAATTATTAATAATTCTCTAATCGCTCTTTTAAAAGTTATAAAATTAATTATATTAGACTTTTCATTAAAGAGTATTTATATATTATATTTTAAATCTTAAAAGTATATAATAATAAAGAAAATATTAAAAGAAGCTAAGAGGGTTAGATAGTTTAATAAAGATATATCTCTAGTAATAATTAGATTTAATTATTTATTAATAAAAAAAATAAGCTCTAATATCTTAAATTCTTAGATCTCGATAATTAATAAGATCTTTAATAAAAAATACTTAAATTTTTAAATATAACTACGAATTAGTTTAGCGAAAATATATCGATTTTAAATATAATATTAATAATCTAAATATTTAATTTAGAAGAAAAGCTAAAGCTTTATAACGTAGATTTAAAAAACTATCGCGATATAACTAAGAAATTTTAAATAAAGATTTATAATCTAAAAAATAATCTTTAATTAATTATAAAAACCTTATAATAGTAATTAAATATATTTAAAATTAATCTTAAAGATGTAGAACTTATAAATTTTAATATATAATTTTATTTAAGATAGTTTATACTCTACTTATTTATTAAAAAAAGCGTATCTTAATAAATATATTATATACTTATATATTAAATTTTATAGTAATATAAATTTAAGTTATATTTTAAGAGATATTATATACTATAATACTATTAATATTAAGCGATAATATATTTTATTAATATTTTAAAATAAGTATAATAAGAAGTCTTTAAATATTTTAGATATCTTATTAATAGTAGAATACTAACTCTTAATAATCGATCGATATAATATTATATCGAATTAATATATTATAATACTATCTCGATATTACGCTAAAAGACTAGTTAACTAACTATACTCGAGACTATAATATTTACTAGCGAATTATTATAAAGAATAGCTTTCTAAAGACTAAATCTTCAAAAGACCTTTAGGGCGTTTAAAGAGTACTCTGACCCTCTAAGCTATTTATAGTATTCTACACTACTCTCTACCCCTAAGATCGATTTTATAGAGTACTCTTACTCTCTAAGATACTCTCTTCTCTTAAAATCGATCTTAGTCTTAAAATACTCTCGCTCTCTAAGATATCGTAATATTCTATACTATTTTATTCTCTTAGAGTTAATCTTAGCTATAGTTCTATATATTAATAACGTATATCTATTTTTTAATAAGAGAGATAGAGAGATATAAGAAGGCGAGATTTTGATAATTACGAACGCTAATTTATTTATTCGCGATAATTTAGTCGATCTAATTAAAAAGTATAGCGAACTCGAATTTATAATTAGCTATATATATAAATTTAAGATTTTTAAGCTTAGCTCTATCTTCTTCTTTTATATATACTAATTAATTAATTATACTTTATATATAATATCGATATTATATTATAAGATATTAGTCGCTTATTATAATTATCGCTAGAGCTAACTAATCTAGCCCGATAAAGATTATCTTTTATTTTATTTATTAATTATAAATATAAAAAATTTACTCTATATAATTTATTTTCTTAAAATAATATTAAAAAATTAAGTTAAAAAGAATTTATTACTCTATAAGTAAATATCTTAAATCTTTACTCTAACTTTTTAATCTTCTTCGCGAATAATAATTTATTTAATACGTCTTTATATTTCGAGATTTTTATATATTATAAAACTTTATCTTAGTTATTATAGTAAAATTTAAATACTTATTATAATTTATATAACGTTACTTATATATATTAATTTTCTCTCTTTATTAATATTCTATATATATTTATAAATAATTTTTATAATTTTAAAGATATAATATTTAGAATATAAGTATAAGTAATATTAAGACGAGCTTTAGATTAATTTTATATAATATATTTTAAAGTTATTATTATTAAGTAGAGAGTTAAATCTAAATTAAGTTTAATTTATAATTTTTTAAATTTAAAATATTTTTAATATAATCTATTTTAATTAAATATAGTAATCTTCTTTTTATTTATTATTATTCTTTATCTAGCGAATAAGTAAATATTCTCTCTTACGCGTTATTAATTATTAAAGAAATTAATTTAATAATAAATAAATAAGATTCGCTATATTAAGTAGAGTATAGATTATCTTTTTTTAATAACTTATTTAATCTAATATTTTAGCGAGGTTATAAAGTATACTAGTTAAATCGCGATTTAATTATTTAATTATATAATCTTAAATTAATATATAAATTCTATTTTAATCGACTTCTTCGAGTACTTAGTTAACTTTTTAAAACTCGATACATTATATAATCTTCTCGAGAATATTTAAATATTCTATATCGCTTCTATTATTCTTATTAATACTTATTTATAAGAGATATATTATAAATTAATTATCGATACTCTCTTCTTCTCGATATTAATTAAAATAGTATTTAATTTTAAATTTATCTACGATTATATATATAAATTCCTTTATATTTAATTTCTTATCATTTTTTTTAAGATATAGTTATTAATATTATTTTAGAATTAGATTATTTAAGATTATTTAATAGATGAATTCTTTATAATATAAATTTCTAGAAAAATAGCGAATATTATTTATCGTAGTGATTTCGATAATATAGAAATTTTATAAAAGAAATTTTAGAGTAATTAAATATATCTTCTCTATCTTAAATAAAAATTAGAATATATCTTAAGCTATAATTATAGCGTATTCGATATTTATATTAAAATCTTTAATTATCTAGTATTAGAGTCGAGGTATATATATAAGCTTAAAAACTACTCGCTTTATTTTTCTAGATAATTTATAATTACTTTAAAGTCGTCTATAAAAGATATATAAATATTAAATATTAATAAAGATGAAATTCGTGGTGTCGTTTTACTCGAATTCTTAAAAATTCTATAAAACGTTATTGAGTTTAACTATCTAATTTAAGATTTATTTAATCTTATTTTCGAGATAAGTTTTAATAAGCTTTTTTATAATAAAATAAAATATTAATAATTAACGACTTTAACAGATAAATTTATTATACTAGATCTCTTTTATTATTAATAAAGCGTTTTTTAATATATTTAAACTTTTAATAATTTAATATACGAGTTTTTTAATACTCGTCTTTATATTAAAGATAATCTTTAGTAATTCTTATATTATTTATTATAATATTAATTATTAAATAATTATTATAATATTATCGCTTTAAAAGTTATTTTAAAAAGATACTTTAATCTTTAATAATAACTATTTAAGTATTTATTCACGAAAACTATAATAAAGATTACTATAATTACTATAACGATCTCGAATACTTTATTTATAATCTTTTTTAATTATAATAATATTAGCGTTTAATAAATCGACTATAATAAGCTAATTCGAAATCATTATAGATTTTAATAATAATATAACTCTTATATAAATTATTAATATTTTTATTCGACGTAAATTAAAGATAAGCTTTACGTGTAAAAAGCGTATATTTAAAATCTCTCTCTACTTTAGCGAGCTTTTATTTCTAATTAATCTTTTTAATAAAGAGAGAATAATCTTAACGATATTAATATAACATCTTACTCTAATATATATAAAACCCTCTTATTAATTTATTATAGGCTTTTTTAATCTCTTTAAATATTTAATTTAAATATCTTTTTAAAATAAAAATTTAAAGTATAATAATTTAATTAATCTAGCTTTTTAGAAAAATCGATATATATAGCTATCGAATAATTAATTAGATATTATTATATTTCTAAATATAGATATTAATAATAATTAAATTTAGTTATCTTCTTATATTATAAGCTTTTAATATATTACCTAGAATAATTTTATATTTTAACTTTAATAATTATTTATATTTTTATTAGATAAATAAAGCGTATAAAGAGAATTCTAAAATTATTAAGACGATAGCTTTAGAGCTTAATACTTTTAAACGAATATCTATTTATTAAATAATATACTTATTATTAATAATATTAATTATATAAATAAGCTTCGATTATATACTTACTTATAATCGTAAAATAACGAATTTAATTAAATTATTACTTTTAGATTATTAATCTCTAACTTCTTTTTTAAATTAATAAGTACTTCGCTTTATTAGAATAGAAAGATTTATTATAAGAGTATTATTTAATATTATCTTTAAGATTATATTATCTTTTAAGCGCTAAAACGAGTTTATCTTATCGACTTTATATTTATAATAGATTATAAAATTATAGACTATTATAAAGACGATAAGAATCTCTATTATTTATATTATCGATATTAAAAGAATATAAAATTTATAATTTATTATCTCCATAAATTTATAAATATCTTTTTATAGAGTGTTATTTAAAGGCGAAGGCGAATTAGCGAATTTCTTTAAATAATATAATAATTTTAAGAGTAGTAAGGTCTTAATACTTTTTTTAATAAATTATTTTTCAATTTACCCCGCGTTTATAAAGATTATTATTTTTATAAATTAAATCGATATAATTTTTTACTTAAATATAAAGAGGATAAATATTATTTATAAGATCTTTTAACTTAGAAGCGATCTTATTAAGTATAATTCTTCGCTAATATAGAGAAGACAATAGCATTACTTCTTATATATAGATATCTTTTAAATATATAATATTCGACTTATATTATAGAAAATAATATTCTCTCTTTTTAAAAAATATTTTATATTAAGATATAGAGTTTATATAATTTTATATATAAGTAATAAGTATTATTTAGATACTCTCTATCTAGATTAGCGTATAAATAAAAGAAAAACTTTAAAATTATCTTATATTATAGATATATAATATAAATGCTTAAAATATAGCTTTTCTTCTAGATAATATTTCTATTAATAAACGCTAAAGAAGAATTAAATATAATACTATATAGAAGTATTTAAGATACTTAATAGAGTAATATTTAAATAAGAATTTATTAAGTATATTTAAAAAGATTTATATAATTATTAATAAGAAGAGTTTAATTAGAATCTTAGTATTAAATATATATATAACTTAATATAAAGCGAATTTATAGAAAAATATTTATTATAAAGATATAGAGAAAGTATTTTTCTTATTAATAGAAAGTTTAAAGTTTATTATAGAAAGCGCTTATTCTTAATAATTAGTAAATATTTATTTTAATAAAAAATATTAATATTTAGATATAAAATATTATTAGCTTTAGTAAAAATAATATTATCGAAATTAACTTTATTTGATAATCTTCTAGATAAGATATATAGAGAATTAATATTTTAGATTAAAGTAGAATAATCTACTCTATTAAAAGTTAATTTTATTTAATTTATTAAGTTTCTTTAGTTTTTAGCTATCTATTATAAGCTCGTTATATATTAATTAAAGATATATCTTCTATAACGTAGAATATATTAGATTATTTATATATATAATAGAAATTAAAGAATAGAAAATATATAGTAAATATATATAATAAAGAGATTAAGGATATCGACTCGAGCTATATAAAAGTTTTTACGCTATTTATATATTTAAAGATAAAGAGATCTAGCTAAATTACGTAGTCTATTTTAAATATAATTCTTATATTTATAGCTTTAACGCTTTTAAACTCTAATATTAAGATATTTAAAGAATTATATTTATAGCTAGAAAGATCTTTCGTTATATCTAAAGATTAAGTATAAATATTTAAAAATAAAAGTAAAGGTAATAAGTTAGATATTATAGTTTATATTAAATATAAGAGTAGATAGAAAAGTAATTTAGTCTTAATAATAAGATCGCTATTAAGAGTAAGATAATTAGATAAATAATACTCTTTATAACTTACTTTTATTCTATATAGAGTCTAAGACTACGTTAATATTATATATATCTTAAAAATATAAATAACGATTATTATAAACTATTATAAATATCTTACTCGGCGAATTATAAGTTTAATATTATATTTATACTATAATAAAGAATATTAATATTACTATTTATTATCGAGTTAAAGATTATCTAATTATAAGATAAATAAGATAGCTAAAAAGATAAATATAAGTAAAGTATTTAATTCTACGTAGAGTCTAAGATTACGTTAATACTATATATATCTTAAATCTAAGATAATAAATATTATAAACTATTAGAAATATCTTTTCTAATAATTAATTATAGATTTAATATAATATTCGTATTATAATAAATAATATTATTAATACTATCTACTCTTAAATTAGAGATATTTAAATACTTTTTTATTTCTTTTAACTCTAATTCTTTAAAGAGAGTATATATAAATTATAATATAGTATTTTCGAGATTATTTAGAGCGTATTAAATTATAAAATAAATAAAAATCTATAAATTAAATTTATAAAGTTGAATTTTTCTAAGTTAAATAAAGTTGAATTTTTTTAAGTTAAATGAAATTTTAGCTTTAGCTCTAAGTTAAATCGAACTCTAATTACTTACTATACGTTTTTAATCTACTTTTATTATTACGAAATTAATAAAGAAGATAAAAGCCTTAACTCTAAGTTAAATCGAACTTTACTTACTTTCTATATAATAAATAATTTACTTCTATTACTATAAATCGCTAATTAATTATATTCTTATTTAAAAAAAAAGTATCTACTTAATAATCTTATTTTTAATATATCTTATTAATTAAGTAAGTTATCTTCTTAATAGATTATTTAAGATTATAATTAATAGATCGATCTTATTAATAACTCGACTTAGAATTATATATAATTAATTATAAATAAAAATCTCGAGATATAGATATAAATCGATTTACTATAATAACTAGTTTTAAAATTTATTAATTATTATATTAAAAACTAATTAAATTAAAAATTAAATATATTAAAAGAGAGTATATAGATCGTTTAAATTAGATAAAATTAAAGAAATATATAATATATAATATTATTTATTATTATATTTATTTTTAAAAATATAATAATCGAGTATTTTAAATCTAATATATTTAATTTATAAATATATCTTATTATATAAACTTATACGCTACTTTAAATTCTTTAATAATATTATTATATAATTCTATTTTAACTTTAAATAATAGAATAAAAGCGAGGTTAATTCGAAGATATTTATTATTTTAATAGATAGAAGAAAGCTATCTTTCTTATTAACGACTTAATTTCTATTATTATAAATAATTTTAATTTTAAAAAACTTATTAAAAATTTAATTATTAAATTAAGTAATATTCTTATTAAGAGTATAAAGAATTATTTTAAATATATAAAAATTAGCTATTTAATATAGATTAAGATTATTATAAATAATATTAATTAGTTAAATAATAAAGTTATTTAATAATTACTCGATAGACTAATTAATAGTTTTTTATTCTTTAAAGCTTATTAAGATATTATTATTTATATTTAATAATTTTTAAATAAATTTCTTTATATTAATTTAATCTTAATTAATTAAATTAAAGTTTTAAAATTTTATATTCTTTATAAATCTAAAAATTTAAATATAATTTTAAAAATAAAATATTTTTAATATAATTTAAGCGATATAATCTAATTTAATACTCTTAATAATTAAAAGAATTTAATAGAAGTTATTATAAAAGTATATAATTATATTATTAAAAGAAGTAGAGTTCTTTTAAATATCTTAGAGTATATAATTAATAATTTTAATATTATAGCGATTTTATATAGAGATTTTATTTTAGAAAATAAACTCGATTATTTTTAATAATTAAGTTAAATTAAACTTTATTAATATATTATAATTAAACTAAATAATAATATTAAAAGAAATCTTAAAATAAAAATAAATAATATTATTATCTTAAAGAAGAATAAAGATAATATTAGATAAAGCTATAGTAATAACTATTTTAAAATTATTTTATACTCTTTATAATATAATATTTTAAAGTATAATCTTATTAATATCTTTATAGCTATCGAGAAAGAAGAGTTAGTTATTAAAATAAGAGATTATATTCTAAATAGCGTTAATTATAATAATTTAATTATTATTAAAATTTATTTATATTTAATTTTAGATATTAATTTAATAGTTATATATTTTATATAAAAGTTAATTTTATTTATTAATATAATATTATTTATAATCTCGCTAAATTATAAATAAATTAAAATTAATAATAAGATTAATATTCTTTATAAAGCTAATTTTTTTTTAAGCGAATTTAAATTAAATAAAGATAGAAGTTTTTAATGATAATTTATTTATATTATATATTATTTAATAGAGAGAGAGTATAATATTAAGTCTAAAGAATATAAATAAAATTATTAAATAATTTAAATAAAGAATAATAAGTATTAGTTAAGAAATATATATAAAGTATAAAAGAAAAATTAAATTATTTATAAGTAAAAAAAGAAAAAATATATTTAGCGCGAAAAGTTTTAATAGCTAAAAAAAGAATATTATATTAAAAAAAGTTATAATATTTTAAAATTATTATTAACGCGATAATCTTCTTATTCTATAACTTAAAGTATTTTAATTTATTAAAAAAATTACTAAGAAAAAATATATCTAACGCGAAAAGTTTTAATATTTAAAAAAAGTTATAATATTTTAATATTACTATTAGCGCGATAAGCTATTTATATTATATTTAAAATATTTCTATTTAATAAAAAAGAAATTATTTATATATCTTAATTTATAATTATTTTATAGATCTAGAGAGTTATCGAGCTTATATTATAATAGAATTATTACGAAGAGACTCTATAAGTAATATTCTCTCTTTTAAATTATTACTTTATTTAATACTTAATTTTATTTAATATTATTATAAAATAAATTTTTTATTATATAAATATTATAATAGAAAGAAAGAATATTATTATTTATTATATATAAGTCTTTAAAGAATATAGAATTTAATATATTTAGAAGAAGATATTATAGATAGAAGAGTTTTCTAGCATTTAAATTAATATAGTATATTCTTATAATAATATCTCTATATCTCTAATATAAACTTTATTTAAATATATCTCGCTTATTCTTTTTTTAGATATATTATATTAATAAATCGATATCGAAGAGATCTTCTATTTATCTTTTCTATTAATATTATTAATTTAATTAAAAGAAGACTATTAGCTTAATCTAATATTTATATTTTATATTAATTATATAAAATAGATTATTATTATTATTAAATATTACGCTTTATTAATTTAGAAGATAAATAAATAATTATTTAATAGAAGAATTATAATTATATAATTTAAAGTTAAAAATTCTTTAATAGACTTTTATAGAGCTTATTTACTATATATTTTAATATTTTTAAATTTTATTTATCTAGTCTAGCTCTATATCGTCTTAATTTATATTACTTTTATACTCTATTCGAAAATTAACTTAATCGCTATTCTTATAAACGTATTTAAAGATATATTTATAGATTTTAATATTAATATAAATCTCTATATTAATATAAACGTTATATTTAATTAATAAATAAAAATTATAAAATATTATCTAATAATTCTATTTAAATTTATTATTTAATATCTTAATAGATCTACGCTAATAGTATATAAGATATTTAAAGTCTAATTTAAAGATAATATAGTCGCTAAAGTTCTTTAGAAATTACTTATTATATATATTTTTATTTAAATTCTAATAAAATAAAATAGTATCTATTCTATTAATAGTATATTAATTATAGTTTTTATAAAGTATATATCTAATAATAATTATATAGAGATTAAGAAATAAATTTTAATTAGAAATCTTAGTATTAATAGCGATATTTATCTTAATAATATTAAAGAATTAATTTTTAGAATATAAAATAATAAGAATATAGATATACGGTAGACCTCGTTTTTAAAATTTAATAATATAGATATAAGTTAGAACTCGATCTATTATTCGCAAAGTTAGTTAAAGTTAAAACTAATCGATATTTTAATTAATTATACTTCGCCCTTATAAGAGTAAAAAAAAAATTAGATAATATTATAAGGTTAATTAATAGAAATTATAGTATATAATAAGCTAAATCGTATTAGAAGTATCTTTAGAAATTATAATCTATATTAATTATCTAATTAATATATCGTTTAAGAAACTATTTTATTAGATAAGATAAGAAAAAGCTACTATATTATAATAGAGAATAAGAAAAATAAAAGTATATCTAGTATCTTCCTCTTTAGAATATTATTTATAAAGGCCTTTAGCTTTAATCTAAATATTCTAATAATTAGATTAAATTAATTAATAATCTATTCGCTAGATAGAAGATTTTTAATAATTTTAATTTATTTTAAATTATAGATAAAAGTTATAAAGAGATTTAATTAATTAAATTTAATAGATAGAGTAATAATATTTTAATAGAGTTATTTTATAAATTATAGATTTTTTTAATAGAAGAAAGAGAGAATAATACGTTATTTATTAGCCTAATTATCTATAGTAACTCTATCGATATAAATATTAATAACTATTTAATAGATATTAATCTAAATAATTTTCTAATTTATCTTTAATTAATAAAGTTTATTACTTTTAATAATTATATAGATATTATAAATAAAATATTATAATAATTTATTATAATAAAAAAGATAATTAAATTTACTAGAATAACTCTATATTATTAATATATATAAAAGAATAAGATAGAGCTAAATTAGAAAATCTTAAATTTATATATATAGTTAATTATAAATTTAAGGTTATTACGTCTTTTAGCTAGATCGACTAAATTAGCTTAATAACTCTCTCGAGCTTTCTTATTAAAAATTTATATATAGAAGTTTTATACTTTAAAGTACTTAGCTTACGATATATATAGTTACTTTATAATTCCTTAAATTATAAAGCTCGCTTTACGCTTTCTAACGCTATAAAAATTATAAAATTTAATCTACTATTAATAATTAAATAAATAATTAAATATAATAGTTACAATAATTATACTAGACGCGTTCGATATTAAATAATAATTCTTTTATCTATTTATATAACTATTCTTCTTTTACTATTTTATTAATTCTATTAATTTTATTAATATAAATATAATCATCTTTAATATCTCTTATCTAAAGATTACTTAATATTTAAAATATATATACTCTTATTACTCGTCTCTTAGAGTCTCTATTAACGTCTCTAGGCTATTTCTTAACGAATTTATTATTACTAATAATTAAGGCCGTAAGCGAGCTTAATAGCTATTTACTACTACTTATAAACGCGTTAAAAGACTCTTAAAGAGCTCGAATGAATACGTTCTTCTCTATATACTTCTTTTAAATTAGCGATAATATCTTTTAATTTAGCGATACTATCTTTTAAAACGCGTTTTTCTTCTCTATTTATTCTTTATTACTCTATTTTAAAATCTCTTAACGCGTATTAGATTCTAAATATTATTAAGAAGAAGCTCTTAAAAATATGATAATTACATTAGACGCGTTTGAGATCGAATAATAATCCTTTCATCTATTTATATAATTATTCTTCTTTTATTGAAAAGCTTGCTTTCTTATTACTTAAGACTAAAATTATAAAATATTCGATAATTATAAATTTAAAGTTAATTAATTAGATCTTCACATTTCGTAATTTTAAAGCTAAAACTTATCTTATTTCTTTATTTCTAAGCTAAAAGCGAGTATATACGAGTATATTTAAAAGAGAAAGTTGAAAAAGAACTTTAAGATCTTTAAATTTATCTACTTTAATTTCTTTTATATTATTTATAATATAATAATAAAGTAAATCTATAGAATTATAGAACTACTTATACGCTTTTCAACGATACTATAAAATCGAATTTTAATTATATAGTTTTTAATATATATAAATAGTAAATAATCTAACACTTTCTACGATCCTCGATTAAGATTTAGCTATTTATACTTAAGGCTTTATAGATTAATTTCTTCTATTTAGTCTATTATAATAGTATTAATATAGCCTTTTCTAATTAAACTACTTTTTTTACTAATTAATATACTATATCTAGAGTAGTTATATCGCGTATTAATAATAGAAATAATCGAAATCGCCTTTATAATTCTTCTATATTTTTATCTATTATATTTAATATTCTATACCCTCTTTTAGCTTTAAAGCGAAGACTATTTAATAAAATAGATCTTAATACTATTACTATTAGATCTTAATCTTTCTATTATCTCTATAAAGAACGATCTTAAGTGAAAGAGAAATAGAGTCTTTATATTTACGGCGTAGTAAGAATTAAATTAAAAGAATATAAGATAAATAAAAGATATTAGATATATTAAGGAGATAGAAATTATTAAGTAACGTTAGTTATATAAATAATAAGATATAAGAGAATAATATAGATAAGAGATTATAAGAGTAAAGCGTTATAAAATAACTTCTTCGAGTTCTCTTATATTTATATCGAGTTCTATATCGATATAATTCTTCTATAATAAGTATAATATTTTAAAGTTATTAAATTAGATTACTTTATATCTAGATCTTATCTATAATATCTATTTAGAAAAATCTCGATAGTATAATAAAGAAAAGTATTGAAATATATATAAGAATCATATTTATAATAAAAGAAAATAATCGCTTTATAAAAACTATTATATTAGTAGATAAATTAGAAATTAATAATATTCTAAATAATCACCTTTCTCGTTCGCCTTTATTAAGAATAAAATTTCGTTAAAAACACTTTAATCTTATATTCGAAATAAGAAAATATTAGCCTCGACTTACTTTATAAAGAATTAAGATCTAATAGCTAATTTCTATATTAAGCTTAATAAATTAAAGTAGAAGATATATAATATTTATTAGAAAATCGAATTTAATATAAAGCTTTAAACTATTAAGTTATAGACTATTTATAATAGATATTAAAAGAATTATTTAAATAATCTTATTCTCTATTTAATCGAGAATATAATAAATTTTAAATCTCTATCTTTTTATCTATTATAATTAATAATAGCAAAAGAGATATTAATTATTAGAGTATATATTTAGATAAATATATCTCGCGTAAAAGAATATTAATATAAATATAAAGGCTATATAATTAGCTAAATATATAGAGATCTATATCGAAAGTCCTACACTCGTTAAGACTCTTACGCTTAGACTTCGAATAACGTCTTATCTAAAGGGCTATCTAAATAGTATATCTAAAGTTCTTCGAAATCGTATCTAGTCTTAGTTAGGTTTCGGGGCTTAATACCTCTATCAAGCTAAAAGAAATATCTAAAGTTTCATTCATACGCTATAAGAAGATATTTCTAGGCTTCCCCTCTATAGGGCCGCTTTTCGAAAGTAGGATTAGGGCTACACTAGCGTATATGTAGAACATTCGATATAGACCTCTATAGAATACCTCGAAAGTAATCTAAAGACTCTTCTCTCTATTTTAAAAACTCTAGATATTAAATATAAAATCTTTCTCTTTAAATAGAAGCGAAAGCGAACTTAATTATAAATATTAGCGAAGATTTTATATATATTATTAATATATCGAGATCTAGCTAATCTACTTAATTAAATATTATCTTAATTATTAAAATTTTATATTAATTAAAATTACTTATTCTAGTTATTAATAAATAGCTATATTATTAATAATATATTAAATATTCTAGATAATAATAAGAAAGATAGTAAGTATATAAAGAAATATAAGAGTATAAAGATTTAAAGGAATTTAAACTCTAAAAAAAAAGTTTTAAATGTAGATATATAATTATAATATTTCTTAATTATCTCTCTTTCTTTTATCTTCTTAAGTTTATAAGAATAATCTCTTTAATAAAAGCTCTTAAAAAGCTCTTAAAGAGTCTTTAGAGAATCTTTTAAATATTATAACTTCGTCCTTTTTTTTCTTTTAAAACCCTTTCTATTCTTCTCTATTTATCTCTTAATTTTAAATTTATAAGAAGACTTCTTCGATAGAAACTCTCGAAAAGCTCTCGAAGAGCCCTCAAAGAGTCTTTAAAATAATAAATTTACTAATTTTAATTACTCGATTTTAGATTATATTAATAATCTAAAGATTTTTATTAAAGAGTTATATATATTAAATCTTATAATAAATTTATTAAAGCTTTATATATTTTAAGAATAGCTTAATTATATATTTTTATCTTCGATTAAAATAAATATCTCTTTATACTTCTTAAAATATAATATAATTAATAAATATAATTATTTATTAAATATCGCTTATATAGCGTTTTCGACGCTATTTCTAAATAATATAATCTCTTTTTATAATATTTATATAAGAAATATTAATTTTAAAGATTACGTTAGATACTTAATAAGATATAAAAATAATAGATTTATATAACACTCTCGCTTTTATTAATAAGTTTTTAATATTATAATAAAGACGTAGTCTAGAGAGATTAATAAATAAATTTAAAAACGCCTAGTTAATTATAATATAGATCTTAATAAATTATAAAATCTCGTTATTAATAATAATAAAAAGATATTAAATATTTTAATTCGAAAGGTCTAGAGTTTATAAGATATACGTTTTTATTAATAGTAAATAAAGATCGAATTAAAATTATTTATTCACTATTAAAGAATTCTAAGCGTCTTCTTTATAATTAATACTATTAATTTCTAATAATATAACCTTTATTAATATATATCTAATAAGAATAAATATTTTAATATTATTAAAGCTCAGCGTTATAATATACTCTTTTACTTAATTTAATAAAATTCTTATATTATAACTAAATATCTAAATTTACGCTTTTATCTTCTATTTAAATATATATTATATAAGAAATTCGATCTCTTAGATTATTAATATTAATTCGAATAATAATTATAAGAGAGTAGCTATATCTATAAATTTCTATAAATTTATAATATATTAGATATTAATTAAATCGTTAAATATCTTAAATACTAGAAAATTAAGATTATTATTATTAATCTAGATAACTACTTAACTTCTATAATAAAGTATTTATTTAATTATACTTTTATAAAGCGTATTAATACTTTTTATAAATTAGCGAAGCTTCTTAATTAAATATAGTATTATAAATATATATAGAAGTATTACTAACAATATAATAAGACTATTAAAGAGATTAGATATTAATTTATCTTTTTATAATCGAAGTAAGAGACTTCTATTATTAATAATTATAGTAATCTTATCTATAGAATCTTTAAATTAGTCTATAATAACTTATAGCTTAATAAATATTAAGTTATAATAAATATAACTTAATTATTAAATATCGATTTCGCTTTATATATTAATGAGAAGAGTATAATTTATTATCTCGCTAAATATATCTTTAAAGAGAAAAAGAAATTTAATAAACTCGTTAATATAAATAAGAATATTCTTTATAATCTTTTATCTAACGCTTTTATATTTATCTAAATTATAAGATTATATAATAAGATAATATTAAAGCGTAATTAATTTATCTAAGAGATATATTATTTATTACTTAGTTATAATTTTTATAAAAGCTCTTACTTAATAGTTAATTTTAATATTTAATTAAATAATATTTAATATAAAAGACTTTATCTAAATAAAATAGTCGTTATTTTAAATAAGATTTAAATTAAACGCTATTACTCTTATAATAAGACTTTAAAAAATTAGAGTCTTATATAAATTATATAAAATTATATCTAGCGAAATAAGATCTTTTATTCTATTAGAATCTAGAAGATTTTATATTTATATCTCTCGACTTAATTAAAATAAAAACTATTTCGAGTAATATTAAGCTAAGATAATACTTTATTATCTCTTTTATAATATTAATCTATTTAATTTATTAATTATCGAATAAGATTAAAAATAAAGTTATAAAGACTATTATTAGAAGAAATATAATTATTTATTAAATTCTTTAGAAGATTTATTTATTTATAAGCTATCGTTATTAGATAAGCGTTTTATTAATATAAATAATAAGAATTTAGATTATTAAGATAAGAAGCTATTAGTTCTTTGAAATTTATATTATAATAGTAATATAATTTTAATTAAGATTAATTTAAGATATAGATTAGAGAATTTAGACTATAATTAATTATAAAGAGATTTCGCTATTATTATCGATAAGATTATACTATATATCTAGTTCGTTTATAATATAGTTAATAGCGATTCTCTATCTTTAGCGAGTTATAGCGAGATTAATAATCTAATTACTCTTAATATTAAATAAAGAGAGATATTTAATTGAGTTATAAATTTTTTATCAATAAGATAATATAATTTAACTTCTTCTTTATATCGACGATATAATTAATATAGAAAAATTAAAAGTTATTAATATAATATCATCTGCAAATCTAAAAAGTTTCTATAAAATTTGAAATTGCTGATCGCGTGTTTATCGCGAAAATTATAAAATTCGTTAGATTAGTAAATCTAATTAGAATTCGTCTAAATTCTATTAATTTAGTAAATCTAATTAGAATTCACCTAAATTTCGTCGGTTTAGTAACTATCTTAATCTTTTTTATTAATTCTATTAGTTTAATAGCAATACGTATAAAAAAAGAAAAGTTCTAATAATTAACGTTACGACGATAAGATTCTACGACGATAAGTATTAACGCTAACTTAAATTTAACTATAGAATTAGACGATTTAATAAAATTAGTCGCGTAAGTAATACTCTAATATAGCGTATAATAATACGTATATTAATAATAATATATATTAATATCATATATATATAGAATAGTACTTAGAGTATATTAGAGTATATTACGTAAAATTCTTAAAGTTACTAAATTAATAGAACTAGCGGAAAGAGTTAGAATAGTTATTAAACTGGCGGAAAGGGTTGAATATAAGCAAAGTCTGCTGAATAGACTAAATCGTGCTTATGGTACGAACCCGACGGAAATCGTGCGGAAAGAAACTTTTCAGATTTGCAGATGATCGAAATATCTAATTTATAATTTATATAATCGAGAAAAGATTTATTTAATTCTAAGAGAAGCTTTTACTAGAGTAATTACTTATTTAATTTATAATTTTACTCTATATCGCTTACTATTATTATTTGTAAAGAGAGATTTTTAATAATTAAAAGAGAAGCCTTTATCTCGACTTTAAAAGATCTTTCGAAATTACTAACTATTAATTATTAATAAGAAATCGATAATAGATATATAAATTCTTTATTATATCGATTATTAATTATATTAAATTAGATATAAATCTAATATCTTCTATAAAGAGATAAATATCCTTTTTTATAATAATTCTAAATAGCTTTCTTTAGTTCTTATAATCTCTTTATATAATACTCTTTCTTATAATTTCGAGAACGTTTTAACTAGCTATCGAGTATACGTAATATTTAATTAAATTATTATTATTTTATAGATAATACGATAGTAAGATAACTCGTTTAAGGCTATTTAATTTTATAAGACTCTTAATTAACTATATAATAGATCTATTAATATATCGAGTTAGTAATCGCTTATAACTCGAATAAAGAAATAACTTAGTATTATAGAGTAAGAGTTATTTTATAACGCTTTATAGTTATATATTATTAATTATAAGATAGATAACTATAATATTTAGTATTTAAAGTCTCTTAAGCGTTTAATTATAAATATTTAAGCTATTAATATAGATAAAGACTTTAAGTAAACGAGTTTAAATAATTATAATAATCTCGATAATAAAGTATTACTATTAGAGAAAGTAAAGATTATATTAATATAAAATCTATATATTAATAAGAGGTTAATTAATAAAATAATATTAATAATATATTAAATTCTCTAGACGAATAATATTTAAGATTTCTTTAAGATTATATTAATAATAATTCTTATTAAAGTCGATAGCTATAGTAAATAAGTTATTATTCTTATTAATAAAAGATATATAATTTTTATACTATTAAGAATATAGTAGTAAGAGTATAATAATAATATATATACTCGAATATAAATTTCTCTTATTCTAATATATACTATTATTATTTATAAAAGTTAAAAATTAATTCTTAATTAGATTATTATAAATATAACTATTAAGAGTATTATTATTATTATTATTTATATCGCTTTATCTAGAGTCTATTATATTATTAGCCTTACTATCGAAGTTAATTTTTTTTATAATTAATTTCTAAAAGATTAGAGTTTATATATTAAGATATAAATTAATAATAAATACTATTAATAAGATAAATTCCTCTTATTTATTATATATAATACTATTAATAGAAGATAAAGATAGAGCTCTATTATTAAGAAAGTAAAGAATATTATAAATTATCTAATAGCGAAGTTATTAGTTAAGTAAGCGAGATATTAAGTCTATTTAAAAATTAATATATAAGTTTTAAAGAGATAAAAATAGCTATTCTATATCTCTTATTCTTCTATATCTTTTTATCTCATCTTAATTACTCTAATTATTATTTACTAGTCTTATATATAAAGATCTGTTAATAAATCGATTATAGATATATTTCTAATACGATTTAGCTATCGATTCGCTACGTATAAAGAGTATAATTATAGAGTATAATGATAATAAGATAACTTAAGCGAAATCGATTCTTATTCTATTAATTTTCATCTAAGCCAATCGATTAACTAAATAATAAATCTTATTTATATTTATAAAGAAAGCGTTATTATATTACTTTCTTTTATATCGATTATTATTATAATACGACGATATTCTATTAAAAGTATTTACTATTACGATTAAAACGATATATATAATCTATCTATTATCGAGTATACTTTATAGAGATATTTATTATATCTTATCGTCGTCGTAGCTCTTCGTTATATTATATTATATCGTCGCTTTAATATATTAAAAGTATATTCTAGTATATATAAATACGTTCTATAATTATATATACGTCTTATAATCTTAAAGTATTAAAAAAAGAATATCTATAGATTTATTTAAAAGTATATTAGTAAGTAATAGTCTAGTAAATATCGAGTAAATACGAATAATATAGAAGGGTTTTTTAGATATAATAGTATAATTACGTATATTATAGATTTAATAATATTAATTATTATAAAATTTTAATCATCTATAAATCTGAAAAGTAAATTTTCGTACGATTTTCGCCGAGTTCGCATTATAAGTATAATTTAGTCTATTAAGTAAACTTTATCTATATTTAAATCCTTTTCGCTAATTCTATTAATTTAGTAACTTTAAAAATTTTTAATAACTTTAAAATTTTTATATAATATACTTTAATATACTCTAAGTACTATTCTATATATATATAATATTAATATATATTATTATTAATATATATATTATTATATATTATATTAGAGTATTATCTACGTAATTAATTTTATTAAATTATTTAATTTTATAACTAAATTTAAGTTAATATTAATACTTATTATCGTAGAATCTTACTATCGTAATATCGATTATTAGAACTTTTCTTTTTTTATATATATTACTATTAAACTAATAGAACTAATAAAAAAGATTAAGATAGTTACTAAACCGGCGGAATTTAAATAGATTCTAATTAGATTTACTAATCCGGCGAATTTTATAATTTCCGCGATATACGCGCGATTAGTAATTTCAAATTTTATAGAAACTTTTTAGATTTATAGATGATATATATAAACTTTTAATAACTTTAAACTTACTTATTTAAAATTAGACTAGTTACGTAACTAGTTACTAGTTACGAAATATATAGTTTTTAAACTAGTTTTTTACTATACTATAAGGCCTAAATATAATTTCGATTACTATTATTAGTTATAAAGATAAAAAAATTAAAATAGACTATATTTAAGTCTATATTCATATTACGTAACTTAATAAGCTTTTTACTACTAAGTAGCCTCGCGCTTAAGTATATATTTATTCTATTAATTCTATTAATTCTATTAATTCTATTAATTATATTAATATAAACACATTTACCCTCGATACCCTCGCACTCAGTTAAATAAGAGGAGGATCTATAATAGGCGAATACGGAGAACACTGCGGAGACAGTCATCAGCAGTAGTAATATAATAGGCCTACTCTCTACGATCTCACACCAATCCACTCAGCCAGTATAAGAGAAGTCGCTACAGCAGGCGAATACGGAGAATACTACGGAGAAACCAAGCGATAATAAAGCCCTCAGTACCAAAAATACGGCTCAGCTCTCTAAGATCCCACATTATATACTCTCTACGATTTCACATTAAATCATTACTTAGCAAGCGGAGAACACCACTGCAACTTAGCCTATCATCTCTACTATATTAAGGAGTAAGAGAAGGAACTACAACAGGTAAATGCGGAGAACACTGCGGAGAACACTATGGAGAACACTGCGGAGAAACCAAGCGGCAATAGGGCTCCCAGCACCAAGAACACGGCTTAGCTCTCCAAGATCCCACGTCAAATTATCACTCAATAAGCGGAGAACACCACTGCAACTTGGCCTGTCATCCCCACTACATTAAGAAGTAAGAGGAGGAACTATAATAGGCAAATACGGAGAACACTGCGGAGAATACTACGGAGAACACTGCGGAGAAATCAAGCGGTAATAAGGCTACTATCGTTAAGAACACGGCTTAACTCTCTAAGATCCCATATTATATACTCTCTACGGTTCTATATTAAATTATTACTTAGTAAGCGAAGAATACTACTATAACTTAGTCTATTATTCTTACTATATTAATATAATATATTACTATAATAATATTATAAGAGAAGAATCTATTACGACGCTTATAGTTAATTAAGTCTCTATAGAAGAAATATCGAATAATATATATTTAAACGAATTAAAATTATTCGATATCTTACTTTAATAGCTATTTTATTATTCGAATAATTTTACTACGATAGAAGATAATATGAGATTTACATTACTAATTAGCATATTATCTTTATTTCTTTTCGATATTTTAATACTTCTTACTATAAGAATATAGTCTTTCTCTATTTTTTATAGATAATTATTATAAATTAATTCTTTATACTCGATATATCTTTCTAATTAAACTTTAGCGCGCCTCTCTTCGTATATATATATCTATATATTATATAGATTAAATTAATTTTATAGTAGTAAAAGTAGATTAAAAACGTATAGTAAGCGATTAGAGTTCGATTTAACTTAGAGCTAGAGCTAAAATTTAATTTAACTTAAAAAAATTCAACTTCATTTAACTTAGAAAAATGAAAAATTCAACTCTATGAATTTAATTCACAGGCCTTTACTTATATATTTATAAGAAGTTAATAATTAATAGAATAGAAGAAATAAATAATATAGATTTATAATATAAAATAAATATTATTTATATAGAGTTATCTCAACTAATAATTTCTCTAACTTATAAAATAACTTTATTATTTCTACTTCGCTAAATAAGAAGACTTTTATCTAATATATTATCTATGAAAAATATATTATTATATTATAATTATTTGCTAAATAAAAAAATAATAAAATAGTATAAGAATATATAGACTAAATATTAATATAAAATATTAAATCTATTACTACTTTAGGTCTTTATTAATATATCTCTAATCTTAGATATATCTAATAGATTATTAATATCACCCTCTTAGGCGATAGCGACTTTATTTAAAATAGAACGATTATAGATATATAAATTATAATATTATAAGTTTTTATAAAATAACTTATAGTCTCTTATATTTAAATTAGCCTTTAATCTTTTAAATATTAATTTAAAGATATTAATATAGAGATTAATACTTTTAAGAATTATAACTATTTTATAATAAAGCGTCTAATTAATATAATTATAATAGCTATATCTAGTAAAATTAATATAAAAAACGCGATTAAGAGAAAGTTATATTATATTATAAATTAATTTTAGATATTATCTATAATATAGATTTAATTAAAGATTAATTTTTCGCTCTTTAAAGACGTTAGAGTAGATATATAAATAGTAATTACTCTCTAAATTTTATATATATAGAGAGCGATTAAATAATTAATAGTAATTTACTATAAGATTATAAAGATTATATTATTATACTAAACGCTATAATAGCGAAATTCTTTATAATTATTAATAAAATTTAAGATTTCTAATATTAAAAAATAAAGAATTTAATTAATAATATATTCGCTAGAGTTAATTAGATTATTTATACTCATTTTAACGTTCTTATAATTTTATTCTATATTATTTACTTCTTAATTAATATCTATTTTAGATATATCGACTTTAATCTTTTTACTATCGTAGTACTATTCGATTATCTTATCTTTTTATAACGCTATATCGTAGCTATTATAAATCTAATTTATAAGATTTAAATTATATTATATAAACTCTATAATATATAAGTAACGCGCGATATAGCTAGCGAGCTTTATTAGAGACTAAGTAAAATTTAAATAAGAGCTAAAAGATAAGTTAAAAGAATATAGACTAAAAAGACGTAGGCTATTAAAAGAGTTATTATTAAAGAAGTCTACTAATAAATCTACTAGTTGAAAAGATATAATATAATATGAGATATTAATCTATTATATCATACTCTAATATAATATAGATTATTAAGATTTATATAATCTTATATCTAATATAATATAAGATCTTAGCGAGATATTTTATAATATAGTATATTTATAATATTATATTATAAAATAGTATATATATAAGATATTTCGATTAAGATTTCTATATTTAAAAATAATTATTTTAATTATTATTCTAATTAATAGCTACGCTAAATTAATAAGATATAAAATTAAATATAATTATATTTTATTACTCTATATATATAAAAGAAAGCGAGCTATATCTACTAATAATAAGAAAAGCTTATCTTTCTCTAATATTAGCTACGCGAAATTCGTTAATACTTTATAATTAAAGCTATTAACGATAATTTTATATATCTATTATATATTTTTAATATTATTATCTAATATAAAATTATATATATTATAATTATAATTTTTTTATTAAATCGTTAATTTAAGAAAATTAATTTATCTTTTAATATTCTCTCGAAAGTATTATAGCTTAATATAATAAGTTATATTTCTTTAAGCCGCCTTCTCGCGATATATAAAAAAAAGATTAAATATAGAAAGTATATAAAAATATATTTAATAATTCTAGAATAAATTAACGATATCTATAATAATAATTAGAATTAAGAATTAGATATATTTAAATAAAAGATAGCTTTACGCTATTTATATAATAGCGATAATAATAATAAAGATTAAAATATCGATTTAAATAACGCAATTTTCGTAATAAGCTTTTTATTATTATACGCTAAATTAATTATATATAAATAAAGATCTATAATTTTATCTTTTAAATATAATTATATTTAATATTTTAAGATTTTTATAATAATTTAATATTTATTAGCTAGCGCGTTAATATTATTATATCTAAACTATAATAGCGCTTATCGTTAAATTCTATATTACGCTCTTAAGTAGCTTAAAAAATAGAATTTATTTAATTATTAATATATATAATAAAATTATTCTTAATACTTATATCTTATTTAACTTCGATATTATTTATTTTTTTCTAATTTAAGCTTTTATCTTTATCTATATATATAATAATTCGCGTAATAAATAAAACTTTAGACTTCTTTATAATTACGCTCGCATATTTTTCTTATATAATATTATTAAAATATAAATCTACTAAAACGATAATTAGAATTAGAAATTACTTATCGCTTATTTATTATATTTTATCTAATCTACTTAAGAGCTTACTTTTATTATAATAATAATATATTAATATATTTAACTTTATACTTTTTAATAATTATAATATAGTTAATAGTTAAAATATTAACTTTCTTTACTTTTTTAATTAATTTCTTCTTAAATATAAATATATTTATTCGCTATTACGATTTCTTAATATTTTTATTTTAATTAAATTTATTCTTCGCTTTTTATTTTAGTTAAGAGCTTAATTATTATCTAATTAATCTATATCGAGACTCTTTACTATTATTATTATTATTAATATTTAATACTTATTATAATAAATTATTAGATTTAATCTCTTTTATTTTAATTACTATAAAAAGATAAATTAGTAGATATATATAAAAGAATTAAAGGACTTATATAAATATCTATAAATATTAAGCTATTTTTAATTTTAATTTTAATTTATTTTATTAAAAAGTACGTTAATTCTAATAAATATTAATATTAGAAATAAAGAGAATATATATTATACGCTATTTTAAGTATATTATTACGAAGTCTAATTTAAAGAATAATTATTTTTATAAAGATAATAAAACTTAAAAATAAAAAAGTAAGAATAAAATACGCGAAAATTTTAATAAGTTATAATAATTTAGTATTAGCTAAATTAGATAAAGATAGCTATTTATTAACTCGCTCTTTTAAATCTTTTATCTTTTAATCTATATAAATTATAATAATAATTATAATTATTATAAAAATAGCTAAGATTATATTAGATAATAACGCTTAATAAGCGTAATTCGCTTAAATTTAAATCTTTAAAATTAAAAAGAAAATATTTTATTAATATTTAATTTAAGTTAAATAATATAAAGTAATTTAAAAATTTAATATACGCGATAGATATCTAAGCTTTTCTTCCCCCCTTCTTCTTCTTAAAGACTTTCTTTTTTATATTAACTCTTTTTATTATTAGACTATTTTCTTTATATATTAGACTTTTATTTAAATAATTTAATATTATTATAGCGATATTAAAAGTATAATATAATCGTTAAATTATATATTTATCTTTTATTTTTTAATAACTTTAAGTTAATATATAGATAAATCGCGTAAAGAGCTTAATTTATATATACTTAATCTATTATTAATAGCTCTTTAAAAAAGCTAATATTATTTTAAAATATTAGACATAATATTAAAGTAAAGAGTTTATTAGATATTATTATCGCTTTAATAAGTATCGCTATTACTTTAATAAATATTACTTCTATTTTAATAGATATTATTTCTATTTTAATAATATTAAAGTGTCGATAGAAACTAGATAGTATATTTTTCTAATTATTATTATATTTATTATATATAACTAATACGAGTTATAATTTAAGCTTTACGCGAGATTTATTATTATTAAAAATTAATTAATCTTATAATTTTAAAGCTCTTCTTTTAATATCTAATTTATTAAATTATATTTAATTAGAATTTATTAAAGCGCTATCGTATTTAAAGATTCGCTTTTAAAGTATTATATAAGATAATAGAAATCTTTCTAATTCGTTAATTTAAGAGTAAATCTTTTATTATTACGCTTTATAGTTAGCTCTAATAATCTCTATTTAAATAAATATTTATTTTTATATAATATATAAAAAGCGAGTTATATTATAAAAAAAGAATTTAAATCTCGCGATTATTTTAGCTAAATTATTTAAATTAAAGATAAAAATATATTTATCTTTATATAATTTAATTATTAAATTAATTAATTATTATAAAATTAATTATAAGATATAATTATATATTATTAATTATTTTAATAATTATAAGAAGTGTAAAAGAAATAAAATTATATAATTAAGTACTTATAAACTTTTTTCTTCTAAGTATTTATTTTAATTTAGAGTTTAATCATTATTTAATTAAAAAAAAGATAAGATATAGAAAGTATATAAAAGTATATTTAATAATTCTAGAATAAATTAATAATATCTATAATAATAATTAAAATTAAAAATTAAATATATTTAAATAAGAGATAACTTCGCGTTACTTATATAATAGTAAGAGTAATAATTAAAATTAAAGTATTAATTTAAATAGAGTAACTTTTATAGTAGATTTTTTATTACTATATATTAGATTAATTATATATTAATAAAGATTTATAATTTTATCTTCTAAGCGTAATCGCGTTTAATATTTTAAGATTTTTATAATAGCTCGATATTTATTAATTAATATATTAATATTATTATATTTAAATTATAATAGAGCTTATTATTAAATTTTATATCGCGCTTTTAAATAATTTAAAAGATAAAGTTTATTTAATTATTAAAGCGTATAATAGAATTATTCTTAATACTTATATCTTATTTAATTTTAATATTATTTATATTCTTATAATCTAAGCTCTTATCTTTATCTATATATATAATAATTTATATAAAAAATAAAACTCTAGACTTTCTCTAAATTACGCTTACATATTTTTTTTATATAATACTATTAAAATATAAATCTACTTACTAGAATAATAACTAGACTTCGAAATTACTTATTATTTATCTATTATATTTTATCTAATCTATTTAAAAGCTTATTTCTATTTTTTTACTAAATCTATTAATTAGATTAGAATTTATATATTATTTTTATATAAATATCTAATCGCGTATTAAATAATATCTTATTATTTAAAACTTTTAAATATAATCTAGTTAAAAAAAGAATCTATTATATAAAAAATTATAAATTATAATATATATTTTTATAGCGATAAAAAATTCTAATTATCTTTCTAATTATTATTATTTAAAGATAATTATAATAGCGAAAAATATTTATATTTTTATTTTTAATCTAGAATTAGAATTATATAACTAATTTATTAAGATTTTAGATTTAGATAATTTATATCTTTATAGAAATATTTAAATCGCTTAAATATATTAGCGATATTCTTATATATTAATTTAATATTAATAAGCTTAAAAGTCTCTTATATCTCTTCGCTCGCCTTATTAAATATAAATTTATATCTTATTATATTATAATTCTTAGATTACTATTTAACTAATTTTAATAGTAATTTTTTTTTATTTTTAAGCGTCTATACTATATAGTTTCTAAGAATTACGCGTTTTATTCTAGTAAAAAATATATATAAAAAGAAAAGATAGTAAACTTTTTTTAGACTTTATAATTAAAAATAATTAATATCGAATTAATTGACTTGTAAGATAGTAGTTTTATATAGTGTCGATAATATTTATCATTACTATAATCGTATTTTATATATAAAACAGCGTTATATGCCAGTAGAACTTTATATATATCGCCGCTAGTTAGTAAGCTGAGAAACAGAGATAAATAGCGTGTTATCTACTAAATTAATCCGCGTTAAGACGTATTTCTTAGATATCTTCTCCATCAATACCTCAACTTCAACTACTTTTACTACTTTTACTACCTCAATCGTATCACCCTTAGACTATTCCTACAGATATCGAGCCTATCTACTATATGAACTACGACGAAGAGACTCTATAATAAATAGTGGTAATAGAAGTATGACAACTAAAGGGGGTACTTGATTGACTATATAGATGACTAAGTAATATATATATTATCTTAGAAATATCTACTTTATATAATCAAACCTTTAGTGATTTCAAAATAGTTATTTGAAATTATACTTTATATGCGATACTACTTTATAATGAAATACTATCTTATAAGTTAATTAATTCGATAAGTAAGTTTAATACGAGTAAGATTAATATATAAATAACGAGTTTATTTAAATATAAATTAGAATATTAAAATTAAAATTAATATAAAGAAAAACTTATATTAATAAATATTATTTTAGCGATTCTTTTTTAAGAAAATTTTTATAAATTATATAAGACTCTCACGTAATAAAAATAAATATTCTTTTAAGAGTTTATTATATCTTTAAAAATTCTTAGATATTTAATCTTCTTTCTAATAGATTTAATTATAATTTATTATATTTATTATTATAATAAGAAGATATTAATAAATATTTTAATCTTTTATATTTATATCTTTTCTATTAATATTATTAAGAAATCTATATTCTTTAAAAAAAGTTAAGAATTTTTAAATCGCTTAATCTTTTAATTAATAATATTTAATAATATATTAATAATTATATTTTTATCTTCTTTCTTTATATCGAGCTACTTATCGCGCTTTATATTAATATTCTTAATAAAATCTAAAATTAAAACTATATTTAGCGAACTTAATTATTTATAAAGTTTATTATCTTTAATATAATATATGAAATATTACGCGTAAATACTAGCTATAATATTAAAAAGATATAAAAATAATTATAATAATAATTAGAATTTATAATAAGTATATTAATTATATATAATATATTCGATAATTCTCTCTTTTATTTTCTTCTTTTTCTTAAAAGTAATTATTTAATATTTAAAAAAAGTTAGAAGTTTTTTTTTAGCTATAGATTTCGCTATTATATTTATATTATTTTATTTTTTTAAAATTACTCTTAATAGTTTATATATATTTAAACTTACTAAATACTAACGCGATTTTACTATATTCTTATTTTTAAAATATTTATCTATTATTTTTTATATCTTACTATTATTAAAATTTTTAAAATATTTTTATTTCTTTAAAGATAATATAATAGAGTGAATTAAAATTATTACTTTTATTAATAATATTAACTTTTATAATATTAAAAAATAATAGAAAGTATATAAATTTATTTATTTAATTAAATTCTTATTTAAAATAATTATAATAATAATTTTCGTATAAAAAGCTTATTATAAGATATTAAAGAATATATTATAAAGAGTATATTAGTATTATAATAGAAATAATAAGAAAATTTAAATAGAATTATATTACTATAGAAGATAATATAATTAGAAAAAATATTAGAAAAAATTAAAATATAAGAAAATTTAAGAACGCGTTAATAAAAAAATAGACTAATTTATTAGCGCGTTTTCGCGTTTTTTTAAAATTTTATTTATAAAAATATTTAATACTAATTTTTAATATTATAAAGTTAAATTTTAATTAAATTTATTTAAATTTAATAATCTAATTAGAATAGTTAAGGATTATTATTAATAATAAACTTTTTTTAGCTTTTATATAATAATAGATATCTATTTTAAGCTTCTAAAAATCTAGATCTAAAAATTCTATAAAATAAGTTTATCTTTTTTAAGATTTTATTTTATACTTTTAATTTATTATACGTATTTTCTCTTTTAAAGAATTATTAGAAAGATAATTAGAATATTAATTAAATCGCTTACTTTTAGAATATTATTTATTTTATACTTATATTTAAAAAGATATAATAATAAATATAAATATTTCTAATTAAGAATTTTTATTAATAAACTTTTAATTAATTATTTAAATTTTTAATTTTAAAGAAATATTAGATTAGCTAGAAGATTCTAAAAGCGATAAATTAAAAAATTCTTAAAATAATTAATTAGAAAATTCTAGAGATATTTAATTAGAAAGTTTTAAAAGTAATTAGCTATAAAGTTCTAAAAGTAATTAATTAATAGATTTAGATAATAATTCGCTAATAAATCTAATTATATTAAAAAAGAAGAGATAAACTTTATTATAAAAGAAGTTTAAGATTAAAAATTTTTAATATATAATAAAAATAATAATATTATAATCTAGCGATAAGTTTTAAAATAAATCTATATAAGTTTATTAATTTTAATATATAAATAATTAATACGATTAGAAGAAGAAGAAGAGATAATTTTTATAATTTTAATTATTATAATAAAAAAGAATTTAGATATAATTTTCTCTTTTTTAATTATTATTTTAATTATCTAACTTTCTAAATTAAATAGATTTAAAAATATATTAATAAAAATAAAGAGTTAATATATATATTTAATAATAATATATTTAGTAATAATAATAAAACTCTATTTTAAAATTAAATTAACTTTTAATCTTGAGATATTATTTATAAGAATAGAAATTTTAATAATATATATAGTAAAAATATTAAAATTATAATAGTTAAAGAATATCTATCTATAAGTAAATTATTAAAAAAGAATAAATATAATAAGAAACTTAGAAAGAGAAAATCTATTATATTTTTCGCGATAGCTATAATAGATAGAAGAGTATTTTAAATATTATTAGTAGTAAAAGTAGCTAAGAAATTAAGTAATAAAACTTCTAGAAAATTTATTATAAGTAAAAAAAGTATAAATAAGAAAAAAAATGTCGCTAGTTATATATTTAAAGTAAGAAAACTATATAGATTTTATTTAGATAGTAAGTTTAATTTTATATATATTTCTAATTATCTTTCTAATTATAATCTATTAGTTATTATTCTTCGCGAAATTAAATATTTCTAAAAATTAATTACGCTATTAATTTCGAAAGCTTTATTTTAAAAACTTATTTAAAAAATTTCGTTAGATATAATAGATAAACTTAAAAATAATATTAAGTATTATTAATAAAGTTTTATTATCGAGGCGATATAGAAGATAATAGAATCTTTTCTATCTAATAATTTTTTAAGTAAGACTTTTTATTATTTTTATATAAAATTCGCTAATAATAGAATATAGATATTTAATTATTAGTAATTTATAATAAATACGTAATATTATAAATTAAGAATATACTACTTTTATATAAACTTCTAAAATTATATAATATTAAATTATATATAAATATAAAGATAGATTAAAAATTTATAATTTAGTTTAGATAGATTATTAAACTATTATAAATAATAGAATAAAATACTTTATAATTAAATTATCGACTTTCTTAACTTATAATATAACTTTTAATTATAATATTATTTATAAAATTATATTCTACTTTAAATTCTAGTTATCTTTAAAATTAATATTATATAATATATTTAATTTATAATTTAAAAGATTTATATTATAATAATAGTTTTAATATAGAAGTATATTTATTATACTTATTTATTTAATTAATAAATACTATATTTATATAATAGATTCTTATTATTATCTTAGAAAATAAAAGATTTTAATTAAAATCTATAAGATATTTATTTATTATATTAATCTTAAATTTATATTCAATTTAGAATTCTAATTATCTTTATAATTAATACTATATAAAATATTTAATTTATACTTTTAAAAAATTATATTATATTAAAAATTATATTCTATTAAATTATAAAAAAAAATTTATTATTATAAAATTATAAGTATTATAAGTATAGTTTAAATATCTTATTTTCTTATTTAATTAATAAGTATTATATTTAATAATAGATTTCTATTATTATCTTAAAAAATAAAAGATTTTATTAAAATCTATAAGATATTATATTTTTTATAAGTAAAGATCTATAAATTAAATTTATAATTATTTTTTTAATTAAAGTTATTAAGTAAATAGATAAGTAATCTTTAATAAGCGAACTTTAATAAGCGGGCTATTCGACTATCGAGCGAACTTTAATAAGCGATATTTAAATTCCTTACACTTTAATAATTATTAGACTAAATTTAGAAATTCTTTTTTTATCTAAAAGTTCTTATTTTATTCTATAATTTTAAAAAAAAATCTTAAAATTTTAATAAAAAATAAAAAAGTTATTTTAAAATTAAATAATATATATCTATTTTTTAATTAGAGCTATTCGACTATATTTTTTTTATAATTATAAATATTAATTTATTTACTCGCGATAATTTAATTAATTTAATTAAAGAGCGTAATAATCTTAAATTTATAATTAGTTATATATATAAATTTAAGATTTTTAAGCTTAACTTTATCTTATTTTATTATATATATTAATAGAATTAATTATTAATTACTAATTAACTTATTAATATATAATTAAACTCGCGAACTTTTCTTTAGATTTAAACTTAAATTCTTCTTTAAATTTTTTATTATATTTATTTTATTCTTCTTTATCTAAAAATCTTATAATTTTATAATATTAATTATTATCTTAAATTTTACGCGAGCGCTATAAATTAAAATAAGAATAATAAGCTTTTTATATACTACTTCTTTCTTTTTTTCTTTTTTTCTTTTATTTATTATAATATTATAATAATTAAAAAGATAATTAGAAAGATATTTAGAAGTTATATTCTATTTTCTTCTTATAAAATATCTTTTAAATATTATTATTTATAGATTTAGTAAATATATATATTATAAAATTAATATAATAGTAATTTTATATAGTAAGAAGATAAATAATAATAGAATTATAAATAATCTATTATTAAAAATAAAAGATAAGATTCTTTATTATTATAAAGTAAAATTAAATTTATAATTTTAATTATATATATAGAAGTAAATAATATAAATAATTTTTAGCGAATATTTCGCGATAATAATCTTTTAGCCGAATTCTTCTTATTTCTATCGCTATTAAGATTTTATAATTATTTAATTAATATTAAAAATTATAAGTATAAAGCGATAGAAGAGCTCTCTTAGAATTTTTATATTATTAAATCTTATTAATATATAATAACTCTCGAAGTATATAATTTACTTAGAGCTCGCTTATAAAAAGTATATAATATTAATCTTAATATAATATTAATTATAAAAAATAAAGTTAAAAATATAAATAGATTTAAAAGTATAAGTTTAGAGAAGTAGAAAAAGATATTATAAGAGATTAAAGATATATACTTCTATAAATAATAAGATTAACTATATTATAATATTATTAAATATTAATATATATAATTTTTTTATTTAATATTTTAAAGAAAAAGTATATATCTATATTAGTTATATAATTAAGTCTAGATAATTAAAAATAGAAAAGCGCTATTAATAATAATAAAAGTATAATTTTATAATAAAAAGATTTAATAGAGAAGAAAATATTAAATAATCTTATTTATTTTAAAATTTTAAAATAAATAAAAAAAGAGAAAAAATAAGAGATAAATATATTATTAGATAATAATTTAAAGTTATTAGTTAGATTACTTAATATAATTAAATAATCTTATAAATAAAGATTACTTCTTATCTTTATAATAATTTAAAAATTTTAATAAAAAACTTATTAGTCTTTATAAGCGAAAATAATATATATTAACTTTTATAACTACGAATTTTATTATATAATTAAAATATATAAGTATAGAGGTTTTACGATATAGAACTATTCTTCTAAGATTAATTATAAGATATATTATTATTATTTCTTATATATATAAAATTATTAACTTATATTTTTAGATTAAAAAAATATATAATTATATATAAACGAATTCTATAGTAAATACTCTTTTTATTTATTACTCTCTCTTTAATAAAAGTATATTAAAAATTATCTAGACTAATTAATTAAAATTTAACTTATTATTTTTATATATTTATTTTAATAAGATTAAATACGTAATATAAAGAAATTTAATAGTATAATAATTTAATATAAATAATAATAATTTTCTAGATTTATTAGACTCGACTAAATAATAGCTAAAGAATTATAATTATATATTAAATAAATAAAAGTTAGATAAAGATAATAATAAGATAGAAGAGATCTTTTAAATAATAACTAATAACTATAATAATAAGATTTTAAATTACTTTTTATTTTTATTATTAGAATATAAATACTTAAATATAAGAGCTTAAAAGAAGAGATTATACTAGATTTCGCTATCTATTAATTAAAAAGATATTTAGAATTTTATAATATAAATTCTTTTCTCTTATATCGAATACTAATTCTTATATTATATATTATACTCTTTATTCGAGATCTAGATTATTTTAATATCGCGATAAATTTAAAATTTAGAAAAAGAGATAAATTATAGTATTTAAAAATATAAAAATTTATAATAAGTATAAAAGAAGATAAAAATTTCTTAAGTAATTATATTAATTAGAAAAGATATTTATTATTAAATAAGATAGATATTTATAGATTATAATATAAATATTAAAAAGCTATATAATAAAAATCGCGAATAAAACTTTTTATCGATAATATTAATTTTATAACTATTAAATAATATAATAGCTTAAATTTATATACTCTAATAGTATTTCTTATTAAAAGATAGCGAGTTAATTAATATTATTAAAGAGATATTAATTAATACTTCTTATAGATAAAATTAATAGAGAATAAGAAAAAATATCTAATTAATAATAAGAGGGCTATTATCTACTTTTAATTAAATTAATTATTATTAAAGTCTTATTAAGATCTATAATATCTTTCTTTAAAGTTTTAAAGTTTATAAATCTTTTTTAAGATAATTAAGAGATAGTAGACTTATTAATATATTATCTAATAGCTCTTTATCGTTAATCTCTTAATTCTTTATAAAAATTATTTCTTATATTTAATAATAGCGAAGTAATAACTTTATACTATTAAGTTTTTAGCTATTTACGCTATCTATCTTATAAGTCTCTTTAATATTTCTATTAAAAGTTATAATTAATTTTAAAATATAATTCTTCTTAATTATAATATCTTTTTTTATTATTTTAAAAGAAATATTAATAATAAGCGCGATAAGTATTTTCTTTTTATAAATATATCTAGAAATAAATAATACTTCTCGATTAAGATTTATATCTATATCTTCGTAGATATTACTAATTAAAAAACTATTTAAATTATTTAAATATTTATAATTATTAGATATATATTTCTTTTTTTTAAATCTTTCTTTTTATTAGCTTTAATATTTCTATTAAATTTATACTTATCTTTCTTTCTTAACTTTTTAACTTTTTCTTCTTTAATCTTATAAATAACGTCTTTAATTCTTACTATTATATTAAATTCTTACTTTTAATCTAATTTATATTAAATTTCTTTATAACTATTATTTAACTTATAATACTTTAAAATTCGAGAATTTAAGATTTTATTTTTCGTATTAAGATTATTAACTACGCGTCTCTTTAAATAAGAAATTCTTACTAATAAAGAGAATATAAAGAGATTATTATTAGAAGAATAAATTTATATATTTTTCAATAATTAGAAAGATAATTAGAATTCTATTCTATATTAAATATCTTAACTCTCTTCTATCTAAATAAAATATTTTTAATTATCTTATTTTTATTTTTTATATACTTTCTTTTATTATATATTAATATATTATTTATATAAACTTTATATTTTTAATTATTAATATAACTTTTTTATTATAAATAGCGTAAAGATTACTAATTATATAATTTATTAATAAAATAATAACTTAATAGAAAGCTAATATATAATAAAATTTCGATATTAAAGTTATTTCGATAACTTCTTATAATATAAAAGTCTAAATTTATATAATATAATAAGATAATAATATTATATTAATAATCTCTTATATTATATAAATAAAAGATCTTTTTAAAAGAAGTAAATTAGTTAATTTCTAATATTTTTTAATCTTCTATAAAGTAATAGCTAAAATATTATTAATTATATATATATATTACTTATTAATATATTATATTACTATACTTACTTTCTTACTTTTAATATTAATTTTTAATCTTTATAAATAAAGATCTCGATATACTCTTTCTTATAGTCTTTATATCGAAAACGCGAATAATTAAAAACTTATCTTATTTAATTTTTTTCGTAAT
This sequence comes from Letharia lupina, assembly GCF_014066315.1. Classification (NCBI taxonomy): domain Eukaryota; kingdom Fungi; phylum Ascomycota; class Lecanoromycetes; order Lecanorales; family Parmeliaceae; genus Letharia; species Letharia lupina. The sequence goes on from NW_023502976.1 coordinate 811,540, forward strand.
TATCTTTTTACGATTAGAAGACTTTAAGATTTTCTTTTAATTTAAAATCTTAATATAAAGATTAAATAGATAATTATCTAATTAATTATTTATATCGTTAAAAAGATTATTAAAATCTATATTATCTTTTAAATAGATCGATTTAGTATATAAATCGATATCGCTATCTCTATATAATAATAATATAATAAAATCGCTATTAAGATTAATAATTATTAATAATATATTATTATTAAATTAGATTAAGATAAATAAGATAAAATAATTATAGTATAAAATATCGATAAGAGAAAATATTTAATTTATAATAAAATACTAAAAAAGAAAGAAAGAGAGAATTTCTACTTATAATTTTAATATTTTAAAATCTATCTAGCGTTATATTAGCGAAATCTATTAAATTTAATCTATTAAATTACATTATATAATATAATAATTATATTTTTAATTATTATTATAATTATACTAGTTAACTCTAAAAAAATTAATCTTTTAGCGATTATATTAACTCTTTTATAGTTTATTAATTTACTTCTTAATCTATTATATCGAATAAATTTATTTAAAATAATATTAATTAGTTCTTATTCTTCGTAAATAGTAATAAAAATTAAAGATATATTATTATTATACGAATTTAGTTATAATATTAATAATAACTATAAGAATTAAAGTTATTAAATATAAGAATATCCGCTAATAAAAAAGGTATATTATTATTATACAAATTTAATCGCGATATTAATAATACTTATAGAAACTAAAGCTATCGAATATAGAGATATTATTACTATATAAATTTAATCGCGATATTAATAATAATTATAAAAACTAAAGCTATCGAATATAGAAATATCTACTAATAAGAAAGATATACTATTACTATACGAATTTAATTACGATATTAATAATAATTATAGAAATTAAAGTTATTAAATATAGAAATACCCGCTAATAAGAAAGGCGTATTATTATTATATAAATTTAATCGCGATATTAGTAGTAACTATAGAAATTAAAGCTATCGAATATAATGATATAATCTTTAATTTAATATAGATTCTAGAATAAAAAGCCTCTTTTATTAAAGTAATAATATTTTTATAAATATATATCTATATTTAAATTAATTTAAGAAGTTTTATTTTATAAATATAAAATATATAAAATTATTAGATTAAGTATAATAGCTAAATATTATTAATTAAACGTAATAAATAGAATAATAATTAGAATATCTTATTCTTAATTTAGAAAAATTTTTCTTTTATTTATTATATATTTTTTTTTTATAAAAACTATATCTAGACTTTAATAATATTATATTATTATTTATAAACTTATATCTTATTATAATTATCTAAAAAGCTATATATCTTTTAATTATAAAGTAATTCTTTTTATATAAAATATATATAATTAAATCGCTAGATATTAATTAATAATTTTCTTTATTTATAATTATTAAAAAATAAATTATATTATTAAAATTACTTACTAATTTTATCTTTATAGCTTCTTAAAATATATTTAATATAAAAATTTAAATTTAAAGTAAATTAATCGAATTTAAAGCTATATAAATTAAAATCTTCTTTATTATTTAAATAAATATAATTTAAAAAATAATTAAATTTATTAATCTTTATAATTCGCGAATTTTCTTTAATATATAAATTTTAAAATCTAATTAGTAATAATATAATAGATATATATAATTAACTTATTATTTAATTTAAATATATATAATTAATATAATTATACACTTTTTTTATTTATAATTATACTTCTTAAACTTCGTATATAATCTTTTAATTTTTATCTTCGCGAAGTCTTATCTTTACTTCGCTTTAATAATTTAAATAAATCTAGATTAGTAATTAATAAATTATTAAGAATTTTCTAAGCTTTTATAATTATCGAGTTAATAACTTTAATAAATAATAATACTATATATTAATAAACTATAATTAATATTATAATTAATTATCGCATTAAGAGATATAGCGCTTTTAGATATATATTTACTTTATAAAAATAATATTATTAATTTAATTTAACTATAGAATATAAAGAAAATAATTTTATTTTCTCTAGATATAGATAATATTATAATAAATAAGTATATTATAATATAAATATTATAATAATAAAAAGAATTTTTAAGAAAGAAGAGGGTAAATTAGAAAAGAATAATATTAAATATTTATTATTAAATTAATTAATATTATATAACTAAAATCTTATTAAAATAAAATACTATTTAAAAATAAATTAAATTTAAATATTAATTAGAAAGCTAATTAGAAAAAGAAATTAACTTTTTTTTTATTAATATATATTATAGAGCTATATATAAGCGCTTTTTTCTATATTTTAAATATACTTTAAATATCTATAGCTATATATATACGCTCTCTTTTATATTTTATATATTTTAATATTCTTTATATACGCGATATATTTATTAAAGATAATCTTATTAATCTAACTAATTTCTATTTAATCTTATATTTATTAATTATAAGAAAAGCTCTTTATTTTAATATTATAACTTTATTAATTCGTTATTTTTAAATATCAAATTATTTATAGCTTATAATTAATCTATTTATTCTCTTTTTTTCTTTTATTATAAAGATAGAAGAAGATATTATTTCTTTTTCGCCTTTATTTATAATAAACTAATTATTATTTTTATAAGATTAAAGATATTAATTTAAAGATAATATCGTCTAATTAAAAGTAAAGAATACGATACTTTAATATTTTAATACTTAAATAAAAAATATTATAATATTACTTAAATAAGAGAGAGCTATATTAATAAAAAAGATTTTAAAATTTAAAAATAATTTTAATATAATAAAAGATTTAATTTTTATATATAAGAGATTTAGATAATAACTAGTCTAGCTAATTAAATTATTAAAATATTTAAATTAAATTTTAATTCTATATTAATATCTAATAAAATTAATTTAATAATTTTAAAATATTAATATATACTCTTATTAATATAGCTAGCGATTAGAATATTAATTAAATAAATATAATCTCTAATTTTAATAGTTAAAATAATATAATAGTAAATAAGTATTAATATTAAAGTGAATAAAGTATATATTATATTAAATAAAAAAGCGTTAATAGTTAGATTAATTAGAGGTTTAAATTAATAAAGTTAAATATTAATTCTATATTAATATTATTATATACTTTTAAATATATAATTATTAATTATAATATTAATTAGAAAAAATTAATTTTTAATTTAAATATTAAAAATAATATAGCGATATATTATTAAAGCGATATAAGTTTCTATTATAGCGAGAAGATAGAATTTATATATTAAATATTAATCTTATTTTATTTCTAATATTTTATTTATTTATATATCTCTTTTAATTTCTTTTTAAATATCTTAATTTTAAGATATTAATTAAACCTCTATTTAGCGTAAGCTTAACTTTCTTAATTAATAATACTTAATATAAGATATTAATAAATATATTTCGATATAAAAATAGTAATAAATCTTACTTTCTTTTTAATATTAATAATAAAAAATAATAAATATAATAGTAGATAAAGATAGTATAGATTATATAAAATTAATCTAAATTTAATAGCGATTATTAATCTATTTATTAGAGCTTAGAAATTAGAAAATCTTAGAAGTAAATATAATTTAATAAATATACGCTTATCGATTTTAAGAAGTTATATATTATTTATTATTACTATAATAAAATTCTAATTTATTTATTTATAGATTATAGAATAAGTAATATAAAAGTATATATTAAATTTAAGAGATATATTAAGAAATCTAATTTAAGTAATTTATAATAAATAAATCTAATTAATAATTATAAAAATTAGATATATTTTTAAGCTAGATAATATAAATTATTAATAAATAGAATAATAAATAAAATATCTAATTTATTATTTACTCTAGAAAAAATAATATTAAGATTCTCTTATAATATTAAAAGATTGAAAGCTTATACGCGAAGACTTTTCGAAATAATTTTATTATTAAATCGTAAATATTAATATTTTATTTATAATTACTAATAATTTTAAGATATTATAACTTTTACGCTATCTCGATTTTAATATATAATTAAAATTAATATTTATTATAAAGAATTAATTAATAAGAAAAGCTATAGAGCTAGAGATAAAATTATTAAAGAATTTACTAGTTAATAATATTAAAATCTCTCTAACTCTAGATTATTAATTATTTTATAATTATTAATTATTTATAATAATTCTAATTTTTTTTATTAATATTAATTAGTAATAATATAAGATTCTTATAGATTTTAAATATATCGAAAATAAATATATTAGCTAAAAACTTATAAGTATTATTAATTTAATTTTTATAAAATATAAGATTTAATTTTATATATTTAGATTTATAATTAATAATATTAATAATAATAATATACTCTTTAATAATTTAATTATTTATCTTTCTATTTTTATAATAAATAACTCGCTTAATATTAGAGAATTTAAGTTTTTAAATTATTTATAATATATTTTTTATATAATATATATTATTTAATTAGTTTTAAAAGAATTTCTAAATAATATTAAAATTATTTTAATAAATAAGAAATTTTAAAGAAGCTAAAGTAATAAAGAAGATAAAAATTAAATTTAAATAAATATAATTAATCTATCAATAACTCTAATAAAAATATAATATTTCTTATTATTATTTTAATTATTATATTATTAATTAAATTAAAATTTAAAAAATTATTATATATATTAATATTAGTAATTAATATAAAGAAATCTTTTTTATATTATAAGCTAAATAGCTTTAAAATAAAAATATTTTAATATTAGATAAATATTAATTTTCTAAAAAAAAGTAATATTATTAGAAACGCTTTTTTAAGCTCTTTTAGAATATTAAGATTTATTAAAATTTAACTTATTAGATATTAATTTACGCTCTATTTCTTTATATTAATATTATATACTTCTTAAAAAATAGATTAACTATCTATTTAAGATTAAATAATAAAAAATAATTATAAATAGAAATTATAATCTAAACGTCTAAATAATTTTTAATTAATTTCTAATAAATTTAATATTTAATTTAGCTTATTAAATTTTTTTATAAATTTATAAAATTAATAAATAGAGAAAAGAAGATTATAATTTACTACGTCTTTAATATTTATAATTATTTATTTAACTATATAGATAAAAAGCTCGAAAAATTAAAAAGAAAGAGAGTTTCTTAAAAAAAAGAACTTTTTAAAACTTTTAAAACGACTCGCGAGAAATTAACTATTTATTATAATTAAATTTAATTAAATTTAGACTATCTATATAAATAAGTTATACTTCTATATCTAAATTATAATAATATAAAATTAAAAAAATCGAATTAAAAGATTAATATTAGAGAGAAATTATAAATAAAAATTTACTAAGAAAGCGCTTAAAAGAATATTTTAAAATTATTAAAATATTAATATAAGTAGTTAATTATAAAGAGCTAAGTAAATAAATTAATTAAATAAAAATATACTTAATTAAATAATAGAATTTAAGATTAAGAATTTAGATAATAAGAATAGATATAATTAATTTTAATAATATAAAAGAAATAATAAGTCTTCTAATTATTATTCTAATTATAATCTTACTTCTAATCTTTATAAAGCTTCTTTTACTAATCTAGCGAACCTTTTAATTCTAGAGTAATAAAAGAAATTAAAATCTAAATACGCTATAGTCGCTTAAATAACTTATAATATTCTTTATTTTCTCGCGGAAGCTATTACGTATAAGCGGTACTTTTTAATAATTAAAAGATATTATAATACTTAAAAATATTATTTATTAACGATATTTCGTATTTTAATAATAATTCTTTATATAAAATATCGAGAAAATAAGCTTAAATAAATTAAATTTAATTTTAAAGAAGATTTTAATATATTAGATTAGATTAAAAGAGCTAATAATACTTTATATAAAAATTTAATTAATAATTATAATAATTATATTAGTAAAGATAATAAGCTTATAAAAAGTACTTCGATAAATCTAATATTTATAAATTTATTAAAATATATCGCTAATACTCTATAATATATAAAGAGATAATTAATAAATTTATAATTAGAGAGAATTAATAATAATAAATCTAATCTTAATAAAGAGATTTAGAGTAATTTAAAAAGCGAATTTATTTATAAATAGTTAATAAATTTAATTAGATAAAAATAGACTTAAAATATTTAAAAGAATTAAGATAGAGTAGAATAGAAGAGTAGAGTAAAATTTAAATAAAGAATAAATATAAAATCTATTAAGCTTATCTAACGCGTTAAGATAAATATATAAATAAAGATAATTATAGAATTTTATTCTTATAATATTTAAAGATTTAAAATTTAGAATATTCTTTTATATTATAATTTTAGAAAGAATAATAGAGACGCTTATAGTTTTAATTATTATTCTAATTATTACTATTAATAAAAAGATAAATAGCTATATTAAATTACTCTTTATATTCTCTCTCTCTTAATAAAGAAGAATAAAGATATTCTATATATCTTAATCGGATTATTCTATAAATATAGAAATCCTAATCGAGATATTTTATATATATACTATATCATAATATAATCTCATAGATATATTATATTATAGAATATCCCGTTAAGATTCCGAACCCATACCAGAAAAATGAAATAATATTCGACCCTATTCATATCATACCCGAATACGGTATGATATTACTTAGTATGGAATATCTCATGAAATATATTATACCTTTTCGGCTAGTAAATAAATCTCGTAATAAAGAGTCTTTAATAGCGTTTCTCTTTTATTTAAAAGCTTTTTCTTAATAATATTTAAGATCTAATACGCGTTAAGAGACTTTAAAATAGAATAATAAAGAATAGATAAAGAAGAAAAACGCGTCTTAAAAGATAGTATCGCTAAATTAAAAAATACTATCGCTAATTTAAAAGAAGTATATAAAGAAGAATATATTTATTTAAGCTCTTTTAAAGAGTCTTCTAGTATATTTATAAATAATAATAAATAGTTATTAAACTCGCTTATAGTCTTAATTACTAGTAATAGCGAATTCGTTAAGAGATAATCTAAAGATATTAATAAGGGGTTTAAAAGATAAGTGAAAGAAATATATATCTTAGATACTTAGTAATATTTAGATAAGAGATATTAAGAGCGAATTTATTTATAATTAGTAAATTAATAGAATTATAAAAGAAGAATAATTATATAAATAGATAAAAGAATTATTATTTAATCTCGAATACGTCTAATATAACTATTATAACTATTATATTTAAATATTTATTTAATCAATTAATAGTAAGCTAAACTTTATTATTTTTATAGCGTTAAAAAGTATATACTAAGCTCTATAATTTATTAAATTATAAAGAAATAATATCTATAGAGAGCTAATTATTTTAGAGTATAAAATTTCTATATATAAAATTTTAATAAGAAAGCTTAAAAGAGTTAGCGAGCTAATTTAAATAGTTTAATTAAAAGACGTAATAATCTCGAATTTATAATTAGCTATATATATAAATTTAAAATTTTCTAATTTAACTCTATCTTATTCTTTTATATATATTAATAATAATAATTTAAAGTAATCTAGTCGAATAGTTAGCGAAGAGATTAGCGTATTTTAAAAAAAGATTATTTTCTTATTATTATATTATATTTAATAATTTATTAATTAATCTAATTTAACTCTAAATAAAAAATATCCTTTATATCGAGCTTTTAACTATTAAATTTAAAAACTTAAGTATAAATAGATTAATATCTCTAAAATAACTTAATTAGTAATTTATAATTATTAAGACTATATCTTATCCGCATAACCGCTTTAATATTAATATTTTAAAATTCTTTTAAAGCTTTTTCTTTACTATATCGATATTCTTAAATTAAGATTAATAAGTATTTAAGAACGCGTTAATGATTTTATATTTAGATTTACTTTTAAAATTCTTTAATAATCTATTAATTTTACTACGTTCGTATTTAACTTATAGCTATTACTCGTAAAAATTAGTAAACTATCTTTAAATTTATAATCTCTTATTTTTTATTATTAAGATTTATATAAAAGATATAAGATTAAGATAATAAGAGTTATTTTTAATATAATTAGATAGATTCGTTATAGTCGCTTTAATAGTAAAATTTATTAACTCTTTAATAATTACTAGATATGCGATATTTAATTTACTTATAAATTATATAATAATAGAAAAAAGCTATAGAGAGAGTAACTCTTAAAATAATATAATAAAGTTAGAAATATTTACTAATAATAAGTATAAATCTTAATAATTTAATTTAAAGATATAAGTATTATAAATATAAGTTAACTTATTATTATTCTTACTTAATAAACTTTTATTTATAAGTTTATAAATTTACTTTATATTACTTAAAGTTAACTAGAATTAAAAAGACGTAAAGAGTTTACTAACTTATTATATTTCTTATATCAAATAAATCTTTTACGCGATTTATCTCTAATATATTAAAGTTTTTAATTAATTAAAAGAATTATTTTATAGTATAGATCTATAATAGCTATAAGAAGCTTTTAAAGTATTTATAGAGTCTAAAGAATTTTAAAGACTTCGAGTAAATTATAATTTATATCTTATCTCTAGAATAGAGAAATTACTATTAAACTTTTAATAAAAACTCTTTAAAGAGATTAGAAATACTTATAATCTTTTAAATCTAATAATTAATATATTAATAATAATTAAATTATATAGAATTATATAATAATACGCAATTTTTATAAGTACGTCTTTCTCTTATTACTTTTAAAGATAATTATAAAAGCTTATAGAAAATAAAAGTTCGAGATATAGAGTTAAATTAATAGCTTTAGAGGAGTATTAAACTAATTCTTTTCTATTTAAAATATTATTTACTAAATATTCGATTTATTTTCTTATAGAATTTTATAAAATTAGTTAATAAAATTATTTTTAAGTAATTATAGATCTAGACTAATATCTATTTAGAATACTAATTAATCTTTATAATTCTTAACTAATAATTCTATTTTCTAAATAAGTATAAGATATTAATCTAATTTTATACTAGTTCTAGATTTACGCTTAACTTTTTCTTTTATTATATAATTATATTTTAATCTAATAAATACTCTTCTTAATTTCGCGATTATTAAAATTAGTATTATAAATAGAATTATTAAAATTAAAAGCGAGATTTTAATTTTAACTTCTTATAAGAAATATAGTTAATAAGTCGCTTTACTTATCGAGTAATCTATTGCGAGAATTAAGTATTTCATATAAGAAATAGCGATTCTTATTATTTTTTTATAAAGTCTTAATTATTATTAAAGAGTAATATCTATAGTCTATTCGTAATTTATATATTAATATAAAGCCCTTAATTATCTATAAGCGTACTATATTATTATTATTAATAAGTTCTATATAACGAATTATAGAATAGTTCTACTTGAATAATTAATTTTATATAAATTAACGTAAGTTAATCTTCTACTAATTAAGACTAAATTTCGCTTATTCTTATTAATAGCTTAAATTCATCTAGAATTAATATAGAGATAGATAAGATTTTTAATTACGTCGTTAATTTCGATTATAATAACGTATAAACTATAATAACTAAATTAGAGAAGATTTAAAAATATTTAAATTAAGAGAGTTAAATTAAGTATCTTAATAAGAAAGTTAATTTTATATTAATAAAATCTAAAACTTAAAACGTATTCTAATATAAAATTATAACTTAATAATTACGCGGTCTTAAACGATATAAATAATAAAATATTATTATTAATATTATTATTATATTTAGCCTCGTTTATAGCTTTATCTTCTACTTTTAAAAGACTTATAAATTAAATTACGACGATAATCTATTTCGTTTAGACTTAGATTTCGAAAAATAAGAAAATTAAATTAATATTATTATATCTAACCTCGTTTATAACTTCGACCTCTACTTCTAAAAGATTTATAAATTAAATTACGACGATAATCTATTTTATTTAGACTTAGATCTCGAAGAGCGAAGAGATTAACTCTATAATTATTTTAATAAAAATCGAGTATATAAGTATAAATAGTAAAGTTAATAGTAATTCAATTAAGAGCTTAATAATCTCAATAAAAAATTATATTATATTTATAATATTTAGACTAACTCAAGCTTATTATAGAATATTTTATAATCTTAAAAAGTACTATATTAACCTCGAGATTTACTTTTACTCTACGCTTCTATACTATATTCTAAAAATTATATTTAATATTTTAATTTAAAAACTATTAGTATATATAATAGAATAAGGTAGGGCTAAGCTTGAAAACCTTGAATTTGTATGTGCAGCCAATCATCAATTCGTTAGGTCTACGCTTTTTAATTAGACACCGCGGGTAAATAAATTAGCGTCCGCAACCATTAAAATCTCTTATCCTACTTTTAACCCTTTAATAACTTTACTATTTTCTATTAAAATTTTAAGATTATTTTTTTAAATTATGGAGCGTAGATTGCGCTTTTGAACGCTTTAAGAATTTCGAAATTTGGTCTTATAATTATTAAAAGGCAAGGCATTCAAATATCGCTCACCAAAGATCGCTCATCAAAGACCGCTCACCTCGACAGCCCTAAGCCCCTAATTAAAAAAAACGGTTATGAATTTAATTCATAGGCCTTTACGGAGATTGCCATCGAAAGTTCTGAACATTAGAGTTAGGGCTTCAAAACCCTTGATATTCTTGGCAAATATCTTAAATATCTTAAATATTAATACTTTATATAGTAGCGACATTAATACTATATATATGAAGTATATATATATAAAGTATATAGTAGCGATATTACTATATATATATGAAGTATATAATTACGATATTACTATATGCATAGTAGCGATAATAGCGTATATCTAGATATATTATCGAAGTTATTCGTTTACGAGGCGATAACGAGTATCGAAAAGGCCGTAAAGAAGAAGATAAGCGGCTCTATAATTTAGCTAATCGAGTAAATTAGTATATACGTAATTATATAAAACATCGTATATAGATTATAAAGCTATTTAAGAAATTTATTAAAATGCTAGAAATATCAAGAATATCAAGAGTTTTAATATATATTTAGAACTTTCGATAATAATCTCCGTACTCGTATTTAAATAATAAAATAGTATATAATTAATATATTAATTTAACTTTTAATTTTATTACTCGATATTTAAACGCGTTAAATAATAGCGAAATATTACTTCTAGAAGAAGAATAACTTTCTATATTTCTTCTCGCTTAAATAAATAGATATAAAAAAATAAATAGAGTTTTATTATATAAAAGAAGCCTAGTAGTAACGCGTTAGTAATAAAATTAATAATTATATAAATATTAGAATAGTAGATATAAGTCGAATAGATATAATATTCTTTATTACTATTTAGTATAATCTATATCTTAAATTTCTTATTAAAAATATAAATTAATTAATTATAATTATTAGATAAAATATTGAATTATAATTTATAATTATATAAAAGCGAATTTAAGATTAGTTTATAGATTCTATATTATAGATTATAATTTTTAAAATATTTTTATAAAGAGCTTAAAAGGGCTATCTTCTTAATTAAATTTTTTGAAGTCTTTATATAAATCGCTATAACTGTAAATTATATCGTACTTAGATATTTATATTCTATCTTTTAAAAGATATTCTCTCTAATATCTTAAATAATAGATTTTAAAAATAATTATTTTATTTTCGATACTTTATTATTATTATAAAACTCTCTTTTTTAAAATTTATTATTTATCTTAAGCTCTTAGAACTTCTATAATTATCTATAACTTAATATTATAATTAATTTTAATTTTAAAACGATACTTAATATTAAAGAGATATCGTTTTTATATATTATTAAATAACTTTAAAAGGCTAAATAGCTTAATATATATATCGATAATTAAGCGAAGCGTAATATATATTTAATCTTTTATATTTACTTCGAGTTAATACGACGTAATAAAATTAACTCTTTAGATCTCTAGTTATTTACGCTTATAATAGATACTTAAAATAAATAAAGAAAATTCTACGATAAGATTTAAAGGCTATATATATACTTTAATTATTATATATTTATCTTTACTATTAATTAAGATATAATATTAAAATTAATTAAGTTAAATTTTATAAAGTTTAAGAATTATATTACTTTTAATATTAAAATAATAAATAACGTAGATTATATACTTATTTAAGACGAGATAAAAGAAATTAGCTATTATCTATCTCTTTTCTCTATATCTTAGAGATTCTTAAATATAAACGAAGTTAATTAAAGGAAATACAATATATAAGATAATTACTTCGCGAATAATAATAATTAATCTAGCGATTATTATAAAGTAATAGATAATCGATATAAAAGCTTATTAATTTATAAAGTATATATACTAGAATTAATATTACTTGAGAGAATATTAATTAGATAATAATAAAGAGAATTTATAATTATATTTAATATACTCGAAGATAAGAATAAAGATATAATTTATTTATTAGTATTTTCAATCTATTCTCGTATATCGTTATAAGTAAAGGTTTATAAATTAAATTTATAATTTTTTTTTTAATTAGGGCTATCGAGTAAATAGGTAAGCGATCTTTAATAAGCGAACTTTAATAAGCGATATTTGAATTCCTTAGGCTTTAATAATTATAAGACTAAATTTCAAAATTCTTGAAAATTCAAAAAGCATAAATAGCGCTTTAAAATTTAAAAAAAAAATCTTAAAATCTTAATAGAAAATAAAAAAGTTATTCTATATGTTAATAATATATATCTATTTTTTTAATAAGAGAGATATAGAAGAATAAGATTTTAATAGTTATAAACGCTAATTTATTTACTCGCGATAATTTAGTTAATTAATTCTCTATATTTTAATTAAGTATATTATCTAAACTATTATATAGTAATCGCTTTTTATCGAATAAAGAATAAAAGTAAATTATAGCTTTAGTCGAAATATTCTAATTAAGATATATAATTAAAGTCTCGCGAGAGTATATTAAGATATAGAAGAATAGTAATATTAAGATAAAATAAGATTTTATAGCTATATATAACTATATATAATAATAATATTAAATAGAATATAGTAAGTATAATATCTTATAACGCTAATAGAAATAATTTATTATAAATCTTACGCGATAGACTTATAATCGCTATTTAATAATAAATAATATATCTTAATAAAATCGACGCTTATTAGTTTAAAATCTAGATTAAAATATATAGACTTTACGAACTTTTATTTTAGATTTCTTTAAATTTATAATTTAGAAGATAAAATTAACGTAGTAGAAATCTCTAAAATTTATATATATAATCTTATTTATATAGTATAATATAAGAGCTAATTAAGTATATTAATAATTAAGAATAATATAGATATTCTCTAATATAAAGATTAAGATTTAACGCTAATAAAAGGCGATATTCTCTTAACCTTTATATATTATTTAAGATATAGAAGTTTAAGAGTAATATAAGGCGTTTTTATATAGCTAGAAAATAAGTTAATTATCTTATTATATAGATAAAGAAGAGATCTTATCTATATAAGTTAAAATATCTAAAGAGAATAAGTATAATTATATTTAAAAATAAATATAATTAGATAATCGCTATAAGAAAGAATTAGAGCGATATCGAGTATTTTATAATTAATTTAAATTATAATAAAATACTATTTATTATAAAGTATATTAGAGAAAATAATAAATCTATTAATATAAATTAGTTAGCTCTTTTTTTTTTATAAAAAACTTTTAATTAGATTTAAGAGTAATTATTTAAATTATATAAAGTAGAATTAAGAAGTATAATATAATAACTATTATAATACTAAATATAAATATTATTAAATATTTTTAAAACTTAATAGACTTTATATAGTATTAGATTTTTATATTTATATTAATAAATTTTAGCGATAGCTATTACTATAGAATAATAATTTATATTAAAAATTAGATATAATTTATTATTTAAGAAAATAATTATATATAGATATTATTTATTATCTTCGACTTATATTAATTAATAAGATATATAAGATTATTATATAAATTTATTTAATAATATTAAAAATATAGAAAGCGCTAGCGTTATCGTATAAATTAAAGATTATATTTAAATTTTTAAGACTTAATTATTTTAAAGATTAATCGAAAACTTTAAAGATTTGCTATATATTATATAAATTAAGGAAGATTTATAAATCTCGCTTTTTTCTTATATATTACTTATAGCGCTTTTCTTATTTATAAAAACGATTAAAGTATTTAAGTATTTACTTATTAATATATAATATAAAGTATTTATTAAGACTTAATTAATTTTTTATATATCGCTAAGTTTAATAGTAGCTTAATTCTTTTTAATTAAAAAAAGTCTTATATAAGATTTTAAAGATATTAAATCTATAAGAAGTTTTAATATTAAGAAATTATTATTATTAAAAAAATATAGATTAAAACTAGTCTAGATATATTCAAAAATACGATATTTAAAAAATAAGAATTATATTTATTCGATCTTCTAGTCTTTATCTTTATCTTTAAAAAAAATACTTTATAATCTTTATTCGCTCGCGATTATTTATTTAAAAATATAAAAAGAGAATTAGCATTTAATTATAGTTAAGACTTTTTAAGTAAAGTATAAAATATTATTAAAGTAGAAAAGTCTATATATATAAATAAAGATAAATAATAAAAGAATAAGATTATCTTTCTACGAATATTAGAGTATAAAATTTTAAATATTTAAAATAATAGAAAGTATAGATTTATATCTTATTAATTAATAAAGAATTCGAATTATAGCTAACTCTTATTAGACGAAAATAAAATATAAAATACTTATTATTTAATAAGATTAGGAATCTATATAAATATCCGCCTTTCAAAAGATATAATTTAATTTATATATTAACTTATAGATAGCGTTTTATTATTTAGTTATTTAATTTATTTTTATTAAATAAATAGCTAATTATTAGCGAGTTATAGAGGTTAATAAGAGAGATTTTTATATATTATTTTTTATGCTATAAATTTCGCTTTTATTAAGATTATTAAATTAGATAATAAAAGTTCTTCGAATATAATTACTCTTATTTTAGAGTTATATATTTATTTAAAAGAGATATAAAATTAGAGATTACGAAGTCTCTAAAAGCTAATTATTTCGATATAAAGAATTTTTTATATAATTAAGTATTAAGAGAATAGAATATAATAGAAGAACTTAACTCGATTAAATCTTCGACGTTATCTAATCTATAGATAATCTTTATATTCTTCTTTAAAGTAGAATCTATATTATCGCTAAAGAATCTTATTTTTAATAATTTAAATATTTATAAAATTATTTAAATAGCGCTAAATAAAGAAGAAGAGATATTCTAATACGATATTATTAACTCGTTATCTCGCTAGAAAAATTATTATTAAGCTTTAAAGTTAAAGTATAGAGATATTAAGAGAAATAAAAAGAATATTATTAATAATTATCTTAATTCTTTAATAAGCTAGCGAAAGCTATATTCTTTAAATATTAATAAAATAATAATATTATAATTAAAGTCGTATACATTAGAGTAATCTATTAATTTATTTTAAATATTAATAATTTATTTAACGCTTCTTATGACGACGAAGGATCTATTATCTTAGTTTATTTAATAATATTTCTAAAGAGCTTTAATATTCTTAATATATTTATTAAGAAATTATTATAATTTAACTCATATATATATATGATATAAAAGATATTAATTATCTATGTGATCTATAGATAGATATATACGATGTTAAGTCTACGCTAGTAATTCTATAAGTATCTCTAAGATATCTCATAACAATTATCTAAAAAAAATAGAGAAAATGTTATATTCTTATGGCAAGAAGTATATATGTATAAATGAGTAAGTTTTCGAAATATTAAAAAAAAATAAAGATATTAGGCTAATTAGTGATATATATTTTATAAGTTCTTCTATCGTAGTAAAAGTCTTTCGAATAGTAAATAAATGTTAAAGTAAGATATTAGACGGTTTCAATTCGTTTAAATATATATCGTTCGATATAATCTTTATCTATAGAGATTTAATTACTATAGTTATAGTAATTTAACTATAATTATTATAATAGATTCTTCTCTTATATACTTAACTTAGTAATTATATATTATAATAATATAGTAGAAATAATAGATTAAATTATAGTAGTATTCTTCGCTTATTAAGTAATAACTTAACGTAAGATCGTAGAGAGCTAAGCCGTATTCTTAATGCTAATAATCTTACTATCGCTTAATTTCTTCGTAATATTCTTCGTATTTATCTATTATAGTAACTTCTTCTTTTATTTAACTAAGTGCTCTAGCTAAGTAACTAACTAAGTAATTAACTGAACGACTTATAGAGATCTCTTATATTGCTAGCGAGTCTTCTAATTTCGATACTTCTTCTTCTACTATATTGTACGTATAAATAAATACTTCGATGATCGAGTAGCGTGGAAATCGAATAGAGTAGGAGTATCGTTACTATTTTAGTTATAAGAATCAAGGTCGTATAGTAAGTATATAGTAAGATTAGAAGATAGAAAAGTAAGATCGAATTCTCGATGAAAGCTAGTACGAACTACGTTAGAGGTATTTAGATATATATATAATTATAATATAAATAAGATAAGTCTTATAGCGTATAAATTTATAATATCGATAAATCTAGTAAAAGAATCGACGGGACGATATTAAAAGATACTCGATAACTACGAGTATATTAGAGGTTCGGCTTAAAGTGTTATACTATTAGATATTAATATAAGCTTTACGTAAACGTCTAAAAAGACGTCTAAATATTCTATAAAGTAGAGCTAGATATTACTATTAATTATTAAGAAATTATTATAATTTAACTTATATATATATATAATATAAAAGATATTAATTATCTATATAATCTATAGAGTAGATATATACGGTATTAAGCCTACGCTAGTAATTCTATAAGTATCTCTAAGATATCTTATAATAATATTAAATTTTAGAAAAATTATTTTAGAGAAATAATAAAGGTAATATATCGATATGCTAGGCGATTTCTATATCTAATAAGATACTCTTATTTTTATATATCTATAAAAATAGTAGTAAAAAAGATATTTAAATGCGTTTTTTTAAGGATAAGATTTAATTTATTAATATTATCGCTATAGAGTTACTTTAATAAATTCTAGATAAACGTAATTATATGATTATTAAAAAATAAATTTATATTTTTATAATTATAGCTTTTTATTATATAAAATTTATTTAAAATTTAAGCGCTAAATAATAATAAGCTATCTAATAAGTATTGTTTTAATAAATCTTTAAATCTATCCGCCTAAGATTTATAATAAGAGACTTTTATTTCGCTCTCTCTATTATTCTAATCTATCTCTATCTTTCTTATAAGATTAAAATTATAATAATAATAATTACGCTTATATTAATAGTATAGATTATTATACTTATCTTATAAAAATACTATTATAAATTTATAATAATAATATTATTTCGCTTAAACGCGTTTTTCTATCGCGGGTTATATATAATTAAGTCTAGATTATTTAACTCTATATTACTATAGATAATATTATTTAATTTTTAATTATTTTTATCTCTATAAAGATTATTACTTTTTATCTATATAATTTTTTAACTTAATATTTATAAAATAATATTAAAATTAGAGAATTCTAGAGAGATAGAGTTATTTATAATATAATTATTAAAATGTAAACTTAAATTAAAAGAGAAGAGTATCTTTATTTATTATTTAAATACTTAATTATATTCTTATATAAAGCGCTATAATATAGTCTCTAGTAAAGAATATTCTAATAATAATAATATTATTATTATAAAGAGTAAATTTTAAGCGATTTTAAGTAATAAGCTTTTTTTTAATATAGTTATATTAAAGTAAGAGCTATATAATTATAAGTAGAAGAAAGATCTATATTTTTATTTAGTATTAATATTTGTTAAACTTTCTCTCTTACTAATTTTAAAAAAGTCGCGTTAAATTTATAATATTTTTTATTTAATAATTAAAGATATTAATATTAAGATAGTAATTATAATATAGCGTATTAAGTAATTAGTAAGATAAGATTTTTATTTTCGATTATTATAAAAACTAATTAGAGTTAATTTATAAATAAAACTAAAGAATAAAAAATCTAATAAACTTATATCGAAGATAATATAGAATTAAAGTATTTTCTTTTATTATCCAGATTTAATATTAGTATTATATATTATATAATAACTTTAATATACTTAATAAAAGATAGAAATTTTAAGAGTATAAGAGTTAAGATAGTAGAAGAATTAGTATAATATTAGAGTTATCTAAAATCGATTTAAAAGATAATAGGTATACGTTATTAACACATAGAATAACTTTTTTATTTTCTATTAAATTTTTGAGATTTTTTTTTAAATTATAGAATAAATTATAGGCTTTTAGATAAAAAAGAATTTCTAAATTTAGTCTTAAAATTATTAAAGCGTAAGAAATTGAAATATCGCTTATTAAAGTTCGCTTACTAAATTTACTCGATAGCTCTAATTAAAAAAAATGATTATAAATTTAATTTATAGATCTTTACTCGTTATATTATAATATAATAAGTAAAAACCTATAAATTAAATTTATAAAGTTAAATTTTTCTAAGTTAAATCGAATTTTAGTCTTAGTTCTAAGTTAAATCGAACTTTAATCGCTTACTATATATTTTTAATTTACTTTATTACTATAAAATTAATTAAATTTATATAATATATAAATATATATATATAAAGAGAGATGCGTTAAGATTTAATTAGAAGAATATATCGAGTATAAAGAATTAATTTATAATAATTATCTATAAAAAATAGAGAAAGACTATATTCTTATAATAAGAAGTATCGAAATATCGAAAAGAAATAAAGATAACGTATTAATTAGTGATATAAATTCTATAATATCTTCTATCGTAGTAAAATTTTTCGAATAATAAAATAGCTATAGATATCGAATAATTTTAATTTATTTAAATATATATCGTTTAATATTTCTTCTATAGAGATCTAATTAGCTATAATCGTTATAGTAGATTCTTCTCTTATAATATTATTATAATAATATACTATATTAATATAATAGAAATAATAAATTAAATTATAATAATATTCTTCGCTTATTAAGTAATAATTTAATATAAAATCGTAAAGAGTATATAACGTAAGATCTTAAAGAGCTAAGTCGTATTTTTAATAATAGTAACTTTATTATCGCTTAATTTCTTTATAGTATTCTCTATAGTATTCTTCGTAATATTCTTCGTATTTATCTATTATAATTTCTTCTCTTACTTCTTAATATAGTAAAGATAATAGATTAAATTATAGTAATATTCTTCGCTTATTAAGTAATAATTTAATATGAAATTATAGAGAGTATATAACGTAGAATCTTAAAGAGCTAAGTCGTATTCTTAATATTAAGAGTCTTATTATTACTTAATTTCTTCGTAATATTCTTTATATTTACTTACTATATTAACTTCTCTTATATTAATTAAGTAGATTAATATAAGATTATAGAGAGTAGATTTATTATATTACTACTACTAATAACTATCTCCGTAATATTCTTTATAATATTCTCCGTATTCGTCTATTATAGATTCTTCTCTTATTTAATTAAGTACGAGAGTATCGAGAATAAATATATTTATATTAATAGAATTAATAGAATTAGTAGATTAATAGAATAATAAAAGAAAGATAGTTATATAAATAGATGAAAGAATTATTAATTTATTTCGAACGCGTTTAATATAATTACGATATTTGAATATTAATTTAATTTATTAATAGTAAGCTAAACTTCATTATTTTTATAGCGTTAGAAAGCGTATACTAAGCTCTATAATTTACGAAATTATAAAGAAATAATATCCGTAGAGAGCTAGTTATTTTAGAGTATAAAACTTCTATATATAAATTTTTAATAAGAGAGCTCGAGAGAACTAGCGAGCTAACTTAGTTAGTCTAGTTAAAAGACGTAATAACCTCGAATTAATAATTAACTATATATATAAATTTAAGATTTTCTAATTTAGCTCTATCTTATTCTTTTATATATATTAATATATATATAAGATATTTTTATTAAGATTTCTATATTTAGAAGTATAAGTAGTTATTCTAATTATTATTCTAGCTAATTATAGCTATTACTATTATCTATTATAACTATTACTATTATAACTATTATTATTATAACTATCTCTATTATAACTATCTCTATTATAACTATCTCTATTATAACTATTTCTATTATAACTATTACTATTATAATCGTCTCTATTATAATCGTCTCTACTATAGTCGTTACTATTATAGTTATTATTATTATAATTACTACGAAGATCGATATTAAAAGTTTTAAATATATTAAGATAAGAATTTAGATAGAGCTAAGTGCTTAATATACTTTTAAATTTTATAAATAGTATTACTATTCTTTATTTTAATAAGTACTAATACTCTATATAATAGCGACGTAGTATATAAATACGAAGTATAAATATACGAAATATATATATAATAGCGATATTAATAGAATATATAATAGCGATAATATTAAAATACTAATTATAGCGTAAAGAAATAGAGAAAGAGTATAAAAAGTTAAAGACTTTTAATATATAAGTCTTTTTTATATAATATAATAAATAGAAATCTTCTTACTATTCTCTATCTTAATTATCTTTTATTAATATATCTAATATTTAAAGTATTATTATTAATAATAAAATTTAATTTTTATTAGAATCGATATAGATGTAATATTAATATAAATATTTTAAATAAGATAATTAAGATATTAAATTATATAAATAGAAGAAAAATATCAAGTAGTAGATAAATATCTTTATTAAGATACGCTAAACTCGAATAAATTAAAGAGCTAAGTAATATATTAAGAATATAAAATACGCTTATAATAAATTTAAGTACTTACTAAGTCTTATTAATTATAAATAAAATATTATACTATTTAAAAAGATATATTAAGAATTTATAAGAAAGTCGAAAGATAATAGCTATATTATTAAAATTATAAGCTTATTTAAAAGAGAATTTAGAAGTAAATAGAGCGAATATCGAGATATATTACGAAGGTAATATATCTTAAAGATAATAACGAGTATAGAAAAGATCGTAAGAAAGATAATATACGATTATACGACTTCGTCGAGCGAGTTAATAAGTATATACGTAATTATATAAAGTATTATCGTTAAATAAATGTAACTATATAGAAAGTACTAAGAATATTAAGAGTATTAAGTATTTTAGCGCTATCTAGAACTTTTAATATCGACCTTCGTATTATTATAACTATTACTATTATAACTATTACTATTATAACTATTACTATTATAACTATTATATAATAATAGACTATTTTAATAATAAATAGTAATAGCTATAATAGTAATAGTTATAATAGTAGTAGCTATTAGAATATTAGATATGTGATATATAGAACGAACGAATTAATTCTTTAGAATCTCTTCGGGGCTAGATTCTAAATATAGTATAAAATTAGATAGCTGAAAAACATGATGGCTGAGATGCGCGGAGGCCACATTTCGATGATAGGCATGGTAGGGAAAGGCATAGTAGGGGCGGCCATGGTAGGGGTAGGCATGGTAGGGGCGGCCATGGTAGGGGCAGGCATAGTAGGGGCGGCCATGATAGAAGTAGGCATGATAGGGGCAGATATAATAGGGGTAGGCATGGTAGTAGTAGCTATTATATCGGATTTATCGAATAAATATATCTAAATATAGAAATTTCAGTCGAAATATTTTATATATATATTATTTCATAATATAATATTATAGATATATTATATCGTAATATATATCGTTAAGATTTTATATTATACTAGATATAAAATTATATAAATTTTAATAATTTATATTATATTCGAGTATAATATAATAGATTAATATTCTATATTATATTATATATTTTAAATTAATAGCGTTAACTTATTATATAAAATTATATTTAAAATATCTAGAGTATATAGTATAACTAACGTAAGGTTAAAATTAAATTTCGATATTATAATTTATATCTAAGATTAATAATATAGCTTTAGAAAGAATTTTAAGCGAATATATTATAAAGATAAAAGAGAGAGTATTAAAAAAGTAATAATAAAAATATAAGTAAATACGTTTAAATTAATTATAAGTAAGATTTATTCTATAAAAGAAAAGATATAACTAAGCGATAGATAAAGCGATAGATAAGACTATAAGATATATATATAGAAGCTATATATAAATATAACTATAGTTATTATTACTTTTATTATTATTTATATATTTAAATTAAAAAGATTAATAACGCTAATCTTTAACTAGCGTTAATTCTTATTCTTAATTAATATTTTATAAAATATATCTTAAATAGATATATAGTAAAGTGAAAGTATCGAAAGAGTAATATTATATCTTATTAGAAAAGAATAATTTTAATATATTATTTAGCTAATAAGTAATAAGCTTATATTTAATAGACTTAAAAAATAGAAAATATAATAAACTAGTTTAAGAAAATTCTTCTCTAATTAGTCGTTTTTTATAATATAAGATAAGAATTAATTAACTAGAGCTATATTTAATAATAAGAATTTAGATTTTTAATTTAAAGTATTATCGATAGTATAAAAGCTTATCTTTTAAAGCTAGACTTATTTCTTTAAATTTAAATAGAATATACTAAAATAACTTTTAAGAGTAATTTTAAATTATATTTCGAATTAAGCTTAGATAGTTTATTTAAATAAAATATTTCTAGAGTAAATATTATCGTTTAATTTAAAGTTAATTAAGATATATTTCTATACTCTAGAGAAGAGCTAAGAGTATTATTTAAATATATATAATAATTCTTTAAATTTATAAAATTATATTTTAATATAATATTATATAACGCTATAGAGATTAGATAATTAAGTAATAAAGCTTAATATATAGCTTTATCTCTCTATCTTTACTAAGTATATAGTAAGAACTTAGATATTATAATTATTACCTCTTTTATAGAAATAGATTAATTATTTCTTTTATATCGATTAGTTCTTTATTTAAGATAATTAAAGTTATAAATTATAATCTTATTTTATATAAAAAAAATTATCTTTTATAGACTTCGAATATAAGAGTATATTAATAGTAAATTTATAAAAGCTATAGAAGAAGAAAGATAAAGTATAATAATCTTTATATAAAAGTTTTTTTCTATATTTAATATTATAAATATAAATTAACTTATATCGCGCTATAAGTTAATAACTATTCTATATATTTTTTTATTTCTTTAAATAAGAATATCTATATATTAAAATTAAGTATTTATTAATCTTTTTTCGATATTATCTTAGATGCTAATATAATTATTATTTATTATAAATTTAAATTAGATAATTACTCTATATTAAGATAATATAAAATTTCTTAACTCTTATTTATATTAATTCTAATCTTCTTTAATAAAAGTTTTAGAGAAAGATAGAAGTAGAGTAGTTAAGCGTTATATAATAAAATTATCTTAATTATTATATAATATTCTTTTAATTTAAAATAATAAGAATATATAAGTAAGTAATAATAATATTTCTAAGATTATAAGAATATATAGCTATAAGAGAAGTAATATATTAAATAAAGCTTTAAATTATTAAGATTTTTATTTTTTTTAATAATAAGCGTTAGCTTATTTACTATATAGATTAATTCTCTTAAAATTATAATATCTTTTTTAATAATATAATTATAATTAATACTATTAGTCTTCTATAAATTAATATTTTTTAAAATATTATTATTTTGAAAACGCTTTATTTAAAATAGATAAACTATTTAATAGTAATTAAAAAGATTTAGATAATTTAATTTATTAGATAAATTATTAATATCGAGTTAGCGACTTTAATAGAAGTTTACTTTAACTATTATTTAGCTTCTAATATATTCTTAAAAATTAATTATTTAAAATTCTAGCTATTTATAATAATATTAGATATTTAAAAAGAGTAGTAAGTATATTATTATAAAGTATAAAAGCTTTATAAATATATTAATTATTAGATTCTACTCGCTTAATTTAGATTATCTATAATTTTAAAATTAGTTATATCTAACTTCTTAATATTATAAATAATTATTTTTATTAATAGAAAAGAGAGAGAGCTTAAATAATTTATACTTAATTAAAATAACGAAGAGAGCTTAATTTATACTCTATTACGGTTTTTATAAATAAATAAGTAAAATAATGCTAAGTAGAATATATATAATAGATTCTTAAAAAATAATAAGAATTTCTAATCGCGTATATTAAAGAACGTCTTCGCTTATTAATTCTCGTAATTATTTATAATTTATTTATACTCTTATTAGTAACTAATAATAATAATCTTTAATATTTAGATTTTTATTCGTTTTCTAGTAAAAGACTATCTTAATATCTAAAATTAAAATATAAAATAGTTTTTTATAGCGTTATAAATATATTTTATAAAGGAATTTAGTCGTAAAAATATATATTAATATTATTTAATAAGCTTTTTATAGAGTATTAATTAATTCGAGATTATTTTAATTTATTAAGAGATTAATTCTATAACTAATTATACGTTTAAAATACTTTCTATTATCTACTTAATCTCTCTCTTATTCTTTTATAATATCTTTTAATAACTTTATTCTTATATTAAAAGCTCTAAATATACTTTATAACGCTTTTAATATATCGCTTTAATCTTATAGAATAAAGTTTAAAGTAACTATATATAAGCTTTAATTACTTATTAAGAATTATAATATTATTATTATTATAACTAGTTATAATACGTTAGCTTCTTTAATAAACGATTCTAATTAAACTTTATTCTCTTTTATCTTCTATTACTCTTCTCTTAATAATAAGAATTCGTTATCTTACTATATAGATTAATATACTTTCTCTTAATCTTCTTTAAATTCGTATAAAGTCTTTTTAATTTCTATTAAGAGTTTTATTATAAAAGTAAATAGAAATTTAAAAATAATCGAAAAGTCTCTATTATAAGTATTTTAAGAATCTATTAAAAATAAGTCGATATAAATAATTAATAACTCTCGCGTTATCGATCTTTAAATCGTCGAAGATTATTATTATTTATTATTAATTACTAAGTTTTATAGAGAATTAAGCTAGCGATCTTTAGCTATTAAATTTAATAAGTAAGAATAAATTATTTATAGAATATTTAGAATTAAAGAGTAAATAATAAATTTATTAATAAAGTTAAATTATAAGCTCGAGTATATTAAAAAATTCTAAAAATTAATAAGTATTAATTCTAGAATCGAATAGTAGTAAGAATAAAGATTAAATATAAAATTAAGTTATTTATTTATAAAATATTATTAAATAGAATAAGATTTTTAATTATGCTTATCTTTTAATATAATTAACTTCGATTAACTAAGTTTAAAGAGCTTAATAATTTAAAGAATATACTTAAAGATATTAATAAGATTA
The DNA here is from genome assembly GCF_014066315.1 of Letharia lupina. Classification (NCBI taxonomy): domain Eukaryota; kingdom Fungi; phylum Ascomycota; class Lecanoromycetes; order Lecanorales; family Parmeliaceae; genus Letharia; species Letharia lupina. The sequence continues at coordinate 837,386 of NW_023502976.1, forward strand.
AAAAACTCGCTAATTAGAAGATAAATTAACTTAATTATTATTAGAGAGAGTATAATAGTAAATAACTTTATAATCTAATATTAGATTAATTAACTTTCTTATAATATAGTATAATAATACTTTTAATAGATCTTACGATTTTCTAATAATAACTATAAAATATTATTACTTAAAAGTAAATATTTTAGCGAGTCTTATTAGAAGTAAGTAAGCTTATCTTCTATTTAATATTCGAAGTATATATTAATTACTTTAAAGTTTAAGTAAAAATATTTATTAATATTTTAGATATTATATTAATCTCGCTACTTTTTTTAATCTCGTATTTTTTATTACTTTAATATCTTATATTTTTAAATTTATATTACGATTTTAATAATCTTACTAATCTTACTTATATTATAGCTTAATTAAACTTAGCGTATTAAGGCCTTTCGACCTTTCTATCTTACTATAAAATCTATATTTATAATAATTCTATATAGATAATATTCTCTTTATACTATAATATAGAGTTATTATATATATTATTAAGTTTTTAATATAATACTATTTATCTTTCTTCTAGAGCGATAGTAATTTATTTATTAATTATACTAAATATATAGCTAAAAAGAAAATATATTATTAAGAAGTTAGTAGCTATAGCTAAAGAAGCTTATTACTTAAAAGATTATTTAAAAGAAAGTCTTTTATTTATATAAAGACTAATCTAATTAGATTAAATAAGAATTTAAAAAAAATAGATATCTTTAATATATTAAAAGAAATAGATCTTAGATTAAATTTTCTTCGTATTTCTATTAACTTAATATTAGCTATAAACTTATTAACTCTAAATCTAAATAATATTTAAAGTTAAATCGTTATAGATAAGTTATAAATATATTATTATTTAGAAGAACTTAAGAACTTCGATAAGAAGATCTTAAATATTATTATATTATTTATATAATATAAGAGAAAATATTTTATCTTTAAAAGATATATTATTAAATTTAGTTTAGATTATATTAAAATATAACTTATAAATATTATTAAAGAAGAGTTAATTATAATCTTTATATTTATTATTAACTTATAGAATTTTATAAAAAGCGCTATTAATACTTCTAATATTTAATATAATAAATTAAAGATTTTAATAGAGAGCTTTCGAATTACTAGTCGTAATATTAAGATATTTTAATAATAAAATAAAGAATTTAATTAGAATATCGCTTATGCTAAGATAAAGATATTAGTAATTAATATTTAGCTAAATAATAGTAATAGCTAATTATTTTATAAGCGAGAAATTAATAATAGATTTCGAGATTTATATAATAGATATTATATTAATATTATAAAACTTATTAAAGAAAATAAGAAACTTAAGTAAGATTTAAAGTATAAAGAGTAACTATTAAAGAAGTAATAATTTTATATATTAATTAATTTAAAAAACTCTAATAAGAAAGATATAGAGATTATATCTTATTAGTCGAGTATTCTTATTAATAATATCTATTAAAACTTATACTATATCTTTATTATAGATTACGTAGAGAATATAGAATTAAATAAACGATATCTCGATATCTCGAATTTTTATAATATTAATAATCGAAATAAGTAGAATAGCTAATATTAACATTTTAAAGCGAAATTTAAATAAAGCGTTAGCTAGTTTTATAAGGAAACGCGAAATACTAGAAAATGCGAAATTTTTAAATTCGATAAATTCGACTTAGATGGCTACTACTATTATAATTACTACTATTACTTATTTAAATAGTCTACTACTATAGTCTATTATAATAATTAATGCTATAGTATTATAATCGTCGTCTATAGATCTAATATAGTAGATATCCTTGCCCTACAATATTAGAAAAGCTTGGTAAAGCAGCCAGCTTAGCTCTCGCTGCTAACATCTTACTTAAGACTACCAACAACGATCTTATTAAGATAGATGAACGGAAAAAGAATAAGATTAAGCGTGGACAAGCACACTAAGACGAAGCACGGATTATAAATCTCGATATTATTTAGTAGCGAAAGGATAACTTCGCTGCAAAGCAATTTAAATAAGAATTTTGAAAATATTATCACATCGGACCAGCTATTTTTGAAGATATAAAGAGAGGTAGAAGTTCAATCAAAAAAAAGGCTACTGTATCTCCCACGCCAGGCCTATTAAGACCACTATCCTTCGCTGTATCGGAGGCTCCCCCGCAGGCTCCCCCGCAAGCTCTCTCGTAGACTCTTTTATAGGCTTTATCGTAGTAATAATAGCAAGATAAAAGAGATGAAAGCGGTGGTAAAGGTGGAAGCGGTGGATGAGGTAGATGAGGTAGACGAGGTAGATGAGATAAAAGAGATAAGATAGTAGAAGAAGAGATAGTAGAAGAAGAGATAGGAGAAGAAGAGGTACGATTTTCACGAAGTGGTAGACCGATAAGGCCTAAAAAACGGTGAATTAGTTCTCCGATATAGAAGCCTTGATAGCAAAAAAGAATTAGAATTTTTCATCTTTATTATACGATATTGCTATATAATTTTGGTAAGAAGTAGACATTTAAGTATTGAACCGGATTTATCGGTTTTAAAAATTTCGCATTTCCTAGTATTTCGCGTTTCCTTATGAAATTAACTATAATCTTCTTTATTAGATTTAAAAAAATTAATTATATATAAGATTATTATAAGTTTATTATATATAATATTATTAAAATAAGAGTAAATAAAGATATCTTAGACTTATATTAAATCGCTTAAAAAATAATCGATAAATTAGATAATATATTTAAAATATATAATAAGATTACTAAATCGAATATTAAGATATTTAATTTTAAATTTAATATAGAAATAATAGATAAAAAGAAATCGTTTAAGAACTTCTACGTATAATTCTCTATAGCTATCGCTCTCTTAGAATTTACTAATATTTATAAAATATTTAATTTAAAACGATTAATCTTTATATATCTAAAATATTAGATTTTAAAATAATCTTTTAATACTTTTTAAGAATTAATTATTTTTCTATAAGTACTAGATATAGATTTTCGAATTATTAATAATATATTAGATTTAAAGAGTAAGAAAGAGACTAATAAAATTAATAAGAACTTTATTCCCTCGAATAATTAGCGTAATACTTTCTTTACTAAAAGAAATAATAGTATTATTATCGAAAATTTCTATATATAAGAATATAAATATTCTAAATTATTAATAAATAGAATTTAAAAAGAAGATAGATATTTTAAGTATCTAAAGATTAAATATCGTTTTAGTAATAATAGTATCTTATATAAGAATATAAATCTATTAATAAAAGAATAAATCGATATAATTCTAAAAGTTATCGATATTAAGAAGAATATTCTTATCGAATTATTATAAAAATTAAAAAACTAAATATCTCTAATTAAGTTATTATTAGAGATCTAAAAGCTTTACATATAAGAATTAAAGAGTTAGAAATAGAAAGAATACTCGCTTTCGTTTTTTTATCTACGTATACTATCGCTATTAAAATCTCTTTATAAAATAAACGCTAATTAGACTTTTATAGAAAAATTATTATATTAATAAAATAGATTAAGATTAATTATTTCTTAAATATTAAAGCTTTAATACTAAGCTTTATAAATATATCTTTTATTAAAATAAATAAATTACTTAAAATAATATTAATATAATCTTATAGATTATAACTAATTAATAATAAATCTATTTTTATTCTTAATATTATATATATAATCTTAATAAAACTTATTTTAAAAGATTATATAGAAGAACTTTAATACTTAATTATCTTATTAAAATAATTTTATATTATTCTAAAAATATTATAATTAGAATAATATAACTCTTATATATTCTTTAAATTTAGAATTATTATATTTAATTTAGATTATTATATATCTAACTATTTATTATATAATAAATCTATTATTATTTAAAGTAATAATAAATTTTTAAAAAAGAACTTAAATTATATAATAAAGATTATATTTAAAAAAAAGAATATAATAGAGATTTTTACTTATATCTTTATTAAGATAACTAAGAAATTAAAGAATTAAATTATTATTATATAATCTTAAGATTTTAAATAATTTTTTAACTTTATTAATAAGAAAGCGAAGTTTATTATTAATATCGCCGCTATTACGATAGAAAATTATAAGAAATTCTTTTATAAATTAAGAAAGAAATCTTCGACTATAAAATAGTTATAAGAATAAATTTTTATAATATATTATAAATAGTTAGATATTTAAAATTCTATTAAAGCTAATAAACTTCCCTCTTATCGCTTTATTAATTATAAAATATATCTTAAAAAAGAAGTTATTCTATTATCGAAAAGAGTTTATAAGCTCTTTAGAGATTAGATATTAATTATAAAGAAATATATTAATAAGATATTAGAGAAAGATTATATTAGATTAAGTACTTCTCTCTATATAATATTTATTCTAATTATAAAAAAACTCGATAAAGAATTTAGATTATATATAAACTATAGAGCTCTTAATATACTTATTATCTCTAATCGAAATACTTCTTTATTAATTAAAGAGATTCTTATTAAATTATACGCGATAAGAATATATAATAAATTTAATATTATAATTACTTTTAACGAAATTAAAATAAAAAAGAATTATAAGAAAAAAATCGTATTTCTTATTTAATATAGCTTATTCGAATATATAATAATATCTTTTAAGTTATATAATACTTCTATTACTTTTTAAATATTTATTAATAATATCTTATATGAATATTTAAATATATTTTATATTATCTATTTAGACGATATTTTTATCTATAGTAATATTAAAAATAAGTATATTTAATATATAAAAAAGATATTAAAGAAATTTTAATAAATTAATCTCTATCTTAATATTAATAAATATAATTTTTATATTATTAAAGTTAAATATCTAAAATTAATTATTATAATAAAAGAAGTAAAAATAAATATAAAGAAAATTAAGATTATTATTTAATAGAAGAAATTTAGATATATTAAAGATATATAAGTATTTCTAAAATTCGCTAATTTCTATTAAAAGTTTATTATAAGGTATTTTAAAATCGCTATATTTTTAATAAATCTTACTCGTACTTAATAGAAGAAAAATTTTATCTATTTATAAATTTAAGAATATCTTAAATAACTCACTTTTAAAATACTTAAGAAAGCTTTTACTATTATCTCTATATTTACTTATTTTAATTTAAATAAAAAGATTTAATTAGAAATAAACGCGTTTAATTTTATAGTTATTACTATTTTATTATAAGAAGATAAAGATAAAGTATTTAAATCTATAATATTTCTCTTTAAAAAGATATTTTTTATAAAGTATAATTATAATATTTATAATAAAAAACTTATAATTATAATATAAGTTTTTAAAAAATAATATTCTAAGCTAGCTAGTATCTCTATTAAGAATCTTATTAAAGTTATTTTAAATTATAAGAACTTATAGTATTTTATATTTTTTAAATAATTTAACTTTCGTTAAATAAGATAGATAAAGTTTCTTTTCGAATTTAATTTTTATATTATTTATTATTTAAAGAAATAAAGTATTAAATCTAATAGTCTTATTCGATAAGTAAGAGATTTATTTAAAAATAAAAACGAGGATTATACTCGTTATTAATATTATATAATTTTTAAAAATAATAATTTTAATAAAGATATTAAGAATATTATATATCTTATTATTATACTATTAAATAATATAAGAAAAAATATTATCTCTCTAATTATAATATTATATAAATTTAATAAATAAGACGATATTAATAATAAGAAGTTTAATAAAGAATTACTATTAAAAGTCTTAATAGAGATTTCTTAAGAGAAATTCTTAGAAGAATTAAGAGAAGTCTTTATTATTAATATTTCTAAATTATTATATTAAATAAAAAATATTTATAATTATAATAATATTATTTAAAAAATTATTTAATTAAAGATATCTAAATAGAGAAAGCTATTATTTAAAATAATTAAGAATAATTTTAAATTAAAATTAAGTAATTATTATATATTAATAATAGATTATATATATTAGACGTTCTTAAATTATAAATTAAAATTATTAGAGATATTTATAATTCTTTATTTAAAGACTATATTAATAGATTATTAATTTATAATAAATTAAGTAAATATTATTATTAGTTAAGAATAACGAATTTTATTATTTACTATATTAAGAGCTATTATATTTATAAGAGATTTAAAACTTATAAAAAGAGTAAATAAGGTCTTTTTAAATCTTTATTTATTCTCGAATAGTATTAATAAGATATCTTTATTAACTTTATTATATTATTATCTATCTATCTTAGATATAAACGCTTTTATTAATATATTATAATAATTATAAATAGACTTAATAAAAAGAAGAAATTTATTTTTTTAGACTTCTTAGAAATAAAGATAGTAGTTTAGATCTTTATCGAATTTATATAGCGAGAGAAAAAATATTTATTTACTATTATTTTAAATCGAGATATTTAATTTATAATATATTTTTAAAGAAGATTATATATAAAAATTAGAATTAAATCTAAACTCTTTACTATATTTTATCTCGAAATTAATAAATAAATAGAGAATATTAATACTACTTTAAAGTAATATCTTAGAGCTTATATTAATTATAATTAAAATAATTAAATAAATTTATTATTAATAGTAGAGTTCGAAGCTAATTTTAATAAAAACGCCTTATTAAATATATTATCGTTTCTTCTTATTAAAGAATATATTTCTTATTCGAGAATAGAACTTTTTACTTTTTAGAATTAATTCGCTAATTAAAAAGCGAAGAGAGATATTAAGTTAATTAATAATTTTATCGAGAAGTGTTAAGAAATCATTATGGTTTAACTCATATATATATATATTATAAAAGATGTTTATTAACTATGTGTCTGCAGAGTAGATATATACGGTGCCAAGTCTACGCTAGTAACTCTATAAGTATCTCTAAGACATCTCATAATAATTGCTTATAAAAAATAGAGAAATGTTATATAATCTGCAAATTTGAAAAGTTTCTACTAAATTTCAAATTGCTGATCTTGCGAATAGAGCTGAAATTAAGAATTCCGTCGATTTAGCAACTATCTTAAAAATCAGTCAAAATTCCGTCGATTTAGTAACTATCTTAAAAATTAGTTAAAATTCCGCCGATTTAATAACTATCTTAATCTTTTTCGCTAGTTCTACTAGTTTAATAGTAATACGTATAAAAAAAGAAAAGTTCTAATAATTAACGTTGTGATAATAAGATTCTATAGTAATAAGTATTAACGTTAACTTAAATTTAACTACAAAATTAGACGATTTAATAAAATTAGTTACGTGAATAATACTCTAATATAGCGTATAATAATATATATATTATAAGTAAAGGCCTATGAATTAAATTCATGGAGTTGGATTTTTCTAAGTTAAATCGAATTTTAGCTCTAGTTCTAAGTCAAATCGAACTCTAATCGCTTGCTGTGCGTTTTTAACCTACTTTCACTATTATAAAATTGATTTAATCTATATAGTATAGATATATATATACGGAGAGAGGCGCGCTAAGGTCTAATTAGAAAGGTATATCGAGTGTAAAGAATTGATTTATAATAATTATCTATAAAAAATAGAGAAAGGCTATATTTTTATAATAAGAAGTATTAAAATATCGGAAAGAAATGAAGATAACGTGTTAATTAGTGATATGAATCCCATAATATCTTCTATCGCAGTAAAATCTTTTGAATAATAAGATAGCTATAAATATCGAACGATTTCAATTTATTTAAATATACATTATTCGATATTTCTCCTATAGAGACTTAATTAGCTATAATCGTCGTAGTAGATTCTTCTCTTATAACGTTATTATAGTAATATATTATATTAATATAGTAGAGATAATAGACTAAGTTATAGTAGTATTCTCCGCTTACTAAGTAATAATTTAATATGAAATCGTAAAGAGCATATAACGTGGGATCTTGAAGAGCTAAGTCGTATTTCTAATGATAATAGCCTTATTACCGCTTAGTTTCTCCGCAGTATTCTCTATAGTGTTCTCCGTAGTATTCTCCGCATTTGTCTATTATAGTTTCTCCTCTTACTTCTTAATATAGTAGGGATAATAGGCTAAGTTATAGTAGTGTTCTCCGTGGGATCTTAGAGAGCTAAGCCGTATTCTTAGTGCTGAGGGCCTTATTGCCGCTTAATTTCTCCGTAGTATTCTCCGTATTCGCCTGCTGTATTGACTTCTCTTACACTGACTAAGTAGATTAGTGTGAGATCGTGGAGAGTAGACCTATTATATCACTGCTGCTGCTGACTATCTCCGCAATGTTCTCCGCAGTGTTCTCCGCATTCGCCTGCTGTATTGACTTCTCTTGCACTGGCTGAGTGGATTGATGTAAGACCGTGGAGAGTAGGCCTATTGTGTCACTGCTGCTGATAACTATCTCCGCAATGTTCTCCGCAGTGTTCTCCGTATTCGCCTGCTGTAGTGACTTCTCTTGCATTAGCTAAATAGATTGGTGTGAGACCGTGGAGAGTAGGCCTGTTGTGTTACTGCTGCTGATGACTATCTCCGCAATGTTCTCCGCAGTGTTCTCCATATTCGCCTACTATAGTGACTTCTCTTGCACTAGCTGAGTGGATTAATGTGAGACCGTGGAGAGTAGGTCTGTTATGTTACTGCTACTCATGACTGTCTCCGTAATATTCTCCGCATTTACCTACTATAGTAATTCCTCCTCTTATTAAGTATCAGGCTGATATAAGATCGTAAAGAGTAGGCCTATTATATTACTGCTGCTGATGACTATCTCCGCAATATTCTCCGCAGTATTCTCCGCATTCGCCTATTATAGATCCTCCTCTTATTTAACTGAGTGCGAGGGTATCGAGAGTAAATATATTTATATTGAAATTGGTAGAATTAATAGAATTAATAGAATAGTAAAAGAAGAATAATTATATAAATAGATGGAAGGATTATTATTCGATCTCGGATACGTTTAATATAATTATCATATTTTTAGAAGCTTCTTCTTAACGATATTTAGGATCTAATACGCGTTAAGAGACTTTAAAATAGAGTGATAAAGAACGAATTAGAGAGAAAGACGTATCTTAAGAGATAGTATCGCCTAAGAATGTTAGTAGAGGCTCTAAGAGGTAAATAAAGAAATATATATATCTTAGACGTTAAGTAATCTTTAGGCGAGGAGTATTAAAAATAATTATATTTATATTAATAGAATTAATAGAATTAATAGAATAATAAAAGAAGAATAATTATATAAATAGGTGGAAGGATTATTATTCGATCCCGGACGCGACTATCATAACTATTATATTTAAATATTTATTTAATCCACTAATAGTAGGTCAAATTTCATAATTTTTACAGCGTTAGAAAGCGTAAAGCGAGCTCTATAATTTGAGAAATTATAAAGTAACTATATATATCGTAAGCTAAGTACTTCAAAGTGTAAAACTTCTATATATAAATTTTTGATGAGAAAGGCGCGGAAGGACTATCGAGCTAACTTAGCCGGTCTAATTAAAAAGCGTAGCGAACTCGAATTAATAATTGGCTGCATATACAAATTCAAGATTTTCTAGTTTAGCCCTATCTTATTCTTTTATATATACTAATTAATAATATATATTAATATCATATATATATAGAATAATACTTAGAGTATATTAGAGTGCATTACGTAAAATTTTTAAAGTTATTAAAATTTTTTAAAGTTATTAAACTAATAGAATTAGCGAAAAGATTAAGATAGTTATTAAATTAGCGAAAAGAATTAGATATAGATAAAGTCTATTAAATAAACTAAATCGTACTTATAATACGAACTCGGCGGAAATTATACGAAAAGAAACTTTTTAGATTTATAGATAATCCTTATAATAAGAAGTATATATATATGAATGAGTTTTCGAAATGCTGGAAAGAAATAAAGATATCGAGCTAATTAGTGGTGTAAATTCTACGAGTTCTTCTATCGTAGTAAAACCTTTTAAATAACATCGAAGTAAGATATCGAACGATTTTAATTCGTTTAAATATATATTATTCGATCTTTCTTCTAATCTTTCTTCTATAATAGCTTAATTAACTATAATCGATATAGTAGATTCTTCTCTTATATAGTTATTATAGTAATATATTATATTAATATAGTAAGAATAATAGATTAAGTTATAGTCGTATTCTTCGCTTACTTAATAGTAATTTAACGTAAGATTATAAAGAGATAAGTCTTATTCTTACTGATAGTAATCTTATTATCGCTTACTTTCTTCGTAGTACTCTTCGTAGTATTCTCTATAGTATTCTTCGTATTTATCTATAGTAATTTCTTTTCTTATTAAGTAATTAATTAAGTAACTAGCTAAGTAGCTAGCTAAGTAATTAATTAAGTAACTAATTAAGTAGCTAGCTAAGTAATTAGCTAAATAGCTAGCTAAGTAACTAGTTAAATAGCTTATAAAATAACGATCTACTTAACTTATAAGGCTTTAAGTCTAGCCTATTCTTAACGTATATAAATCACTCGATCTTAAAGAATTTTAGTCTACTGCTGAAAGAACTTATAATCTTCTTCGATAACGAAATAGAATGATTTATTACCTCTCTCTAAGCATTATTAAGCTTCTACGTTATACTTCTATAGATAAAACTCTTTTAAAATATTATTATCGTATATTTTTAGCGTTTATAGAAATATTTGTATTGTGATATCGATAGGCCTAATAAAAGAATCGATGGGACGATATTTTAATTAAATGGTACTCGATAATCAATAAGTATATATGAGGGTCGACTTAGAGCGTTATACTATTAGATATTTAATATAGACTTTATATAAACGTCTAATAACGTCTAAATATCCTCTAAAGTAGAGTTAGATATTACTATTAATTAATAAGAAATCATTATAATTTAACTTATATATATATATATTATAAAAGATATTTATTAACTATATGTTTATAGAATAGATATATGCGGTACTAAGTCTACGCTAGTAACTCTATAAGTATCCTTAAGATATCTTATAATAAGAAGATAGATATTATAAGAAATTATTTAAAAAGTTAATTTAAATAATTATAAGCTTTATAAAAGAAATAAATTAATTATTATTAACTCTCTATATTAGAATTTAGAGTTAAAAATATAATTATATTTAATAAAAAAAATATTAAAATTATATATCTTAATAAATTATTAAATTATAAAAATTTCGAATTATTTAAAATTATTAAAGCTTTAAATAATTTCGCTTATAAGTTAAAACTCTTAACTTTTATAAATAATATTTACTCTATCTTTTATTTATAGCTATTATATTTTAATAATAATAATCTACTATTAAAATAGATTAAGTCTTTATTATCTTTTATCGATATTAATAATAAAAAATCTATAATATTAAAGAAATAGTTTAATTTAAATTAAATAAATAAAAAAATAATTTCTTAACTAATATAAGAAGATATTTAATATATAAAATTAGATATAGAGATTCTAAAATTAAGAAAAATCTATTCTAATAATTATTTACGAATATAGTAAGATATTTAAATCTAATAATAGATTTTTATTATTATTATTATCATAAGATCGTTAATCTTTATTTATTATTTAAAAAACCTTCGAAATAATCTTCTCTATTAGCGCTACTAATTTATAGTAATTATATCGACTTATAAAAAGATCTCGAACTCGTTATAAAATATTAAGTTAATATATCTAAGAATATTACTTCGTATACGCTTAGATATATTTCTTATAAAATCGATATTTACTATATAGTAATCATCGTTAAAACTTTAAATTAAAGAGAAAAATAATATTATAATTTTAATAATCTTATTAATTTTACTTATATTATAACCTAATTAAACTTAGCGTATTAAGATCTTTCGGTCTTTTTATCTTACTATAAAATCTTTATTTATAATAATTCTATATAGATAGTATTCTCTTTATACTATAATATAGAGTTATTATATATATTATTAAGTTTCTAATAATTTATTATCTTACTTCGATTATAATAATAGCTCTATTAAATATAATAGTATAAATTTAAGTAATATAAGTATATTCTTATTTAAAGAAATATATTTTTAAGCGTTAATAATTTAGATAATATATATTCTTTATAACGAATAAATTATTAAATAGAAATCTTTAATCTCTAGAGTGAGATCTCTATAATTTTAATTTTCTTATATTCTATATAATAAGAAAATTTATCTTTAAATACTCTATATCGAGAGTATATAAAAACTATATTCTTTAATTCTTCGAACTTCGTATAAGAAGAAAATTTATTATATAATTCTCTATATAAATAAATAATAGATATATTCTTCAATTCTTTAAGCTATATATATAAAAATTAATTTATTAATACGCTATAATAGAAATAGATAATAAATATAATCTTTAACTCTTTAAGTTATATATATAAAACTCGATTTATTAATACTTTAAATTAAGAGTAAATAAAAGCTATATTATTTAATTTTTTAAATTTTATATAATAAGCTAATTTATTCTTTAAATACTAAGAGTAAATAAGAGATATATTATTTTTTAACTCTATAAACTATTTATAGTAATTTAATTTTCTTTTAAGATATAAATAGTAGATTATAAAAACTCTCGAATTCTTAAAAACGTCGCGCTATATATAATAAGGTCTTTTTATTCTTAAAGAATAATATATTCTTTATATACTTTTATAATATATCTATTTAAATTTATTAATTTCTTTTTTCAGTAAAAAAGATATAATTTAGCTTTAGAGTAAGCTTTATCTTAATAAAATAATATATATATTAATTAAACTACTATAGATCTTTAGAATTAAAATATAAACTTTCTAATATATAAATTAAAATTATATACGCTAAATCTATAGTATTTTAAATTATTATAAAATTTAAAATTTATTATATAATATATTTAAAATATTATTAAGATTAAGTAGCTAAAATTATAGAGATAATATTCTTATATATATTTAGTTATAGATCTATTAATAGCGCTTTAATCTTCTTATCTAATAGCTTATTTAGCTTATATTCTTAATTTCTATAATTATTCTAATTACGTAGTTTAATATAAGAAATCTTATCTTTAATTTATCTTAATAATTCTTTATTATATTATAAGATAATCTCGTAGTTTTTAAAATCGAATATAGTAATATAGTATTATTACGGGCTATAAATCTAGTCTTCTAATATATTAAATATTAATATATAGAAAGTTCTTAGATAATAGAAAATAACTTACTTTTTAAGACTTCTATAGAAAATTATATACGAAATAACAAGTAAAATTAAATATTTACTTCAAGAAGCGAAGATTATTCGAGCTTAATTATTATTATTTATATCTTAATTTTATTATTTTCGATTTTTAATAATAGATAAAGAATATTAATTTAAATAGACTTAGCTAGCTTAATATATTTAAAATAACTAAAATAAGCTTTAAAAGTTTATTAATATAATTATAAATATTTCTCTATAAAATCTAATTATCTAATTATCTCTTATTACTTTATTTTAAATTAATAAATCTATAATTAAGTAATATATAAGAAGAACGCTAATTAAACTTAGATCGTTTATTATTTAGAAATATTATCTTTATTAAGCTATCTAGAGTAAGCTTATTTAGAGTTTAATAGCGATAATAAGTAAATTATAAGATAGATAAAGCGTCTTAAATCTATAATATTAGATTTAGAGTTTAGAATTTTTTAATAGAGTATAAGAATACTAGAGATAGTTTTAGATATTATATAAAAGCTATTACGATAGTAGAAGAAATAATATAAAGATATAGAATAAGATTAATAAGATTTATAGTGAAGGATTTACTACTTTATATATCTCCGAGATCTTTATATTTTTTAAAAGAGTTAAGAAAGGTTTATAGAATAATATATAGAAGGAGAGATATTTATAAATCTCTTTACGCTCTTCGCTAGACTCTAGAACTAATAATAAACTCTTTTAAGCGTATTTTATAGTATATAATAATACTAAATATATTATTAATTAGATCGCTAATAGATATATTATACTAATAGCTTCCTCTCTTCTTTTTTCACTTTTTTAAACCTTAAAACATTTTAAAAACGCTTTTAATATCTCTATTTAATTTAAGAATATAAAATATTCGTAAAACTATATATCTTATAAATCACGTTCTTTACTTTAAGAGGGTTTTAAAATATATAAACTTCTCTATTTAAAGTAAGTTAATTTATCTAAAAAGAGAAACGATTTACGCTTTATAAAGTTCTCTTTTTATCTTAATATATACGATAAATCTTATATAAAAGAACGTTAAAGTTTAATCGATTAAGAGATCGTTATTCGATATTTAGAATAACGTAAAATATTATCTATTTTAATTCGAAAATTTAAAAGAGCTTAATATAAATAAAGTATTTTCTAATCTTATATATATCTATATATTTATTAATTAGTTATTTTACTTATATAAGATAGACATTAATAATATTAATATACTATTTTTAACTATAACTCTCTTCTTTAAACTTATTTACTTAAAATTTTAAGATTACTCGTTTTAAAAAGAGCTTAGAGAAAATTATTATTAAGATTATAAAGAGAGCGAAATCTATAGAGATAATTAAGATAGCTATAATCTTTAGCTAAGACTAATTAATACTCTATTTATTCTATTTAAAATATTATTAATTTAAAGCTAATACTACTATTAAATTAAGCGCTAACTATTTTAAAGATAAAGTAATTCTCTTATATTTGAATTACTTAATTAAATCTAGAATATTTAATATCTTTTATTCTTTAATTAAAGTTAAAATAATAATTATCTATATTTAATATTTAATATTAAATTTAATAGTTAATTAATATCTATTAGAGACTTAATAGTATATATAATAACTCTATATTATAGTATAAAGAGAATACTATCTATATAGAATTATTATAAGTATAGATTTTATAGTAAGATAGAAAGATTAAAAGACCTTAATACGCTAAGCTTAATTAGATTATAATATAAATAAGATTATTAGAATTATAATATTATTTTTCTTTTTAATTCGAAGCTTTAATAATAATTACTATATAGTAGATATTAATCTTATAAAAAGTATATCTAGATATATATAAAGTAATATTCTTAAATATATTAACTTAATATTTTATAATAAGTTTAAAATCTTTTTATAAGTTAATATAGCTATTATAAATTAGTAGCGCTAATAAAAAAAACTATTTTAAAAATCTTTTAAATAATAAATAAGAGTTAATAATCTCGAGGTAATAATAATAGAAATTTATTATTAGATTCGAATATTCTATTATATTTATAAATAGTTATTAAGATAGATTTTTCTTAATCTTAGAGTTTTTATATCTAATTTTATATATTAGATATTCTCTCTTACTAGTTAAAAAGTTATTTTTTTATTTATTTAATTTAGATTAAACTATTTCTTTAATATTATAAATTTTATTTTCTTTATTAATATTAATAGAAGATAATAAAGACTTAATCTATTTTAATAGTAAATCGCTATTATTAAGATATAATAGCTATAAATTCAAGATAAAATAAATATCATTTATAAAAGTTAAAAATTTTAATTTATAAGCGAAATTATTTAAAGCTTTAATAATTTTAAATAATTTTAAATTTTTATAATTTAGTAATTTATTAAAGTATATAATTTTAATATTTCTTTTATTAAGTATAATTATATCTTTAATTTTAAATTCTAATATTAAGAGCTAATAATAATTAACTTATTTCTTCTATAAAGCTCGTAATTATTTAAATTAACTTCTTAAATAATTTCTTATA
Organism: Letharia lupina; assembly: GCF_014066315.1. Taxonomy (NCBI): domain Eukaryota; kingdom Fungi; phylum Ascomycota; class Lecanoromycetes; order Lecanorales; family Parmeliaceae; genus Letharia; species Letharia lupina. The sequence goes on from NW_023502976.1 coordinate 853,351, forward strand.
ATATCTATCTTCTTAATAAATTTATTAATTAATTTAATATCTCTCTTCGCTCTTTAATTAGCGAATTAATTCTAAAAAATAAAAGATTTTATTTTTAAATAAGAAATATATTCTTTAATAAAAAGAAATAATAATATATTTAATAAGATATTCTTATTAAAGTTAGCTTTAAACTCTACTATTAATAATAAATTTACTTAATTATCTTAATTATAATTAATATAAATTTTAAAATATTACTTTAAAGTAATATTAATATTCTCTATTTATTTATTAATTTTAAAATAAAATATAATAAAGAGTTTAGATTTAATTCTAATTCTTTTATATAATCTTTTTTAAAAATATATTATAAATTAAATATTTCGATTTGAAATAATAGTAAATAGATATTTTTTCTCTCGCTATATAAATTCGATAAAGATTTAAATTACTATTTTTACTTCTAAGAAGTCTAAAAAAATAATTTTTTCTTTTTATTAAGTCTATTTATAACTATTATAATATATTAATAAAAATATTTATATCTAAGATAGATAGATAATAATATAATAAAGTTAATAAAAATATCTTATTAATATTATTTAAGAATAAAAAGAGATTTAAAAAAATCTTATTTATTCTTTTTATAAATTTTAGATCTCTTATAAATATAATAACTCTTAATATAATAGATAATAAAATCTATTATTTTTAGCTAATAGTAATATCTACTTAATTTATTATAAATTAATAATCTATTAATATAGTCTTTAAATAAAGAGTTATAAATATCTCTAATAATTTTAATTTATAATTCGAAAATATTTAATATATATAATCTATTATTAATATATAATAATCTATTATAAAAATAATAATTATCTAATTTTAATTTAAGATTATTCTTAATTATTTTAAATAATAACTTTCTCTATTTAAATATCTTTAATTAAATAATTTTTTAAATAATATTATTATAATTATAAATATCTTTTATTTAATATAATAATTTAAAAATATTAATAATAAAGACTTCTCTTAATTTTTCTAAAAATTTCTTTTAAAAAATTTCTATTAAGGCTCTTAATAATAGTTCTTTATTAGATTTCTTATTATTAATATTATCTTATTCGCTAAATTTATATAATATTATAATTAGAGAGATAATTTTTTTTTTATATTATTTAAAAGTATAATAATAAGATATATAATATTCTTAATATCTTCGTTAAGATTATTATTTTTAAAAATTATATAATATTAATAAATATAATTATTATTCTTATTTTTAAATAAATCTCTTATTTATTAAATAAAGCTATTAAATTTAATACTTTATTTTCTTAAATAATAAATAATATAAAAATTAAATTTAAAGAAAAACTTTATTTATCTTATTTAATAAAAGTTAAGTTATTTAGAAAATATAAAGTATTATAAATTTTTATAATTTAAAATAATTTTAATAAAGTTCTCGATAGAGATATTAGTTAGTTTAAAATATTATTTTTTAAAAATCTATATTATAATTATAAGTTTCTTATTATAAATATTATAATTATACTTTATAAAAGATATCTTTTTAAAAAGAAATATTATAAATTTAAATATTTTATCTTTATTTTCTTATAATAAAATAATAATAATTATAAAATTAAATATATTTATTTCTAGCTAAATCTTTTTATCTAAATTAAAATAAGTAAATATAGAAATAATAATAAAAGCTTTCTTAAGTATTTCGAAAGCGAGTTATATAAAATACTCTTAAGTTTATAAATAAATAAAGTCTTTCTTCTATTAAGTATAAATAAAATTTATTAAAAATATAACGATTTTAGAGTATCTCGTAATAAACTTTTAATAGAAATTAGCGAATTCTAGAATTATTTATATATCTTTAATATATCTAAGTTTCTTCTATTAAGTAATAATCTCAATTTTCTTTATATCTATTTCTACTTTTTTTATAATAATAATTAATTTTAGATATTTAACTTTAATAATATAAAAATTATATTTATTAATATTAAGATAGAGATTAGCTTATTAAAGTTTTTTTAATATCTTTTTTATATATTAAATATACTTATCTTTAATATTACTATAAATAAAAATATTATTTAAATAAATAATATAAAATATATTTAAATATTTATATAAGATATTATTAATAAATATTTAAAAAGTAATAAAGATATTATATAACTCGAAAGATATTATTATATATTTAAATAAATTATATCGACTAAGAAATATAATTTTTTTCTTATAATTCTTTTTTACTCTAATTTCGTTAAAAGCGATTATAAAATTAAATTTATTATATATTCTTATTATATATAATTTAATAAAGATCTTTTTAATTAATAAAAAAGTATTTTAATTAAAGATAGTAAATATATTAAGAGCTTTATAGTTTATATATAGTTTAAATCTCTTATTAAATTTCTTTATAATTAGAATAGATATTACGTAGAAAAAAGTACTTAATCTAATATAGCCTTTTTTTAATATTTTATTAATATATTTCTTTATAACTAATATCTAATCTCTAGAGAGCCTATAAGCCCTTTTTAATAGTAAAATAACTTCTTTTTTAAGATTTATTTTATAGTTAATAAAGCGATTACTAATCGAAAAGATATAGTATAATATAGAATATTAATCTATTATATTATACTCTAATATAATATAGAATATTAATATTTATATAATTTCATATCTAGTATAGTATGAAATCTTGGCGGGATATACTACGATATAGTATATCTGTGATATTATACTATGGTATAATATATGTATAGGATATCCCGACTGGGATTTCTATATTCTCGTTATTATTCTGATCAACGGCTCGATAAATCCGACATAATAGCTACTACTACCATGGCTGCCACTACCATGACTACGACTACCATGGCTGCCACTACCATGGCTGCCCCTACCATAGCTACCCCTATCATGGCTATCTACCATGACTACCACTACCATGGCTACCACTACCATATCTACCACTACCATATCTACCACTACCATATCTACCATCGAAATGTGGCCCCCGCGCATCCCAGCCACCATGTTTTCCAGCCACCTAATTTTGTACTATATTTAGGATCTACATATCACATACCTGACATTTTAACAGCTACCACTACCATAGCTACCACTATCATGGCTACCACTATTTATTATTGAAATAGCCTACTATCATATGGTAGCCATGATAGTGTTAGCCATGGTAGGGGCAGCCATGGTAGGTAGCCATGGTAGGGGCAGCCATGGTAGGTAGCCATGGTAGGGGTAGCCATGGTAGGGGCAGCCATGGTAGTGGCAGCCATGGTAGTCGTAGTCATGGTAGTGGCAGCCATGGTAGTAGTAGCTATTATATCGGATTTATCGAGCCGTTAATCAGAATAATAACGAGAATATAGAAATCCCAGTCGGGATATCCCATACATATACCATACCATGGTATAATACCACAGATATACCATACCGTGGGATATCCCGCCAAGATCCCGAACCCATACCAGAAAAATGGAATGGTATCCGACCCTACTCATATCATATCCGGGTACGGTATGGTATCACTTAATATGAAATATCCCATGGGATATACCATATCTTTTCGATTAGTAAAAGCGATAAAGAGAAAGTTTATTAACTTTAATAAGATTTTAAATATCTAATTATTTATAATATATTATAAAAAATTATTTCTATAGCTAATTTATAATTAGAGATTTTTTTTTAATTTATAAAAGAATTTCTTATAATCTTCTATTATAATAGCGATATTAATAATAAACTTTACTTTCTTATTAATAAAATTAAAAATTATTTAAAGTCTTTAAATTATATAATAATAATTTAATTCTTTAATTTTTTAATTATCTTAATAAAGATATAAATAAATATTTTTACTATATTTTTTTCTTTAAATATAATTTTTATTATATAATTTAAATTCTTTTTTAAAAATTTATTATTACTTTAAATAATAATAAGTTTATTATATAATAAATAGTTAAATATATAGTAATCTAAATTAAATATAATAATTCTAGATTTAAAGAATATATAAAAGTTATATTATTCTAGTTATAATATATCTAAAATAATATTAAATTATTTTAATAAGATAATTAAGTATTAAAGTTCTTCTATATAATCTTTTAAAATAAGTTTTATTAAGATTATATATATAATATTAAATATAAAGATAGATTTATTATTAATTAATTATAATCTATAAAATTATATTAATATTACTTTAAGTAGCTTATTTAATTTAATAAAAGATATATTTATAAAGCTTAATATTAAGATTTCGATATTTAAAAGATAATTAATCTTAATTTATTCTCTTAATATAATAATTTTTTTATAAAAATCTAATTAATATTTAATTTATAAAGAGATTTTAATAATAATAATATAAGCGAATAGAGAGATAAAAGCGAGTATTCTTTCTCTTTCTAACTCTTTAATCTTTATATATAAAATTTTTAAATCTCTAGCGACGACTTAGCTAGAGATATTTAGTTTTTTAATTCTTATAATAATTTAATAAGAATATTCTTCTTAACGTTAACGGCTTTTAGAATTATATTAACTTATTCTTTTATTAATAGACGAGTAAAGGCCTATGAATTAAATTTATAATTATTTTTTTAATTAGAGCTATCGAGTAAGTAGATAAGCGATCTTTAATAAGCGAACTTTAATAAGCGATATTTAAATTCCTTACACTTTAATAATTATAGAACTAAATTTAATAATTCTTTCTTTTTCTAAAAGTCTATATTTCGTTCTATAATTTAAAAAAAGAAATCTCTAATAGAAAATAAAAAAGTTATTCTAAAATTAAATAATATATATCTAATTAGAGCTATTCGACTATCGAGCGAACTTTAATAAGCGATATTTGAATTCCTTACGCTTTAATAATTATAAGACTAAATTTTAAAATTCTTAAAAATTCGAAAAGCGTAAATAGCGTTTTAAAATTAAAAAAATTAAACTTAAAATTTTAATAGAAAATAAAAAAGTAATTCTATATGTTAATATTGTATATCTATTTTTTTAATTATAGAAGAGCGAGATTTTAATAGTTGCGAACGCTAATTTATTTACTCGTAATGAGTTAGTCGATCTAATTAAAGAGCGTAGCGAACTTAAATTAATAATTAGCTATATATATAAATTTAAGATTTTTAAGCTTAGCTCTATCTTATTCTATTATATATATTAATTTATATTCTTATATAAGATATTATTATTATTAAAACGATATTTAATCTTTAAATATTTAAAATATCTATTTTCTTTTCAAATTCTATCTATTAATAATTTAAAATACTTATATTTTTATATTTAATTTTTTTTAATAATAATATTATTATTTCTTTTAGTAAAAAAAGTATTATACTAATTATTCGAGAGAATAGAGTTTTTATTAATTTTATTAATTTCTTTCTTACTCTTTAAGCTTAATATATTATTAATAGTCTAAAGATTTATATTTAGTACTTATAGAAAAATAACTAATTCTCAAAAAGTATTAAAAGATTATTTTAAAATTTGATATTTTAGATATATAGAGATTAATCGTTTTAAATTAAATATTTTATAAATATTAATAAATTCTAAAAGAGTAATATTAGAACTAGTATAGATATAATATTAATATAAGTAAGATAGAATGAGAATAATAAGACTATCGAACTATATAGATGAGAAGAAGATATAATATAATAGAAGATGCCTCCGCCAAGGCCCGCTAGTCATAGGGCTGAGGGGTATATTAGAGTATATCAAGAGTACGCTCGTAATACTACCCTCTCTCTTTATAAAATCATATTCTATAATTAATAAGTGAAAAGGTAGAAAAATGACTATATATATACGCTTAACGTCTAGAAAATAATAAAAGTAGTAAAGAAATAATCGTATCTAAAAACTCTCGTATCGTATCTTTCTTTATAAGAGGTATTGAGAACGATAGTAGCTCTTTATACTTACGCTATAGCGATATCGTTAGTCGAGATATAGACGTATATAGAAAGTCTAGTCGAGAGAAAATCGATATAGTATAGCGAAAATAATATCTATTAATATAGAAGTGAATAGTAATAATTTTCGAATCTATATCTAAGCGAATAAAATATGTGTGAAATAATACGATATAATTAGTTAAGAATTCTTAAATCGAATTAAGTCGTAAACGTTAAAAACTCTAATTTAATATTAACGAGTTTCTTTATAAAATGTTATATAGATGATATTAATAAAAGCTATTAATAACGATAGTAAGATTTATAAATAACGTATAATAACTTCGAAAGATCTTTATATATATAATAATAAGAGAAGCTCGCTTAATAAACTTAATATAAGATAGTTATTAAGTAATATAAGTCTAAGGAATCGATTTTACGAATATAAAAGAATAAGGCTATTCTAATATCGAATAGTTTTAATTCGTTTAAAAATACGATATTCGAAGTATTGCCGAGTCGTATACTAATCTTAAGTATACTATCTCTATATTTATAGAAAGTTCTAATAATTAAGCTTATATACTTTATCGAAATCTATATCGAGTTTAGAGTATTTATTATACTTTTATTTTTATCTATAAGATTCTCTATCTTAGTAAGACTTGAATCCTATATATTAAAAATAAGATAAGTTATAATTAAGTATTTACTCTTCTTTATATTAGCCTCGATCTTTACTTTTATATATTACTTTATAAATCTTTTAATCTTCTTTTCGATAAATTTCTTAGTAGATTATTAATATTAGTTATATTTTTATAATATACTTCTTTAACTTAGATATAGTTTAATTTCTTATTAATAGACTAATTAAGTTATAGAAATAAAGTTTTAATTTCTTTAATATATCGTTTATTAGATTATTATTTCTAAGAAGATTAAGACTATTATTTCTAAAATTATATTTAATATATTTAATAAGATTATTATAGAATTTAAGAAATAATTAACTTTCTTAATTTAATTTATTATAAGTATATTAATAGATTCTCTTAAGAATAAATAAGAATATTTTATATACGTTATTTAAATAATTTAGAAGATTATCGATTATAGAGTATAAGCGATATTATTATCTAATAGATATATATTAATTAACTTTCTCTTTAAGTCTCGCTATAATATAGATAGTTTTAAAAGTATTAATAAGGAAATAATTATTATTATAAGTAAGCTTATCTTAAATTCTTATTTTTTAATTATTAAATAATATTAAATTAATATTTATAAAGATAGATAAATTTAATAATCTTAGATTAAGTAATTATCTAATTTACTATCTAAGTAACTATAGCGAATTTAATCGATATCGACTTACTCTAAATACTTCGAAATCTTATAAAATAAGTAGAGATAAGAATAAGAATAAAATAGAGATTCTAGGCGAGTTTTAGCCCTACGTCTCCTCTTATTATTTTAATATCTCTTTTTAATTAATATAGAATAGAGAGGGAGACGAAGCGGAGATACTAGATAGTGTTTTATAATATTACTAATAAAGGTTCTTAGTAGATAGAGAGCGCTATATCTATAATATATAGAGTAATAACGAGTTAAAAGATAAATATCTTCTATATAGATCGTCGTATATAAGATAAGACTAATCGCGATATATAGATAATTAATAATATAAAGATATATATCTTAATATTAATATAGGTGAATTTAAGTAAGAATTTAAAAAACTTATAATGTATTAAATATAGGTGAAAATAGAGTAAAAAAGATAAATGTAAAAATGGTAATTTTAACTAGGCTTCCTCGTTCGAATAATATCTTTATCGAGTAAGATAAAGAGATCTCTAAAACTCTAGTACTATAAAGGCGTATACGAGTTAAGAAAGATAGTAGATCTTTATATTAAGAGTCGAAGTTTAATTATAACTTATTTCTTAATTAATTAAATTGCTATAAAGATTATAAGTACTCTAAATAGTATTCTTAGAAATAGTAGAAAGTCCGCCGATAATTTATTACTCGATTATAGATTTTTTACGAAGAACGAAGCGAAGAAGAATTTCTTATATTTAATATAGAGAACTCGTTTTTTAATAGATTAGACTATTTAATATAGATTCTTTCGAATAATATAGATATTTAATAATTTAAATATATAATAAGACTTCTATATAATAGAAATATCTAATATTTTCTTTATTAAGCTCGATTACTTACTTCGAGTAAAAAGTAAAAAACCTATTAATTCTCTTCGTCGAGAGATATATAAAGAAGTTTTATTATAATATTAGAATTAGTATAGATATAATATTAATATAAGTAAGATAGAATTAGAATAATAAGATTATCGAATTATATAAGTAAGAAGAAGATATAATATAATAGAGAATACCTTCGCTAAGGCCCGCTAGTTATAAAGCTAAGAAGTATATTAAGAATTATATTAAGAGTACGCTCGTAATAAGTAATAGTTATAGAGAATTATATATAGAAGTTCTCGAATTATTCCTTCTTATCTATTACTTCTATATTAAATTTAAAATTAAATATTTTAATATTTAATTTAATAATTTTATTATATATTTCGAATATATTATTTAATTCGTTAATTATTTCTTAAATAATTTAATATAAATTTAAGGTATTTTTATTTACTCTTATTTTAATAATATTATACGTAGTAAACTTATAATAGTCTTATATATAATCGATTTTCTTAAGTTTAATAGAGAAGATTATAGCGCTTTATTTAAATTTCGCTTTAAGATATTAACGCTAGCTATTCTACTTATTTTAATTATTAATATTATAAAAATCTAAGATATCGAGATATTATTTATTTAATTCTATACTCTCTACGCGATCTATAATAGAAATATAATATAAGTTTTAATAAATACTATTAATAGAAATACTCGACTAATAAGATATAATCTCTATATTTTTTTTATTAAAGTTTTTTAAATTAGCTAATATATAAGATTATTACTTCTTTAACTATTACTCTTTATACTTTAAATCTTATTTAAATTTTTTATTTTTTTTAGTAAATTTTATAGTATTAATATAATATTTATTATATAAATCTTAAAGTCTATTATTAATTTTTTATTTATAAAATAATTAGTTATTATTATTATTTAGCTAGATAATAATTATTAATATCTCTATCTTAGCTTAAGCGATATTCTAACTAAATTCTTTATTTTATTATTAAAATATTTTAATATTATAACTAGTAGTTCGAAAGCTCTCTATTAAAGTCTTTAATTTATTATATTAAATATTAGAAGTATTAATAGCGCTTTTTATAAAATTCTATAAATTAATAATAGATATAAAGATTATAATTAACTCTTCTTTAATAATATTTATAAATTATACTTTAATATAACTTAAATTAAATTTAATAGTATATCTTCTAGAGATAAAACGCTTTTTCTTATATTATATGAATAATATAGTAATATTTAAGATCTTCTTATCGAAGTTCTTAAATTCTTCTAAATAATAACGTATTTATAATTTATTTATAATAATTTAACTTTATATATTATCTAAATTTAAAATTAATAGATTTATAGCTAATATTAAGCTAGTAAAAATATAAAGAAAATTTAATTTAAGATCTATTTCTTTTAATATATTAAAGATATCTATTTTTTTTAAATTCTTATTTAATCTAGCTAGATTAGCCTTTATATAAATAAAAGACTTTCTTTTAAATAATCTTTTAAATAATAAACTTCTTTAGCTATAGCTATTAACTTCTTAATAATATATTTTCTTCTTAATTATATATTTAATATAATTAATAAATAAATCGCTATCGCTCTAGAAGAAAGATAGATAATATTATATTAAGAACTTAATAATATATATAATAATTCTATATTATAGTATAAAGAGAATACTATCTATATCTATAAATCTAAAAAGTAAATTTTCGTACGATTTTCGCCGGGTTCGTATTATAAGCACGATTTAGTCTATTAAGTAAACTTTATCTATATTTAATTCTTTTCGCCAGTTCTATTAGTTTAGTAACTTTAAAAAAATTTAGTAACTTTAAAAATTTTACGTAATGCACTCTAATATACTCTAAGTACTATTTTATATATATATGATATTAATATATATTATTATTAATATACGCTATATTAGAGTATTATCTACGCGACTAATTTTATTAAATTATTTAATTTCGTAGCTAAATTTGAGTTGACGTTGATACTCGTTATCGTAGAACCTTATCGTCATAACGTCGATTATTAGAACTTTTCTTTTTTTATATATATTACTATTAAACTAATAAAACTAGCGAAAAAGATTAAGATAGTTATTAAATCGGCGGAATTTTAGCTGATTTTTAAGATAGTTACTAAACCGGCGGAATTCTTAATTTCAGCCCTATTCGCAAGATTAGCAATTTGAAATTTAGTAGAAACTTTTCAGATTTGCAGATATATATAGAATTATTATAAATATAAATTTTATAATAAGATAAAAAGATTAAAAGCTCTTAATACGCTAAGTCTAATTAGGCTATAATATAAGTAAGATCATTAAAATCGTAATAATATCTTTTAAGATTTTAAGCTTAAAGACTTTTCTATTTATATTATAAAAATTTTACTATTTTTTATCTTAATTATTAATAATCTATAGAAGATATATAATTAAAATTATTATTACTACGCTTAATATAATTATCTCTTTATTTATAACGAGTAAAGATCTATAAATTAAATTTATAATTATTTTTTTAATTAGAACTATCGAGTAAGTAGATAAGCGATCTTTAATAAGCGAACTTTAGTAGACGAACTTTAATAAGCGATATTTAAATTCCTTACGCTTTAATAATTATAAGACTAAATTTCAAAATTCTTAAAAATTCGAAAAGTATAAATAGCGCTTTAAAATTAAAAAAAAAATCTTAAAGTTTTAATAGAAAATAAAAAAGTAATTCTATATATTAATAATATACATCTATTTTTTTAATAAGAAAGGCGTAAGAGAGCGAGATTTTAATAATTACGAATGCTAATTTATTTACTCGCGATAAGTTAGTCGATCTAGTTAAAAAGCGTATAGAACTTAAATTAATAATTAACTATATATATAAATTTAAGATTTTTAAGCTTAGCTCTATCTTATTCTTATATATATATTAATTATTTTAAATATATTATAACTTATATACGTCTTACTTAAATACTATATATATCTTTAAATAAATTAATTTAAAATCTTTATTTAGCTCTTAATAAAAGAGATTAACGCTTATTTAAAAAATATCTATCTTACTTAAATATAATATCTTTAAGCTTTTAAGACTCTTAGTAATATTATCGCTATAAGTTATTATTACTCTATACGTCTTTATTAGAGAATAAATCGTATATCGAATAATAATATTAGTAATATTATATAAATAAAATATTAACTATAAAGATTACTAAGTAATATATATATCGAAGTTATTAGAGTATTAAGCCGCTAAGAAGCTAGCCCGAATGAAGTCTAGCGTAAGTCTAAAGAAGAAATATCGATTGAAACTATAATATTACCCCCTCTCTTAAATAGCCATATCCCTATAGTCTAAATCATGGCGACGGCGAGGTGGCAACAGCGAGACGATCGTCATAATCCATAGTACACTAGCCTTTATAACCTAAAGCATATTTACTACCCCCTAAAATAACAACTTTAAACTTTTTCTCGTAGACACTCTCAGTGTCCGATTATAGCATTAAGCCAAATCTTATATAGCAGGTCTATAAACGTAGGTAACAGAGGTATCAATATGGGGTAATAGCCCGGGAAGGTGCTTGAAGTAATGATATGGGGTGCTGAGAGGTGGTGTGGTGGATTCGTGGTTTTGGCGCATTACCGAAAAAAAGCGAAAAAAAAAAAAAATCGGAACGGTTGTTGCTGGTCAGGGGAAGGAGGAGAAATTTATAACTGCTGCTATAGGCAAGGCCTATATCGTTATTACTTCTTTATAGTCTTCTTTATAGCCTTTTCCTTAGCCATAATAGCCTTTATCTCTTTAAATAATAATATCTTTAAGGCTATATATGCTTTAGTCTAATTAAGTTAATAACTATAGTTAAGATATTTAAAATATTAATCTTCTTTCTTTAATTAATTCTTTAGCTATTTCGAATAGAGTAATCGCTATAGACTTAATTTAAACTTCTATTCATTAATCTCTTTTATATTTATATATATAGTTTTTAATTAATAAAGATCTTAATTAGTCTTTTATAAATGCTTAATAATTAAGTGAAAGAAAGATAATAAGATATTGATAATTCGTAATTGAAGTTTAAGAGTAATAAGTCTTCGTAGTATAGCGATCTTATAACTTTCGCTATAGTTTAATAGCGTAATAATAATTAAAAATCGAGTATAGAACTCGTTAAATATCTTCTTCTTTTTTATAGTAAACGTCGAATTATAAAGTAAGACGTTATTCTTTACTAGCTTATCGTAATTATTAAATATACTATAAAGCTCTAAAATTATCTCTTTTGTAATATTATAGAGATTCTCGCTTAGTAAATCTACTTATATCTTAAATATATCGAATATAATTAACTTATAGTAATCTCGAATATAATTCATTTTATCTTTTTTACTAGAAAATAATATAGTACTTTATTAAAACTTAAAGTTTAGATAGAATCGCTACTTATTCTATTTTTCTTTTTTATTATAGAAGTAGAATATATTAGAGTATTTCTTATTATTTCTAATAATAAGAATAGTAGAGATAGATATTTCAGTCTTAGTAACTTTTAATTTAATTAATTATTTATCTATATCGAAATCTAGAGACTCTATTAAAGTAATTATTTCTTCTTTAATAATTAAGGTCTAAATTTTAGTTTATAATTTCGTATTTATAATAGTAAAAGTCTTTATATTAAAACGATAAAGGTTCTATAACTCTTAAAGTCGTATTATAATTATATTAAGATTCTAAATAATAGTATTAAGATTACGAATTTAGATCTAATAATACTAAATTATTAATAATAATTTAGAATAGATTTCTTCTTAATCCGAGTCTATAATGAATTAGATAAAGATCTCTTTATTAATATAGATAGATAATAGATAAGATAAGCGAGAGATAGTTAAAATATCTTCTTATAGAGATAGGGTAGATAAGTAGATAGATAGATAGATAGGAAATCGTCTAAATATCTTCTTTATAATAAGGCGATTAAGTAGTCAATATTCGAGAGATCTTTATAGAATAAGATAGATAGATAGAAGTAGATAGATAATAATAGCTTAGCTTATAACTATATTAAATAGTTAATATTATATTAAAGAATAAATCGTATATCGAATAATAATATTAGTAATATTATATAAATAGAATATTAATTATAAAGATTACTAAGTAATATATATATCGAAGTTATTAGAGTATTAAGTCGTTAAGAAGCTAGCTCGAATAAAGCCTAGCGTAAGTCTAGAGAAGAAATATCGATTAAAATCATAATAGTCTTTATCTTTTTATATTTTACATATTATCTAGATTTAAAATTTAAGTATATTCTTTAAAGCGAGTTAGTAAATAAATATATTAAATAAATTATAGCGATTAGTTTAAAGAAATAACGATTATAATAGATTAGATTTTCTTATCTTCTTAAAGCGAATTAAAAAGAATATTATAAGTGCGAGAAGAGTATCTTCGAAATTGATACCTTAATTAACTTTCTTCTCTTTTATAATAAGTAAAATAACTTAAAAGCGAAGTCTTTACTTAAAATTATAGTCTTATAATAATTATATAATTAGAGAATATTAGATATAGCTTAGCTCTATAAAGAATATTAATATATATTAATTTCATATATCTTTCAAGCTAATTATATTTTATTTATTACATCTATAAATCTAAAAAGTTTCTTCTTATATAATTTTCGTCGAGTTCGTATTATAAGTACGATTTAGTACGATTTAGTTTATTAAGTAGACTTTATCTATATCTAACTCTTTCTATTAATTCTATTAATTTAGCAACATTAAAAAATTTTTAGTAACTTTAAAAATTTTATATAATATACTTTAATATACTCTAAGTAAGTATTATTCTATATACGAAGTATATATAATATTAATATATATTATTATTAATATGCGTATTATTATACGCTATATTAGAGTATTATTTACGCGACTAATTTTATTAAATCGTTTAATTTCGTAATTAAATTTAAGTTAGCGTTAATACTTATTATTATAAAATCTTATCGTCGTAATATTAATTATTAGAACTTTTTTTTTTATATATATTACTACTAAACTAATAAAACTAGCGAAAAAGATTAGAATAGTTATTAAATCGACGGAATTTTAATTAATTTTTGAGATAGTTGCTAAACCGACGAAATTCTTAATTTTAGCCCTATTCGCAAGATTAGTAATTTGAAATTTAGTAGAAACTTTTTAGATTTACAGATATATTATTATTTAAGCTATATAAGTAGCTATAATTAAAAATTAAGTAAGTTATTATTCTCTAATTTATTTATTAATTTACTATTAAGTTCTATTATAGTAAGAGATTCTTAATAATCGCGATAATCTAGTTATATATATTAATATTATAGTTATAAATCTTAACTATATAATAAAGAAAGATTTTAAAACTTATTAAAGAATTTATTTCTTAATAAGTAGAGTACTTATATTTCTATATAAAAGCTATCTTAATAATATACTTATTATAAATATAATATCTTAAAAAATCGATATAAAAGATTTATAAATAAGATATAAATCTAGTTTATTAAATTAGAGAATAATAAAGAGAAGTATTAGATAAATTTATATTATTATTAAATAAAAGCTTTATTATTAAATTAAAAGTACTTTTATAGTAATTAATATATTTATTTAAAATATATTACTCTTAAAGATAATAAAGTATTATAAGATTTTTTATAATCTAAACTCGTTAATTAAGTATATAAAATTTTTAATATTAAAGCTCTAGAGAGTATTAGTTATTCGTATATACTCTTTAAATATATATTTAAATATTAAAGAATTTAATATTATATTTATTTACTTAAAGTAATTAATATTACTCGAGTATTATTATTTAATTTACTTCTTAAGCTTAAGTACTAGCGTCTCTTCGAAGTACTTATCTTTAAATCTAATAACGATATCGCGACGAAGTATTTACTTTACTTTTTTTATTTTTTTCATTAACTTAGTTTAGGCTTAGAATAATTATACGTATTATTTTTTATTTATAGCGAAGAGTATAATAGTTTTTAACTTCTATTACTTCTTATAAAGTTCTATAAAATAAAATATAAATTTTAATATTTAAGTCTAATTTATCGTTATATTAATAGAGACTAAAAGATTCTAATTCTTAATTATTCGCGCTATATTTTAATAAAACTTAAGATTCTTAATAGATAATCTTATAAATATAATATTTTAAATTATCTAGTCTCGAGTAATATTATTAAACTAATAATATTTCTTATAAATTTTCTTTTTTTATAATTTAAAATTCTACTTAAAATCGCGTTATTTAAAGTATTTATAAATAGCGAGAAGAGATTATTAATCATTAAATAGATAATAAAGAATAAGCGCTTAATACTTACTATTCGTTTTATTAGCTATTAAATATTTAAAGTAATAGTTTTTAATAGAATATTAAAAACTAGTAATTCGATTAAGACGTTAAAGAAAGAAGTAAATAATTTTATAGAATATTAGCTTTTTAAAGTTCGAAGAGAAAGTATATTTATTATACTCGATATACGGAAATAGTAAAGTATTTCGCTTATCTTTTCTTTACTAAATTCGAAAGACTAATAAATATAAAGATATCTTAAATTTTTAGAAATTATTCGATATTAATATATTCTTCTCGAATTTAATAATATTATTAATAAATACTAAGATAATAATATAAGTAATAGAATAAAAGATTAATTAATTATCTTCGTATATTATAAAAATTATATTATTAAAAATATTAAGATCTAATAAGAAATTTCTCGACTTTTAAAATATATATCTATTATTATCTTCTTTTTTATTTTTCAAATTAACGAATTTAATTTTAACGATCTAGATATCTTAATAAATATTATTTATATTCTATAAAAAATATAGCTAAATATTCTTATAGTAAATAATATATAATTTCTAAAACTCTTAATTTAATAATAATATATTACTTTATAATTTTAATTATTTAGAAAATAGAATATTGTTAATTAGAATTATTAATTAAGTTTTAATAAAAATAGAGAAAAGTATAAGTAAACTTATTTATATTCTTAATCGCTTATAATTATAATTTAAAATATTATATATTTAATAATATCGTAATAGAATATCTAGATCTTCTTCGCTTAGAATATTTTTTCGATATATATAATTACTAACTTAATAATTACGTATTAAATTATTATTAATATATTATTAGATTAAAAGATTAGCTCTCTATATAAAGTTTAAAATAAGAATATTCTTATAAAACTAATTTAAGAGATTATTAACTTATTAATTCTCTTTTTAAATTAAGATATATAATATTTAAAGAGCTAATTTTAATAGATTATATATATTAACTTTCTTTTTAATCTCGATATATAAGCTCTTTAATTAATTTAATCTTAAAATATATAAAAATTATATCTCGCTATAAGCTTTAAATAATTTTTATTAATATATTTATAATATTTAAATAAGATTAACGCTATTAAATAGAGAAGTTATATAATTTTAAATATCTTATTATTTTTAATATTTTTTTAAAGTTTATATATTCTTTCTTATACTCTTTATTTAATTTAATATATGTCTATATACTTATAATATATCGAGACGCGTAAGAATTTTCTTTCGCGATATTATCTAGTTTTAAAATAGACTCGATAAAGAATAGTAAAAGACGATTTAATAAATATAAATATATCTTAGAATTAGTTACTTTAGCTTTTAAAAGAATAAAATTAAAAGAAATCTTAATAGCTATAAGAAAAAAAATAAGACGCGATCTTAAGGTGACGGGCTTTATATTTTAATAGAGTATAAAAGAAGTTAAAAATAGCGATAGAAAACGTCGTTTCTAATTATCTTTTTACGAGCACTTCGTTACTCTAGCTTAATTTTTTCTCTTCTTCTATTATAAAGATAAGAGAAGATATTATTTCTTTTTCGAGTTCGCCTCTAGTTAACTTATTATCATTTTTATAAAATTAAAAATATTAATTTAAAGATAAGATTTTTTAATTAAAAGCGAAGAATATAATACTTTACTACTTTAATATTTAAATAAAAAATATTATAATATTACTTAAATAAGAGAGAGAGATATTAATTAGAAAGATTTTAGAATTTAAGAATAGTTTTACTATAATAAAAAATTAAATTTTTATATATAAAAAAATTAAATAATAATTAATCTAATTAATTAAATTATTAAAGCGCTTAAATTAAATTCTAATTCTATATTAACGCTTAATAAAATTAATTTAATAGTTTTAAAATATTAATATACGCTCTTATTAATATAGTTAGTAATTAGAATATTTATTAGAATTAATATAGATATAATATTAATATAAATATATTAAATAAGATAACTAGATATCGAATAACTATATAAATAGAAGATATTAGATAATAGTAGATATCTCTATTAAGATATAATAGACTCTAATAAATTATAGAACTAAATAGTATATTAAGAGAGATATAGAATACGCTTATAATACTATTCTTTTTCTCTTATAGAATTATATTCTTATAATTAATAAGTAAAAGAGTAATAGAAATAATATATATATACGCTCGCTTAAAAATTAATAAAATAATAAAGAATTTTTAATATTTAAGATCTTTAATATCTCGATATTTCTCGGCGATAGTATAGATAGCGAGAGTCTATATCTTAATCTCTAAGTTAATATTATCGCTAGCTAGAGATATAACGAGTATAGAGATTCTAGATTAAAAGAAATTGATAGGATAATAGATAAGTAATAATTATAAGTATTTTAATAGGTAATAATAATTCTTAAGTCGATATTTTAGTGCGAAGAATAGTAATAAAATAATATAACTTGATTAATCGAGGGGTCTCGAATTAAATCGAGTCGTAAGCGCTAAACTTTAATCTAATATTAAATTATATTAGAGTCTCTTCGTAATAAGCTATCTAATCGATATCGATTATACTTAATAATAATAATAGTGAGATTTACGTATAACTCGATATAATCTTAAAATACGTTATAAATTATATTAATAAAAAAAGTTAACTTAATAGATTTAATATAAGATTATTATAAAGTAATATAAACTTAAAAAATCGTTTTATAAATATAAAAATGAAGTCGTTATTAAATATCGAATAGTTTTAATTTATTTAAAAACGCGATATTTGAGATATTTAACGCTAATAAGCTACTTATAAATATTATTTATAGAAATTATTATTTATATCTTAATAATTATTAAATTTACTATTATTCGAGTTATATTATTTAAAGTCCTTATTAAAATCTTTTTATTTCATCTTATACTTAAAATAACTATTAATAAATTTAAAAACGAGAATCTTCTTTACTACTTATTTAATTTGACTCTTAATAATAATATACTTCGATAAAGAATTAACTTATTTAAATAGAGAATTTATCGATATAAGAGTTAAGAGATTAGAGTAAAAGATATTATAGATCTTTATACTTACTAAGAGCTTTAAGCGATATAAGATTTTTATAAGATCTATTATCTTAAATAGATTATATCTCTTATTATCTAGCTTTTAAGATAGTTAATTTAAGATAATATTCTTATTATTAAGAAAGATTATATTATTTACTTTGAAAGTAATCTTTTAGCGTTACTTATTAATCTAAGTTACTATAGTCTTTTAAACGCGATTTATATTACTTCGAATATAATTAAAGATCTACTATATATATTTAATAATATCTTTTACTTAAGTAATATTAAGACGTTTATAAGTAATATTATAGTTAATAATATCTAAGCTAAAACTTATTTAAGAATAAAAGCTCTTATTTATAAAGAATAGTAGAATATTTATAATTATAAAAGTAGTAGTATTATCGATAAACTCGATAATAGATAATTATTTAAATTAATTATTTTATATATAATTATAATATATTTAAAGATAGCGTTTTATATTCTAATTAGCTCGTTTAATCTATTTATTAATTTTAAAATAAAAAGCTATTAATAACTTAGTCTTAATCTCGAGTTATTTATAAAAGAATTTTTATATTATTAATATAAATTAAGAGCCTCTATTTAAAATTATTAATATCGATAAACTATATAAGCGAAAGATCTTTTTAAATAATATATTAATTATCTTTTTATTTATAATTTCTTTATTTATATTAGAGTATATAACGTAGTATTATTTCTTAATAAGTCGATCTATTACTATCTAGATAGCGTTATATTTATCGAATATAGATAAACTCATTATAAAGTCTATCGAGATATTCTATTATCGCTTTTAAGAAATTAATAGTAATTATAATAGACTATATTTTTAATTATAAAAGATTTTAAATTTATAATAAGCGTAGTAGTTTCGAACGTAGATAGAAACTATAGCTCTTATATCTTATTAATAATATTCTTAATTAAATAATTAATAAATATAAACTATATCGAGATATTTATATAAAAATTAATTATATACTTCGCGAATAATATTAATATATAGATCTTTTAATATCTATAAGCGATTTTTATAATAGAGTATCTTATTTTCTATAGAGTATTTATTAAGCGTAACTCTACGAAGTTTATTCTTATCTTTTATAATTATCTTATAAATCTCATTATATAACTTATTAATTTTATTTTTTTAAACTATTCTATAAAAGATAAAGTTATTAATAATATATATTTTAATATTACTACTATTAAGTTTTAAATAATTAAATATAAGTATTATCTAATATTACTACTTTAAATATTTATTCTTAAGACTATTTAACTTAGAATCGACTATATATATAAATATATCGATTTTAATATTCTAAAGCTTTAAATAATAGATGATTTTAATATTAAATTCGAATAGTATATTTAAATAGCGAGTCTAATAACGACTTAGATCTCTTTCTTTAATAAAGTATATTAAGCTCTTATAATTTATAAAGATCTTAATAGAGATATTAATATATTTTAATTTAAGATATTAATATTCTAGATAGCGAATAATAGTTAATAATTTCTTATTATAAATCTAATAATTATACTTAATTAGAGTAAGGTTTTTACTATAGAAAACTATCGAGTATAAAACTTCGTCATTATTATATTAAGATAAAACGCTATTATTAATATAATAAAAGAAATCTACTTTAAATATAATATTTTTTAATCTATCGAAATAGTATAAAATTAAAGCTTTTATAATAGTTATCTTTAGTAAATAAAAGATTTTTTAATAGATCGATAATTAATCGAATATTACTTTCTTAATTATAAGTTTTATTATTAATTTTATAATTTTCGAGAAGTCTCTTATAAATTAATAATAGAAGTTATAAAAGCTAATAAAGATTTATATCTTCTTTAAATTAATAAAGATAAATTATTTAATAATAGCTTAAATTTTAATAGAATCTATTTATAAACTATTAATCGAAATAAAAAGACTTAAAAAATTTATTTTTTAGATATAAAATTCGTATTTAAGAATATCTATTTATAATTTAACCTTCTATAGCTTTTAAAAGATCTTTCGAATATATATAATATATTTCTTTCTTAATTAACTATAAATAAGAATATTATCGAGATAGATTTAATAGAAGTCGTTTAGATACTCGAATAGAATATTATTTATATATTATTAATAGATAATTAGATTATTAATTAGATTAAAGAAAAGTATCTAATACTTATATATATCGAGAGAGATAATAAATATAATAAAATTCTTACTATCGAAGTATATATATAATTTATTAAATATAATTATAATATCTAATTAAGTAAGATATTTATAGCTTTAAATTCTCGCGAGAATCTTATCTATTAATAGAATTAAATATTAATTTCTCTTAATAATAATATTTAGTCTTTAATAATCTATATAAAAGCGTAGATCTTTATTTAATTTCTCGATAAATAAGATAGAGAATATAAATAAAGTATAATTAGATATTATAAAACCCTTTTTTAAATACTTATTTAAATACTTCTTAATCTATTTTAACTTATATTCTAATATAAAATAAACTTAACTCTTTAATAAGTTAATAATATTAATCTCGATAAATTTTAATTTATAATTATAAAAGCGATATAGTAATAATTCATCTCTCTTTATTCTATCGAAAATATTTAAATAATTATAATACTCGATAAAGAGTTTTCTTTTAATATCTTTAAGACTAATAACTTCGATAACGCTAATTTAAATAAAGTAATTCGATTTATAATATCTTTTATACTTTTTTTCTAAGTTATAAGAATATAGCTTATTAATTAATATATAAGAATTATATAATTTCTTTTAAGAAGGTAACTTTTTTAATAGCGAGTTATAGATCTTATTTATAATAAGAATAAATAGATAATTTCTCTTATTATACGCTAATTAGTAGTATAATATAATATTAATTTCGACGATATTAATAAATTATAAGTCTATATCTTATTTTTATTTTATATCTCTAAAAGTAGATATAAATCTCTTCTTATTAATTATTTTATTAAAGGTATTTAAGTCGATAGTAAAGTTTAAGTTATTATTATATACGGGTTAAAGAGAAGATTTTTTCTTTAAGATAATCTATAGAGTAGAGGATTTCGATTTCGAATTTAATAAGATAGCGAGATTCTTCGTTATTAAGATTTTATTATTATTATAATTATAGCGATCTAATATAAAAAGAGTTTTATTCTTTATTATATCGAGAAATATCTTATACTTATTTATTTATAGTTTTTCTAGAATTATATTATATATAAAAAAGATAATAAGTATAAAATACGTTTTCTCTTAATAGCTATTTATTATTAATATTAAAAGTAAATAGTAGATAATAGACTTTCTTATAATCTAATTATTATAATTTTTTAGAGACTTAGATTTTAATAATAAGACTAATTTTAATAGCAATTCTTTATAAATCTTATAAACTAGAAACTTATTAATAATTATATACGTCTTAATATACTTATTATTAATAAGAGCGTTTTAGAGTAAGTATTTCTATTCTTATAATAATAGTATAATTTCTATTCTAAAAGAACGGCGTATTAAAAAATTATTAAGAATATTTAATAGATATATATTATAGATACCTCTTATTATAATTTTAGTAAAGATTATTTATTTCTCGAATTTTTAGAAGCTTCGTAAGCGTCGACTAATAGATTTACTTTATATTCGTTATCGATAATAAGTTTATAAATTCTTATTTCTTATAAGGTCTTCTTATTACCGTTAGTTTATTTCTATATTAAATAGTTATATCTTATATAGCTCGTTTTTCTATAATTAAAATATATTAAATTTCTCGAATTTATACTAATTATCGTTTTCGATATACTCTAAAAAATATTTAAGATATAAGTACTCGATATAATAGTAGAAGATATATAATTCTCAATTATAGCGATAATCGTTTTTCTCGTTTAAATTATAATAATTTTAAAAGTCGTTTTATTAGTAGTTATAATTAGACGTCGTTTATAGATTAAGTAAGAGAAAAGATAAAGTTTAATATTTATCGCTATAATATTAAATATATTATTAATTAAATAATAATCTTACTCTCTATTATTAAGAGGCGAAATTATTATATTAAATAAGAAGTATAAAATAACTACTTTAATAAATATTAATAGCGAGAAAATCTTTATATTATAATCTTTTGTTAAAAAAAATATAAATTTCTAAATTTAAATACGCGCTAATAATAATATATATTATTAATAATTATTAAATATTCTTATATAAGAAGTATAATCTAGTTTTTAATCTCGCGAATAGTTAAGAAAAAAAGTAAAAGTAAACTTTAAAGATATATACTATAGATATATAAGAATATAATCTTATTTTTAATTTCTCTTAAATCTATAATATCGATTTAAATATTTATTAGCGCGAGTAGTTCTAAATCTATCGCGATTTTCTTATAAGCGATAAGATATAAATAGATATCGTAATAATAGATATAGAGTAATTTATATTATTAATTAATATAGCGATTATATATAATCTAGAAAAAGCGTTTATTATATTCTTATATTAAATTCTCTATAAAAATAATAAGAATAATTATAATAAAGCTATATAATATAATATTATATAGCTAGACGATTTTAATATATTTAAATAATTTAAGAATTTATTAAAAGTCTTTTTAGAAGAGTTATTTAATAGTTTTAATATATATAATTAGATTAAGTACTTAATTAATTTACTATCTAGAAAGCTACTTAGAAATAATTCGATTTATAATATATTATATAATAAACTTATAGCGATTAGAAATTATTTAAATATTACGCTTAAGAGAAAATAGATTTAATTTTTAATTAATTAAATTAGTTTATTAATACTATTTATTAAAAAATTAAATAACTCGCTATAATTATATATTAATTATTAAAAGTTTAATAAGATAATTATTAAGAATAATTACTTATTATTACTACTTTTAGAGATCTTAAAAAGATTTATATATATAAAGTATTTTATTAAGATTAATATTTATAATATATATTATAAAATATAAGTATAAAAGAAAAACGAGTAAAAAATTATCTTCTAAACTCGCTATAACTAATTTAAATATTAAATAATATCTTTTAACTTTATAAATATTCTTATAATCTTTTAAATTTATATAAATAAAGTATTTAAATTATATATTAATATCTTCTACGTAATATATTTAAATAATATATTAATCTATTTCGAAATAAAAGAGTTATATTAAAAGTATATATATAAAATATTATATATACTTTTAAAGAATTAATCTTATATAAAGCTATCGAAATATACTTTTAATTATAAAAAAGTTATTTTTTTAGAATTCTTAATGAACTAGCGTAATATTTAAATAAAGCTATTGCGTATAAAGACTATTACTAGATAACTAAAATTAAAGTCTATTAAAGATATTTTAATCTTTCTAAAATTTATAAGTTTCTATTAGTAATTTATATAAGACTTTTTATAGATAATTATATTTTTAATAAATTTAATTTAAAAAGTAAAGAAAGATAAGATTAGATTATTTTTTATATTTAATTAAAAAATATATAAAGCTTTTAAGATACTTAAACGAGTATTTATTATTATTTTTATATTAAAATATTATAATTAAAAAGTATCGTTTATTATAAAAATTAATACTTTTAATATAGATATAGATAATATATTTAATTAATTAAGTAAGAATAAATAATAATATTCTATTATATTTTCTAATTATAAATTTAGAGCGTTAAGTCTCGCTAGAATATATATAATAAAAAGTTTTATATAATTATATTAGACTTTAAGAATTAAAGATATTATTTATAAAATAATAAATATTTTATTTATATAATCTTAGATTATAATAATTTATATTTTTTTAAAATAATAAAAGAGTTTAATATAAAGTAATTTCGTTAAATTAAGAAATTAGCTATATTTAACTTTATAATTAAATATTATAAAAGAAAACTTATCTCTATAAATATATTATTAAAAAGATTTAATATTATTAGATTTAATAATAGCGAGAATAATAATAATAATTTTCTTTTTATTTTATAAAATAAGCTTCGTAATTAAGAATATTAATTTAATCTATAAAAATATAATAATATATTTATTAGAAATTAAACTTATAGCGTTATTATACTAGTCGAAAAGATATAATATATTTTATAAAATATTTTATATTAAGTAATATTATATTATATTCGAGTATAGTATAAATAGAGTTAAATATTATTTTATTTTTCTAATATAGATTTAGAATCTTAGTGAAATATTCTACGATATAATATATCTATAATATTATATTATAATATAATATATATATAAAATATCTTAATTAAGATTTCTATATTCTCGTTATTATTCTAATTAACGACTCGATAAATTCGATATAATAGCTATTACTATTATAACTATTACTATTATAGCTATTACTATTATAGCTATTACTATTATAGCTATTACTATTATAACTACTACTATTATATCTATTACTATTATATCTATTACTATTATATCTATTATCGAAATATAACCCTCGCGTATTTCAGCCACCATGTTTTCCAGTCATCTAATTTTGTACTATATTTAGGATCTGGCCCCGGAGAGGTTTTAAAGAATTGATTCGTCCGTTCTATACATCACATACCTGACATTCTAACAGCTACCACTACCATGGCTACCACTATCATGACTACCACTATTTATTATTGAAATAGCCTACTATCATATGGTAGCCATAGTATAGGTAGTCATGGTAGGGGCAGCCATGGTAGGTAGCCATGGTAGGGGTAGTCATGATAGGTAGCCATGGTAGGGGTAGCCATGATAGGGGCAGCCATGGTAGTGGCAGCCATGGTAGTCGTAGTCATGGTAGTGGCAGCCATGGTAGTGGCAGCCATGGTAGTGGCAGCCATGGTAGTAGTAGCTATTATATCGGATTTATCGAGCCGTTGATTAGAACAATAACGAGAATATAGAAATCCTAGTCGAGATATTCTATATATATATTATATTATAATATAATATTATAGATATATTATATCGTGAAATATCTCGCTAAGATCTCGAATTTATATTAGAAAAATAAAATAATATTTAATTCTATTTATATTATATTCGAGTATAATATAATATTACTTAATATAAAATATTTTATAAGATATATTATATCTTTTCGACTAGTAATAAAGTAATTAAATAATATTATTATTATAAATACTTAAATTATTAATTTAAATAAGAAAGTACTTAATAGATAAATACGTATTTTAGATATTATAATATTATCTTAACTTCTAATTTATTAGATTTTAAAATTAAAAAGATTTTATTTAAAGTTATAAAAATTAATAATAATATAATTATTTAAATTATAATATAAAAACGCTTTTATTATAAATAAAAAGTATCGTTAAAAATACGCTATTAAGTAGAATAAGCTTTCGAAATAGAGAGTTAATAAAGATAAACTATTATATTATAATCTTATAGTTTATATTTCTAACGATTTTACTATAAAGAAAGAGATTCTTTATATAAATTATAATAATTTTAATATTAGATACTTTACTTATAAGCGTATTAAGAAAAATATTAAATATAAATATTATTAAATAAATATAATAAGCGATATAGTAGAGTATATTCGTACTTATTCTAATTATTAAAAAATATAAATTTATTATTATAAATCGTATAATAAGCTAATATTAATTTTATTAAATAATATAAATTTATTTTATATTATTATAATAGACTTTATTATAAACTTAATATCTATAAGAGATTTATATATTAATAAATTTATAATATTATTTTAATCTTAATAAATAAGTTAATTAAATATATAATATATATTATTATTATAAAAAATCTAAAAATTAATAATCTTATTAATATTTTATAATAAAAGTTTATATTATTATATAGTATAATATATAATTTAATTTTAAATCGAGACTTTCTATCTATAAGTAAGTTTTAAATAATACTATATTAGTATTTAAATATAAAGTATAAACTTAATATTATATTTTATCTTTAAACTAATAATTTAATTAAGAAATAAAATAAAATTCTTAAATATTATTTAGAAATATATTATAATTATAAATAGAATAATTAATCTAAAATCTTATTAATAGCTATATTTATATATAATAATAATATATATATAAATATTAATAAGATCTTATAAGAGCTATTAATAAGATATATAATAAATTCAAAAAATACTTTTAAAGATAGAATCTTAAGAGAAAAAGTATTACTTATTATAGAGCGAGTAGAATAATTATAAGAAATAAGATTATATCTAAAAGAATTATAGAAGCGAGCGTTAAAGTAATAAATTAAGTATTATAATAATAATTTTTAAATTATATTTTTTAAAAAAGAGAATAAAATATTATTATAAAGCTTAAATATATATATCTTATAATTAAAGAAGAAATTTAATTATAAATAACTTAAATCTTTTAAAGTATTAAAAAAAATATATATATATAAATTTATAAGCTAGATCTTTCTATTAGATATAAAAAAATCTATTTTATATTTTATATATCGCTATTAGAGTTATAATATTTATATAATAATAATTTAAAGTTATAAATAATCTTAATTAATAAAGAAGAAAAATAAGAGATTAATAAGATATTAGATAAAAGAGTTTATAAGAGTAAGACTAAATATCTTATTAATTAAAAAGACTTTTTATCTTATAAAGCTTTATAAAAATTAATAAAATATCTTAAAAATATTAAAAATATAATTAAGAACTTTAAGTAAATAAAGAAATTATATAAATTAATATCTAAAATAAAGTTAAAAATATAATTATTAAGAGAAATTAAGAAATAAAATAAATTAAGAAAATAATAGTAATAGAAGATCTAGATAAATAAATAAGTTATAATTAAAAGACTTAATAAAAATAATTAAAATACTTATAGATATATTTTAAAGCGTTAAAATATTATATATTATAAGAAAAGTAGTTATTAAAGCTATATATATAACTATTACTATCTAATATTAACTTATCTATTCTCTTATATTAAGAAATAACTTCTTATCTAGAAGATTTATTAAATAATAAAAAGACTTAATATAAGAAATAGCGAAAGAAATAGCTAAAGAAGAGATAAAGATAATAATATTATATCGAAGTTTCTTAATACGATAAACTATTATATATATTAGCTATATACTCTAATATATATTAATTAAAATTTATATTATTTTATACTCGAAGAATAATATAAATATTCTCGCTAAAGCGAGTTATAGCGAAGATAATAGTTTAATAATAAAAAGACGTTAGATCTATAATATATATATAACTCTTATAAAAGTATTATTTATATTTACGCTAGCGCGAGCTAGTAGAAAGCGTAATATAAATTATATAAAGGTTATATGTGAGAGTATATATATAATAAGAGTAAAAGAGATCTTAATATATATTAGCGTAATCTCTTAATTATCTAATATCTCTTTTACTTATAAATAAAGATAGAAATAATAATAGAAAAAGCTATTAAGTCTTTTTAGCTAAATATATATTTAGAATAGATATAAATATCTATTAATTATAGTAGAGATAATAGAAATTATAATAATTATAAGAATTTAATAGCTCGTAGAGTTACGAGAGCGAAGATTATTTATTACTATTAATATATTAATATACTTTTTATACTATTTAAAAAGTATTATAAAGTATTTTTTAAAATACTTATTATATATAAAATTAATTTAAGCGACTTTAATCTTACTTAATTATTATCTTAATTAATATATATATTATACTATTATAATAATATATAACTCGCTATTACGATATTATAATAAAAATAAATAAAGATAAAATAGTAGATATAAAGAAGAATTAAATATTTATTAATATTAATATTAATATTATTACTAATAAGAATAAAAAATTAAGATAAAAATAAGATTTTATATTTATTAACGCGATTTTTATAATTATAATAATAGAATTACTACGATTATTAAAGTAATAATAATAATAATAGCTTATAATAATAGTAATAATAATAGTATATCGTAATAAGATAGTAATATATCTATATTCTATTAATTAAGATAATAATATATATAGCGATACTATCGCGATTTAATATATAAATATATTAATATATCTAAGAAGATCTTAGAATAAGAAGTTTAAATATATTATTATAATATACGTTAATTTAAACTATATCTAAATTAATAATAGATAATATATAAGAAACTAATAAGTTCGTAAGTATTTAATTATAAGATATAATAATAATAAGATTTAGAGATTAAATCTTCTAAGAGAGAATATAATTATAAGAGTAAAAGTACTTAAAGCGAATTAATAGACTCGCTTATATTGCTTACTAGACTATAAGCTACGTAGCTAAAACGAGTATTTAATATACTTAATTAAGTCTTAAATACTTATAAGTCTTCTTTTTTTCTTCTTTTTTCTTTAATTCTTAATTTATCTAATAATTAATCTATTTATTCTATTAACTATATATCTAAACCTCGTAATTATATAGCTACTACGCAGTTTTATTAAAAGAGATCTTACTATCTTATAAAATACGACTATAATAATAATTATAACTTTATATATTCGAATAACTAAAAGAAAAAAAAAGATATTAGCGTAGTTATAGTCTTCTTTTTCGCTATTATACTTTTCTTATAAAGTATTTTAAAAGTTTAAAAAAATAAATATATAGGCTTTAATTAAAAAAATGATAATAAGTAAATTATTCTTAATTATTACTAGTATCGCCGATATTTTCTTATAGAAGAATCTTCTCTTCGAAAATCTTAAATCTCTAATTAATAGCTCTATTACTAAGACTAAGCTAGACTTTTATAATAGAAGTTATCTCGCGAAATTTAAAAAGTAGATTCGAAAAGAGCTAGAGCTCTATATTATATCGTTAATAAATATTATTATATTATACTTATCTAACTTCTTTATAAAGATAAAAGATTTAAAGAAAATTATAAACGTATATAAGCTATAAGCTCTATATAATAATACTTTAAGTACTTAAAAAATATATAGACTATAATTATATATCGATTAGAAGATATTATTCGATAATAATATATATATAATTATATTAATCTATTATTATAAGTAAAGACCTATAAATTAAATTTATAAAGTTAGATTTTTCTAAGTTAAATCGAATTTTAGCCCTAGCTCTAAGTTAAATCGAACTCTAATCGCTTATTATACGTTTTTAACCTACTTTTATTACTATAAAATTAATTTAATCTATATAATATATAGATATATATATACGAAGAGAGGCGCGTTAAGACTTAATTAGAAAGGTATATTAAGTATAAAGAATTAATCTATAATAATTATCTATAAAAACTAGAGAAAGACTATATTCTTATAATAAGAAGTATCGAAATATCGAAAAGAAATAAAGATAATATATTAATTAGTAATATGAATTTCATATTATCTTCTACCGTAGTAAAATCTTTCGAATAATAAAATAGTTATTAGAGTAAGATATTAGACGATTTTAATTCGTTTAAATATATATTATTCGATATTTATTTTATAGAGATCGTAGTAATATACTATATTAATATAATAAAAATAATAAATTAAGTTATAGTAATATTCTTTACTTATTAAGTAATAATTTAATATAGAATCATAGAGAGTATATAACGTGGGATCTTAAAGAGCTAAGCCGTGTTCTTAACGATAATAATCTTATTACCGCTTAGTTTCTCCGTAGTATTCTTCGTATTTATCTATTATAGTTTCTTCTCTTACTTCTTCTTTTATAGAGTACGAGTAAAGGCCTATAAATTAAATTTATAGTCATTTTTTTAATTAGAGCCTGGTGGGCTATCGAGTAAATAGGTGAGCGATCTTTGATAAGCGAACTTTGATGAGCGATATTTGAATTCCTTGCGCTTTAATAATTATAAGACAAATTTTTAAAATTCTTAAAATTTCGAAAAGCCCAAATAGCGTTTCAAAATTTAAAAAAAAAAAATTCAAAATTTTAATAGAAAATAAAAAAGTTATTACTATTGTAAATAACGTATATCTATAATTTAATAAGGAAGGCGCGGAAGGGCGAGATTTTGATGGTTGCGAACGCTAATTTATTTATCCGCGATAATTTAGCGAGTTTAATCAAAGAGCGTAGTAACTCTAAATTTATAATTAACTGCATATATAAATTCAAGGTTTTCTAATTTAGCTCTATCTTATTCTTTTATATATATTAATTAGACTAAGTAATTAATTAAGTAATTAATTAAGTAGATAATTAATATAACGTGAGATCTTAAAGAGCTAAGTCGTATTTTTAACGATAATAATCTTATTATCGCTTAATTTCTCCGTAATATTCTCCGTATTTATCTATTATAGTTTCTTCTCTTACTTCTTCTCTTATAGAGTATTAAATTAAGTAACTAGCTAAGTAATTAACTAAGTAAATAATTAATATAATATAGAATCTTAAAGAGCTAAGTCGTATTCTTAACGATAATAGTCTTATTACCGCTTAATTTCTTTATAATATTCTTCGCATTTACCTATTATAGTTTCTTCTCTTACTTCTTAATATAGTAGAGATAATAGACTAAGTTATAGTAGTATTCTTCGCTTACTAAGTAATAATTTAATATAGAATCGTAAAGAGTATATAACGTGGGATCTTAGAGAGCTAAGTCGTATTCTTAACGATAATAGTCTTATTATTACTTAGTTTCTCCGTAGTATTCTTCGTAGTATTCTCCGTAGTATTCTTCACATTTATCTATTATAGTTTCTTCTTTTACTTCTTCTCTTATAGAGTATTAGACTAAGTAACTAGCTAAGTAAGAGCTCTTTTTAAGAGTCTTTTAACGCGTTTATAAGTAGTAGTAAATAGCTATTAAGCTCGCTTACGGCCTTAATTACTAGTAATAATAAATTCGTCGAGAGATAATTTAAGAATAATATTTAGAATCTAATACGCGTTAAGAGACTTTAAAATAGAGTAATAAAGAATAAATAAGAGAGAAAGATATATCTTGAGAGAGCGTTAGTAAGGGCTCTAAGAGGCGAATAAAAGAAGTATATATATCTAAGACGTTAAGTAACCTTTAAGCGAGAGATATCGAAGACGATTATATTTATATTAGTAAAATTAATAAAATTAATAAAATTAATAGAATAATAAAAGAAGAATAATTATATAAATAGATGAAAGGATTATTATTCGATTTCGAACGCGTCTAGTATAACTATTATAACTATTATATTTAAATATTTATTTAATTTATTAATAGTAGATTAAACTTTATAATTTTTATAGCGTTAGAAAGCGTAAAGCGAGCTTTATAATTTGAGAAATTATAAAGTAACTATATATATCGTAAGCTAAGTACTTTAAAATATAAAATCTCTATATATAAATTTTTAATAAGGGAGACGCGAAAGGGCTATCGGACTAACTTAGTCGGTCTAATTAAAAAGCGTATAGAATTCGAATTTATAATTAACTACACATATAAATTCAAGGTTTATAAGCTTAGTTCTATCTTATTCTATTATATATACTAATAGTAATCTTCTTATTATATATATATTTATTCTACTATATTTTAAAGTTTTATAAATTCTATTAAATATCGTATAATCTAGTTTAGGTTATTCGCTATAATTAATACTCTATATATCTTTTATTAAAAAGCTAGTATATTAAAAAATGCTAGAGACTAAATAAAAGAGAAATAAAAAGAGCTTAGATTATAGTAGATAATCGCACGCTAGATCTAAGATAATTAAGCTTAATTTTATCTATAGATAGCTTTATATTATTATTATTAAATAAGATTACTTATCTAGAAGTTAAGATATTAACTAATTAACTTATTTTAAATATTAATACGTTTATTAGCTTTAATTATAGAACTTTAATTAAAGTTTATATAAATCTTCTATTTAAAGTCTTCTTAAATAAATAATTTATAAAAGTATTTTAAGTTAATAAGAGTTTAAATAGAAGATTTAAAGTCTTATAAATTATTTATAAAAAATCTAAACTCTAATATAAAGAAATATATCTATAACGATAATAGCGTATAAAAACTAATTTACTAGTATAATTAAATTTAGCTATTATATATTATTAATAACGAGTAAAGATCTATAAATTAAATTCATAATCATTTTTTTTTAATTAGGGCTGTCTAGTAAATTTGATAAATAATCTTTAATAAGCGATATCTAAATTTCTTATCTTTAAATATCTATAAGACTAAATTTAGTAATTATTTTTTTATCTAAAAGTTTATATTACGTTCTATAATTTAAATAAAAAATCTTAAAAATTTAATAGAAAATAAAAAAGTTATTCTAAAATCAAATAATATACACCTATTTTTTAATTAGGGCTGTCGCCGCTGGTCGGCAAATTTGGTGAGCGAACTTTGATATATGATATTTGAGGTTCTTGCCCTTTAATAATTATAGGATTAAATTTTTAAATTTTTACATCATTAAAAAGCGCAATCTTCGCTCTATAATTTAAAAAAATAATCTTAAAATTTTAATAGAAAGTAAAAAAGTTATTCTATATGTGAATAACGTATATCTATTTTTTTAATAAGGGAGGCGTAGAAGGGCGAGATTTTGATAATTGCGGACGCTAATTTATTTAATTATATAGAAATACGTTATATTTAATATAAGCTATCCTAACGCTAAGATCGCTCTAATATGAATTTTTTTAATTATTTTATTTATTTATCTATATATATATATATTATAGACTATTATTATCTATTTTAATCTCTCTAACTCTTTTAATCTTAATTAACTATTTAATTCTCGTTATAATAGTCTTAAATTACTTAATCTTCTTATTTCTAAATACGTTATATATTCGTAACTCTTTAATATTTATCTACTTTAAAGCCTTTAAAGTCTTTTTAACCTTCGTTTTCTTATATATAATAATTTTATTTTAGATTTAATAAGAGTAGATAATATCTTTCTTCTAAATTATTATATTAAACTTTACTTTATAAGCTACTCGAGCTATTATAATCTATTAAATATTCTATAATTCTCGCTTAATAAGAAGATTTAAAAGTATCTTCGCTTTTATTCTACGAATATATCTATTAAATAATTAATCTTATAAATATATATCTTATAATTTCTTTTTATACTATATAATTTAACGATAAATATATAATATTAACTAGTCTTTAAGATCGAGTATCTCTTACTCTAAAGTCTTATTTTTTAATAAAGAGTCTCTTCGCTAAAATCTAGCTAAATAATTTAAAATAATAATAGAATTATAGAGAAAAAGATTTATTTCTCGCTATCTAGATATAATAGTTAATCTAATAAAGATTCAATTATAAATTACTTAAAAATTAATTAAAAAATTAAGTTTTAAATAGTTATCGCTAACTTAGCGTATTATAATATTAATTCTTTCGATATACTAGTATTTAAATAGCTAAAAGATATCTATATTTAATAGCTAATATAGATATAAAGAATATAGAAATAAATAAAATAAAATATTATTATTATTCTTTATATATTTAAGTACTTCTCTAATAAGATAACTATTATAATTATTAAATAGTAATAATTTATATATTCTTATACGTCTTCTCTTCGTAAAATAATTAAAATACTTAATCTAGATCTTATATAGATTATCGTTTACATATTCGATATTACTAACATCTTATAAAGTATTAAAATTAAAACTCTCTTAGAATTAATTATTAAGATATTATTTTTCAGTTAAAATTAGTATTAGGGGAAGCGTATAATCTAAGTTATTAATACATTCGATTAACGTAATATACTCTCTATTATCCGCATCCGTTTAATAAAGTAAAAGTTCTCTTTCTTCTATAATAATCTATTAATTCTTATCTACTCTAATTTAAAATCTAATCTTATTAAAGTTATAGATATTCTCTATTTATACTTTAAACTCTTAATAAATACTTTAAAAATATTAAAATTAGTTTTAAATAGCTTCTAATTTATACGTATTCTTTCATTAAGCTATAAAAGACTTTTATTTATATATTTTATACTAAGAATTACGCCTTAAAAATCGCGTAAATTAATAATTATTTATATACTTAATAAGGCTAGAGCGCTCGCGGAGTATAGAGTTTATAGCTCTTTTAAATATCGAATAACGATAAGATATTTCTAATTTATTAAGCCGTTATATATATTAATAAAGAGTCTATTCTTTATAATCTATAAGCGTATAAGAGTAACTATCTTTAAAGAAGATTTTATTATAGCGATTTAGAAGCTAATTATAGAATATATTAAATTTAATAACTAATCGAGTAACTTTAAGCTTTATTTCGAAGATAATAATAGCTAAAGCCTTTTAGATACGTTTCTAAATAACGATATATAAGTTAGATATAATTATAATTATAGTAGATAGATGAGAGATAAATAATTTAAATTATTAAAAAAATTGATATTAAAGTAACCTTAGCGTTAGGGTAGCCTATACTAAGTATAGCGTATTCCCATACGATTATTCACGATAATTTAATCGATTTAATTAAAGAGCGTAGCGAACTTAAATTTATAATTAACTATATATATAAATTCAAGATTTTTAAGCTTAGCTCTATCTTATTCTTATATATATACTAATATAAATTTTATTATAGAATTATATAGAAGTGAAGTAAAACGTAATCTTCGAGTATAAGATATTCTTAACTTCTCTTATTCGAATAGACTATTAAATTACTAAAGTCATTTATATTATCGCTACCTTTAAAGATTTCTTATCGCTACTTATTACTATCTCGTATTATCTATATATTCTATCTTTAAAGCTATTTCTTAAACTCTTTATCTTCTAATTTCTTCGAAACTTTTATCTTTACTACTTCGACGCTCTAAATAATTAATAAGCTTTTCGAATTTTCTATTAATAGTCTTATCTATATATTCTAAACTATCTTTACTCTCGTAAATTAATCTTATAATATATTTTCTTTTAACGAAGATCTTTACTCTCGTCTAATCTTCGTACGCTATAATAATTTAAAGTATATTATAATATACTCTTAAAAGCCTAGTATTCGAGATTTACTTCGCTTTTAATAATCGTATAAGTATATATATATTTTAAAGATACTATTAAGAATATAATATAAGATATATATTATTATCGATAACGTCGTTAAGATATTAAATCTTTTTTAATCTATTATTACTAAGTATATACTTAATTATAAAGAGACTATAAAGACTATAAAGACTATAAAGACTATAAAGACTATAAAGACTATAAAGACTATAAAGACTATAAAGACTATAAAGACTATAAAGACTATAAAGACTATAAAGACTATAAAGACTATAAAGACTATAGATATAATCGAAGTTAAAATTCTTTTAAAGATACTTATATCGAGATTTCGAAGAGTTAATATAGAAATATAAGATTATTATTTTCTCGCTCTAAGTAATATCTCTAATAGTATATATTATTTCTTCGTTAATACTTATAGTTAATACTCGCGATTTATATATATTAGCAATTCGAGAGATAAGCGTAATTAATTCTCGAGAGAAAGAATATTAATTTTAATAATATAAGGTTAATTACTAGCTATTACTTCTTAAGAAGTAAATTTTTACTCTTCTTAATATTATTAATATACTTTAAAGTAGTTTAATTCTTTACTATAAGTACTCGACGAAGGTTCTTATAATAATTTAATAGTCGTTTAATAGTCTTATAACGTACTTATACTATTTTACTAATTACTATAATATTTCGCTATTATAATAAAGAATATTTACGATAAAATATTTAAGAATAGAGAATAAGAAGTATTTAGAATTTAAATATAAGACGATATAGTTATAAAAAGAGTAATAATAATAAATAAGATAAGTAAATAAAGTCGACTTTATTTAAGAATAGTAGAAAAGAAAGATAATATTAATATTTAATAATAGTAGAAGTAGAGAATATTATATCTCTATTTATATTTACTACTTTTCTAATTAAGAGCGAAGTAAGCGTTAAAGATATAATAGAATCTTTATAAAGAATAGCTAGAAAACAATTCTTTCGCGGCGCTATAGATTAGATCTTAATTTCTAAAGTTCGATTTAATAGTTAATTTAAAAAAGAATCTAAGAGCTCTTAATATTTTAATAGCTTAAAAGTATTTATTAAAATAGCTTCTTTCGACTACTCTAATATCGAAAAGAAAGATACTAAATAAATAAGGGCTTATAATTCTATTAGAAGTATATTAAAGTCTTTTTAATTATTTAAACTATTCATTTATTAAAACTAACTAAAGCTTAATAGAGATTTTCTTATCTACTTTTATTTTAATTAAGTAAATAAGAGTAAATGTAAATAAATAGTCTTAATCTTTTATAAGTAGAGGTTAATAATACTCTTTATAGATTTATTAACTTTATTAAATCGATTCTCGAGTTTATATATATATATAAATTTATTTATAATACTTTATTCGCTAATCGCTCTTAGTATTTTCTTAAGTTTAAATAGTAGTTTATAGATATAGCTATCTTATTCGCGGGTCGAAGTAAGACTAAGATTATATAAGACTAAGTATAAGTAGAATTAGCTTCGCTCTTAACTCTTCTTATCTCGATAAAGTAAATATAATAATATACTATATAAGATTATAAAATCGAGTCTAATATACTTAGTATAATTATTATTAATTTTACTATAATTTTTTTAGCTAGTATCGAGTCTTTTAGTTAAAGGCGAATTAAGAATATATTTAAATTATTATTAATAAATAGCTAGTTAAATCTTACTCTCTCGATTAACTTTAGAAATATTAATATTAATAGTATATCTATATTCTTATAAAGAATTACTAATTAAGTCTAGCTCTTTCTTTATTATATTTTTTCGATTAAATTCTAATTTTATAGATTATAATATCTTCGTCGAGATTAATAAGAAATATTTAAAGTTAATTTCTCGAGCTACGTTTATTAATTTAAAAGACGTAGAATAAAGATTTAAGCTATTATATATCTTTAAATTCGATTCTAGATTAAACTTCTAGAGTCTCTATCTCTTTTCTATTAGATATAAACTCTTTTAATATCTTTATTATCTCGATAATATTAATTTATCTTTAAAGAAGCGACTTTCTAATCTTAATAGTAAATACTTATTATAGTAATATTTCAATCGCTATTATCTTTATCGGCCTCGCGAATTCTATTTTTTTTTTTTTCGAATATACGATAGTTATACTTAATAGTATAATATATTTTAAGAATCATATAGCGATTATTTACGAAATTTATATTTCTAATAAGATTTAGAATATCTCGTAAAGTTTTAAGCTAATTATTAATTTATCTAGTTTTATAAATTAATTATATATATACTAGAGTAACTATTTTATAATTTTTCTATCTCTATATTTTAACGATTTAAAAAGCTTTAATATTAAAAGAGTAAGAGACCTCGCTATAATTCTCTAGATTTATCTTTATAAGATTATATTCTAAGACAGTGTAGTAACTCTTAGTTCTAAATGTATTAAACTTTCTAATATTGTACTTTCTAGTTCTCTATAGTATTTAAATTCATATATCTTTTAAATTATATAGTCTTCGAGTTTATAAATATTTAAACTTACTTACTCTTAAAGTTTATATAATCTTTAAATTAATATATTATCTTATAATATATAATCTTTTAAAGATAAATTTAGAGAATTAAAGAATTTTCTTACTCTCTTAATATTAGAATCGAAGCTTAAGAGAGAAAATTAAATTAAAGCTTTATTAGATTTTAAGAGAAATCTTTTAAAAATAAAGCTATAGAAATAATCTAAGAATAGAATATATTAGAATAAGAAAGAAAAGATAAAGGGAATTAGAAGTAGAGTAGAAAGTTTAGAGATATATTAATACTTATCTATAAAATATTTTTTACTTATTTTCTATTAAGAATATATTATCGAATTAATAAAAAAGATAGAAAATATTTTACGTAGTAAAAGTAAAAGTAAAAGCGTAGTAGTTTATTAGAAGAAAATTAATTTAATAAAAAAGATAGATTAGCTAGCGCAATTATATTATATAAATATTATATTAACTATTTATAGAAATAAAAGATATTATATTTATCGATTAATTAATTATAAATAATAGTCTTTTAATATAATAGAGATTATATATATAAATTTAATATATTAATCTTTAAACTAACTCGAGCTTAGAAAGTCTTATATTTAGTATCTATTAATCTACTATCTAAAGACTTTAATTATATTATTTATAAGATTTTATATAATTTAAATACAAAAAATTTATTAAATAAGAGATTTAATTTAATTAAGATTTTAAAAGATATATAAGTATTAAGAGATTTAATATTATATTATATATATTTAATAATATATATAATATTATATAATAGAAACGTTAAGATAACTAAGATAATAATAATAATATTTACTTTTTTAATAAAAGTATTCTCGAAGTAAGCTAGTTATTAGAAATTCTTTTTAATTAATTAATTATACTAAATAATATATTAAAGCTTCTATAATATTTTTATATAATTATATTATAGTTAAATGAGAAAAGAAGTAGTAAAGAGTAGAAGTAGAAAGATAAAAATAGAGTAGATATATATTTAATCTCGAAAAAAAGAAGTCTTTATTTTAATCGTTAGTTATATAAAACTTTAAATATATAAATAATATAAGAATAAAGCTAATATAAATAGAGATAGCTTTATAAATATAGTAAAAGATAATATTATAAAAAATAATATTATAAAAGCTAGTATTATAGAAGCTAATAATAATAAAAGTAATCGAAAATAGATTTTATTAAATAGAAGTATTATTAAAAATAGTTACTAATCGAAAAGATATAATATATTTTACGAGATATTTTATATTAAGTAATATTATATTATATTTAAATATAATAGAAATATATTTAAATATTATATCTTTTTTTAATATAAATTTAAGATCTTAATAATATATATTACGAGATAATATATTTCTAATATTATATTATAAAATAGTATATATATAAAATATTCTAATTAGAATTTCTATATTTATAGAATAATTCTATTAGAGTTAGTATAGAGATACGTTATATAAATAAGATAGAATAGAGATAATAAGACTATCGAACTATATAGATGAAAAGAAGATATAATATAATAGAGAATATCTTCGCTAAGACTCGCTAGTTATAGAACTAAGTAATATATTAAGAATACGCTCGTAATAAATTCGATAAGATATATAGAATATATTTATTATTCTTTATTAAGAGAGAGAGAATATAAAGAGTAATTTAATATAGCTATTTATCTTCTTATTAATAGTAATAATTAAAATAATAATTAGAATTATAAGTATCTCTATTCTTTTTAAAATTATAATATAAAAGAACATTCTAACTTTTAAATCTTTAAATGTTATAAAGATAAAATTCTATAATTATCTTTATTTATATATTTATCTTAACGCGTTAGATAAGCTTAATAAACTTTATATTCGTTTTTTTTTAAATTCTTTATTTCTCTTCTATTCTATTCTATTATAATTCTTTTAAATACTTTAAATCTATCTTTATCTAATTAAATTTATTAATTATTTATAAATAAATTCGCTTTTTAAGTTATTTTAAATCTCTTTATTAAAATTAAATTTATTACTACTAACTCTCTCTAATTAGAAACTTATTAAATATTAATATATATAAAAGAATAAGATAGAGCTAAATTAGAAAACCTTGAATTTATATATATAGTTAATTATAAATTTATTAGATCTACGCTTTTTGATTAAACACCGCGGGTAAATAAATTAGCATCTACAATTATTAAAAATCTATAAAAATCTATATATAGAAGTCTTATACTCTGAAATAACCAGCTCTCTAATAAGAATACTATTACTTCATAATTTCCTAAATTATAGAGCTCAGTTTACGTCTTCTAACGCTATAAAAATTATAAAGTTTAGTCTACTATTAGTAGATTAAACTAATATTTAAATATTATAATTACATTAAATACGTTCGAGATGAAATTAAATAATAATCCTTTCATCTATTTATATAACTATTATTTCTCTATTACTTTATCAATTCTATTAATTCTATTAATATAAATATATTTATTCTCTCTACCCCTCGCTTTTATATTACTAGGTTTATAAGATATATAAACCTCTTTTACCCGCCTTTTAAAGCCTCTACTAACGCCTTTAGACTATCTCTTAATAAATTTACTACTATAGATAATCGAGGCCGTAAGCGAGCTTAATAGCTATCTACTATTGCTTATAAACGTATTAAAAAACTAAAAAGAGTCTAAACGAATATATTCTCTCTTATATACTTCTTTTAAGCTAGCGATAATATCTTTTAACTTAGCAATATTACCTCTTAAGACGCGTCTTTCTTCTCTATCTATTCTTTATTATTTTATTTTAAAGTCTCTTAACGCGTATTAGATCTTAAATATTATTAAGAAGAAGCTTCTAAATAAGAGAAAGACGCTATCGAATATCCTCTATTACGAGATCTACTAATAAACTTCTTTAATAATAATTTTAATAGCTTATATCCTTTTAACTTATCTTTTAACTCTTATTTAGATTCTACTTAGTCTTTAGTAAGACTCATTAGCTATATCGCGCGTTACTTATATATTATAGAGTCTATATAATATAATTTAAGTCTTATAAACTAGATTTATAATAGTTATAATATAATATAATAAAAAGATAAGATAATCGAATAATACTACGATAGCGAAAAGATTAAAGTTAATATATTTGAAATAGATATTAATTAAGAAGTAAATAATATAGAATAGAGTTATAAGAGCGTTAAAACGAGTATAAATAATTCGATTAACTCTAACGAGTATATTATTAATTAAATCCTTTATTCTTTAATATTAGAAATCTTAAATTTTACTAATAATTATAAAGAATTTCGTCGCTATAGCGTTTAGTATAATAATATAACCTCTATAGCCTTATAGTAGATTACTATTAATTATTTAATCGCCCTCTATATATATAAAATCTAGAGAGTAATTACTACTTATATATATATTCTAGCGCCTTTAAAGAGCGAAAAATCGATCTTTAATTAAATCTATATTATAAATAATATTTAAGATTAATTTATAATACGATATAATTTTCTTCTAATCGCGTTTTTTATATTAACTTTATTAGATATAGCTACTATAATTATATTAATTAGATACTTTATTATAAAATAATTATAATTCTTAAAAGTATTAATCTCTATATTAATACTTTTAAATTAATATCTAAAAGATTAAAGATTAATTTAAATATAAGAGGCTATAAGCTATTTTATAAGAATCTATAATATTATAATTTACGTATTTATAATCGTTTTACTTTAAATAAAATTACTATTATTTAAAAGAGTAATATTAATAATTTATTAGATATATTTAAGATTAGAAATATATTAATAGAGGCTTAAAGTAATAAGAGATTTAATATTTTATATTAATATTTAGTCTATATATCTTTACGCTATTCTCTTATCTTTCTATTTAATAAATAGTTATAATATAATAATATATTCTATATAAATAATATATTAAATAAGAGTTTTCTTATTTAGCGAAGTAGAAATAGCGAAGCTATCTTATAAGTTAGAGAAATTATTAATCGAGATAACTCTATATAAATAACGCTTATTTTATATTATAGATCTATATTATCTATTTCTTCTATTTTATCGATTGTTAACTTTTTATAGATATATAATATAGAGTTATTTTAATAAGTTTAATTATCTTCTTTACTACGATAGATTACTATAGTATTTCATCTACGATATCTATATAATTATCGAAAATAATAAACTTTATTAATTAAAGATAAATTAGAAGACTATTCGAGCTAATATCTATTAAGTAATCGTCGATATTTATATCGATAAAATTACTATAAGTAATTAAGCTAGTAAATAACGTATTATTCTTTCTTTCTTCTATTAAGAAGATTTATAATTTATAAAATAACTCTATTAGAATACTATTACTCTATTTATTAAGTTTAATTAATTAAATCTCTTTATAACTTTTATCTATAATTTAAAATAAATTAAAATTATTAAAAATCTTCTACTCGACGAATAGGCTACTAATCGACTTAATCTGATTATTAAAGTATTTAGACTAAAACTAAAAGCCTTTATAAATAATATTCTAAAGAAGAAGATACTAGATATACTTTTATTCTTTTTACGCTCTATTATAGTATAA
This sequence comes from Letharia lupina, assembly GCF_014066315.1. Classification (NCBI taxonomy): domain Eukaryota; kingdom Fungi; phylum Ascomycota; class Lecanoromycetes; order Lecanorales; family Parmeliaceae; genus Letharia; species Letharia lupina. The sequence goes on from NW_023502976.1 coordinate 896,532, forward strand.
TAACTCTTCCCCTTTTTATTTAATAGAGTAATCTCTTAGACGATATATTAGTTAAACGATTAATATAGATTATAATCTCTAAAAGTACTTCTAATACGATTTAGTCTTCTATATATTGTAATTTTTATTAATTAGTCCTATAATATTATTTTTTTTTTTTTTACTTCTATAAGAGCGAAGTATAATTAATTAAAATATCGATTAGCTTTAACTCTAACTAACTTTATAAATAATAGATCGAGTTCCCGCCTATGCTTATATTATAGAATTTTAAAAATAAGGCTTATTATATATCTATATTCTTATTATATTATACTCTAAAGATCGATTCTTTAGCGCCGCTAAGATAAATATCGCTATTAATATTAAGATCTCTAATTAGAGTCTATTTCTTAATCTCTATATAATTATTACTAGATATATACTTTATAAAAACTATAGCTAATATATTATTAATAAAATAAATATTATTCTATCTTATTAAGACTTAGATAAGAATATATATAATAAGCAATTTCCGAAGGACTTTAGCGACTATATCGTCTTTAAATTAAATTTTAAATATCTTATATATTATCGATATAGGCCTATTAAGATATTAGATAATAAATTTAAATAGAATTACTAGATAATACTCTATAGTCTCTATTTATCGATTAAATATAATATTTATATTAATATAGAGATTTACGCTAACGTTAAAATTTATAAATATATTTTTAAATATATTTATAAGGGTAGCGACTAAGTTAGTCTTCGAATAGAGCGTAAAAGCGATATAGATTAGAACGATATAGGTCTAGACTAGGTAAATAAGATTTAAGAGTATTAAGATATATAATAAATAAGCTCTACGAAAGTCTATTAAAGGATTTTTAACTTTAAATTATATAATTATAATTCTTCTATTAAACGATTATCTATTTATCTTTCGAATTAATATAATATAATATTTAATAATAATAATAATTTAAATTAGATAGTTAATATAGTATATAAATACTAGATTAAGCTAATAGCCTTCTTTTAGCTAAATTAACGATATTAATAATAAAGATAAATAGAAATTTTTTTCTATATTAATCTATTAGAGTAATATATCTAGAAAAAGAATAAGCGAGATATATTTGAATAAAATTTATATTAGAGGTATAGAAATATTATTAAAAAAATATATTATATTAATTTAAACGCTGGAGAGCTCTTCTATCTACGATATCTCCTTTTAAATATATTAAACTCTATATTCTTTAAAGACTTACGTATAATAAATAATAATATTCTTTCTTTTTATTATAGTATTTATATAATAAGAGGCTTACTTTATAATAACGTTAAATAAAATTAAGTATTAAATAAAGTAGCGGTCTAGTAGAGAGGATACGTCTTATGAAATCTCTTTATAATAATTCTATTATAATATAAGCTTAATAACTCTCTAAATCTATAAAATAATTATAAATTAAGATATATAAATAATTTCTTCTTTATTAAGTAGAAATACTTTAAATATAGTATAAATAGCTTATCGCGCTAATAGCGGTATTAAAACATTATAACTTTTTTTAATATAGTATTTCTTTTTTTATATATTAAAACTTTTCGCGCTAGATATATTTTTCTTTAATAATTTCTTTAATAAATTAAAGTACTTTAAACTATAGAATAAGAAGATTATTACGCTAACGATAATTTTGAAATATCGCGATATTTTTTAATATAGTATTCTTTTTTTAATTATTAAAACTTTTCGCGCTAGATATATTTTTTCCTTTTTTTACCCGCAAATAATTTAATTCTTCTCTTATACTTTATATATATTTCTTAATTAATATATATTATTCTTTATTTAAATTATCTAATAATCTTATTTATATTCTTTAGACTTAGTATTATACTTATTCTCTATTAAACGATATATAATATAAATAGATCGTCGCCGAAGACTTCTATTTTTATTTAATTTAAATTCGCTTAAAGAAAAGTAATATTAGCTCTATAAAGAATATTAATTTTATTATTAACTTTAATTTATTCGCGATCTAGTAAGACTATAAACGATATTATATTAATAATTAAAATTAATTCCTACGCGAAGAACGTAGTTATCGAATTAATATTTAAAAGTAGATATAGACGAGTTTTAATAACGATTAAATCGCTATAACTAACGCTATTTAAAACGCGATCTCTTATTCTAATAATTAACTCTTCTTTCTTAATAGCTATAAAGGTATTAATAAGACTATACTTTAGAATATCGTATTATAAAGAGTATAATATAATTCTAAGATAGCTATTACTATAGCTTTATCTAATATTATCTTTATTCTTCTTTAAGATAGCGTTACTACTTATTCTTACTTTAAGATCTCTCTTAATACTATTATTTAGTTTAATTATAATATATTAATAAGATCTAATTTAGCTTAATTATTAGAGGCGATTAAGCTTATTTTCTAGAATAAGATCTCTATATAAAATTGCTATAATATTAAAGCCGTCAATTATATATTTTAAGATATTCGAAAGAATCTCGCTCCTTTTAATAATATAATTATATACTTTTATAATAACTTTTATTAAATTCTTTTAATTATTAAGAGTGCTAAGTTAGATTATATCGCTTAGATTACATTAAGAGTATTTTATCTTTAAAACGATATTTAAATCTTTAGACTTATAGAAAATATAAGGCTTCGAAATCTTAATCTTATTAATTAAGGTCGAACTAATATAAAGGAATTCGCTTAAAGGCTATTAAATATAAATAATAATATCTTAGCAAGCTTTAGAGAACGAGAAGCTATCGATTAGTCTATCGAATAACTATTAGATAACTTTATTACTTAGCTAATTAATATTATTTATAATAATCTTAGCCTATATCGAATAGCTAATTTCTATATATTTAGAGTAATTCTTTATATTCTTAATAAGAATATCGCTTAATTTAATAGTTAAGTTTTTAATAAGTTTTCTAAAGCTAAGATTATTTATAATAATAGAAATTAAGTCGTTAATAAGAAAGATAGCTTTCTTCTATCTACTAAAATAATAAATATCTTTAAATTAATCTCGCTTTCATCTTATTACTTAAAGTTAAAATAGAATTATATAATAATACTATTAAGAAATTTAAAGTAGCGTATAAATCTATATAATAAAATATATCTATAAGTTAAATATATTAAGTCTAAAATACTTAATTACTATATTCTTAGAGGCGAATATAATAATAAATAATATTATATATTACGTATTTCTCTAACTCCGCCTAATTCGAACGATCTATATACTTTCTTTCGACGTATTTAATTTCTAATTTAATTAACCTTTAATATAATAATTAATAAGTTCTAAAACTAATTATTATAGTAGATCGATCTATATCTATATCTTAAGATCTTTATTTATAATTAATTATATATAATTCTAAGTCGAGTTATTAATAAGGTCGATTTATTAATTATAGCTTTAGGCGATTTATTAAGAAGATAACTTACTCGATTAGCGAGATATATTAAAAATAAGGTTATTAAGTAGATACTTCTTTCTTAGATAAGAATATAATTAGTTAGCGATCTATAGTAATAAAAGTAGACTATTTATTATATAGAAAGTAAATAAAGTTCGATTTAACTTAGAGTTAAGGCTTTTATCTTCTTTATTAATTTCGTAGTAGTAGAAGTAGATTAAAAACGTATAGTAAGCGATTAGAGTTTAATTTAACTTAGAGCTAAGGCTAAAATTTCATTTAACTTAGAAAAATCCAACTTCATTTAACTTAGAAAAATTCAACTTCATGAATTTAATTCATGGGCCTTTACTTGTCTCTCTATAATATTATAGAATATTAGCGATATATCTTAATAAATTTATAAATATTAAACTTATCGAAGTATTTTTTATAAGTTTATTATTCTCGCTAATATAAATATTATAATTATTAATTAAACTTTAATATAAAGTACTATTAACTCTTTTAATTTAATTTAATATATTAAGATCTTCTTTAAAATTAAGTTTAATATATTTAACTTTATTTTCTTAATACTTTATATAAAGAATTATTATTAAAATATAAAATATCGTTAATAAAGAATACTTTTAAGAATTATAATATGTTTTAATTATTAAGAAGTATTATTTATATATAATAATCTTCGCGAGAGTATAAAGAATATTATAAGTTATTTAAGCGATTATAGAATATTTAGATTTTAATTTCTTTTATTATTTTAAAATTTTAAAATTTATTAGATTATTAAAAGAAGTTTTATAAAAATTAGAAGTAAGATTATAACTAAAATAATAATTAGAAAACTTATTATTTCTTTTATATTATATAATTAATTATATTTATTCTTATTATCTAAATTTTTAATTTTAGATTTTATTATTTAATTAAATATATTTTTATTTAATTAATTTATATACTTAGCTCTTTATAATTAATTACTTATATTAATATTTTAATAATTTTAAAAAATTCTTTTAAATATTTCTTAATAGATCTTTATCTATAATTACTTTTTAATATTAATATTTAAGTTTAATTTTTTTAATTTTATATTATTATAATTTAGATATAGAAGTATAGATTATTTATATAAAAAGTTTAAATTTAATTAAATTCGATTATAGTAGATAATTAATTTCTTATAAACCGCTTTAAAAAATTTAAGAAATTCTTTCTTTTTTTAAGAAATTCTCTTTTTTCTTAATTTTTTAAGCTTTTTATCTATATAGTTAAAGAGATAATTATAAATATTAAAGATATAATAAATTATAATCTACTTTTCTCTATTTATTAAGTTTATAAATTTATAAAAAAATTAAATAAGCTAGATTAAATATTAAATTTATTAGAAATTAATTAAAAATTATTTAAACGTCTAAATTATAATTTTTATTTAAATTAATTTTTATTATTTAATCTTAAATAAATTATTTATTTATTTATTAAAAGATATATAATATTAATATAAAAAAGAAGAGCGCGAATTAATATCTAATAAGTTAAATTCTAGCTAGTCTTAATATTTAAAAAAAAATTAAAAAAGAGTTTTTAATAATATTACTTTTTTTTAAAAGATTAATATATATTTAATATTATAATATTTTTATTTTAAAATTATTTAGCTTATAATTTAAAAAAGATCTTTTTATATTAATAACTAATATTAATATATATAATAATTCTTTAAATTTTAATATAATTAATAATATAAAAATTAGAATAATAATAAGAAATATTATATTTTTATTAAAATTATAAATAGATTAATTATATTTATTTAAATTAATTTCTTATCTTCTTTATTATCTTAGCTTCTTTAAAATTTCTATTTTATTAAAATAATTTTAATATTATCTAAAAGTTCTTTTAAAACTAATTAAATAATATATATTATATAAAAAATATATAATATATTATTTAAGAAGTTAGATTCTTTAATATTAAGCGAATTATTTATTATAAAAATAGAAAGATAAATAATTAAATCTTTAAAAAGTATTATATTATTATTAACCTTAATAATTATAAATTTAAATATATAAATTATAATTTTATATCTTATAAGAATTAAATTAATAACATGTATAAGCTTTTAATTAATATATTTATCTTCGATATACTCGAAATTTATAAGAATTTTATATTATTATTAATAAATATTAATGAAAAAGTCTAGAATTATTATAAATAATTAATAATTATAAAATAAGTAATAATCTAGAATTAGAGAGATTTTTAATAAATCTTTTAATAATCTTAATTTTAGCTCTATAGCTTTTATAATAAATTAATTCTTTATAATAAATATTAATTTTAATTATATATTAAAATCGAGATAATATAAAAATTATAATATTTTAAAATTATTAATAATTATAAACTTAATATTAATATTTATAATTTAGCGATAAAATTATCTTAAAAAGTCTTTATATATAAATTTTTAATTTTCTAATATTATAAAGAATCTTAATATTATCTTTTTTAGAGTAAATAATAAATTAAATTTTTTATTTATTATTTTATTTATTAATAAAGAAAGATCTATAAATTAAATTTATAATTATTTTCTTAAATTAAGATTATCGAGTAAATTTAATAAGCGATCGTTAATAAGCGATTTTTAATAAGCGATATTTAAATTTCTTACGCTTTAATAGTTATAAGACTAAATTTAGATTTTTTTTTTTATCTAAAAGCCTATATTTCGTTTTATAATTTTTAAAAAAAATCTTAAAAATTTAATAAAAAATAAAAAAGTTATTCTATATATTAATAATATATACCTAATATTTTTAATTAGAGCTATTCGACTATCGAGCGAACTTTAATAAGCGATATTTAAATTCCTTACGCTTTAATAATTATAAGACTAAATTTAGAAATTCTTTTTTTATCTAAAAGTATATATTTCGTTCTATAATTTTAAAAAAAATCTTAAAAATTTAATAGAAAATAAAAAATTTATTCTATTTATAAATAATATATATCTATTTTTTTAATAATTATAAACGCTAATTTATTTATTTATAATAAATTAATCGATCTAATTAAAGAGCGTAGCGAACTTAAATCTATAATTAACTATATATATAAATTTAAGATTTTTAAATTTAACTCTATTTTATTTTATTATATATACTAATAATTTATATTATCTAATTTAAAAATATATTTAATTTTAATTATTATTAATAAATTTATTTATTATTAAGTACTTAAACTAGATTTCTTAATATATTTCTTAAATTTAATATATATTATTATATTATTTATTTTATAATCTATAAATAGATAAATTAAAATCTTATTATAATAATAATAAATAATTTAAAACTTCGTAAAATTAATAAGTATATATTTATTAAATTATATTTACTTTTAGAATTTTCTAATTATTAAAGCTTAATAAATAAATAAATTATTATTATTAAATTTAAATTAATTTTATATAATTTATACTATATATATTTATTATTTTATTTTTTATTTTTTATTTTTTATTATTAGTATTGAAAGAAAATAAAATTTATTATTATTTTTATATAGAGATACTTATTAATATTCTATATTAAGTATTATTAACTTAAAAACTAAGATTTACGCTAAATAAAAATCTAGATAATATCTTAAAATTAAGATATTTAATAAAAAATTAAAAGAGATATATAGATAAATAAAGAATTAGAAATAAAATAGAATTAATATTTATTATATAAATTCTATCTTCTTACTATAATAGAAACTTATATTACTTTAATAATATATTATTATATTATTTTTAATATTCAAATTAAAAATTAACTTTTTCTAATTAATATTATAATTAATAATTATATATTTAAAAATATATAATAATATTAATATAGAATTAATATTTAAATTAGTTAATTTAATACTTTAATTAATTTAATAATTAACGCTTTTCTACTTAATATAATATATATTTAATTTACTATAATAATTTTCGTTTATCGCTATATTATTTTAAATATTAGAGTTAAAGATTAAATCTTTTTAATTAATATTATTACGAGCGTACTCTATATCTTTCTTAATATATTATTTAGCTCTATAATCTATTAGGGCCTAGCGTATCTTAATAGAGATATCTACTATTATCTAATATCTTCTATCTATATAGTTATTTAATATCTAGTTATCTTATTTAATATATCTATATTAATATTATATCTATATTAATATTATATCTATATTAATATTATATCTATATTAATTCTAATACTATAATTAGATTATCTTACTTACTATATTTAAATTAGTAGATAAATTTAAGAAATCTATTAATAGAGGCTTTAATAAGATATTAAGTTAAGTTATCGTATTTCTAGATAAATCTATTATATAGATAATATATTATAAAGAGTATTTATCGAGATAGCGTAATAATCTTATAATTAATTAAAGAGATAAAATAATTATTAAATTAGTTTATTTATATAATTAATAAATTTAAAAAAATTATTACTCTATTTAATAATTATATAATTAATTCTTTAAATAATATAAAAGTATTTAAAAGAATAATATTTAGATTATTTATAATTTTTATAATAATCTAAATAATCTATAAATTAAGAAAAAAAGTCTTTATAAAATATAATATTATTTTTCGAATTTATAGTAAAGCCTTATAAAAGATATTATAAGAAATTTTTCTATTCTCTTCTTTACTTAATATTTATAATATTAAAGACTTAAGAGAAATAAAGTAACTCTCTTCTTTTTATTTTAAAATTATTATAAATTTTAAATATATAATTAAATAAGATAAATTAAATTACTAACCTTTTTATTTAGATATTCGATTATTAATAATTCTTATTATCTAATAATATAGTAGAGAATATTAAAACTATTATAGACTCATAATAGATTATTAATATCGATTAATTACGTTATTAGATCGATAAGAAATCTAATTAATTTTTTATTATACTTCGCGATCTTCGCTATTAATAAGACTAGTTTCGGAATATAACTAAGTAATATATCGATTTTAAAACTAAAAAGAATAAGATAATAATTTAATAAAATAAGATTTAATAACGCTTAGAGTAAGTTAATATTAAAGTTAAGAAGCTATAAGAATATAATAGAGAGCTTTAATAATAGCTAATAGTAATATAATTAAATATACTTAGAAATCTATAAATTACCTTTAAAATATAAGCGTTAACTCTATTAGAGCCCGCTTAAATTCTACTTTTTATTTATAAAAAAGAGAAGTTTATTAAGCTATTAAATCTTTTCTTTTTTATTAATAATAAGAATCTTATATAGAAGAATTAATTAATTAAAATAGAGGAAAAATTATTAAGTAATAAGAATTATTATCTTATCGAAATATTTTAAATTATCTATCTTCTATTATATATAGATAGAAAAGCGATCTCTTATACTCTAAATAGAAGATATAAAGATATTATAAATTTTTATATATTAATTAGCGAGGTTATAGATTAGCTAACTAAGATCTATAAAGAGATAAATTATTATAAAAAGATAAGACGCGATTATAAGTCTTTTTAATAGATAATCTAGCCCTTTAATAGATTCTATATAAAACTCGTTAAATTTAATTTTATATTTAATTATAATAAAATCTATCTAAGAAATAATTTAAATATTAAGCTATAAATATATATTTAACTTTACTTTATTTTTATAAGCCTTTTTAATTATAAGTCTATACCTCTAAAGAATATTAAGAAATATCTTATAAATAATAATAATTTATAACGCGTAGACTATATTATATACTTTATTATTTATAATATAATTTAAATATTTAAATATATTCTTATAATATTTTAGCTATTTATAATTATAGTATTATATTTTAATAAGAGATATCTTAAGTTTAATATAAGAGTCGCTATCTTTAAATTTAGTTCGCTTAAATTTTTAATCTTATAACGTTAATAAGAATAAACTCTTCTTTTAATCTTATTAATTTTTTATATATTATTCTTTAGACTTAATATATTATTAATTACTACTTTTTTAATTATTTATCTTATTACTAAAGCGAGTTTTATCTAGAGTAAAGAGCTTTTTTATTTTTTATAGTCTTTACTTTATATTTTAATATTATTATAATAATATAATATAAATAATAGATTAAATAACCTTCTTTATAGCTTTTAGAGAAATTTTCTCTATTATTTTATCTTATAAATCTTTTATATATTTTAAATTAATTATATAGCGATCTTATTATTATTAAAGCTAGTTATCGACTATATATCTTTTATAATTATTTTAATTAAATAATATTTTATATTATAAGATTTAATAATTAAATTATAAACTTAATTTAAGTATTATTTCTTATATTTCTTCTAGATAAATTCTTTAATATTATATAATATCGTATCTCTAATATTTCTTTAAATTTATTTTTTAATATTTATTAAGAGAGTAGAAGTTTAATAAGTCTTTTCTTTATTTATATGAAAATTAATATAAGACGTTAAGGCGATAAAATCGTTATAGTCTTAAAGAAATATAATTATCGAGTTATAGTTATTAAGATATTATATATTAGATATCTTAATAATATTTATCTTTTTATAATTTAAATTATAGTAGTAATTATCGCTATATTTATAACGATATTTTTATATATTCTATATTTTAGTTAGCTTAAGTTTTTTAATAATTAGTTACTTTCTAATATTAAATTTTAAAAATTAATAGCGTTAGACTTAAATTAAATTTATAAAATAAGAATTTTTATTTATAGATAAAGGGTTATTAGATATAACGCTTTAATAATTATTATTTTCGCTAATAATATTATTAGAATTCTTATTAATATTAGAATTAATATTATAATCGCTTAATTATATAATAAGCGTATTCTAATAAGAGTTATTTACTAAATTAAAAATATTATTAATTAGTTATAATAAGATATTTCTATTTTATAAATTAATAGAATTAGTTTACGAGTTACTTACTCTAGCTAAATTAGATAGTTTTATATAAATAAAGTTATTAGAATTATAAAATAGTAAAATCTCTTTTAATAAAACTATATAGTAGCTATATAATTATAAGATTTAGATATATAATTAATAGAATAAATAGATTAGTTATTAGATAAACTAATAATTAAAGAAAAAAGAAGAGAAAAAAAGATTTATAAGTATTTAAGACTTTATTAAATATATTAAATACTCGTCTTAATTACGTAGTTTATAGTCTAGTAAGCGACGTAAGCGAGTCTATTAATTCGCTTCGAGTACTTTTACTCTTATATATTTATAAGAATAAATATTATAATTAATAAGATATTACTCGAAGAAAGAGTTATATATAAATAATTTCTTCGTCTTTAAGAATATATTTAATTCTCTTCTAGTCTTAGCTTATTTTCTAGAATCTAATTAACTTAATAATATTATTCGATTAAAAGAAATAGCGATTTAGAGTTCTAAATATTAGTATATAGTTAGAAAATAATTTTAAAAGAATTAAATAAAACTTATAGCTCTTAATCTCTTAAAGCTTAATTTATTTTATCTTATAAAACGCTTAAATAATATAAGATTAATATCTTTCTTATTAATTTAATTAGATAATAAAGAAGTACTAGATTACTCTATTCTATTATTAAAGTCTTAGAATATATAAGAAGTAAGTTACTATTATAATAAATTATTCTAAAATTAACTAGATATTCTATATTAGTATTACTTTTTAAGCTTTTATTATTTAGCGATAGACGATAATAAAGAATTAATTATAGACTCTACTTTAATATATAACTATTACTTTTAATTATTAAGTATTAAAGTTCTCTTTAAAAATAATAAATCTTAGATTTATAATACGTCGTCTTTTTTAGTCTTTTATTAATAGATAATAAATAATTAAGATTAAGATATAGATAGCGCGCGTCTTCGATAACTACGCTAGCGTATAAATTATTTTAAATTATAAGATTAATAGTTAATTAACGAAATAACTACTATTTAAAAAATATTAAATATATATATATATATCGAATAAGCATCTATATCTTATAATTTCTTATTCTATTAAAATAATAGTATAAATATCTTATATATTATATCTTTAAGTCTATACTTATATCTATTATAGATAAGAAACTTAATAAATAGATTATACTTTTTAATCTTATTTCTTAGCTATTTCTAATAAGATATATCTATAATATATTAATATCTTATTAATATTTATATATCTCTAATTAATATTAATTAAAGAAGAATTAATAAGAGTAGCTTCGGCGTTATATACTTGAATAATAAATATAAATAATTTAAGCTACTTCTTAAGACTTATTATACGTTAGAAATTAATCTTAATATAAATAAAGACGTCGCTATTAAACTCGTATATATATCTATTAATTTCTTTTTACTAAAAGATAAATCTAATATCTATTAATTTCTTTTTAATAATATTAATATTCTATTAGTTTATATTTATAAAACGAAATACGAATATAACGCGATAATATTTAATCTTCTAGAATCGAATCTAGAAAATCTTTTTAACTTCTAATATCGTAAATTCTCTTTTAAAATCGTATTAATTCTTATTAACTAGCTTATTTATTATCTAAAATATATATATTTTAAATATATTATCTATCGAAATATTAAATCTAAGAACTTTTTAATAAATATAAGAAAGTAAGAGAATCGAGTTTATATAACGAATTTAGATATCGCTATAAAACGTTTTATTACTTAGCTTAACGTCGATTATACTCGAAATTTATATTTAATTAATACGATACGTTTTACTAGTACTAATAATTATTTAAATAATAATAAATATAAAAAATTTTATTTTTATTATATAAAGATTAATATTTAATTAAATATAATATTACTATAATAATTTAAAATCGCTTAAATATATACTTCTCTATTTTTTTTAAAGCTCTCTTTTATAATAAAATCTTATAACTATAAATTAGATATAAAAAGAAAAATTTATTTTAGAGAAAAAGAGAAAAATTAATATATAAAATCTATGCGAGAATCTCTTTTAGAGATTTATAATTTATTTCGACTATATTCGTTCTCTTAACTTTAATAAAAAATCGAAATCTTTCTATTTACGTAAAATCTTTCATAATCTCTTTATGCGCGAGCGCTTCGATTATAATTATATATATAATTACATTATTCTCGAATATCTAAAAAGAAAGAAATTATAAGATAAGATATTTTATCGAAGAGAGATTTAGAAGAGAGCTTATTAAGAGTAATAAAGTAATAACTATAAATTAATAGTAGATCGATTTAGATATAAAGAGATAACGTACTTAGTCTAGCGCTCTTCTATTATTAATTATTTACTAGATAAATACTAGCGCTTTATCGCTTTAAATTATAATAATCTTCGCTATCTCTATTTAAACTTTCGCGTAAATAATATAATCGCTTATTTCTACTCTTTAACGTTAAGAAATCTTTATCTAGTAATTAAAATTACTATTATAACGTTCTTTATTTAAATTAGACTAATAAAGCGTTAAGTATAATATATATAGCGAATAAGATAATTATATAAGCGAGCTCGAAAATTCGAGACCCTTACGTTAATAACGTTATAATCTATAAATCTATCGTCTTATAGAATATCGAGAGATCTTAAACTCTTTCTCGAATTAACTATCGAATTGAATATTAGAAATTATAATTTAATCTATAGCGCTACGATAGAATTCTATTCTAGCTATCTTTAACGAAGATTATATTATATCTTTATCGCTAACTTCGCTCTTAATAAGTAATAGTAAATATATATTAAACTGAAAGAGCTTTAGAGCTATATAATAATATGAAATTAAAAAGATAGATATATTCGTATACCGATTTAATAATAAAACTAAATCTTAAGAAAGTAAAAAAAACTTAATAAGATCGCTTACTTAAGCTTATTCGCTAAAATCTTATTAAATATATATTAAACGTATATAAATTAAGTAATTTAAAATTCTCTCTCTTAAGATTTATAAGCCTACGCTGCGTAACGGGGCGAGGGACCTCGACGAGGTTTCGGGGGGGTCGGGTCGGGGTTTCGAGTTTCCTCGAAACCCCGACCCCGCTTCGACCCGGGAGCGGAGTTTCGGGATATACTTCGTTACCTCGGTGCACTCTAAATACCCTTAAATAACTCCTCTAAATTTTAATAAAATGTATTAAGAATAGAATAAAATAGAGTATAGAATACGATATCGTAGTTTAAATAAGAGTATAAGATATAGATGCTTAGAAAGATAATAAGATATATACTACGGGGAATATTATAAGAGCGTTATCGAGGTAATAGCCTCGAGCTAATCTAATTAAACGCTTAGCCGAGATAACGAGATATCCTCGTTATCTCGGTGAAAAAATATCACCTCGACCCGACCCGACCTCGTTGAAACTCCGTCTCGAAGCGGGGTGGTATTAGGTATTTAAAACCTCGCTCTACCTCACTCCGTTACGTAGCGTATATAAGCCTCTTTTAGAGCTTTTCTAATAATTATCTTCTTTTTTTAAAGATTTATTCTTAAATCTAAGTAAAAAAAAAATCTATTATTAAAAGACTTATTAAAATCCTTTAAATCTTACTATAAGAGAAGAAAAAGATTTTCTTATAATAGTATAGCGTAAATATAATATATCGTAAATATATAATAAAAGTATATAACGTCTATAGAAAATATTAAATATATTTTTATAAATTTAATATAATTATAATAATATATAAAGTAATTATTAATATTATAGTTTATATACGCGATATATATAATTAATATACGACTATAATAATATTTACTTTTTCTTTAAAAAGTTTTTATTTTATTAATACTTTATTATTACTCTTAATAATCTACGCTTTTTATTATTTATATATATTAAATATAGCTTTAACGTATATATTTTATATATATTTAATCTATTATTATAATTACTATTATAAGTTTTCTAAAGATCTTACTATTATATATATATTTCTTATATTTTAATAATTATAATTTATTATAATAGCTCTTCGAAGCGTTAAGCTCTTATTGACTCTTAAAAAGAATATCTATTATTATTATACTTAACGCGCTTTTAATTATATATTCTACTCTTATAACGTTATTTTTAATAAAAATAATAATATAATTATAAAGTATTATTATTATACTCGCCTTTATAACGATTATATCTTAATAAATCTTTATATAAATAGTATATAATAAACGTATTTATAACGTTTACTTTTTTTAATAGATTTTAATTAATAAATATATTATGACTAGCGCTAATATAGTAATTTATAATTACTTATACTACGCTTATATTACTTATTATCTCTTTATCTCTAATATTCTTAAATATATATCTATTACGCGACTTTATATTACTTATAATTACTTTAATATAATTCTTATAACGATTTAATATATTAAAACCTATTTTAATATTAAGAAGAAGTCGAATAATAATATAACGATATTTAATAAGACTAAGATTCTTCGAAAGATTCTAGATATTCTAATAGATATCTATAATATTATATATTTTATTATATATACTTATACTTTTTATATTTATTTCTTATTTTTTATATCTACATTAAGTATATTTTAAATTAAATCTCTTTTTAATAAATATATTTTTCTTAACTTTTAAGTTAAACTTAGACTTTAGAAGTAATAATAATAAGAATAAGACGAATAGTAGTAAAGATAAAGAGAAAGATAAAAAAGAAGAGAAAGAAGAGAAGAATAAAGAGAAGAATAATAAGATAGAGTTTATTTACGAAGATAGTTTAGAAGATAATCTCGATAATAACGACACTAATAATAATATCTTTAATAAAGAATTTAAAGAATTTAACTAGTCTATTATTTTATATATATATATTTAATACTATAATATCTATTACTTTAAATAATATAATTTTTTCTTTATTATCTTTAAATATTATTATTTTTTATTAGTCTTTTTAATATTATTTTTTATTATAATATTTAAGATTTAACTTCTTATAGCTAAGTTCTTTATCTTTAAGTATTTTTTAAAATTATTAGTCTTTAAACTCTTTTTTAATATTTATATTCTATACTTTTTATAGTTATAAGCTTTATTTATTAAATTCGTTAATTAAATTTTATATATTATTTATAGCTTCTCTATTAAGCTATTTATTATACTTTTTAAAATAATCTTTCTATTAAATAAGATATTTTTTCTTATTTTTTCTTATATACTTTTTATATATAAATTCTATTAAATACTCTTTATTATCTTTTATTAGTTTAAAAATAAAATATTTAAGAATATTTAGATCTTCTAATCTTTATTTATATAGTTTTAATAATAATATATTAAAAATAAAATAGATTTAATAGATTAGCGATAGCTATAGTCGATATACTTATATTGTAATATACTTTTAAATATAAAACGTATTACTTAGCTTATTAGAAAGCTTTTTACTTAATCTCTTTTACTTTAAATTCTTTATAAAAAGTATAATAAGATTATTATAATTAAATCTTTATAATTTATAATTCTTATTATAAGACTTTAACTATATTTTTTATATACTTTACTAATATCTTATAAGCTCTTATTAAATTATATTAATTTTTTTAATATATTCTTTTACTATAAATACTTTTTTCTTAATAATATTATTCTTAATAATTAATTTAAGTTTAAATTAATATCTATATATAGCGAAGAATAGATTATAATTAATTATTTTATACTCGCTTTAATAATATATAAATTTCGTAATTAGTAATAATTCTATTTAATCGTCTTATTAATTTAAATAATATTCTAAAATAGTCTATTTATTAATTTATAAATAAAAGATAATACTTAATTTACGTTTTATATATAATTAATAATAAACTTCTAATTAAAATATATTTATAAAAATAGATTTTTAATTTATAACGATATCTTTTAATACTCTATATCGAAGAATAATTTTCTTTATAAATAACTCTTTTAGTTATATAGTATTAATTATTTTATTAATAAATATATATCTTAGTATTTTAATATAATAATTAATTATTATAAGAATCGAATTATAAATATAATCTTTACGTTTACTAGAAGAAAGATCTATAATAAAGTTTATTATAATTTTCTTTTATAGTTCTATTAATAAAGAAAGTATACTTAATTTACTATAAAAACGATAGTATTTTATAATTACGCGCTAATAGATATTATATATATTAATATACTCTTTAATATCTACGCGAATACTATTTTAATAATATTTTCTATTTATTATTTTAAATATCTTATTAATATCGAAATATCTAATTATAAGATTATTATAATAGCGTTTTAATAGCTCTTTTTAAATTAAGTCTTCTTTAGAAATATATAATTTATTATTATATTTTAATAGTCTTTAACTATTTTAAATCTAATTATTAATACTTTATATTCGCTTATTCGATATTTTATTAACTTTACGCTATTTAATAAAAGTATTCTCTTATTAAAGTATTTTTATAAATTTATAAATAGACTTATTATTTATATTATATATTATTTCGCTAATTATTAATACTTCGATAATTAGATATAAAATAAATTATTTATAATTAATAGTTTTAATAATAGAGTTAAGTCGCTTATTAACTACGTTATAAGTATATTTAATAAATAACTTATTTAAACTTTCTCTTATTAAAGATTAAGATTTTCTAAGTCTTAAAAAATATATTATATTTAAGTAAATTTCTTATATTACGATAGTTATTAAATTCTTAAATATTATCTTTTTTATAAATACTTCTTTTCGAGAATTAGTATTTAAGAGATTCTTATTTATATTTAAACTATTTAATATAATAAGATACTTATTATTAAGATTATATTTTCTATATATATAGTTTACGCTATTTTTATAAGCTATCTTAATAATAATTAGAATAAAATTTAAAAGACTTTTAATTCTAATTAATTTTTATTATAATATAGAGAGAAGTCTATTAATTAATTAATTTTTATTTTTATAATTAAAGCTTTATAAAAATATATTAATAGAGTTTATCTTATCTAGTTTATATAAAATTAAGAAATTATATAAAAAAAGATTTATTATCTAGCGAACTTATTTATTATTTAATATCTATTATCTTATAAAGTACTTTAAATTATTATAATTAATAAGAATTCTAATAAGATAAAAATTTCTTTTTAGATAATAATATTAATTAGTATATATAAAAGAATAAGATAGAGCTAAGCTTAAAAGTTTTAAATTTATATATATAATTAATTATAAATTTAAATTCGCTATACTCTTTAATTAAATCGACTAAATTATCGCGAGTAAATAAATTAGCGTTCGTAATTATTAAAAAAATATCGCTTATTAAAGTTTACTCGATAGCCGAATAGCTCTAATTAAAAAATAGATATATATTATTAATATATAAAAAAGTAGCTATTCTAATTATTATTCTAGTTAACGACTAATCGTATCTACTCTTATTCGATTTACTATTATAGTTACTACTACTATAGCTATTACTACTATAGCTATTACTATTATAACTACTACTATTATAGCTAGTACTATTATAACTAATATTATTATATCTATTACTATTATAACTATTATTATTATATCTACTACTACTATAACTATTACTATTATAACTATTACTACTATATCTATTATTAAAATATAGTCTTCGCGTATCTTAGTTATTATATTTTTTAGCTATCTAATTTTATACTATATTTAAAATCTAGTCTCGAAGAGATTTTAGAGAATTAATTCGTTCGTTCTATATATTATATATCTAATATTTTAATAGCTACTATTACTATAACTATTACTATTATAACTATTATTATTTATTATTAAAATAGTCTATTATTATATAATAGTTATAATAAAAGTAGTTATAGTAGTAATAGTTATAGTAGTAAGTAATAGCTATAGTAGAGATAGTTATAATAGAGATAGTTATAGTAGATAGCTATAATAGTAATAGTTATAATAGTAATAGCTATAATAGTAATAGCTATAATAGTAATAGCTATAATTATTAACTAGAATAATAACTAGAATAGCTACTTATACTTCTAAATATCGAAATTCTAATCGAGATATCTTATATATATATTATTCTATAATATAATATTATAGATATATTATATCGTAATATATTCTATTAAGATCTCGAATCTATATTAGAAAAATAAAATAATATTTAACTCTATTTATATTATATTCGAGTACGATATAATATTACTTAATATAAAATATTTTATAGAATATATTATATCTTTTCGATTAGTAAATAAGATTATAATTAGAGTAATAATTAGAAGACTTATTATTTCTTCTATATTACTAAAGCTAATTATATTTATTCTTATTATCTAAATTCTTAATCTTAAATTTTATTAAATTTTATTTAATTAATTTATTCGCTTAGCTTTTTATAATTAACTATTTATATTAATATTTAAAGAATTTTAAAATATTTTTTTAAGCGCTTTCTAATAAATCTTTATCTATAATTACTCTCTAATATTAAATTTTTAATTTAATTTCTTTAATTTTATATTATTATAATTTAAATATAAAAGTAATATTTATTTATATAGATAGTTTTAATTTAATTAAATTTAATTATAATAAATAGCTAATTTCTCGCGAGCCGCTTTAAAAAACTTAAAAAATTCTATTTTTTAAGAAATTCTATTTTTTTTTAATTTTTCGAGTTTTTTATTTATATAATTAAAGAGATAATTATAAATATTAAAGACGTAATAAATTATAATCTTCTTTTCTTTATTTATTAACTTTATAAATTTATAAAAAGATTTAATAAGCTAAATTAAATATTAAATCTAATAAAAATTAATTAAAAATTATTTAAACGCTTAAATTATAATTTCTATTTATAATTATTTTTTATTATTTAATCTTAAATAGATAATTAATCTATTTTTTAAAAAGTATATAATATTAATATAAAGAAGTAAAGTATAAATTAATATCTAATAAGTTAAATTTTAGCGAGTCTTAATATTCTAAAAGAATTTAAAAAAATATTTTTAATAATATTATCTTTTCTTAAAAAATTAATATTTATCTAATATTAAAATATTCTTATTTTAAAGTCGTTTAATTTATAATATAAAAAAGATCTTCTTATACTAGTCGCTAATACTAATATATATAATAACTTTTTAAATTTTAATATAATTAATAATATAATAATTAGAATAATAATAAGAAATATTATATTTTTATTAGAATTATTAATAGATTAATTATATTTATTTAAATCTAATTCTTATTTTTATTATTATTCTAGATTCTTTAAAATTTCTTATTAATTAAAATAGTTCTAATATTATCTAGAAGTTCTTTTAAGATTAATTAAATAATATACGTTATATGAGAAATATATTTAAATAATTTTAAATTTTAAATTCTTTAATATTAAGCGAGTTATATACTATAAAAATAAAAGAATAAATCTTTAAATCTTTATAAAGTATATTATTATTATTAACGTTATTAATTATAAATTTAAATATATAAATTTAAATCTTATATTCTATAAGAATTAGATTAATAATACTTATAAGTTTTTAATTAATATATTTATTTTTAATATATTTAAAATCTATAAGAATCTTATATTATTATTAATTAATATTAATAAGAAAAATTAGAATTATTATAAATATTTAATAATTATAAAATAATTAATAATTAAAAGTTAAAGAGAGTTTAATATTATTAGCTAACAAATTTTTTAATAATCTTAATTTTAACTTTATAACTTTCTTTATTAATTAATTCTTTATAATAAATATTAATTTTAATTATATATTAAAATTAAGATAGCGTAAGAATAATAATATCTTAAAATTATTAGCGATTATAAATAAAATATTTATATTTATAATTTAACGACGAAATTATTTTAAAAAGTCTTCGCGTATAAGTTTTTAATTTTCTAATATTATTAAAAAATTATAATATTATCTTTTTTAGAATAAATAGTAAGTTAAATTATTAAGGAATTATTATGATTTAAATTATATATATATATGATATAAAAGTTATTAATTAATCTATGTGATCTATAGACAGATATATGCGGTGCCAAGCCTACGCTAGTGGCCCTATAAGTATCCCTAAGGCATCTTATAACAATTGCCCACAAAAAATAGGGAAATATCATATTCTCATGGCAAGATACATGCATACATGAATAAGTTTTCGAAATGCGGGAAAGCAATGGAGACACCGGGCTAATCAGTGGTGTGCATCCCACGAAATCTCCTACTGGAATGAAAACTTTTGAATAATAAAATGACTGTCGAAGCAAGACATCGGACGGTTTCAATTCGTTTAAATATCCATCGTCCGATAGGTAACCCTTACCTACAGAGGTTTAACTGGCTGTGATCGACGCAGTAGATCCTTCTCTTGTGTGCTCATTGCAATAATATACCACAATGTGATATTGCTAAGGTATGTGGAGATAGTAGGTCAAATTATAATGTCGTTCTCCGCCTACCGAGTAGTAATTTGACGTAGAATTATGGAGAGCTGAGCCGTTAATGCTAAGGGCCTTATTGCCGCTTAATTTCTTCGTAGTATTCTTCGCATTCGTCTATTATAGTAACTTCTCTTATATTAGCTAAGTAAATTAATATAAGATCGTAGAGAGTAGATCTATTATATTACTACTACTAATAACTATCTTCGTAGTATTCTCTATAGTATTCTTTATAGTATTCTCCGTATTTATCTATTATAGTTTCTTCTCTTACTTAATTAAGTATTTTATTTAAATAGTTAATTAAGTAAATTAATAAGCTAATAAGATAAATATTAATTAAGTAGATAAAAGAGATAATATAGACGTTAAAGTAGATAACGTAAATCTAGATCTTATCTCGACTATTTTAATATTTATTCTTTCTTTTATAATAGTTATATTAATAATTATAATAGTAAATATATTAAGAATAATACGTTATATAATTACTTCTAGCTCTTAATCTCTCGTAGTAATAGATATAATAAGATCGATAAATCTATTAAAAGAATCGATTTAGATATAGATTTTTATTAAAAGATATTCGATAACGCGAGTATATTAGAAATTCGACTTAAAGCGTTATATTATTAAATATTAATATAGACTTTACGTAAATATATAATATAAACGTAGAGACGTCTACTATATTAAAGAATTAAGTAAAATTAAATCTTAAAATATTATTATTATTTATTAAGAAGTTATTATAGTATATATTATATATATATATAATATATAATTTATTAATTAATCTATATAGTCTATAGATAGATATATATAATATTAAGTCTACGCTAGTAATTCTATAAGTATTTCTAAGATATCTTATAATATATATTTTTTATTTTTTATTTTATTTATTAATAGTCTATATCGTCTAGCTTAAAAATATATCTAATTTTAATAATTATTAATTAAACTTATTTATTATTAAGTACTTAGATTAGATTTCTTAATATATTTCTTTATTAATTAAAAAGATATAATATAATATAATATATTAATCTATTAGATTATACTATAATACGATATAAGAGATTAATATTTATATAATTTCATATCTAATATAGTATAGAACCTTAATAGTATATATTATAAAATAATATATTTATAATAATATAATATGAAATAATATATATATAAGATATTTTAATTAAACTTCTATATTTAGAAGTATAAGTAGCTATTCTAGTTATTATTCTAATTAACTATAACTACTACTATTATAACTATTACTATTATAGCTATTACTATTATAGCTATTACTATTATAACTATCTATTATAGCTATTTCTATTATAACTACCCCTATTATAACTACTTCTACTATATCTATTATCGAAATATAACTCTCGCGTATCTTAGTTACTATATTTAAACTCTAGTCTCGAAGAGATTTAGAGAATTAATTCGTTCGTTCTATATATTATATATCTAATATTTTAATAGCTACTACTACTATAACTATTACTATTATAACTATTACTATTTATTATTTAAATAGTTTATTATTATATAATAGCTATAATAGTAATAGTTATAATAGTAATAGCTATAATAGTAATAGCTATAATAGTAATAGCTATAATAGTAATAGTTATAATAGAAGTAATTATAATAGAGATAGCTATAATAATAATAGTTATAATAGTAATAGCTATTATATCGAATTTATCGAATAGAGATAGATATAATTAGTCGTTAATTAGAATAATAATTAAAAAGCTACTTTATACTTCTAAATATAGAAATCTTAACGAAATATCTCATATATATATTATTTTATAATATAATATTATAGATATATTATATCGTTAAGATCTTAAATTTATATTAGAAAAATAATATAATATTTAATATCGTAATTAAGTTTATATAATAATAGTATATCTTTCTTATTAGCGAGTATCTCTATATCTAATAACTTTAATTTCTAAAGTTATTATTAATATCGCGATTAAATTCGTATAGTAATAATATATCTTTTTTATTAATAAATATTTCTATATTTAATAGCTTTAATTCTTAAAGTTATTATTAATATTATAATTAAATTTATATAATAATAATATATCTTTTTTATTAGCGAGTATCTTTATATTTAATAACTTTAATTCTTAAAGTTATTATTAATATCGCGATTAAATTTATATAGTAATAATATATCTTTTTTATTAATAAGTATATTAATAATTATAATTATTTGAAATATAATAGAAAATAATAGATAACTCTTAGTAATATTCGATCTTAAATCTATAGCTTCTTTATCTTATTTAAAAGTAAATATATTTATATCTAAAATTTAAAATAAGTAATTTCTAATATATAACTATTAAATATCTAGATATAAATCTTCTAATATTTCTCGCTAAGCGTTTAACGCTTAAAAAAAAAATTAATCTTTAATTACGTTTATATAAATCTTTTAAAAGAAGTTATATATTAATAGAAAGTCTTAATTTATATTAATTATAATTATAAAGATAATTATAATTATAATTATAATTTTAAATATAATTAGATATTTAAATTATAAGACTTAATATTAGCTATTAAATAAAAAATTAAATTCTATTAATTATTTTATTTAATATCTTATTTTTTATAAGAATATAAGATTATTTTTTAAAAGCGAATTTTTAAAGATAATAGTTAAATAATATAATATATATATAATATAAAATCTTATAAACTACGCGCTAAAAGAGAAGCTTTAAAATTATAAAATTAATTAAAATTTAATAATAATAAATCTCGCGTAAAGCTTAAGCTATAACTCGTATTAACTATATATAATAATAATAATAATAATTAAAAGAATATACTATCTAATTTTTATTAATACTTTAATATTATTAAAATAGAGATAATATTTATTAAAATAGTAATAATATTTATTAAAATAGCGATAATATCTAATAAACGCTTTATTATAATACTTTTAAATAGACTATTATCGCGTATAGTCTAGAATAATATTAGCTTTTTAAAAGAGCTATTAATAATAAATTAAATATATATAAATTTAGCTCTTCGCGCGATTTATCTATATATTAATTTAATAACTATATTATATTTTAGATATTATTATAATAATATTAAATTATTTAAATAGAAGTCTAATATATAAAGAAGATAATCTTATAATAAGAAGAATTAATAAAAAAAAAGTTTTAGAAAAGAGAAAAAGCTTAGATATCTATCGCGTATATTAA
Source organism: Letharia lupina (assembly GCF_014066315.1). Taxonomy (NCBI): domain Eukaryota; kingdom Fungi; phylum Ascomycota; class Lecanoromycetes; order Lecanorales; family Parmeliaceae; genus Letharia; species Letharia lupina. The sequence continues at coordinate 920,884 of NW_023502976.1, forward strand.
ATATTTAAATTATTTTTTATAATTAATCTAATTTAAATATTAATAAATAATACGCTTTCTTTTTAATTTTAATAAATTATATTTATTAAGCGTTATTATTTAATATAATCTTATTTATTTTATAATATTTATAATTATTATTATAATTTATATAGATTAAAAATAAGATATTTAAAAAAGCGAGTTAATAGATAATTTTTTTTATCTAATTTATTTATTATAAAAATATTATAACTTATTAAAATTTTCATATATTTTATTTTTTTAATTTTTTTATATAGATAATTATTCTTTAATATAAACTCTATAATTAAAATAGTATATAATATTATAAGATAGTAAGATCTCTTTTAATAAAACTACGTAGTAGCTATATAATTATAAGGTCTAGATATATAGTTAATAGAATAGATAGATTAGTTATTAGATAAATTAATAACTAAAAAAAGAAGAAGAGAAAAGAGAATTTATAAGTATTTAAGACTTTATTAAATATATTAAATACTCGTTTTAGCTACGTAGCTTATAGTTTAATAAGCGATATAAGCGAGTCTATTAATTCGCTTTAAATACTTTTATTCTTATAATTATATCCCTCTTTAGAAGATTTAACCTCTAAATTTTATTATTATTATATCTTATAATTAAATACTTATAAATTTATTAATTTCTTATATATTACTTATTACTAGTTTAAATATAATCTAAATTAATATATACTATAATAACGTATTTAAACTTCTTATTTTAAGATCTTTTTAGATATATTAATATATTTATATACTAAATCGTAATAGTATCGCTATATATATTATTATCTTAATTAATAGAATATAAGCGTATTACTATTCTATTATAATATACTATTATTATTATTATTATATACTATTATTATTATTATTACTTTAATAATTATAATAATCTTATTATTATAATTATAAAAGTTATATTAATAAGTATAAAAGTCTTATTTTTAATCTAACTTTTATTCTTTTTAGTAATAATATTAATATTAACGCTATTATAAGTAAATATCTAATTCTTCTTTATATCTACTATTTTCTTTTTATTTGTTTTTATTATAATATCGTAATAGCGAGCTATATATTATTATAATAGTATAATATATATATCGATTAAGATAATAGTTAAGTAAGATTAAAGTTATTTAAATTAACTTTATATATAATAAATATCTTAAAGAATATTTTATAATATTTTTTAGATAGTATAAAAAGTATATTAATATATTAATAGTAATATTAAATCTTCGCTCTCGTAGCTTTACGAGTTATTAAATGCTTATAGTCGTTATTATTCTTACGCCCCTCGCTATAACTAATAGATATTTATCTTTACTTTAAAGATATACTTAATTAAGAGAGCTTAATAGCTTCTTTTATTATTATTTTTATCTCTATTTATAAATAAAAAAGATATTAGATAATTAAGAGATTACGTTAATATATACTAATTTTCTTTTACTATTATTATATATATACTTTTATATATAATTCTTATACGATTTATATCGCATTTTTTATTAGCTCGCGTTAGCGTAAATATAAGCGATACTTTTATAAGAGTTATATATGCCTTATAGACTTAATCTTCTATTACTAGAGTAATATTCTCGCTATAACTCGTATTAATAAGAATATTTATATTATTCTTCGAGTATAAAATAATATAAATCTTAATTAATATATATTAGAGTATATAGCTAATATATATAATAGCTTATCGCGTTAAAAAACTTCGATATAACGTCGCCATTTTCGTCGCTTCTTCTATTATTTCTTTCGCTATCTTTTATATTAAGTCTTTTTATTATTTAATAGATCTTCTAAATAAAAAGTTACTTTTTAATATAAGAGAATAGATAGATTAATATTAGATAGTAGTAGTTATATATATAATTTTAATAATTACTTTTCTTATTATATATCGTGTCTTAGCGCTTTAAAATTAATTTATAAACTTTTTAATTATATTTACTAGGCCTTTTAATTATAATTTTATTTATCTATCTAAATTCTCTATTACTATTACTTTCTTAATCTTTCTTACTTTTTAATTTTTCTTAATAACTATATCTTTAACTTTATTTTAGATATTAGTTTATATAATTTCTTTACTCGCTTAAAGTTCTTAATTACGCCTTTAGTATTTTTAAAATACTTTATTAATTCTTACGAAGTTTTATAAAATAGAGAGTCTTTTTAATTAATAAGATATTTATTTTTATTTTCATAAACTCTTTTATCTAGTATCTTATTAATTCCTTATTCTTCTTCTTTATTAATTAAGATTATTTATAATTTTAAAGTATTATTATATAAATATTATAATTTTAATAATAATATATAAAATATAAAATAAATTCTTTTATATCTAATAGAGAGGTCTAGCTTATAAGTCTATATATCTACTTTCTCTAATACTTTAAAAGATCTAAATTATCTATAATTAAGTTTCTTCTTTACTTATAAGATATATATATTTAAACTTTGACTTTATAATAGTACTTTGTTTTTTTCTTTAAATATTATAGCTTTATAGTTATTATTATAATACTTTACTTATTACTTTAATACTCGCTTCTATAATTCTTTTAGATATAATCTTATTTTTTATAATTAATCTATTCGCTCTATAGTAAGCGATACTTTTTCTTTTAAAATTCTATCTTTAAGAGTATTTTTTAAATCTATTATATATCTTATTAATAGCTCTTACGAAGTCTTATTAATATTTATATATATATTATTATTATATATAAATATAATTATTAATAAGATTTTAAATTAATTATTTTATTTATAATTATAATATACTTATAAATAATATTTAAAAATTTAATTTTATCTCTTAATCTAATTATTAGTCTAAGAATAAAATATAATATTAAGTTTACGCTTTATATTTAAATATTAATATAATATTATTTAGAACTTACTTATAAATAGAGAGCCTTAATTCGAAATTAAGTTACGTATTATATTATATAATAATATAAATTTCTATTATAAAATATTAATAAGATTATTAATTTTTAGATCTTTTATAGTAATAACGTATATTATATACTTAATTAATTTATCTATTAAGATTAAAATAATATTATAAATCTTATTAATATATAAATCTCTTATAGATAATAAATTCGTAATAAAATCTAGTATTATAATATAAAATAAATTTATATTATCTAGAGAGATCGATATTAACTCGCTATATAACTTATAATAATAAATTTATATTCTTTAATAATCGAGGTAAATATAAATATACTCTATTATATCGCTTATTATATTTAATAATACTTAAATCTAATATTTTTTTTAATATATTTATAAATAAAGTATCTAATATTAAAATTATTATAATTTATATAAAGAATCTCTTTCTTTATAATAGAATTATTAGAAATATAGATTATAAGACTATAACGTAGTAGTTTATTCTTATTAATTTTCTATTTTAAAAGCTTATTCTATTTAATAGCGTATTTCTAATACTACTTCTTATTTATAATAAAAATATTCTTATATTATAATTTAAGTAGTTATATTATTATTAATTCTTATAATTTTAAATAGAATCTCTTCGATTTTAATATTTAATAAATTAGAAATTAAGACGATATCGTAATATCTAGAATATATATTTATTTATTAAATACTCTCTTATTTAAATTAATAATTTAAATATCTATAATAATAATACTATTTAATTACTTCGTTAACGCTATAAGTTTAACTATAATAAATATACTATTATATTCTTATAGATTAGATTAATATTTCTAATTACGAAGCTTATTTCGTAAGATAAAGAGAAAATTATTATTATTATTCTCGCTATTATTCGATTTAATAATATTAGATTTTCTTAATAATATATTTATAAGATTAAATTTTCTTTTATAATATTTAATTATAAAGTTAAATATAGCTAATTTTTTAATTTAGTAAATCTATTTTATATTAAGCTCTTTTATTATTATAAAATAATATAAATTATTATAATCTAAAATTATATAAATAGAATATTTATTATCTTATAAGTAATATTTTTAATTTTTAAAGTCTAATATAATTATATAGAGCTTCTTATTATATATATTCTAGCGAGACTTAATATCTTTAAATTTATAATTAAAAAATATAATAAAATAATATTATCTATTTTCGCTTAATTAATTAAATATATTATTTATATCTATATTAAAAGTATTAATCTTTATAATAAGTAATATTTTTTAATTATAATATTCTAGTATAGATATAATAATAAATACTCGCTTAAGTATTTTAAAAGTTTTATATACTTTCTTATTAAATACGAAGAGTAATTTAATTTCGTCTTTCTTCGCTTCTTGAATTAGATTTATTAAAGGTATAGCTATTTACGAAAAATCTTATATAAATCGCTAATAGAAGTTTATAAATTTTAGAAAGATTAGAATATTTTTAATAGACTTCGATTTTAGCTATTTAGTAATAGTCTTAATACGCGATAGCTTTATTTAAATATTACGCTAATTTATTAAGAACTTTAGAAAAATAATCTTATTACGATTAAAAGTATATTTTAATATATTTATATAAAGGCGATATTTTAATAATACGCGTAGTATTTTATATATATACTTTTAATATAACTCTTTTATTTTCGAATAGATTAATATATTATTTAAGTATATTATATAGAAAATATCGATATATAGCTTAAATACTTTATTTATATAAGCTTAAAAGATTATAAAGATATTTACGAGATTAAAAGATATTACTTAATACTCGAATTAATCGTAGCGAGTTCGAAAGGCGATTTTCTATTCGTCTTTCTTTTATACTTATATTCTATAATATATATTATAAATATTAATCTTAATAAAGTGCTTTATATATATAAATCTTTTTAATATCTTTAAGAGTAATAATAATAAATAATTATTCTTAATAGTTATCTTATTAAGCTTTTAATAGTTAATATAAAATTATAGCGAATTATCTAATTTTTTAATAAATAGTATTAGCGAGCTAATCTAACTAATTAAGAATTAAATCTACTTTTTTTTAAATATAATATCTAGATAATTCTTAATCGCTATAAGTTTATTATATAATATATTATAAATTAAATCGCTTTTAAATAGCTTACTAAATAGTAGATTAATAGAGTATTTAATTTAATTATATATATTAAGACTATTAGATAGCTCTTCTAAGAAGACTTCTAATAGATTCTTAAGTTATTTAAATACGCTAGAGTTATCTAGCTATATAATATTATATTATATAATTTTATTATAATTATTCTTACTATTTTTAGATAGAATCTAATATAAGAGTATAATAAATACTTATTTTAGATTATATATAATTACTATATTAATTAATAATATAAACTACTCTATATTTATTATTACGATATTTACTTACTTTTTATTACTTATAAAAAAATCGCGATAGATCTAGAATTACTCGCGTTAATAAATATTTAAATTAATATTATAGATTTAAGAGAAATTAAGAATAAGATTATATTCTTATATATTTACGATATACGCCTTTAAGATTTACTCTTACTTTTTTTTTAACTATTTATAAAATTAAAGACTAGATTATACTTTTTATATAAGAGTATTTAATAATTATTAATAATATATATTATTATTAACGCGTAATTAGATTTAGAAATCTATATTTCTTTAATAAAAGATTATAATATAAAGATTTTTTTATTATCGATATTTATTAGAATAGTTACTTTACGCTTCTTATTTAATATAATAATTTCGCTTCTTAATAATAGAGAGCGAGATCGTTATTTAATTAATAGCGTATTTAATACTATAATAATAAGTATTAGACTTTATCTTTTCTTTTATTTAATCTATAATTATATATTTTATTATTTATAACGTAATTTAAATATTTAGAAGAATTCTTATAATATTTTAACTATTTATAATTATAGTATTATATCTTAATAAAAAGCGTCTTAAACTTAATATAAGACTCGTTATTTTCGAGTTTAATTCGTATAGATTTTCGATCTTATAGCGTTAAAGAGAATAAATTCTTCTTTTAATCTTATTAATTCTTTATATAATATTTTTTAAGCTTTATATATTATTAATTATTACTTTTTTAATTACTTATTTTATTATTAAAGTAAATCTTATTTAGAGTAAAGAGCTCTTCTATTTTTTATTATTTTTATTTTATATTTTAATATTATTATAATAATATAGTATAGATAATAGATTAAATAACCTCCTTTATAGCTTTTAGAGAAATTTTCTCTATTATTCTATCTTATAAAGCTTTTATATATTTTAAATTAGTTATATAGCGATCTCGCTATAATTAGAGTATAATAAGATAGTTATTAAAGCTAGCTATCGATTATATATCTCTTATAATTACTTTAATTAATTAGCGTTTTATATTATAAGACTTAATAATTAAATTATAAACTTAATTTAAATATTATTCTTTATATTTCTTTTAGATAAATTCTTCGATATCGCGTAATATTATATCTCTAATATTTCTTTAAATTTACTTCTTAGTATCTATTAATAAAATAAAAGACTAACGAGTCTTTTCTTTATTTATATAAAAATTAATATAAAATATTAAGACGATAAAATCGTTATAGTTTTAAAGAAATATAATTATTAAGCTATAATTATTAAGATATTATATATTAGATATTTTAATAATACTTATCTTCTTATAACTCGAATTATAATAATAGTTATCGCTATATTTATAGCGATATTCTTATATATTCTATATTTCGATTAATTTAAATTTTTTAATAATTAGTTATTTTTTAATATTAAGCTTTAAAAGTTAATAGTATTAAATTTAAATTAAGTCTATAAGACGAAAGTCTTTATTTATAGATAGAGAGTTATTAAATATAACGCTTTAACGATTATTATTTTCGTCGATAATATTATTAGAATTTTTATCGATATTAGAATTAATATTATAATCGCTTAATTACATAATAAGTATATTTTAATAAAAGTCGTTTACTAGATTAGAAACGTCGTTAATTAATTATAATAAAATATTTCTATTTTATAAGTTAATAGAATTAACTCGCGAGTTACTTATTATAGCTAAACTAAATAATTTTATATAAATAAAGTTATTAGAATTATAAGATAGTAAGATCTCTTTTAATAAAACTACGTAGTAATTATATAATTATAAGATCTAGATATATAATTAATAGAATAAATAGATTAATTATTAAATAAACTAATAACTAAAAAAAGAAGAAGAGAAAGAGAACTTATAAGTATTTAAGACTTTATTAAATATAAGTAAAGGCCTATAAATTAAATTTATAAAGTTAAATTTTTCTAAGTTAAATCGAATTTTAGTTCTAGCTCTAAGTTAAATCGAACTCTAATCGCTTACTATACGTTTTTAATCTACTTTTATCGCTATAAAATTAATTTAATCTATATAATATATAGATATATATATACGAAGAGAGATATATTAAAACTTAATTAGAAAGATATATCGAGTATAAAGAATTAATTTATAATAATTATCTATAAAAAATAGAGAAAGACTATATTCTTATAATAAGAAGTATTAAAATATCGAAAAGAAATAAAGATAATATATTAATTAGTGATATAAATCTTATATTATCTTCTATCGTAGTAAAATCTTTCGAATAATAAAATAGCTATTAGAGTAAGATATCGAATAATTTTAATTCGTTTAAATATATATTATTCGATATTTCTTCTATAGAGATCTAATTAACTATAATCGTTATAGTAAATTCTTCTCTTATAACGTTATTATAGTAATATATTATATTAATATAATAGAGATAATAGATTAAGTTATAGTAGTATTCTTCGCTTACTAAGTAATAATTTAATATAAAATCGTAGAGAGTATATAATGTGGGATCTTAGAGAGCTAAGTCGTATTCTTAACGATAGTAGCCTTATTACCGCTTAATTTCTCCGTAATATTCTCCGTAGTATTCTCTATAGTATTCTCCGCATTTATCTATTATAATTCCTTCTCTTACTTCTTCTCTTATAGAGTATTAGACTAAGTAACTAAATAAGTAAATAATTAAGTAACTAGTTAACGATCTAACTAAGTAAATTATTAAGTTAATAAGATAAATAGTATTAATTAAGTAATTAATCGAGTATCGCTAACTTAAGAGAAGTATATAGAGAAGAACGATAGCTATAAATTCGTTCGAGCTCTTTTTAAAAGTCTTTTAACGCGTTTATAAGTAGTAGTAGATAGCTATTAAACTCGCTTACGGCCTCGATTATTAATAATAGCGAATTCGTTAAAAGATAATCTAAGGGCGTTAGTAAAGACTCTAAGAGACGAGTAAAGAGATATATATATCTTAGACGTTAAGTAACCTTTAAGCGAGAGATATCGAAGACGATTATATTTATATTAATGAAATTAATAGAATTAATAGAGTAATAAAAGAATAATAATTATATAAATAGATAAAAGAATTATTATTCGATTCTGGACGCGTTTAATATAACTACGATATTTAAATATTAATTTAATCTACTAATAGTAAGTTAAACTTTATTATTTTTATAGCGTTAGAAAGCGTATATTAAGCTCTATAATTTACGAAATTATAAAGTAATAGTATTCTTAGAGAGATAGTTATTTTAGAGTATAAGACTTCTATATATAGATTTTTAATAAGAAAGCGCGAAAGGCCTAGCGAGCTAACTTAGTTAGTCTAACTGAAGAGCGTAGCGAATTCGTATTAATAATTAACTATATATATAAATTTAAGATTTTATAGCTTAGCTCTATCTTATTCTTTTATATATATTAATATTAAATACTCGCTTTAGCTATATAGCTTATAGTCTAATAAACGACGTAAGCGAGTCTATTAATTCGCTTCGAGTACTTTTACTCTTATAAATATATATTCTCTTTATTTCTAACTTCGATACTTATTAGAATTAATATACTTTTTAATAAAATAAAATAAGTAATAATTAATATTAAATATAATTTAATATAGTTTAACATTTATATAAATTCTTTAATTTCTTTATATATATTTATTTATTTATCTTTTTATAATAATTAAAGTAGAAGAGATTAAGTATAATAATTTATTATAATAAATAATAAATATTAATAATAAAAAATATATTAAAGAATTTTAATATAGATTAATTAAATAGCGATTAAACTCTTTATTAAAATAAAAAGCGAAGAATAAATTTAATTAAAATAAAAGTATTAAGAGATTACGATAGTAAATAAATATATTTATATTTAAGAAGAAATTAATTAAAAAAATAAGGAGAATAGATATCTTAATTATTAGTTAATATTATATTTTTTAAAAAGTATAAAAATAAGTATATTAATATATCGTTATTAAAATAGAAGTAAGCTTTTAGATAAAATAAATAAAATAAAATAAATAAATAATAAATAACTTCTAATTCTAATTATTATTTTAATAGATTTATATTTTAATAATATTATAAAAAAAAAGTACGCGAGCGTAATTCCGAAGAAGTCTAGAGTTTTATTTATTATATAAATTATTATATATATAAATAAAGATAAAAGCTTAATTTAAAAGAAAAATAATAATATCGAAGTTAAATAAGATATAAGTATTAAAAATAATTTTATTATACGCGTTAATAGTTAAATAGATTCTATTATTTAAATTACTTAATAGTATAATATAGAATTTAATAATAAACGCTATTATAACTTAGATATAATAATATAAATACGCTAATTAATAAATACTAAATTATTATAAAAATATTAATATAATATATATAATTATATCTAGAAGATAGAATTATTAATTTTTATTTATATATAATTAATTTAATATATATTAATAAAAAGCTTATTATAAAAGTTACGCTATTTAAATTAATATTTTAATCTAAATTATTATTATCGCGATTATATATATAGTATAAAACTATCTTTTATTCGAGTATATTTAATTCTTAATTCTAATTATTATTATAGATATCGTTAATCTATTCTAGAATTATTATATATACTATTATATATTTTCTATATCTTATATTTTCTTTATATATTATTAGAAGATAGCTTAAAGAAATATAGCTTATTATATTAAGCTATAATACTTTCGAGAGAATATTAAGAAATATATTAACTTTTCTAAATCGGCGATTTAATAAAAAAGTTATAATTATAATATATATAATTTTATATTAGATAGTAGTATCGAAAATATATAATAGATATAAAAATTTATCGTTAACGATTTTAATTATAAAGTATCGACGAATTTCGCGTAACTAGTATTATCGAAAAATAAGCTTTTATTATTATTAGTAGATATAGCTCGCTTTCTTTCATATATATAAAGTAATAAAATATTATTCTATTTAATTCTATATCTTATTAATTTAACGTAATTATTAATTAAAATAATAATTAAAATAATTACTTTTAAATATAGAAATTCTAATCGAAATATTCTATATATATATTATAATATAATATAATACTATAAATATAATATATCGTAATATATATTATTAAAATTCTATATTATACTAAATATAGAATTATATAAATCTTAATATTCTATATCTTATTAGAGTATAATATAATAGAATAATAGATTATATTATATTATATCTTTTTAATTAATAGTATTTACGAATTATTAAAATACTAGAATCTTAAATAATTACTTTTTAATATTAAAACGCTAAGTTTAATCTTTTATATTTATCTTAATTTATTTATTAATTATATAAGAGTATAGTCTACTAGCGATTAGCTAGCGAATATAGATTATAAAAAATATAATATCGTAATAGAATTTAATAGTATATTTAATAATAGAATTAATCTCTAAAAAATATTAAAACTTTAAAATATATAAAGTAAATCTATATTCGTTAAATCTTTAAGTATATAAGATATATTATTAAAATTAAATTTTAAAAAAAATCTCTAATATAATATATATAATATTAATATCTTAATATAAATAGCGCTAAGATCTATAATAGTATTAGATCTAATAATTATTTTCTCTTTTAAACTCTAATCTCTAAACGTTTAAATAAATAAAACGTTTATTAAAAATTCTTTAAATTCTAAGAGAAAAATAAGAGAAAGAAGTTAATTTATTATAATATTATCTTAATAACGTAATAGAATTAACTATTACGCGTCGTAGACGTATTACTAATATATTATATAATAATATTAATACGATCTTCGAGAATAATATTATTTCTATAATATTAATTAATAGTAATCTATAATAAATTAATATATTTAATATTAATATTCTTATAACGCTAATTAATAATCTTTATAGCGAATAATATTTAATTTAAAATCTTATAATAAAAATTTAAAAATCTAATAGATAAAAGAAGAGAGAAGAGTTTTTTTATAAATAACGTTATTTCTATAGCGTATTATATTTATAGCGAAATAATATAATAATAATCTTTATTATAGATATTGAAAAAAAAAAAAAAGCGACGCGTTCGCGATAACGCTTTTAATATTTAATTAATAATAATAATAGAAATAATAATAATAATTAAATAACGCGACTTTATAGATAATAGCGAAATATTATTATATCGCTAATAGTTATATTATTAAATATTATCCGCTAGTAATAATACTACGATAGAGAATATAAAAATTATCTTTAAATTATTTATTTTTATTCTTTATAACTTCTAACGTCTCTTTTATAAATACTTACTCTAACGTTATAACGTCGATATTAATACTAATACGAGTATAGTATATCTTATTATATTAATAATTTATCTCTCTTTATTATAAATTATTAGCATCGATTAATTACGTAATTAAATCGATAAGAAGTCTAATTAATTTCTTATTATACTTCGCGATCTTCGCTATTAATAAGATTAATTTCGAGATATAATTAAATAATATATCGATTTTAAGATTAAGAAGAATAAGATAATAAATTAATAAGATAAGATTTAATAACGCTTAGAGTAAGTTAGTATTAAGATTAAGAAGTTATAAGAATATAATAAAGAGCTTTAATAGTAGTTAATAGTATTATAATTAAATATACTTAGAGATTTATAAACATCTTTAAGATATAAGCGTTAACTCTATTAAAGTCTATTTAAATTTTACTTTTTATTTATAAAAAAAAAAAGTTTATTAAATTATTAAATTCTCTCTTCTTTATTAATAGTAAAGATTTTAAATAGAAGAATTAATTAGTTAAAGTAGAGGAGAAGTTATCGAATAATAAGAATTATTACTCTATTAAAATATTTTAAATTATTTATCTTCTATTATAAATAGATAGAGAAGCGATCTTTTATACTCTAAATAGAAGATATAGAGATATTATAAATCTTTATATATTAATTAGCGAGGTTATAAATTAATTAATTAAGATTTATAAAGAGATAAATTATCGTGAAAAGATAAGATAAGATTACGATTTTCTTTAATAGATAATTTAGCTATTTAATAGATTCTATATAGAACTTATTAAACTCGATTTTATACTTAATTATAATAAAACTTATCTAAGAAATAATTTAAATATTAAGTTATAGATATATACTTAACTTTATATTATTTTTATAAGTCTTTCTAATCGAAAGTCTATACCTCTAAGAAATATTAAGAAATATTTTATAGATAATAATAACTTATAGCGTATAGACTATAAACGATATTAAACTTTAATTCTTAATAAGATTACTTTTAAGATTATTATAACTTAAATAAAAAAGATAATTGAGAATTATATATCTTTCGCTATCGTATCGAGTATTTATATTCTAAATACTTTTTAAAGTATATCGAAGACGAGAATAAATATCGATTCGAAGAATTCTATATATTTTAATTATAAAAAGATAAGTTATTTAAAATAGAATTATTTAATATAGAAATAAACTAATACTAATAAAAAGGCCTTATAGAATATAAGAATTTATAAATTTATTATCGATAATAAATATAAGATTAATCTATTAGCCGACGCTTATAAAGTTTTTAAGAATTTAAGAAATAAATAGCCTCTATTAAAATTACGATAAGAAAAATCTATAATATATATTTATTAGATACTTCTAATAATTCTTTAGTATATTATTCTTTTAGAATATAAATAACACTATTATTATAGAGATAAAAATACTTACTTTAAAACGCTCTTATCGATAGTAAATATATTAAGATATATATAGTTATTAACGAATTTCTAATTTATAGAGTTTACGAAGAATTACTATTAAAATCGATTTTACTATTAAAATTTAAATCTCTAAAGAGTTATAATAATCGAATCGCGAAGAAATCTATTATCTATTATTTATTTTTAATAATAATAGTAAATAGCTATTAAGAGAAAATGTATTTTATATTTATCGCCTCTCTTATATATAATATAATTTTAGAAAAACTATAAATAAATAAGTATAGAGTACTTCTCGATATAATAAAAGATAAGATTCTTTTTATATTAGATCGCTATAATTATAATAATAATAAGATCTTAATAGCGAAGGATCTCGCTATCTTATTAGATTCGAAATCGAAACTCTCTATTCTATAGATTATCTTAAAGAAAAAATCTTCTTCTTAACTCGTATATAATAATAACTTAAATTTTACTATTAACTCGAATATCTCTAGCGAACTAATTAATAAGAAGAGATTTATATTTACTTCTTAAGATATAAAATAAAAATAAGATATAAACTTACAATCTATTAATATCGTCGAAATTAATATTATATTATATTATTAACGAGTAAAGGCCTATAAATTAAATTTATAATTATTTTTTTAATTAAGGCTATCGAGTAAGTAGATAAGCGATCTTTAATAAGCGATCTTTGATAAGCGAACTTTGATAAGCGATATTTGAATTCCTTACGCTTTAATAATTATAAGACTAAATTTTAAAATTCTTAAAAATTCGAAAATTATAAATAGCGTTTTAAAAATTAAAAAAAAAATCTTAAAATTTTAATAGAAAATAAAAAAGTAATTCTATATGTTAATAATATATATCTATTTTTTTAATAAGAGAGATATAGAAGAGCGAGATTTTAATAATTACGAACGCTAATTTATTTATTCGCGATAATTTAGTCGATCTAATTAAAGAGCGTAGCGAACTCGAATTAATAATTAACTATATATATAAATTTAAGATTTTTAAGCTTAGCTTTATCTTATTCTTTTATATATATTAATTAGCGCGTAATAAGAGAAACTAACTATTTATTCTTATTATAAATAAGATCTATAACTCGCTATTAAAGAAGTTATCTCCTCGAAAGAAACTATATAATCTTTATATATTAATTAATAAATTATATTTTTATAACTTAGAAAAGAAGTATAAGAGATACTATAAATCGAATTATCTTATTTAAATTAGCGCTATTAAAACTAATAGCTTTAAAGATAGTAAATAAAAACTCTTTATCGAGTATTATAACTATTTAAATATTTTCGATAGAACGAAGGCGAATAAACTATTATTATATCGCTCTTATAATTATAAACTAAAATTTATAAAGACTAATATCGCCGAATTACTAAAAGATTAAGTCTATTTTATATTAAAATATAAATTAAAATAGATTAAAAAGTATTTAGACGAGTATTTAAAAAAGAGTTTTATAATATCTAGTTATACTTCGTTTATATCCTCTATTCTATTTATCGAGAAACTAAATAAAAACTTACGCTTTTATATAAACTATCGAAGACTAAATACTATTATTAAAAAGAATCGATATTTAATTCTATTAATAAATAAGATTTTTATAAAAATTTAAAGCTATAAATACCTTACTCGATTAGATATTATAATCGTATTTAATAAATTATATATATACCTCGATAATAAGAATTTTACTATATTTATTATCTCTCTCGACGTATATAAGTATTAAATACTCTTCTTCGATTTAATTAATAGTCTAGTTATCTATTAATAGTATATAAATAATATTCTATTCGAGTATCTAAACGACTTCTATTAAGTTTATTTTAACGATATTCTTATTTATAACTAATCGAGAAAGAAATATATATTATATATTCGAAAGATTTCTAAAAAGCTACGAAAGATTAAATTATAAATAGATATCTTTAAATACGAGTTTTATATTTGAGAGACGAAGTTTTTAGATTTTCTTATTTTAATTAACGATTTTTATATAAATCTTATTAAAATTTAAGCTATTATTAAATAATTTACCTCTATTAATTTAAAGAAGATATAAGTTTTTATTAGCTTTTATAACTTCTATTATTAATTTATAAAAAACTTTTTAAAGATTATAAAACTAATAGTAAAATTTATAATTAAAAAAGTAATATTCGATTAATTATCGATCTATTAGAAAGCTTTTTATTTATTAAAGATAGTTGTTATAAGAGCTTTAATTCTACGCTATTTCGATAAATCGAAAAACGCTATACTCGAAATAGACTTCTCTAATTATATTAATAATAATATTCTATCTTAATATAATAAAGACGAGATTTTATATTTAATAATTTTTTATAATAAGAATCTTACTTTAACTAAGTATAACTATTAAATCTATAATAAGAAATTATTAATTATTATTCGCTATCTAAAATATTAGCGTTTTAAATTAAAATATATTAATATTTCTATTAAGATCTTTACGAATTATAAAGACTTAATATACTTTATTAAAAGAAGAGATCTAAGTTATTACTAGACTTATTATTTAAATATATTATTTAAATTTAATATTAAAATTATCTATCGCTTAAGACTTTAGAATATTAAGATCGATATACTTATATATATAGTCGATTCTAAGTTAAATAACTCTAAAAATAAATATTTAAAATAGTAATATTAGATAATACTTATATTTAATCGTTTAAAACTAGATAATAAAAATATTAAGATTTTTATTATTAATAACTTTATCTTTTATTAAATAGTCTAAAAAAGTAAGATTAATAAGTTTTATAGTAAAATTTATAAGATAATTATAAAGAGTAAAAATAAACTTCGCGAAGTTACGCTTAATAAGTGCTTTATAAAAAACAAAATACTCTATTATAAGAATCGCTTATAAATATTAGAAGATCTATATATTAATATTATTCGCGAAGTATATAATTAACTCTTATATAGATATTCTAACGTAGTTTATATCTATAAGCTATTTAAGTAAGAATACTATTAATAAGATATAAAAGCTATTATTACTACTTATATTCGAAATTACTACGCTTATTATAAATTTAAAATCTTTTATAATTAGAAATATAATCTATTATAATTATTATTAATTTCTTAAAAGCGATAATAAAATATCTCGATAGACTTTATAATAGATTTATTTATATCTAATAAATATAATACTATCTAAATAGCGATAAATCGATTTATTAAGAAATAATATTATATCGTATATTCTAATATAGATAAGAAAATTATAATTAAAAAGATAATTAATATATTACTTAAGAAGATCTTTCATTTATATAATCTATCGACATTAATAATTTTAAATAAGAGCTCTTAATTTATATTAATAATATAAAAAGTCTTTTATAAACGATTTAAAATTAAGACTAAGCTATTAATAGTCTTTTATCTCGAAATTAATAGATAAATTAAACGAGTTAACTAAGATATAAAATATTATCTTTAAATATATTATAACTATATATAAGATAATTAATATAAATAATTATTTATTATTAAGTTTATTAATAATAATACTACTTTCGTAGTTACGAGTATCTTATTATTCTTTATAAGTAAAGATATATAAATTAAATTTATAATTATTTTTTTAATTAGAACTATCGAGTAAATAGATAAGCGATCTTTAATAAGCGAACTTTAATAAGCGATATCTGAATTCCTTACGCTTTAATAATTATAATATTAAATTTAAGATTTCTTTTTTTTCTCTAGAAGCCTATATTTATTCTATAATTTAAAAAAAAAATCTTAAAATTTTAATAGAAAACAAAAAAGCTATTCTAAAATTAAATAATATATATTTATTTTTTAATTAGAACTGTCTAGCTATCGAACGAACTCTAATAAGCGATATTTAAATTCCTTACGCTTTAATAATTATAAGATTAAATTTTAAAATTCTTAGAAATTCGAAAAGCGTAGACTACGCTCTAAAATTTAAAATTTAAAATCTTAAAATTTTAATAGAAAATAAAAAAGTTATTCTAAAATTAAATAATATATATCTATTTTTTAATAATTGCGAATATTAATTTATTTATTCGCGATAATTTAGTCGATCTAATTAAAGAGCGTAGTAATTCTAAATTTATAACTAATTATTATTAATCGAAAAGATATAATATAATAAAAAATATTAATCTATTATATTATACTCTAGTATAGTATAAGTTATTAAGATTTATATAATTTTATATCTAGTATAATATAAGATCTTAACGAGATATATTACGATATAATATATCTATAGTATTATATTATAAAATAGTATATATATGAGATATCTCGTTAAGATTTCTATATTTAGAAGTATAAAGTAGCTATTCTAATTATTATTCTAGTTAATAATTAATCGTATTTATCTATATTCGATATACTATTATAGCTATTACTATTATAGCTATTACTATTATAGCTATTACTATTATAGCTATTACTATTATAGCTAATACTATTATAACTAATACTATTATAATTAATACTATTATAACTATTACTATTATAGCTATTACTATTATAACTATTATTTATTATTATAACTATTACTATTATAACTACTATCGAAATATAATTCTCGCGTATTTTAGCTATCGTATTCTTTAGCTATTTAATTTTATACTATATTTAGATTCTAGCTTCGAAGAGGTTTTAGAGAATTAATTCGTTCGTTTTATATATTATATACTTAATATTTTAATAGCTACCACTATTATGATTATTACTATTTATTATTTAAATAGCTTATTATTATATAATAGCTATAATAGTAATAATTATAATAATAATAAATATAATAGTATTAGCTATAATAGTACTAGCTATAATAATAATAGTTATAATAGTAATAGATATAATAATACTAGTTATAATAGTATTAGCTATAATAGTATTAGCTATAATAGTAATAGATATAATAATATTAGCTATAATAGTATTAGCTATAATAGTAGTAGTTATAATAATAATAGATATAGTAATAATAGCTATAATAGTATTAGTTATAATAATACTAGCTATAATTAACTAGAATAATAATTAGAATAACTACTTATACTTTTAAATATAGAAATCTTAACGAGATATTCTATATATATATTATTTTATAATATAATATTATAGATATATTATATCGTAGTATATCTTACTAAGATCTCGAATTTATATTAGAAAAATAAAATAATATCTAACTCTATTTATATTATACTCGAATACGATATAATATTACTTAATATAAAATATCTTATAAAATATATTATATCTTTTCGACTAGTATTAACTATATATATAAATTTAAGATTTTTAAGCTTAATTCTATTTTATTCTTTTATATATACTAATAAATAAGAGTTTTTATTCTTAAATAGATTTTAGATTATATATTATTAATTATAATAATACTTATAAGCGTCTTAACGCTATTTAAGTAAAAGATATTATCGAGTATATATAGTAAATTCTTAATTATATTTAAAGTAATATAAATCGCGTTTAAAAGATTATAATAATTTAGATTAATAAGTAATAGTAGAAGATTACTTTTTAAGTAGATAATATAATTTTTTTTAATAGTAAGAATATTATTTTAGATTAATTACTTTGAAAATTAGATAATAAAAGATATAGTCTATTTAGAGTTTTAGATTTTATAAAAAATTTATATCGCTTAAAGCTCTTAGTAAGTATAAAGATTTATAATATCTTTTATCTTAATCTCTTAAGTCTTATATCGATAAATCTCTTATCTAAATAGATTAATTTTTTATTAAAGTATATTATTAATAAGAGTTAAATTAACTAGATAAGAAAGAAAATTATTATCTTTAAATTTATTAATAGCTAATTTAAATATCGAGTAAAATAAAAGAATTTTAATAATAATCTTAGATAATATAACTCGAATAATAGCGAATTCGAAAATTATTAAGATATAATTAACGATTTCTATAAACGATACTTGAAAGTAACTTTCTAATAACTCAAGTTCGATAATATCTTAAATATCGCATTTTTAAACGAATTAAAATCGTTCGATGTTTTATAACGACTTTATTTTCTTCGCGTTTATAATTCGATTTCTTAAACTTATATTACTTTATAATAGTCTTATTTTAAATCTATTAAGACGACTTCTCTTATTAATATAACTCTTAATATATTTCGAGACTATATTAGATTATACGCGAATCTTATTATCGTCGTCGTTAAATATAATTAATATTAATTAGATAACTTATTACGAAGAAGTCTACGCTAAACTAATTTAATATTAAATTAAAGTTTAACGTCTATAACTCGATTTAATTCGAGAATCCTCGACTAATTAAGTCGTATTATTTTATTAATATTCTTTACGCTAAAATATTAACTTAGAAATTACTATTATCTATTAAAATACTTATAATTATTACTCGTCTATTACTATATCGATTTCTTTTAAATTAGAATCTCTATACTTATTATATCTCTAACTAGCGACGATATTAACGTAAAGACTAAAATATAAGCTTTCGTTACTTATATTATCGTCGAAGAATATTATAGAATTAAAGATCTTAAATATTAAAGAAAAATTTATTATTTTATTAATTTTTAAGCGAGCGTATATATATACTACTTCTACTACTCTTTTACTTATAAATTATAAGAATATAATTTTATTAGAGAAAGAGAATAGTATTATAAGCGTATTTTATATCTCTCTTAATAGATTATTTAGCTCTATAGTCTATTAAAGCTTAGCGTATCTTAATAAAGCTATTTATTACTATCTAATATCTCTTATTTATATAGTTATTCGATATCTAGTTATCTTATTTAATATATCTATATTAATATTATATCTATATCGATTTTAATAATAATCGAAAAGATAATAAAACTTAAATAACGATATATAAAAAATATTATAAATTTTCTATATCGAGAATAAGAGTAAATAATATATTTACGCCCTTATCTTATTTATAATTTAAAATAAATTTTAAAATAAATTTATAAATTTATAAGATAACTTCTTATTTAGATATTTTTACTTTAAATTCTTAATTATTAATATTATTAAATCGCTTATCTTATAACTTTAAAATTAATATATTTTATTATAATATTTAAATTAAATCGTAATAGCGCTATAAAGACGCTCTATTATCCTATTTCTTAATACTTATAGTTTCTTTATTCTATTATTTATAGCGAGTATCTTTTATTTAATAAAGTCGTTCTTAATCTTTTAATAAATTTTAGAATAATATTTATATATTAAAAAGAATAATATTATTTTAATAAAGAAATATTAATTATTTATATAAGCGAACTTTATTATTAATAGTTATTTTACTTTAACGTTTTACTTATTATTAGTAAATATATATAAGAAATATTTTAATATCTAGTTTTGCTAATTAATTCATCTATCGATTTATAAATAAAAATCGATATTTAGATATCGCTTAATTTTAAAATAAAAGTAAATAATAAATTAAAAGCTATTAATAAAGATAAAATCTCTATTATTAATAATATTATTTAATATACTATAACGATATACTATTTTAAAATAAAATACTTTCGCTAGCTAAATAATATTAATTGTAATAAATATAGAAATATATCTTATTATTTTTATAAATCGATTTACTATAATTAGAATAATATCGTAAATAATATCTTTATACTTACTCGCTAATAAGTTAATAATAAAGTTTATAGAATTTTTTTTTTATAACTTAATAGTAATAAGAAGCGAGCTTAATTCGCTATATAAACGATATTATAAAGTCTTAATTCGCTAATAAATATTATATATCTTAATATAATTAATAACTTACTTTAAGCTTTTATTTTAATAATATTTATAAATAAGTAATTTATATATCTTTATAATATTAAACTATTTAAATAACGAATTATTATAGTATTTACTAACGAGTAAAGACCTATAAATTAAATTCATAACCGTTTTTTTTATTTAGAGCTATCGAGTAAATTTAGTAAGCGATCTTTGATAAGCGATTTTTAATAAGCGATTTTTGAATTCCTTGCGCTGTAGTAGTTATAAGATTAAATTTAAAAAATATTTTTTTATCTAAAAGCCTATATTTTATTCTATAATTAAAAAAAAATCTTTAAAATTTAATAGAAAATAAAAAAGGTTATACTATATATTAATAACGAATATCTATTTTTTTAATAAGAGAGACTACTAATCGAAAAGATATAATATAGTATAAGATATTAATCTATTATATTATACTCTAATATAATATAAAATATTAATATTTATATAATTTTATATTTAATATAATATAAGATCTTAATAAAATATACTACGATATAATATATCTATAGTATTATATTATAATATAATATATATATAAGATATTTTAATTAAGATTTCTATATTTAGATATATAAGTAGCTATTTTAGTTATTATTCTAGTTAATTATAATTATTACTATCGTAATTATCTCTATTATAGCTATCTCTACTATAATTATCTCTATTATAACTATCTCTATTATAACTATTACTACTATAACTACTATTAAAATATAATCTTTATATATCTTAGCTATTATATTTTTTAGCTATCTAATTTTATATTATATTTAAATTCTAGTCTTATAGAGATTTTAGAGAATTAATTTATTCGTTCTATAAATTATATATCTAATATTTTAATAGTTATTATTATTATAATTATTACTATTATAGTTATAATAGTAGTAATTATAATAGTAATAGTTATAATAGTAATAATTATAGTAATAATAGTTATAATAATAATAGTTATAATAATAATAGCTATAATAGTAATAATTATAATAGTAATAGCTATAATAGTAATAGTTATAGTAATAATAGCTATTATATAATCGTTAACTAGAATAATAACTAGAATAACTACTTATACTTCTAAATATAGAAATTTTAATTAAAATATCTTATATATATATTATATTATAATATAATATTATAGATATATTATATCGTAAGATATTTCATTAAGATTTCGAACTTATATTAGAAAAATGAAATAATATTTAACTCTATTTATATTATATTCGAATACGATATAATATTACTTAATATGAAATATCTTATAGAATATATTATATCTTTTCGATTAGTAAGAGAGACGTAGAAGAGAGAGATTTTTATAATTATAAACGCTAATTTATTTATTCGCGATTACTTAGTCGATTTAATTAAAGAGCGTAGCGAACTCGAATTTATAATTAATTATATATATAAATTTAAGATTTTTAAGCTTAGTTTTATTTTATTCTATTATATTTACTAATAAGCTCTTTTCTTAAAATCTTATCTCTAAAAATATAAAGATAACTATTATATCTTAATAATCTCTTAAAGTCTAAAATTTATACTTAATTATATACGCGACGCTTAATTATTAACTTATTAATATTAATTTAAAAAGAGTTTATTTAATTATTATAGACTTATAAATCTTAAATTAATATTTTTATTAATCTTTAAAATACGTTATAAGTAGTCTCTTATATAATTTTAGATTTTCTTTTAAAAATAACTATTTAGATATTAATAATATAAAATATAAACGCTATAATTATTATAATCTTCTTATTTCTTTATAATTACTTATCGCTAATTTAAAGTATAAGCTTATTTTATAATATCGATAAAAGTTTAATATTAATAACGAAATTCTTTTATAGTTTAAGCGTCGCGATAGCGAGTTAATAGAGTTTAATTTATCTATTTAATAAAAAATCTTAAAGTTATAAATAGCTAACTTTAGTATCTAATAAGCTTATCTAAAATTTAATTTCTTTTATTTTATAAAGTCTTTAAGATTATTAAAGTTTATTAAAGTTTTAATATAAAATATATTATCTTTTAAATAGTAATACTATTACTTTATAAACGCTATAATAATAAATAACTCTTAATTATAAATCTTATAGTTTTACTTTATAAAAAAAAAAATTAAAATACTATTAATCGCTAATAATTCTTTTTATTTAATTATAGAAGTATAATTTTTATATCGAAGTTAAAAGCGTTAATTTTAAAATATAGATTTAAGTTTAAATTATAATAATATAAAAATAGCGTAATTATAAAAGTACTTTAAAGTTATTAGAATATTAGTTTAATATTATCTATCTACTCTAATAATCTAAATTTCTTATTATTCTTACTCTCTTTAAGTAAGTTAATAAGTAATATTACTATATTAAAATAGCTATAAATAAATTATTAATAAAAATTAGTAAAGTTTAAAAAGATTTATATATTTTAATAATAGAATTTAATAAAGTTTAAAAAGATTTATATATTTTAATAATTTTTTAATTTTAACTACTTTTTAATAATAGCGATATATTTTTAATCTATCGCGATATCTTTAATAAATATAATAAACTCTAAAAATTTAATTTATTTAATATAGAATTAATACTTTTTAAGATTAGTATATAATTAAAACTAGCGTAAATACTTAAGCACTTACTTAATATATCGTTAATACTCCGCTAGATTAATACTATAAATTAGAATATTATTTAAATATATTATATATATTATATTTAATAGATTTATAAAAAATTTATAAATATATATTTAAAAAGTTATTAATATATTAGCGATTTTAAAAGATATAGTTAATTATTTAAAGTAGTTATAATAATTATAAAACGCTATTTTTTACTTATTATCTTTTTTAATTTAAATTTAATAATAGATATTTTTAAGATTTAGCTTTATAAAGATTTTAAATTTATATAAATAATTTAAAATCTCGATAACTAAAGATAGCGAGTATCGATTTTTAATAGTTATTATATTTAAATCTTAATAATTAATATAAAAATAAAGTCTTCTATTCTTTTTAGAAATAAAAAAAAATTAATATTTTAACTAAAGAAATTTAATAGCGAATTTAGTTTTTTTAAAGAAAATTCTTTAGATAACGTTATAGCTTTATTAATTTTATTTAAAATAAATTATATAAAAGATTATATAGTAAATTTTTATCGCTTTTAATCTTAATAATATAATCTCTCTATTTAAGCGTAAATAAGATTTCTACTTTTTTATTAAAAAAAGAATTTTTAAACTCTAATAACTTCTAAAAAGACTATAAATTATATCTATTTTTTAATTCGCTATATATTATTATAATATATAAGTAAAAGCCTATAAATTAAATTTATAGAGTTAAATCTTTCTAAGTTAAATCGAATTTTAGCTCTAGTTCTAAGATAAATTAAACTCTAATCGCTTACTATATATTTTTAATCTACTTTTACTACTATAAAATTAATTTAATCTATATAATATAGATATATATATGAAGAGAGACGCGCTAAGACTTAATTAGAAAGATATATCGAGTATAAAAGATTAATTCGTAATAATTATCTATAAAAAATAGAGAAAGATTATATTCTTATAGTAAGAAGTATCGAAATATCGAAAAGAAATAAAGATAATATATTAATTAGTAGTGTGAATTTCATAATATCTTCTATTATAATAAAATCTTTCGAATAATAAAATAGCTATAGATATTAAATAGTTTTAATTCATCTAAATATATATTATTTAATATTTCTCTTATAAAGACTTAATTAACTATAATCGTTATAGTAGATTCTTCTCTTATAACGTTATTATAATAATATATTATATTAATATAATAAGAATAATAAATTAAGTTATAGTAGTATTCTCCGCTTACTAAATAATAATATAACGTAGAATTTTAGAGAGCTAAGCCGTATTCTTAACGATAATAGTCTTATTATCGCTTAATTTCTCCGTAGTATTCTTCGTAGTATTCTCCGTAATATTCTCCGTAATATTCTTCGTAGTATTCTTCGTATTTATCTATTATAGTTTCTTCTCTTACTTCTTCTCTTATAGAGTATTAAACTAAGTAACTAGCTAAGTAACTAATTAAGTAAATAATTAATATAACGTAAGATCTTAAAGAGCTAAGTCGTATTCTTAATAATAATAGTCTTATTATCGCTTAATTTCTTTATAGTATTCTTCGCATTTATCTATTATAATTTCTTCTCTTACTTCTTCTCTTATAGAGAGAGTATTAGATTAAATAGCTAGCTAAGTAGCTAATTAAATAAATAATTAAGTAACTAGCTAACGATCTAATTAAGTAGATTATTAAGTTAATAGAGTAGATAGTATTAATTAAGCGACTAGTTAAGTATCGCTAACTTAGAAGAAATATATAGAAGGGAACGATAGCTGTAAATCCATTTAGACTCTTTTTAAAAGCTTTCTAACGCGTTTTTAAATAATAATAAATAGCTATTAAGCTCGCTTACGATCTTAATTATTAATAATAGCGAATTCGCGTTAATAGAGACTCTAAGAGATAAATAAAAGGGATATATATATCTAAAGCGTTTAATAACGTTTTCGCGAGGAATATCGAAAACGATTATATTTATATTAATAAAATTGATAAAATTAATAAAAGAATAAAAGAATAATAATTATATAAATAAATATATCTATAAATCTAAAAAGTGAATTTTCGTACGATTTCCGTTAGGTTTGTATTATAAGTACGATTTAGTCTATTAAATAGACTTTATCTATATTTAATTCTTTTCGCTAGTTCTATTAATTTAATAACTTTAAAAGAATTTAATAATTTTAAAAATTTTATATAATATACTCTAATATACTCTAAGTACTATTCTATATATATATAATATTAATATATATTATTATTAATATACGCTATATTAGAGTATTATTTACGCGACTAATTTTATTAAATTATCTAATTTTATAGTTAAATTTAAGTTAACGTTAATACTCGTTATTATAGAATCTTATTATCGCAATATCGATTATTAGAACTTTTCTTTTTTTATATATATTACTACTAAACTGATAGAACTAGCGAAAAAGATTAGAATAGTTATTAAATCGGCGGAATTTTAGCTGATTTTTAAGATAGTTGCTAAACCGGCGGAATTCTTAATTTCAGCCCTATTCGCAAGATCAGCAATTTGAAATTTAGTAGAAACTTTTCAGATTTGCAGATATAGATGAAAGAATTATTATTTAATCTCGAACCCGTTTAATATAATTATTATATTTAAATATTTATTTAATTTACTAATAATAGATTAAACTTTATTATTTTTATAGCGTTAGAAAGCGTATATTAAGCTTTATAATTTATTAAATTATAAAGAAATAATATTTATAGAGAGCTAGTTATTTTAGAGTATAAAACTTCTATATATAAATTTTTAATAAGAAAACTCGAAAGGGCTAGCGAGCTAACTTAGTTAGTCTAGCTAAAAGACGTAATAACCTTAAATTAATAATTAGCTATATATATAAATTTAAGATTTTCTAATTTAATTCTATCTTATTCTTATGTATATACTAATAAAATTATAAATATATTTAACTTCTATTTAATAGTTTAAATAAATTTAAATAATTTTTTTAATTTATAATTTATTAGCGTTAACTTTAAATAATTATTTTCTTATTATTAAATTTAATAATATTAAAAATTAATTTAATCTAAATAAACTTAATATAATATTAAAATCTTTTTAATTAATAATATAGAAGAGTATATTATATCTTTTAATTTAATTTTAATTATCTATTAATTAGTAATTTAATTAATATATATTATAATAATATATACTTTAATTACTTAACGCTTTCGATTATAATAAATTAATATTATAAGATTTTAAATCTTATTAAATTACGATTCGTAATTTATGAAAGTTTATAAAATTAAATTTATATATACTTTAATATCGAATAGAGTAACGAGTTATCTTTATTTACTCTAAAGCTTTATCTACTTCTTTATAAGAATAAAAAAATTATTATTATTAATTATTATTCTTATTTTACTTTTAAGACAATTATAAGACTTAATTTTTTTTTTATTAATACTACGTTAATATTAATAATAAACGATTTATCGAGATTTAGATATTTAAATATTTAATAATTCTATTCATTATTATAAAAATAACTATTCTTCTTATAATTAAAATTAAAGAATTTAACTTTATACTTTATATTATCGTCTTAAATACGCGCTACTTTAATATTATCGTTTAAAATTAATTTAAACTTCGAAATTCGATTCTTTAAGAGCTTATTCTTAGCGAATATATTAGGTTTTCGTAACTTAATGTGAGGATGGTTCGGCTACCACTGGGCCATAGGCCAAAAGGATCGGGGGTATCGCGCTTCATGGCCGATACGCCCTATTTGGCCCTATAAGAGCCTGCTATACCCCCGCTGTAGACTGTCAGAGCGATTACGCCCTGACAACTATCCCCCCCCTTTAAGGCCGCGTCCTCGCGGCCCTAAAAAGAACTGATTCGAGGGCTTTGCCCTGATCAGCGGCCCCCGCAGAGCCGACTTGGGGCGCAGTGCGCCACCCTTACCCGGTTGTCCGGGACTTCTTGCCTCAGAGGTCCCTATGGGACATGAGATACGTCATAGGGACCCTTTCGGGGTATGTGCCTCGGTACTTGTGTACCGAGACTTCTTGCCTCAGAGGTCCCTATGGGACATGAGATACGTCATAGGGACCCTTTCGGGGTATGTGCCTCGGTACATATGTACCGAGGTTCGGTTACCGAAAGCCTCAGGGTACGGAATTATACCGCTCCTGGGAGCCGGTACCCGGTAAATCTAGAACTTTTACCCTCTGGAAAATATTTTTCGCCCCGTACATAACGGGGTCGAACCCTCGAAATCAGCGGATACACCCCGCAGTGGCTAGCCTTCCCGGGGTTAGCCAAGCCCCGGAATTTCAGCGCGATACAGTTATGAGGATGGTTCGGCTACCACTGGGCCATAGGCCAAAAGGATCGGGGGTATCGCGCTTCATGGCCGATACGCCCTATTTAGCCCTATAAGAGCCTGCTATACCCCCGCTGTAGACTGTTAGAGCGATCACGCCCTAACACTTAACGTAGCTTAGCCTAGCGTAACATAGCGTCTTAACGTCTTAACGTGTAACTACTTTCTTCGCTTCTTATATAGCTTTCTAGAGTATTTATTAATCAATTAAAATCATACTAAGAAACATCTTTCTTCTTTATAAAACTACTTTTTTAAAGTATATGCTTACTTTTTATATCTATAATCTTAATAGAATTCTAGCAAAAACTTCGAATAGAAATCGCTATTAAAGCGTATATATTCTAAAATCTTTTTCTATATAATAGTCTAGATAAGAATTTCTTTCTATTATTTCGATATATTATTAATATTAATTTTTTTTTCTTAAGCTTTAATTTAAGCTTAGCTAAGAAGAAATTAGCTTAATACTTTTAAGAAAATAAAAATAAATAAATCTCTAACTTCTTTAAATAGATTTTAAAAATAAATATCTTCTAATCGAAGCGTTATTTAATCTTCTCTTACTTTTTATAGATAAGAAGATAACAATTTATTAAATTCGCTATTAAATTAAATAAAAACTATTTAAAGAATTTAAAAATTATATCTTCTAGATTATTAATTTAATAATATTTATATTATTAAATATTAAAATTATCTTCTAAAAAGTATATATAATAAATAATAAAATACTTAAAATTTATAAGAAAGTTAATTTTAACTTCGCGGAATTAGTATAAATACTCTCTCTTATTAATACTCTTATAAGAATATATTTTTCTAAAGCGAAGTATTTTCGTCTTAGTTAATATATTCGCTAAAAATATAATAATAATTAATATAAATAGACTTTTACTAATTATGAATAATAAGTTAATATTATAAAGTTTATAATTATAAATCTTTAATATAATTAATTCTTATTCTTATTCTAAGCGATAATTTTCGATTTTAATAATTATAAGACGTTATTTTATAGTAAGATCTTTTATTCAATAAGAAATTCTCGAATTTATTATTAACGCTATAGCGACTATTAATATTATCTTTATTATTTATTATATAATTTAGAAATAAACTCGATATTATAATAATAATAAATCTTTTTCTTTAAAAGATAGAGAGATTAAAATTATAAGAGCGTAGTTTACTAGCGATTAGTTAGTAGATATAGATTATAAAAGATATAGAATCGTTATAGAGTTTAATAGTATATTTAATAATAGAATTAATTTCTAAGAAATATTAAAATTTTAAGATATACGAAGTAGATTTATATTTGTTAAGTCTTTAAGTATATAAGATATATTATTAAAATTAAATTCTAAAAGAAACTTCTAATATAATAAAAATATAATATCGTTATAAGATTTAATAGTATATTTAATAATAGAATTAATCTTTAAAAAATATTAAAACTTTAAGATATACGAAGTAAATCTATATTCGCTAAGCTTCTAAGTATATAAAGTATATTATTAAAATTAAATTCTAAAAGAAATCTCTAATATAATATATATAATATCGACGTTTTAACGTAAGTAGCGTTAAGGCCTATAATAGTATTAGATCTAATAAATTAAGAGTAAAAAATCTAAAGTTATCGAGAAATCTTTCTTATTAATAATATAAAAAATATATTTATAATACTTAATACGCTTTTAACTATCTTATAGATAATAAATAATTAATTAAATATTATAGTAATAAGTTAATTTTCTATTTATCTATATAGATTTTAATAAAAATTATTAATCTTAATTAAACTCTACTTAATCGTAAAACGCTAACTTACTATATTTATCTCTACGCTATTATCGAAATAAATTTTAATAAAAGTTTATAACTCGTTTTAATTATTTAAAAGTACTCTATCTTTATAGATTAATAATAAAATAAATATTACTTCTATTTTTATTTTCATCATTATAGAGTCTTTAATAAGAGTTTCTCTTTTTTCGTCTAGTTAATTATATAAAGCTTATAATTATTAATTAAATTAATTAATATATTATTAAGATTATTTATTTTCTATTTTTTTAATTTAATATAAATATTAATATAATATTCTTTTTCTTTATAATTATAATATTTTATACTATTTAAATAAAACTTATTATTTTTAAATTTATTTTTAAATTTATAATCTCGAAGTTATTTATCTTTTAAATCGAAATCGATTTATCTTCGCGATAAATACGATTTAATATATTAAAGATTTTAATTTCCTCGATATTAGTTCTCTTATAAGATAAAAATATTATCTATTTTATATTTTTTAAAATAATTTCATTTTCTCTTATTATTCTCTAAGTATATTATAAGCGTTAAAAGCTTATCTCGCTTTATTAATATAATTTAAATATTAATTAATTAATAGCGAAGATTTATATAAAGCTTTATAAATAAATAATATACTTATTAATTCTTAATATAGAGATTTATTTAAGCTTTTAATAATTAAAGATAATTATTAAATTAATATATAGTTTAATTTTATCTCTAACTAGTATCTATATACGCTTAGATAATATTAAATCCGCGATTTATTAAATCTTTAATTTAATTTAATAAAAAGTTAATAAACTTCTATTATATATAGTTATAATTCGAAAATCTATTCTTCTTATTAATCTATAGTTCTTTTTAATTATTATTAAGAGATTAATAACTTTAAAGAATCTTATTCTTTTTAATAAAAAAGTTTTTCGAGATTAGATAAAACGCTTTATTTATCTTTTATATTAAAGCTTAATACTCTTAAATACTCTTTTTATAATAGATTAATAATTTCTTTAATTCAACTTTTTTTCGAGGTCGCTAGATAATATTTTTTATTTAAAATTAAAATTATTTATAATTCTCTTCGTTTTTAAAGTCGCTAATAATTTTAATATATTATTATTATTATTATAACTACGATCTATTAATATTTTATCTTATTTAAGCGAAATAGTTTTTACTTTTAAAGATTAAAAGCGATATTCTTATATAAATACGTCTCGATAATAAATAGTATACTCTATCCTATCGTTTAGAGTATAAATAGATTTATTAATCTATTTATTAATATCTCGCTTACTACTAAAGATACTCTCTTAATTATAAATAATATTATTATTATTATTATTACTGGCCGAAAAGATATAGTATATTCTATAAAATATTTTATATTAAGTAATATTATATCGTACCCGAATATAATATAAATAGAATCGAATATTATTTCATTTTTCTAATATAAATTCGAGATCTTAATGAGATATTTTACGATATAATATATCTATAGTATTATATTATAATATAATATATATATAGAATATCTCGATTAGAATTTCTATAATTAAAAGTATAAGTAGTTATTTTAATTATTATTCTAGTTAACTATAGCTATTACTATTATAACTATTATTATTATAATTATTACTATTATAGCTATTATTATTATAACTATTACTATTATAGCTATTACTATTATAGCTATTACTATTATAGCTATTATTATTATAGCTATTATTATTATAATTACTATTATTATAATTATAATAATAGTAGCTATAATAGTAATAGCTATTAAAATATTAGATATATAATATATAGAACGAACGAATTAATTCTCTAAAATCTCTTCGAGACTAGATTTTAAATATAGTATAAAATTAGATAACTAAAAAATATAGTAACTAAGATACGCGAGAGTTATATTTCGATAATAGATATAATAGTAATAGTTATAGTAGAAGTAGTTATAATAGAAATAGTTATAATAGAGATAGCTATAATAGAGATAGCTATAATAGAAGTAGCTACGATAGTAGCGACTATAATTAACTAGAATAATAATTAGAATAGCTACTTATACTTCTAAATATAGAAATCTTAGTCGAAATATTTTATATATATATCATACTATAATATAATATCACAGATATATTATATCGTAAAATATTTCGTTAAGATCTTATATTATACTAGATATAAAATTATATAAATATTAATATTTTATATTATATTAGAGTATAATATAGTAGATTAATATTTTATATTATATTATATCTTTTCGATTAGTAATTATTATTACTATTACTCGATTTCTTTATTAAATTATTATCTATAGCTAATAAAAAAACCTCTTTATTCGAGTTTATAATACGCTCTAATATATCTAATTATACTATAATAATAATTTATTTTAATATTATATCGACTAATAATAATCTATTTTATAGATATTAAGATTATACTTTAATTGTAATTATTATATTAATTTTAAATCGCTATTTTTAAAAAAGATAAAAGAATTAGAATTATTAAATTTAAAGAGTTTTAGAGTTATATAGTAATATAAAATTAGAAAGATAGATATATTCGTATATAGATTTAATAGTAAAACTAAGCTACGTAATAAAGCGAGAAATCTTAACGAAGTTTTAAAGGAGGTTAAGTTCGAGGTAAGATTTCGAATTAAGATTTCGAGTTTTCTTAAAATCTCGACCTCGCCTTAACTCGAAGTAAGGTTTTAAGATATACTTTATTAACTCGATAAACTCTAAATATCTCTAAGCGATCTCTATACGATTTTTTTAAATTTTAATTTTATATAATAGAAATAGAGTAAAATAAAGTATAGAATATAATATTATAATTTAAATTAGAGTATAAGATATAAATACTTAAAAAGATATTTAGAATATATATAAGATTATATTTATAAGATATTAGAGAAATATTATAAGAATATTATAAGAATAATAATCTTAAGTTAATTTAATTAATAGACTTAAAAAGAATAATAAGATACTTTTATTATCTCGATAAAAAAACTCTATCTTAACTTTATTCTATCTCGTTAAAACCTCGATCTAAAGCGAGATAATATTAAATATCTAAAACCTCGCTTTATCTCGTCTCGTTACGTAGTATTACGAGCGTATTCTTAATATATTACTTAGCTCTATAATCTAGTATCTTAACGAAGATATCTTCTATTATATTATATCTCCTTTTCACATATATAGTTCGATAGCCTTATTATTCTATTCTATTTCACTTATATTAATATTATATCTATACTAATTTTAATATTATAATAAGACTTCTTTATATACTCTTTAACGAAGAGAATTAATAGATATTTTTTACTTTTTACTTAAAGTAAGTAATCGAGCTTAATAAATAAAACGCTGAGTATTTCTATTATATAGAAGCTCTTATAAAGAATTAATTTATATTAATTTAAAGAATACGCTTTATAGTATTTATATTCTTTATCGTATCTCGAACGAATAAGAACTCGTCTTACTACGTTCTTATAAAGATATTCTTCTTCACTTTATTTCTCGTAAAAAGTTTATTATCAAATAACGAATTCTTAACGAACTTTCTATTACTTAAAAGAATACTATTTAAAGTATTTATTATATTTATAACGATTTAATTAATTAAGAAACGAGTGTTATAGACTCTCGTAAAGAAATAATATTATTTTAGACGTTAAACTCTTAATATAGAGATCTATCACGTTTCTCGAGTTATTAT
The DNA here is from genome assembly GCF_014066315.1 of Letharia lupina. Classification (NCBI taxonomy): domain Eukaryota; kingdom Fungi; phylum Ascomycota; class Lecanoromycetes; order Lecanorales; family Parmeliaceae; genus Letharia; species Letharia lupina. The sequence continues at coordinate 954,665 of NW_023502976.1, forward strand.
TATCTTTATAATATTGAAATTTTAGAGATCTCTTTACTTCATTCTTATCTATATTTAATATATTATAAGTTTTTTAATTTCTTACTTAAATTTATCTATATTAATATCGAGATATCGTCTTTTATATCGTCGATATAAGAATACTTTCTTTAGACTACGATCTCCTATATATCGTAGTTAACCTTCTCCTATATATCGTAGTTAGCCTTCTTCTATATATCGTTATTAGTTTTATCTTATATACGAAGATCTATATACGAGATATTTACCTTTAAATTCGCTATAACTTTAAATACTATGTATATAGCGCTCTCTATCTGCTAAGAATCTTTATTAGCGATTTTATATTAATTAAGAGAGAACGTAAGACTAAAACTCGCCTGATATCTCTGCTCCGCCTCCGCCTTTATTCTTACTATTATCTACTCTACGAGATTTCGAGATACTTAGAGTAAATCGATAATTATAAATTAAATAATTACTTAGTCTAAGGCTACTAGATTTATTTATCTTTATAAATACTAATTTAATATTATTTAATAATTAGAAAATAAGAATTCGAGATAAGCTTATCTATAATAATAATTATTTCTCTATTAATGCTTTTAAAATTATCTATATTATAGTAAGACTTAAAGAAGAAGCTAGTTAGTATATATTTATTAAACGACGATATCGCTTATACTCTATAGTTAATAATCTTTTAGATTATTTAAGTAATATATATAAAATACTCTTATTCGTTCTTAAGAGAATTTATTAATATACTTATAATAAAATAAGCTAAGAAAGTTAATTATTTCTTAAATTCTATAATAATCTTATTAAATATATTAAATATAATTTTAAGAATAATAGTCTTAATCTTCTTAGAAATAATAGTCTAATAAACGATATATAAAAGAAATCGAAACTTCGTTTATATAACTTAATTAATCTATTAATAAGAAATTAAACTATATCTAAATTAAAGAAACGTATTATAAAAATATAGCTTTAATATTAATAATCTATTAAGAGATTTATCGAAAAGAAGGTTGAAAGATTCGCGGAGTAATATATAAAAGTAAAGGCCGAGGCTAACGTAAAGAAGAGTATCTCGATTATAACTCGCTTTACTTTTAATATATAGAGTTTAAGTCTTACTAAGATAGAGAATCTTATAGATAAGAATTAAGCTTATATATAAAAGTATAATAAATACTTCGAACTCGATATAGATTTCGATAAAGTATACGAGCTTAATTGCTAGAGCTTTCTATAATCGATAGTATTATAAATTAGAATACTTATAAAAACGTAAAAATAATATAGTTAAGACTAGTATACGGCTCGATAATATCTCGAATATCGCATTTCTAAACGAATTAAAACCATTTAATGTTTTTAGAATAGTCTCATTTTTTATATTCGCAAATTAATTTCTTAGGCCTTTATTACTTAATAATAACCTTATATTAAATTCATTAAATAAACTCCCCTTATTTTTATATATCTAAAGATCTTTCGAAGCTATTATACGTTATTTATGGACCTCACTATCGCCGTTAATAGCCTCTATCGATATCGTCTATATAATATCTTATAGAGAAACTTATATTAGATTATTTAATATTAATTTAAGATCTTAGCGCTTACGACTTAATTTAATTCGAAAGATCTCGACTAATTAAATTAAATTATTTTATTAATTTCTTTTTTATTATAAATATAAAATTAGATGACTATCGTATAGCAAACTCTTTTTCGATTATTATTTATTTAATTCTTTATAAATCTTCGTTAAATTAAAAGTTTCTTAACGCTACGATAAAGTGCTATTAACGACGCGCTAGCGAAGTCTTTAAAACGCGATATCGCTATCGTAGTCGCTATCGAAGAAAAGTACTAATTTAATCTGATACATCACATTAAAAGTCTTTATTTTTATAAATTTTAGCGAGCGATGATTCTTTCGAAAGACTATAATAAGAATATTAGAGAAAGATTTAAAGAGTCTTATAGATATATAGATAAGATATATTCTATATCTTCTAATTCTCTAAAAAACTCTAGATAAATCTTCTTTAATTAAGATCTATAGAGACTATAAATATTTAAAGATATAAGATAAGTAATAGACTTATATCTTTAATCTATTAGCTATAAAGACTATGACTATTTAAGAGAGAGAGATAGTATTACGAGCGTACTCTTAATATATTATTTAGTTCTATAACCTAGTATCTTAGCGAAGATATCTTCTATTATATTATATCTTCTTCTTATATATATAATTCGATAGTCTTATTATTTTAGTTTAATCTTATTTATATTAATATTATATCTATATTAATTCTAATACGCAGCGTAAGTAAAACTAATTTTTGAAAAAATAAAGAAAACTTAAAAGAATCGCTTACTTAAGCTTATTCGCTAAGACTTCGTTAAGTATATATTAAATATATATAAATTAAGTAATTTAGAATTCTCTCGCTTAGAATCTATAAGTCTCTTTTCTAATAATATAAATAGAAGTATAATACTCTTTACTTCTATTATTATTAAATATTAATATTATATTTCTTTTCTAATATTCTTAAGTAAAGTTAACTTTATTTATTTATTTTATTTATTTTATTTATTTTATTTATTTTATTTATTTTATTTATTTTATTTATTTTATTTATTATTATTATCTTTACTATAGCTATATCGTCTTATATTTATATTCTAAATATTCTTTATTCTTAACTATTTTATTATAAAAATTCTTTATTATAATAGCGAAATATTATAGCGATTAATAAAATAATATAAATATATTATAAGACTATAAAACGACTATTAAGTTACTATAAGAATCTTTATCGAGAGCTTATAGAAAAGAATTAAAGTATTTTAAAGTATATTAATACTATTAAAAAGAGTAATAAGTTATTTCTTAAGAAGTAATAGCTTATAAGTTAATTAAAAATCGTTATAATAGTATAAACTATTATACGTATATATAGATTTAAAATTAGAAGAGTATAATATAATTAACTATAATCGAAGAAATTTCTAATTTATATATAAATCTTATTAGATATTAAAGATATAATAAATTTTATATTTAATACTTAAAGTATATAATTTAATTTAAGTAAAAGATATATAGAGTAAATATAGCTCGTAGAAAATATTTAATCTACGTCTAGAGTTTTAGAAGCTTTTAGAGTATAGATTTTAAATTTAATACTTAACTTATTTTAGCTTAGATATAAAATATAAAAGATTTATAACTACTTTACGACTTAAGAATATAAGTTATAAAGTCTTAACGATTTATAAATCTAATTACTCGTAAATTATAATAATAAACTATATTCTAGAAACGTTTATCTTATAAATTATTACTACTTAGAATCTATTTCTTCGTTAATTTCTATTACTACTAGCTTCTATAATACTAGCTTTTATAATATTACTTTTTATAATACTATCTTTTACTATATTTTATAAAACTATCTTTATTAATACTAGCTTTATTCTCTAACTATTTATATTTTAAAAGTTTTATATAATTAATAATTAAAATAAGAGCTTTATTTTTAGAGTTAAATATATATACTTTCTTTTCTATCTTTCTACTTCTATTCTATTCTACTTTTATTTACTTTATTTCTATTTATTTTACTTAATATCGCTATTCTATAGATTATTCGTATTATTAAATATATATAACGCGATATTAGATTTCTTAATATTTATATATCTTTCGAAGTCTTAATCGAACCAGACCTCTTATTTAACAGTTCCTCTACCTTGAGTTATACGGAACTTCACGACTGTTGTATAGGATTTCCGAAACGACCATCTCTACTTCGCCCAAGAAGTTTTTCGAATTCCACGGCCGATATTCACGCTGGCATCCCAGAAATTCACGCTGGCATCTCAGAAATTCTAGAGAGTATGGTGGGCTTAAACTGGATCAGGGTAAAAAGGTAGCCGTTTGCGGCATACTTGGACGCCGTTTTAAGCACCTTTTGCACCAGGGTCCCCTGCCCACGCCATGCCGCCTGAACGGCTGATGCGCTCCCCCCCACTCCCCCTCCCACACTCTCAATGGCTGCATAAAGGCTTGCGCGCTAGTTGATCGCGTCGAGTCAAGACGTTCCTGCATCATCTCCTTGGTCATCTTCATCACTTCACTAAAGGTCGCTCATTGAATCCTCGATGCGTGGTCAGGCAGTGCAGAGATGAGAAGGGAAAAGGCGAGAAGAGAAAGAGAGAAGGGGGGGGGTGGGCAGGTGTACACACTGGGACCCCCAGCTGCTTCAGACGCCTATAAAGATGGGTGAATCGTGCAATGGGCTGGAGGATGCTTGACCATGTACGTTATCTGCAATGGTTTTTTAGTCTCAGTAATTCAGACTCACGGCTAGCCGGGGTACCTATAGCCAGCCCTACACTCGTGCCTCGCTTCGGGAATCAATTATATCGCAAGCTTATTACGGTATATCTCTCTCTTAGAGTCTAAGTATAAAACCCTTAAATCGCTATATAAATCGTTAATTTATATAGACTCACCGTAATAATCACCTCGTTATCGAAAAATCGCGACTTCCTTTATTTTTCTAACTATTATTATATAGTCTTTTAATATTAATTAAAAGAGTAATAGATCTTTCGAGGTCGCTAAATAAGTATATAAACTTTTTATTATAATTAAATAGCTCGTTATTATTATATAAACTTATTCGAATATATATTCTTTATTAATAATTATAGTATTTATCTTTAATTAATTACTCTTCGATAATTAAATTTTAGATAATAGCGTATTATATTTAATATTATTAAAAGATTATATAATGAGTTAAGTATAATAATTAGATTATAAATTTAATTATATTATTATCTAATAAAAATCGAGTATTAAAGTTATCTTCTCTATATATAAATCTATTAACTCGAAAATATATTATTTAGAAGTTAGAGAGAGTATAAAATATATATTTTAAATAATTTTAACGCGCTTAATATGTTTAAAATAAATTAAAGCGAATAAAAAGATTATAAGAGACGTTTAGATATACGATTTTCTCTTTAACGACGATAGCGAGATATCTTCGAACTATATATACTAATCTCTTTATAATTTATAAGAATATTCTTTCTTCTAATAAATATAAAGTTTTAAGATATTTAATAAATTAGTTCTAGAGAAAAGAAAAAAAGTTATATATTTAATATTCGAGTATAAAAGTAGAGAGAAGAATATTTTAATATTTATATATAATCTTAAATTATAAATAACGATATAAACTCTTCTTCGTTTATAGATAAATAAAATTTTAAATATTATATAAGCGCGAAAGAGTTAAGTAGTTATAATAGTTTTAATAACGACTTATATATCGCTAATAATATTAATACTCTCTCTTATATTACTTTAAATTCTAATATTTATTATTTTATCTCTAATATAATAGTAGAAATTAATTACGCTATAGCTTATATCTTAAAATATATAATTAATATAGAGAGCGAGTAATATTATACTCTAATTATTTTATAAAGTTAATAATAATAGATAAATCTTAATAAGATTAAAAATAGACTTAAAAAGAAATAGATATATATAATTCGCTATTTATTTAATAATAAAGACGCTATTCTAATAGCGAAAACGGGCTTTAAAAAGAGTCTTATTTTTTATTCTCTATCTCTATTAAAATCGAGTAATATAGCGATTCTTATATATTTACTTAATATATTAAAGTTAAATTAGTAATTAAAGATTAATATATTATTTAATATTAACGTCTTTATTCTAAATACTTAAATTAATAAAAATAAAAATCTATATAATATCGCTAGCGATATTTATATATATATTCTTATTAGTCTCGAGATCTTTATAAATAATAAAAACTTTTATATAATTATTATAAAGAATATAAGATTTATCTCGCGACTTAGTCTTATTATTATTAATAAGATATATATAATATAATAATAAAGCGATAGCTTTCATCTTAATTATAGTAAACTTTATAAAATAAAGATATTAACTCTTAACGTATTATAGTTTAAAATCTTAATTATATTAGATAATTAGATATTAAATATCTATTAATTATATATTAGTTTTATAAATAATACGCTTATCGAGATTATAAAGACTCTTATTAATCGCGAGAATATTATATTTAATATTAAGTCTCTATAGTATAAATCGAGCTTATTTAAAAATCTTTATTTTTTAATATAACTATTGGGTTATATATCTATTAAGATAATTTTATATATTAATTATATTATACTCGATTATAATATTATTAATTAGTTAACTTGATAGTATCTTAATATAAATTAAATAAAAAGAGAGATAAAAAAACTCTTTTATACTTATAATAGTAAAATAAATAAAGAGAAGTTAAAAATTATAGCTATTAAATTTAAGAGACTAAATTTAATAGTTAAACTTCTTATTATTATAAATACTTTTAATATAAATATTAATAATCTTAATATACGCCTTATTATATAATAATTATTATCTAAAGATATTTATTCTCTCTTAAATATATAGTAGCGAGCTAATTATATAGCTCGCGTATTAAATCTATATAATAACTTCGTATAATTTATCGAGAATAATCTAATTAATCTATTATTTAAGAATTTAATTATTTTTATAATAGAGATAGAAAGAATATAAGTTAGAAAGCGAGTAAATATATTAAAAGAATAATATATTATTCTTAATCGACTTTAGAGTAATTATATTTAAGAATTTTTTCTAGAGTATTTCGATAAGATTAAATTAATTATAGCGATCTATTTAATTAAATACTATAATTATTATAAAAAAATTATATTTATAAAAATCTTAAATATATAATTTAAAGACTCGATAAGTATAAAAAACTATATATCGAATATAAGAATAATTAATATATATAAGAGATTACTTAAATAAGATTAAGAGAAATATAAATAAAAATATAGTAGAACTAATATTACTAATATTATCGAGTTAAATATCTTTTTAAATATAAATATTATATAGAAATAGACTAGATAAGTCGATGTTATTATTATTATTAATAATTTCTTAGCGTTAGTAATAAGATAAGATCTATACTAAATAAATAAGTATAAATTTAAACTTTATTCTCTTATTAGATATTAATTTGAGAGAATAACTATAATTAATAAGAGGTTAAATATTAAGCGGGCGAAGAAAAAAAAGTAGATTAAGATTAATAAGAGAAAGATAGAAGTCTTAATAGCTAAAGAAGTAATTAAGTAAATAAAAATTCGTATAATAAATAAGACGAAAGAGGTAAAGATAAGAGATATAAAAATTATAGCGAAAGTAAATAGATAAAAGATTATGAAAATAAAAGTATAAGAGAATAGAATTAAGAAGATTAATTTAGTTATAAAAACTATAATAATACTTTATAAGCGAAAGAGTTCTAATATTAGAATTATATTTAATATAAAGAAATAGAAGTAAGTAGATAGTAGATCTTTATTAATCGATATATTAATAATAGCGAATAAATAGAGAGTTAGTATAAAGATAGATAGAGATAATATATATAAATAATTTTAGAAATTAGATAAATGGCTAGTTAAAGAAATAATATAGTTTAATATACTTTTTTTAATATATCTCTAAGAGTATCTTTTTTTAACGATAATAGTAACGATGATATTATACTCTAAATATCTTATTAATATATTATTAATAATATATATTTATAGATATTAGAGATTTTAATAATAAAGAGAATTAATAAAGAAATAATTAAATAGTAATAATATAACTAATTAGTATAATTATAAGACTAAAAAAAAGTCGAATTTAAAGTTAATAAAGAATTAAATAAAGCTCTCTAATTAGTCGAGGCCTTCTAATTTATAAGCGTAGAAATCTTATTTCGATATTAAATAGCTTAATATGAGGTGCGTAGTAGTTTTCTTTATAATAATATTATATAGCTAAATTTAATAGATCTATTAATAATAATAGTAAGATTCGCTAATAGTATTATATAGCTTCGAATATAGCTATAATATAAAATAATTAGTTATATATACTTAAAGTACTTAATTTAAGATTATTATTAAGTATTAATACTCTAAATAATCGAATAATAGATATTAAAAAATAAGGTCTTCGAAGTTAAATTCGAGTATTTATAATAAGTCTTTAGATCTTTAAAAAGATCTCGAAAAGTATTTATTCGCTATTCGTCTATTATATTCTTATAGAAATCTCGCGTATTATCGATCTTATTTATAGTTATATTATTTAATTCTTAATTTAATTATCTTTTTTTCTTTAACGAGATCTTATTCTTAAGAGAATTATCGAATAACTATTTATTATACTTATTAATAATCTTATTTATCTTATTTATTTTATTAAAAAGTAGATATAAAGCTAGTTTAATATATAATCGATTAAGATTTCGCTATATAAAGCTCTCTTATAACGCACTAGCGTATTTATATAAGTCTTTTATAAAATACTTAATCGAGTAATAATTATTCTAATAGATATTAAATAATAAATAGAAGGCCTTCTTAATATTCTTAAAAAATTGAGTATTAAGAGAAATATATCTAAAGAGATAGTTAAAGTTAAATATAGAATTATATTACTTCTAGAATATAATTTTTATTTTATTATTAAGATACTCGTTAAATAGATTAATTTTTATTTATTTATCTAGTTAACTAGTAATATTAATAAGAGAATTAAAAAGAATAATTTAGGCTAGCTTACTATTAATAGCACTATCTTCGCTATTAGAATTAATATAATATTTTTATTAGAGTATTAATTTCGCGTAATTATAGAAACTAAATTCGTGAAAATATAGATATATTCGATTTAAAGTATAAGAAATTAAGTCGATATTATTTTACTTAATTTTATACTTTAAATAAGATAGAGCTTTATACTTTATAAGAACTTTATATAATTTTAATAAATAATATTCTCTTTATTTTTAGATACTCTAATAAATAGATCGTTTTATATAAAAATTATAATTTTATTTACCTTCTCGATCGTATAAGTAACGAGCTATTTCTCTATTATAGTATAACTCTATTTATTATTATAAGGCGAGATATATATTTAAAGTATTATAATTATATAGGCCTAAAACGAGTATATAAGAAACTTATTAAATATCTAAAAGTTATTCTTTTTAGATAACTCTATATTCTTATAATCTTAGAAATCTTATATATATCGTAGATATAAGAGATTATTAAATATATATATATTCTTTAATTTTCGACTATATTTATTACTCGCTATTATTTTTAAGTTAGAGTTAATATTATTAATCTTTTTTAAATTAAATAATAAAATACTTATCTAATATACCTTATAAATAACTATAAGATAGATTATTTTAATATAAAATAAGATTAATATAAATATTAATTAAGTTATTTAATTATAATTAAAAATCTCTTACTTTATATAACGTTATTTAATACTCTATAAATAAGAGAATATAAGCTAATTATCGTATATAAGACGTAGATTAATATTCTAATAAGAATTATCTTATTCGAGTTTAATTTATTTAAAATAAATATTTTTAAGTATCTTAATATTATCTTTTATAGTACTCTTATTAATATTAATAAGATTAAGCGAGTAACTAACTATTTTCTATAGAGCTAGTTTATTAATATAAGATATAAAATTAATTAATAATAATTAATCTTTATATAACTATTTTTATTATATAAAGAAAGCGTTATAAATAGCGATATTTATAAAATAATCGATATACTAACGCTATTAGTCTATAACTTTTTTATTATTATAAATCGTTAAAGAGATTAATTTATTTTTTAGCGAACTTCGTTCTTATATAATCTAGATATCTTTAATATATAAAATATATATAGAGATTTAGAATAGTCTATTATTAAGACTCTAAGTCTATAGAAAGATATATTATCTTTTTAAATTATATAATTAATAATTATTAACTTTAGCTTTCTATTACTATTTATTCTCTATTTCTTAACTCTTTATATTTATTCTAGATTATTATATTAAATATAATAATTATTAGAATAACTAATATACTTAATTACTTTACTATTTAAATCGCTACTTTTCTTAATATATTATAGAATTTCTTTATAGAAAATAATTAATCTAAGCTAATTATAAAGCTTAAAAACTAATTATTTAACTCTACGCGAATATATAAGAATATTTAATTGAGTAGGAATCGAATTAGTCTTAATCTTTTACTATTAAAAATATATAATATTAAAAACTATTATAATAGAATTAAGTTAAGATTATAGAGATTTTTTATTCTTCTTTATATATTAAGATTATATTATAATTAATAAAAATTAATTAATATATAATACTTTCTTTTTAATAGCCTTTAATAGCCCTTTTAATTTTATATTATAAAGCTTCTTTAAATTAATATTCTTATTTTATCTCTTAAAAAGATCTAAGTTATTAATAATAAGAATCTCTTTTTATAGCAACTTTGAAATTTACTCTATTCTTTCTAGCGAGATCTTTTAATAACTTAGTTAAATACGTTTAATAGATTTATTAGTTAAATTATTCTTTAGTATAATATTAAATAAAAGATTAACTTTAATATAAAGTTTTACGAGAAAGTTATATTATAGAAATTTATTTTATATAAGATTTTTTTAATAATAATCTTATATATCTTTTATTAAGTCGTAGAGACTTAATTCTAACTCTTTTATTATATTTATTATATTCTAAATCTTTCTAATCTTTATCTTTTTTATCTTTCTCTTTTTAGCTATACTAATTATCTTCGATAAAATATTACTTCTATTTCTCTCTTTAGAGCGAGACGTAAATATAAAGAGCTAGAAGACTATTAGCGAATATTTAATAATAAATAAAATAATTAAAGATAAGATCTACTTAATAAGATCTAGAGATTTTTATTAAGATCTTATTAAGACCTCTTCTTAATAAGATCTCTTTCATATTTAAACTAATTATTCTTTATTAATTTATCTTCTTATCTTATTAATCTTCTAATTAATTATAATTTTTTTTCTCTTTTTATTTAATATTATTTAAATTAGAATTATTATATATAACGAGTAAAGGCCTATAAATTAAATTCATAATTATTTTTTTAATTAGGGCTATCGAGTAAGTAGATAAGCGATCTTTAATAAGCGAACTTTAGTAAGCGATATTTGAATTCCTTGCGCTTTAATAATTATAAGACTAAATTTTAAAATTCTTAAAAATTCGAAACGCGTAAATAGCGCTTTAAAATTTAAAAAAAAATCTTAAAATTTTAATAGAAAATAAAAAAGTAGTTCTATATATTAATAATATACACCTATTTTTTTAATAAGAGAGGCGTAGAAGAGCGAGATTTTAATAATTACGGATGCTAATTTATTTACTCGCGATAATTTAGTCGATTTAATTAAAGAGCGTAATAACTCTAAATTAATAATTAGTTATATATATAAATTTAAGATTTTTAAACTTAGCTCTATCTTATTCTATTATATATATTAATAGATTTATTATACTCTATTTTATTATATTATTCTTCTAGATAAATCTTATATATAAAGATCTATTAATAAATTATTTAATAATATATTTCTAATATAGTTTAATTATTTAATACGCTATATATAGAAAGTATAATTATAAAGCTTTATTATTATTTTAAATTTTTTTATATAATCTTATATAAGAAGATTTTATTAAAAATTCTTAAAGTAAAGAGAAATATTACTTAAATTCTAATTTTCTTTAATAAAAAATATATTAATTACTAATAGATCTAAAGTTTAATATTTCTTACTATTTTTTTAAAATTATAATATTAAGATAATTAAGTAATATTTAATTAGATCGTTTATAATAATAACGTAAATCTTTCTATATTTAAAGATATTTTTTTTTATATTTTATATATTTATTAGAGACTTCGATGTTATATAAGATATTCTTATTTATTAATATCGCCGCTATTAATATCTAACTTTATATTAAAAGAATAAATTATCTTCGCTTCGCTCTCCGCTCTACTCTTCGCAAGTTTAATCGCTTATTTATTTATATATATCGCTATAGTAATACTCTACTTACTTACTTACTTACTTATTTACTTACTTACTTACTTACTTATTTACTTACTTACTTACTTACTTACTTACTTACTTACTTATTTATTTATAAGAGTTATCGCGACGATAAGTCGTCGCGATAATAAGTATAAATAAATAAATAAATAAGTAAGTAAGTAAGTAAGTAAGTAAGTAAATAGAGTATCGCCGCGACGACTTATTATCGTAGCGACTCTTATAAATCTAATTATTTAAAAAATAGAGAGAGATTATAATATCTAATCGAAGTAATAAATTAATTAATAAGATTATATATTTTCTCTAATACGTCGTATTATCGATTTAACGAGTATTATAATAATTATCTCGAGAATTAATATATTATAAAGAAATTTCTATATAATACTACGCGTTTATTAAGATATATAATATTTTTAAATATTAATATCGCTATTATAACTAAGTTAATTAAGTTTTTTAATAAAATAAAATTAAAAGTTTACTTCTTAATTATTATATTATAATTTAATTTAATAAAAGTCTATTTAACTATTTATTTAACTTTTTTTAAGAATTTTAAAAAAGGCTATATTACGTAGTTACGCATTTTTATTAAGAATTATATATACGCAGGATATAAATATTATATATCGGGCGATACACCAAAAAATTAAGTCTTGGCAGGGTTTCCCACTCAGACCCACCTCAAGGCCGGTGGGGCCAAGCTGAGACTAATGGTTTTTGAGGTCGGCAAAGATGACGTCGATAGGGGTGAAAAGCACTTGACCAGCGCTGTAAGCAAGTACCTGGCCCATAAGCCTGTTGCCATGTTTTCGAATCACCCAAGCTCCAGAATCTCCTACAACGTCCGAGGATGATATATGCTGCCACTCTGAGCTAAGAATCGTCCATTCATGTGTGATGGAGCCATCTCTGCTCACGAGCATAGGTATGTTCACCTCTCCACTTCTGTGGCCGCTTCCTTGGCCAACATAGTAGACGGCAATAGCCGACTCAGCGTTACACGTCTCATGGCAGATGTCTGTAGGTTGAATGACGTGGGCTTGTTTGTCAATGTAATCTTCATCCATTGCATCTTGATTGGACCGATAGATGAATGCCAATTTCTTAAAATCTGAGTTCGAATAAGCTATGAGACTCTTTGGGACCAGCAGTCATGCCTACCTTCAGTTTCCCGAATAGCCAAAAATTCTGCCGGTTTACTATTAGACAAAACAAGTTCATGGACTGGGGTCTCGGTGTAGGGAGCCACAGGAGCCGCAAGAGCCATCATTGGAAATGGGTATGGACTGCCCATCCCTAGGTTCATGTTTCCTCGTTCCACATAGTAACGATCACCTTTGTCCGCGAAAGGTTCATCCGGTTCAGCAACACCAATTTGCAAGGAATTCAACAATAAATATACTTTGCTTCAGCAGTTACCAGTACAGCTTTCATATCAGAGCACAGCTTACCAGAAGAAGAATCGACACCCCTGACCACGCGCATCATCGTCATCGTCATTACCGCCGCCGTGGCCGTGACCAGCATGACCAGGCCCCCGGCCTCCGCTCAGGTCTCCCAGTGTGGCGAACTTTTTCTTTGGCGCTTGCGTTGCGGGTGAGGACAGAAACCCGCGGGAAGAAGGTGGCATAGGCTGTGGAGCTGACGATGGAGGGTTTGAAGCGTCTGGAGCCTGAGCCTCTTCATCTATTCCCTCGGCGCGGTTGAAGTATTCAGTGATTGCGGACCCTAATTCCCATGAGCTATTTGCGAGGTACTCTTGAGCCTGTTGTTGGAACATGTCAGCTTAAAGCTTCTGGTATGAGAAATAGCCAGGTGCAAATCACCACTTGTGGTGTCACTCCAGCCAGAGCCACAAACTCTGAGATGAGTGCGTTATGGTCGGGTTGCACTTTGGCTATAATCTCAAACGGTATTTGGAATGGACTGTGTGATAAATATAAGAAGTTGATAGTTAATAGTAGAACGCTTTTATCGACAAAGATGTGTGTATTGAGGTTCGAAGATAGTAGATAATCGTATGGGAACACGTTACACTTAGTATGGGCCACCTTAACGCTAAGGCCACCCCAATATCAATTTTTTCAATAATTTAAACTATTTATCCCTTATCTATCTATTATAATTATAATTATATCTAACTCATATATCGTTATTTAAAAATATATCTAGAAGGCTTTAGTTACTATTATTCTCGAAATAAAGCTTAAAATTACTTAATTAACTATTAAATTTAACGTACTCTATAATTAGCTCCTAAATCGCTATAATAAAATCTCCTTTAAAGATAATTACTCTTACGCGCTTATAGATTATAAAGAATAAACTCTTTATTAATATATATAACGACTCGATAAATTAAGAATATTTTATTATCGTTTAATACTTAAAAAAGCTATAAACTCTATACTTCGCGAGCGCTTTAGCCTTATTAAGTATATAAATAATTATTAATTCACGCGATTTTTAAAGTATAATTCTTAATATAAAATATATAAATAAAAGTCTTTTATAACTTAATAAAAGAATATATATAAATTAGAAGTTATCTAGAATTAATTTTAACGTTTTTAAAATATTTATTAAGAGTTTAAAGTATAAATAGAGAATATCTATAACTTTAACGAGATTAAATTTCAAATTAAAATAAGTAAAAGTTAATAAGTTATTATAGAAGAAAGAGAATTTTTATTTTATTAAATAAATATAAATAATAGAGAGTATATTATATTAATTAAGTATATTAATAATTTAGATTATACGCTTTCCTTAATATTAATTTTAGCTAAAAAATAATATCTTAATAATTAATTTTAAGAGAGCCTTAATTTTAATACTCTATAAGATATTAATAATATTAAATACGTAAATAATAATCTATATAAGACCTAAATTAAACATTTTAATTATTTTATAAAGAGAAGATATATGAGAATATATAGATTATTACTATTTAATAACTATAATAGTTATCTTACTAGAGAAATACTTAAATATATAAAGAATAATAATATTATTTTATTCTATTTACTCTTATACTCTTTATATCTATATTAGCTATTAAATATAAATATCTTTTAACTATTTAAATACTAATATATCGAGATAATTAATATCGTAATATATTAAGTTAGCGATAACTATTTAAAACTCGATTTTTTAGCTAATTTTTAAGTAATTTATAATTAAATCTTTATTAGATTAACTATTATATCTAAATAGCGAGAAATAAACCTTTTTCTCTATAATCCTACTATTATTTTAAATTATTTAGCTAGATTTTAGCGAAGAAACTCTTCGCTAAGAAATAAGACTTTAGAGTAAGAGATACTTAATCTTAAAGACTAATTAATATTATATACTTATTATCAAATTATATAATATAAAAAGAAATTATAAAATATATATTTAATTAATTAATCGCTTAATAAATATATTTATAAAATAGAAGCGAAGATACTTTTAGATCTTCTTATTAAGCGAGAATTAAATATTATTTAATAGATTATAGTAATCTAAGTAGCTTATAAAGCAGAGTTTAATACGATAATTTAAAAGAGAGATATTATCTACTCTTATTAGGCTCGAAATAAAATTATTATATATAAGAAAACGAAGGTTATAAAGACTTTAAAGGCTTTAAAGTAAGTAAATATCTAAGAGTCTCGAGTATATAATATACTTAGAAATAAGAAGATTAAGTAATTTAAGGTTACTATAACGAGAACTAAATAATTAATTAAGATTAAAAGAGTTAGAGAGATTAAAATAGATAATAATAGTTTATAGTATATATATATATAGATAAATAAATAAAATAATTAGAAAAATTCGTATTGAGGCGGCCTTAGCGTTGAGGTGGCCTATATTAAGTATAATATATTTTCATACGATTAAGACTATACTTATTTCCACTCTCATTTATATATTACCTCTATTTGCACGCTATTAAATTCGATAAATTCGATATAGATAGCTATTACTACTATGGCTATTACTATTATTACTAGAGAGTATAAGAAGTAAGTAAGATAACTAGATCGAATTTAAATATAGCTTCTCCAGTATTAAATAGCTATATTTCTATTTATTTTATACTATTTAACTACTATATTATTAATTTAATATCTTTATTATTATTATTTACTAGCTAAATATATCGCTTAGATATTTTATCTACTCTAGCCTAGATTTCCTTTAGAGAAATCTCCTTTTACTTCTCGAGAAGAACTCTTTTTAAGTTATCCTTTATCTTTTACTTCTTTCGATATATTTTTTACTTAAAGATATTTTATATAGTCTCTATAGGATTAAGATTTAATAATTAAGCTAGATATTCTAGAGTCTTAATATTATACTTTTATTTATACTCTTATATATAGTTTATAGCTAATTAAGTACTATAACTTAGATTATTATTCTTTTAAAGAATATACTTTCTATTAATTTTTCGCTTATCTTCTTATATCTCTTTAAGATATAATAATAGAATTTTCTTTATATAGAATAACTAAGTTATAGAATTTCTTTTTAATTATACTTCGATATTATAAGACTTAGCTATAGTCTATTATAAATAGCGTTTACTCTAATAGAATTACTCTTTAATCTTATTCTTTTATTATTTTAAAGGCTATTTTCTCTTAGAGATATTTATTTATATATTAATATTTAACTTTAAAATATTATTCGAATTATTATAGAATTATAACTTACTTTTATAATAATAGAAGATAAAGATTAATATATATAAAATAACTCTTTTAAGTAATAGTATTTTAGCTATATTTTTAAGAGTATAGCGTTAATCTAAACTCTTCTCTTTAAGTATATAATCTACTTCTATAATAGTAGAATCTATATAAATCTTATTTATCTAATTAATAAAGATTTAAAATTACTTTATTATCTTATCTTTATAATTATACCTATAATCCTATCTAATTTTCTTATTTAACTAAGAAATCTATTTAATTTTAATCTTCTTATATAGTCTAGTATTAGATCTTCTTATTTAAAGCGAGTTTTATAAATATCTAATAGTATATTCTAAAGAGAAGATTTTAATTTATCGTTTATAGTCTTCGTTAATATATTATTCTTTAGATCTAGTATATCTATAAGCTTTTTATTCGATATTTTATATAGTCGTTTTATATAAAATATACTAGTTCTTCGATAGATTACTTCTAAAATAATTTAACGTCGTTATCTAAATTAAAGTTCTTCTATAGAGAATTTAATCTTCTTCTTTTAATACACTAATCTTAGTGACTTAAGGCCTCGAGAATCTACTATCTTAAATAACTCAGTCTTCTTAACGGTATCGCCCTTACGACGGCTTATTTTTAAAGTCTTTAGCTTACGAGGAGTATGTGATAGGGCTATTATATATAGAAATAAATGTAAGAATAATAGGAACAAATAAATGAAACAAGCGATGTTGCCTCGGTTGCAGTTCAAATTCGGCCTAGTTACCTTACTCACTTCTTGCACCCCCTGATGCCACTCATTCAAATGGCCTACCACCATAGTCTACCATGATGGCCAATGCTACGGTATCATAGTCGCCATCTGTAGGTCTGGCATAGTAGGTATCACCTCGGACCAGCTATTTTTGAAGACACGAAGAGAGGTAGAAGTCCTGTTAAGAAAAAGGCTACTGTATCTCCCACACTAGGCCCACTGATGCCACTAAATCTCGCTCTATCACAGCAATAACAGCGAGATAGATAAGGAGCTACTCCGCCACAGTGGCGGGCTCTATCGGCTCCACCAAAGGCTTTATTAGAGGCTTCACCGCAGTAAGGTGAAAAAGATGGAAGAGGTGAAAGAGGTAGAAGAGTTAGAAAAGGTAGAAGTGGTAGAAGAGGTGGAAGAGGTAAGAAGGTAGTAGAAGAGGAGGTAGTAGAAGAAGAGGTAGAAGAGGTAGAAGAAGAGGTAGTGATGGTTTTTTCAAGATATAGTAGGCCGATAAGGCTCAAAAAACGATAATTTGAGTTCTTCGATCTTAAGTCTAGATAGAAATAAAAGATCATTATTAATTATGCTAGTTTGCTATACAAATTTAGTAAAAGATAGATATTTTAATATTACGTCGAGTTTATTAATTTTAATAGCGTATAAATAAGAGTAACGTATAAATAAGAATAAAAACGAGTATCTAATATATATTAAGAGGCTTATATATAGAGCTAAGTTATAAGACTAGATTATAAAGCTATATTAAGAAATTTAAAGTAGATTATAACTTTTATTAGAAATAGTAATAATTAATTCTATACTACTAGCGATCTAGTAATAATATCTACTTTATATTTCTATACTCTTATATATTCTTAGTCTTAGTAATTTAAACTCGCTTAATAAAATATTCTATAATTAGTCCTATACTCGTATCTCGCTTCGAGAATTAATTATATCGTAAGCTTATTCGATATACCTCTCTCTTAGAGTCTAAGTAGAAAACTCTAAAATCGCTATATTAACCGTTATTTTATATGAGATTCTTATAATAATTAATCGAAATACGAAATTTACGACTTTTAATATTTTTTCACAATTACTATATAATTCTTTAAAGTTAATTACGAAGAAAATAAATCTATCGAGATCGCTAATTAAGTATTTAAGTCTTTTATTAGAATTAAATAACTTATTATTATTATATAAGCTAATTTAAAATTACGATCTTCGCTAATATTTATAATATCTATCTTTAATCAACTAAGTTCTATTAGAAAAATTCTAGACGATAGTATATTATATTTAATATTATTAAAAGATTATATAACGAATCGAGTTAAGAAATTATCTAAGTAGATTTATTATATTACTCTTAATTAGAAAGTCGAATACTCGAAATACGCTTTTTATAGAAATATATATTAACTCGAATACGCTTCGCTTAGAAGTTAAAGAAATTATAATATATATATCTTAAATAATATTAACGCGATTAATATATCTAGAACGAGCTTATATAAATATAAAATATATTAGAAATACTTAGATACTCAACTTTCTCTATAGCGGCGACGACGAGATATCTTTAAACTTTAAATATTAATCTCTCTATATCTTATAGTAATATTCTTTCTCTATATAATAGCGAAGTTTAAAAACTTTTAATAATTTAGATTAAAAGAAATTTAAAAATTTATATATTTAATTTCTCGCGTACGAAAGTACTTATTAATAATAGTCTCTATATCAAGGAAATGAATGACTGGGTTATGAATTCATGGTGTGGTGTAAAAGATATTGATTATTCTATGTGCCTGCAGGGCAGATATGTGCGGTGCCAAGCCACGCTAGGCCCAAATGGGTGGTGGCTCTGGAGGAGGCCTTGGCGTACCGTGACAACATGCCCGCAAAGAAAGAAAAGAAAGACACGTCCTCGTGGCCTATGCTATTGACCAATCAGAATGTATCGTTGCTACTGGCCGTGATGCTTCTGATTCGCCTCCTCATCTTCCTCATAGATCGTATAGCTATTCGGTGGGACGTCAGCGAGATATGCGTGGCCTTTGCTTGCTGATCATAGTAATTTGGCTGTAATCGTCGTAGTAGATCCTTCTCTTGTTTGCTTCTTGCAGTGATGTGCCACACTAATGTGATATTGCCTAGGCATGCAGAGATAGCAGGCCAAATTGTAGTGTCGTTCTCCGCTTGCTGAGTGGCGATCTGACGTGGGATCGTGGAGAGTATATAACGTGGGATCTTGGAGAGCTGAGCCGTTTTCTTGATGATGGTGGCCTTGTTGTCGCTTGATTTCTTCGCAGTGTTCTCCGTAATTGCCTGTAGTGGTTTCTCCTCTTGCTTAACTGAGTGCTCTGGCTGAGTGGCTGACTGAGTGGGTTGATGTGAGACCGTGGAGAGTAGGCCTGTTGTGTCACTGCTGCTGCTGACTGTCTCCGTAATCTTCTTCGTAGATTTCTCCGCAGTTTTCTCCATCTTTGCCTGTTGTAATGGCCTATATTTCTGTTCCTGCTCTTGCTGTGCCGGCTTTGGCGCTATGATTGACTGCTTTTGCTGTGGCTGCAGTGGGTCGAAATGCTTGTCGATTGTCTGGCGAAGTACTACTTGAAGCGCTGGTAGAAGGATATTCGTGAAGGCGTGGTTTTGCTCTGCCGTGAAGTCGCGAATTATTTGGCTGTTGGAAGATATGATGTAGATGTCAAATGGCCTATTGAAAGGATTGACTTGGTTGGTTAATTTTTGCGTAGACTGAATCTAGCTGCGTAGCGGAGCGCGGGGGCTGATTGTCGGTATATCGTGACTGCGGGTTGAGTGACGGTATAGACGACTTGGGAGGACCTGGGTTAGGTGTTGCTACCAATTGTCAAGGAAATGGATGACTGGGTCATGAATGTATGGTGTGGTGTAAAAGATGTTGATTATTCTATGTGCCTGCAGGGCAGATATGTGCGGTGCCAAACCACGCTAGGCCCAATTGGGTGGTGGCTCTGGAGGAGGCCTTGGCGTACCGTGACACTCTACGAAGGCTCTATAATATCTTTACGAAGGTCTTATGAGTTCTAATTTAGATCTAAACAGAGATATTTAGCTATTAAGCGTAGATATCCTCGAGATTAAACTTTTTTAGCTGAGTTGCTAATAGTACTATAGGACGGATATTACTTTAGCGATTTTATAAAATTCTAAAAAACGAGTAGCGGATTAAGCTCTTTCTTACTCTTATTATAGCGATATTCTAAATATCGCGAAAGTGCGAAGAAGTAAAGTAGTTGTTATAACTTTAATAGTACCTTATATACTTAACTATATATCTCGCTATAAAAAAAAAAGGCTATACTTAACACTTAGCTCTACGACTAAGATTTAGTATCTATATATACGCAGGGATAAATATCTTATATCAGTCAAACCACCAAAAAAATGAGGCTTGACAGGGTTTCCTACTCAGACCCACTGCGTAAGGCCTTTCTAAGACTAATATATTCTACTCCTTAGAGCATTCATCTAGACGGCCAAGTGGCTTGTTATTCAACAGCTTTGATATAGGCCCAGCCTTGGCGCAAGGCTCCTCAGATTAGTAATCCCACTCTTGTGCGACGTCTACTAAAATTACACTGACCCGACAAGCTGCCTCAAGGCAATTTCGAGGTTCCATCGTTCGGTCTAACATCTACCTCTGGTCATCGGTATCGGCTCTCTCCTTTATCTTGACGGCCAACGCACGGTAAAAGAGAAGGCACTGATACATTTCGCGCTTGAATATACGGTGGGCAGACATTCAGGCTCCAAGCCTTCAAGTGTTAGAAAAGGGGCTTGTGGGTCCTAAGCGAGAGGACTCTGAATTACTTAACTTACGTACGCCTGACGTACGCTTAGCGAAGTCTTGGCGGAGTCTTGGCGGATAAGCTTAAGCAAGCGATCCCCCCGAGTTTCCTTTGCTTGCTTAAGAATTAGTTTTACTACCAGATCGATATACGAATATATCTATCTTTCTAATTCCACATTGCTACATAACTCTAAGGCTCTTCGAGTCTAACATCAAGCGTCCGCTGAATACGATGGCACACAACAACAACTCAGCCCAACCTACTACAGATGATTTACGACGGAAGTCATGTCCAGATCCGCAGCAGGCTTCTGACGAGGCTGATGAAATTTTGCGGCAAGGGATTCAGCATGATCATTTCGAAAACCTTCAGCAGTTTGTCACAGAATTCAAAAAGGTCATTCCAGGGCTCATCGCCAAAAATCCCAAGTATGATCGGGTGAAGGTGCTCCTTTTTTACTGGGAAGATGGAGAACCGGACATGAAAAAAGAAGCAAAGGGCTTGATGAACATTTTCCACGATGGTTATGGATTTGCCGTCGAAGAATTCATAATACCCGCCAACGAAAAAGCGGACTCAAAGTTCATGCTTTTTCTTATAGCAGAGATCGTAAAAATTGGGGATGAGGATGGGGAAAATAAACTCCTGATCCTTTATTACGGCGGACATGGCGAATGGGACAAGGAGCACAACACCCACCTCTGGAAACCGGTTAGAGAAAAGAATCATAGGTTGTCTGAAGTGTCTATACCGTTAGAAGGCGTGCGTTGCATTCTAAAAACCGCAGGATGCGACCTATTATTGTTACTTGACTGCTGCTTTTCATTGGCCATGATGGGCGACGATTTTGCCTGCAAGCGCCGTACCTGGCTTCTTGCGGCTGCTGGAAACGTTGAAAAGGCTGGTGGCACACCTGGAAAGACCTGGACCGCTGCTATTACTCATGAGCTTAAAGGACTGAAAGATTCTGGTGGTGTGAGTGTTTCCCAGCTTCATGACATACTTGTCAGGTATGATAAGATGCAGGGGCAACACAAGCTCTCGGCAACACCACACATTCGGCGCTGGTCTGCCCCATCCTGGCCAAGTGATATATTCATAGAGGTTCACAAGGAACAAAGCGAAGGGAGAGGTGTACCAAACGTCACGAAACAGCCGCAAAAGTTACAAACAGACGCCAGAATGCTGATAAAGATTGCTTTCAGAAATCCGGCAGACGAGCTAAAACGAAGTCTCTGGGAATACTGGTTCAGGGGTTGCCCGCCCAATTTCTCCGATGTTGAGCTTGCCATTTCGAAGCAAATTGAGGTCGTGCACTTGTTTGAAGCTAACTCTTGTCTCCTCCTTGTGACGATGCCGTGCAGTCTCTGGGCTTTCTTCCCACCTCATCCAGCCTATGATTGTATTGGCATGGTTCGTGCACCAGATGATATTGTTACGGATATCTTCGCTAGGAGTCCCGATTGGGTTATCTTCCCACCTCATCCAGCCTATGATCGCAGTGGCATGGTTCGTGCACTAGGTGGTATTGTTACGGATTCCTCCACTAGGCGTCCCGATTGGGCTTAGTGCCTTGGCACTGCGGCACTGCAGAGACTTCTTCTACTGCAGGCCTCCTGTAATTCATCTTTATCACACCACACACATATATGATTCATGCATATGATTCCACTTAGGACTATTCCTTAACAATAGTAGCAACACCTGAAGATCATTCAACAGGCGTCTATTGAGTTATTCCGCTTACCTCGCCTTCGTCTAGCACCTAATCGGACCCTACAACACTCACTGCCGGAGAAATCTACAGAGAACACCACTCCCACCGAATATAGTATCTCCAGAGTCTCTTAGACGCCCACCTCGCCTTCGTCCAGCACCTAATCGGACCCTACAACACTCACTATCGGAGAAATCTACAGAGAACACTACTCCCACCGAGTGTAGCATCTCCAGAGTCTCTTAGACGCCCACCTCGCCTTCGTCCAGCACCTAATCAGGACCCTACAAATACTCGTCTACAACGATCCTTTCACTAGGCTATTCGTCCTACCACCATGACGTACCCTATGCCAGGTTTTACAGCAGAGCAAACAGCCTCCCTACAAGCCATGATCACTGCCGCAATCGATGACGCAATCAGTCAGGCTATGCCAGCCTTCGAGACCAGACTAACAGCTTTCGAGACCAGACTGACAGCTATTGAAGCCAAATTCCGCCCTACTGAGTACCAAGTTACCGCTCCTCAGCATAGGCCATGGCAACAGTCAATTGTGGAGAAAACTGCGGAGAAACCTACGGAGAAAACTGCGGAGAAGCAGAGCATCGCCAGCAGCAGCGACAATGACAATACGGGCACGCTCTCCACTATTCCACACCAGGCTACTATGCACTATTGCAGAGAGTCTTCCCCTCGCCACAACGGTGCTCCATTTTCTACTCTCGCCTCTCAACTCGCCTCTCAACTCGCCTCTCCACCTGACTACATTCACTACGGGAAAGGCATGGAGGCTACAGGCCAAGGATAGCTAGTGGATTTCAGAGAGGATTCAGGAGAAGCAGGCCTACGGCATATGGTGTATCTCTGGCGTCTCCATGTCTGCAGCGAGGACGCTGTCATTTTTCTTCTTCGGTGGCATTTGTTACGGATTCCTCCACTAGGCGTCCCGATTGGGCTTAGTGCCTTGGCACTGCGGCACTGCAGAGACTTCTTCCACTGCAGGCCTACATAGTTCATTATTATCACACCACACATACATTATTCATACATATGATTCCACTTAGAACCATTCATTAATATTTAGCATTAAAGTAAAAGATTTTAAATTTAATAAAGAATAATAAAGTTAAAGTTAAAAGAGATTTAATAGAGAATTTTAAGACTAAATAAATTTAATAGAAGATCTTAAAATTAAAATAGATAATATTATTATTATAGAATATAATAATATAAAAAGATTTTAGATAAAATAACTAGTTAAAAGATTAGAGTAATTAATTTAAATATTAACGCTTAAATAAAGTAATTTTTAATTTATAAGAGAATAAATAAAGAGATAAATAAGAGAATAAGTAAGAGAATAGATTATTATATAAAGATTATTTAATTAATAATTATTATAGTTATTAAATTATATCGAATAAGATAAATTTTCTAAATTTCTTATACTCTTAATTACTCTTTATAATATAAATTATTTTACTTCTTATTATATTCTACTTTATAATTTATTCTTACTATATTATTTATTTTTATATTATTAAAATAGTAATTTTCGCTATCTCTAAAATTAAAATATTTAAAAATTAATCTTTCTTTTAGAATAATTAAACTATATTTAATTTTATAAGACTCTTTAATATAGATAAAGTTATTCGTATTTTTATAGATATAGCTAATTTCGAGATATAGAGTAAAAATAAGATTTACTATATATTTAAAACTTTAGATAAAAAAAAAAATTTAAATAATAAAAAAAAATATATATATATATAGATTATCTTACTAGAATTAGTATAGATATAATATTAATATTAATATATTAAATAAGATAATTAAGATATCGAATTATATAGATAAAAGAGAGATATTAAATAGTAGATAATATCTCTATTAAGATATACTAGACTCGAATAAGTAAGAGAGCTAAGTAATATATTAAGAATATAGAATATACTTATAATACTATTCTCTCTCTTTATAAAATTATATCTTATAATTAATAAATAGAAATATAGAAAAATAAATATATATATACGCTTAATATCTAAAAAATGATAAAAGTAGTATAGAAATAATCGTTTCCGAGAATTATAGTATTATATCTTTTTTTATAAGAGATATTAAAGACGATAATAGCTCTTTATACTTACGCTATAATAATAGTATTAGCTAAGATATAAATATATATAAAGAGTCTAGCTAGAAGAAAATCGATATAATATAATAAAAATAATATCTATAGATATAGAGGTAATTAGTAATAATTTTTAAATCTATATCTAAGTAAATAAAATATTAATAAAATAATACGATATAATTAATCGAGGGCTCTTAAACTAAATCGAGTCGTAGATACTAAGAACTCTAATTTAATATTAAGTAAGTTTCTTTATAAGATATTATATAATCGATATCGATAGAGGTTATTAATAGTAATAATAAGATTTATAGATAACGTATTATAGCTTTAAAAGATACTTAGATATCTATTAATAAGAGAATTCTACGCGAAAGGCTCTATATAATATAATTTATAATCGATATAAACCTAAGAAATCGATTCTTAGATCAAAAAAATAAGGCTATTACGAAGATATCGAACGATTTTAATTTAATTAAAAACGAGATATTTGAGATAGCTCTATTATTTTATAAGTTAATTCTTTATAGATAAGACTCTTCGAAATATTATTTATAAAAATCATTTATTAGATCTTAGTAATTTTCGAATTTATCGCTATTCGCATTATATTAGATAGAATTATTATTAAGATTTTTTTATTTAACTTTATACTTAAGATAACTATAAATTAATTTAGAGATAAATATTTCTTTAATAATTTATTTAATTTAATTATTAATAATAATATATTTTAACGAAGAATTCATCTATTCTAATAAGAGATTATTTATCGCGAGATTTAAGAGATTAAGATAAAAGACGTCGTAGATTCTTATAATTAACGAAAGTTTTAAATAATATAAGATTTTTATAAAGCCTATAATCTTAAATAAATTAAGTCTCTTATAGTTTAGTTTACGAGAAGGGCGATTAAAGATAATATTCTTATTACTTAAAAAGATCTTATTATCTATTTAAAAAGTAATCTTTTATTAATACTTATTAACTTATATAACTATAGCCTTCTAAACGCGATTTATATTACTTTAAATATATTTAAGAACTTATTTTATATAGTTCGTAATATTCTTTATTTAAATAGTATTAAGACGTTTATAAATAATCTCGTAGTCGATAGTATTCTAATTAAAAGTTATTTAAAAATAAAATCTCTTATTAATAAGAAAAGATAAGATATTAATAATTAATAAAATAGTATTATTATTAATAAACTTAATAATAAATAGCTATCTTATCTAGTCGTTCTATATATAATTATAATATATTTAAAGATAACGCTTTATATTCTAATTTACTCGCTTAATTTATTTATCGATTTTAGAATAAAAGACTATTAATAGCTTAATTATAATATTTAATCTTTTATAAAAAGACTTTTATATAATAGCTATAAATTAAAAGTCTTAATTCGATATTATTAAGATTAATAGATTATATAGATAAAATATTTCTTTAAGTAGTAAGTTAATTATCTTCTTAGCGATAATATCTTTATCGATATCGAAATAGATTATATAGTGATATTTCTTAGTAAATTAATCGATTACTATTTAAATAGCGTTATAGTTATTAGATATAGATAAGTCTATAACGAAGTTAATTAATATATCTTATTATCGTTTTTATAAGATTAATAAAGATTATAATAAACTATACTTTTAATTATAAGGCGCTTTAGCTCTCTAATAGATATAGTAATTCTAAATATATATTATCTCGAGATAGTCGTAGAATAATTAATTATATATCTCTCGAATAATATCGATATATATATTATTAAATATCTATAAACGATTTTTATAATAAAGTACTCTATCTTATACGAAGCATTTACTAAAAGTAATCTCTCGAAACTTATTCTTATTTTCGACGATAGCCTTACGAATTTTTATATAATATTTATCTTTCTTATTAATCTTTATTATCTTATAATAGATAGAGTTATTAATTACATATATATCGATATATTTATTATTTAATTTTAATTAATTAAAAATAAGAATTATTTAATATTATTAGCGTAATTATTTATATTCGAGATTAGTTAATTTATATTTAATTATTTATATAAGTATATTTATCTTAATATTCTAAAGTCTAAATCGATAATAATCTTTATATTAAATTTTAATAATATATCTAAATATCGAGTCTAGCGTTAACTAAGATTTCTTTCCTTAGTAAAATATATTAATTCTTTATAATCGATAAAGATTCTAATAAAGACATCTATATATTTTAGCTTAAGGCGCTAATATTCTAGATAGCGAATAATTATTAATAGTTTCTTATTATAGATCTAATAATTATACTTAATCGAGATTAAGTTTTTATTATAGAAGACTATTGAGTAAAGTACTCTCTTATTATTATATTAAAAAAGAATATCTTTATTAACGTAGTTAAAAGAGTTAGTCTCTAGAATAATCTTCTTTATTTTATTAAAATAATATAGAATTAAAGCTTTAATAATAACGACTTTTAGAAAATAGAAGGCTTCTTAATATACTAGAAATTAATTAAATATAATTTTTCTTATTATAAATTTTATTATAAATTTAACTATTTTAGAGAAGTCTCTAATAAATTATCGATAAAGATTATAAAATTTAATAAAGATTTATATCTCTTTAAGATTAATAGATATAATCTACTTAATAATAATCTAGATTTTAATAAGATTTATTTATAACTTATTTATAGATATTAATAGATCTAGAAATTTAGTTTTCTACATATAGAATTCGCATTTAAGAATATTTATCTAAAGGCCGACGTTCTTTAATTTCTAAAGAATTTATTTAACGTATTAGATATATTTCTTTTTTATCTTATTATAAATAAGTATATTATCGAGATAGATTTAGTAGAAATTATTTAGATACTCGAATACGGAGATCGATATTAAAAGTTCTAGACAGCGCTAAAATACTTAATACTCTTAGTATTCTTGATACTTTCTATATAATTACATTTATTTAACGATAATACTTTATATAATTGCGTATATACTCATTAGCTCGCTCGGCGAAGTCGTATAATCGTATATTACCTCTCTTATAATCTTTTCTATACTCGTTATTACTCGTTATTATCTTTAAGACGTATTACCTTCGTAATATATCTTAATATTTACTCTATTTACTTCTAAATCCTCTTTTAAATAAGCTCGTAATTTTAAAAATATAGTTATTATCTTTCGACTTTCTTATAAGTTCTTAATATATCTTTTTAAATAGTATAACGTTTTATTTATAGTTAATAAAACTTAGTAAGTATTTAAATTCGAGTCTTATAAGTCTTATAATTAATACTTTAAGTATTAAATATATTAATAAAAGATAATTAAGATAGAGAATAATAAGAAGATTTCTATTTATTATATTATATAAATAAGACTTATATATTAGAAGTCTTTATACTCTTTCTCTATTTCTCTATATTATAATTAATACTTTAATATTATCGCTATTATATATTCTATTAATATCGCTATTATATATATACTTCGCATATTTATACTTCGTATATATATACTACGTCGCTATTATATAGAGTATTAATACTTATTAAAATAAAGAATAATAATGCTATTTATGAAATTTGAAAGTATATTAAGCACTTAGTTCTATCTAAACTCTTATCTTAATATATCTAGAACTTTTAATATCGATCTTCGTAGAATATTATTTATATATTATTAATATATAGTCGAGTCGTTAATTAGATTAAAGAGGAGTATTTAATATTTATATACTTTAAGAGAGATAATAAAAGTAGTGAAATTCTTACTATCGAAATATATATATAGTTTATTAAATATAGCTATAATATCTAATCGAGTAAGATATTTATATCTCTAGATTCTTACTAAAATCTTATCTATTAATAAAATTAAGTATTAATTTCTTTTAATAATAACGTTTAACTTTCGATAGTTTATATAAAAACGTAACTCTCTATTCGACTTTTTCGCGAATAGAATAGATAAGGCGAATAGTATATAACTTAATATTATAAATTCCTTCTTTAGATATTCATCTAGATACTTCTTTATCTATTTTAATTTATATTTTAATATTAAATAGATTCTATTTTTTAAAAATTTCGTTTTATTAAAGCTATTATTAAATTTTAGCTTATAGTTATAAGAACGATATAAGAAAAGTATATTCGCTTTAATTCTATCGAAAATATTAAGATAGTCGTAATACTCTATAGATAGCTTATATTTTATCTTCTTAGAATTAATTTTATCGATATTATTAATTTAAATAAAGTAATTAAAATCGTAATATCTTTTATATTTCTTTTCTAAGTTATAGAGATAGGATTTATTAATTAATATATAGAAATCGCGAGGTATTTAAGTAATAAGAGATATATATAATATTAGTAAGTTATTATAGATCTTATTTATTATTAATATAAATAGTTTATTATTTTTTTTATAAGTTAGTTAGTAGTAAACTATTATATTAATCTTAGCGATATTAATAAACTTAGATTTCTTATTATATTTATTCTTATTTAATAAGAAGATATTTAAATTAATTTTATTATTATAAATAAGTAGAGAAGAGCTTTATTATTTTAATATAATAGATAAAGAGATAAATAATATAAATAATCGAAGCTTCGAAGTTAATAGAAAAGAGAGTTCGTTTATTATTAATATTTAATTATTATTATAATTATATTAATCGAATAGAAAGAGTATTTTATCTTATAAAATATTAAAAATTATCTTATATTTATTTATTTATTTAAGATTTTTTAATTATTATATCGTATTTTAATAATATAATTAATATTAAATATATTTCTTTTTAATAACTTTTTATTATTATTATAGAGAGTAAATAGTATATAATTAATCGTTTTATAATTTAGCTATTATAATCTTTTAATAGTTTAAATTATAATAATAAAAGTAATTCTAGATATAAGACTTTATATATTATTAGAATTAAGAACTCGTTTATAACTATATAAGTATTAATATATTTATTATCTATAAAGAAGTTCTAAAGTAAATACTCTCTTTCTTATAAAGATAGCGTAATTTATATACGAAAAGAACGACGTACTAGAGCGTTATTAAAAGTATCTATTAAATATACTTTATAAGTACCTCTTATTATAACTTTAAAAGAGACTATTCGTTTCTCGAATTTAATAAAGTACTATCGCTATCTATAATATCGACGTTATTAATTTCGAATTCTTTATCTATATTTATCGCGTAGAGTTATACTTCTTTAAAGATCTTTTTATTAATCTTAATTTAGATAGTTATTATATAATTATTTCGATAATAGTCTTTCTTATTATAATTATAATATATTAATTCTCTTAGCTTTAAATTAATCTTAATATCTAAGGGCGTAGCGATCGTAGTCTTAATAATAGATATAAGATATATATTAATCGTAATTCATATAATAATTAGCTTTATAATAATCTTTATAAACTCTATATTTTTATATCTAATATAGTATAAGTTATTTAGTTTTCGAAGGTATTACTTTATAGTCTTTAAGTGTCATGGTTTCAACCGGCATTCCTTCTCCAGACTTGCGCTAGGCTCCATTCGGGCTAGCTCCTTGGCGGCTTGGCACTCTGATAACTTCGGCATATATGTTACTTAGCAACCTTCATAGTTAATATTTCATTCATATGACACTACTAATATCATTATTCGATACACGGTTTATTCTCTGATATAATATTAATTATCTAATATAGTCGTGAGCTAAGCTATTGTTGTCTGCCTGCTTCTGCTTGCCTATCTGCCTTGCCCTGCGGAGATCTCTCGAATATCGACTACTTAATCGCCTTGTTGTGGAGGAGATATTCGGACGATTCCCTGCCTGCCTGCCTACCCTGCCCTGCGGAGATCTCTCGAATATCGACTACTCAATCGCCTTGTTGTGGAGGAGATATCCGGACGATTCCCTATCTGCCTGCCTGTCTGCCTGCCCTACCCTGCGGAGATCTCTCGAATATCGACTACTTAATCGCCTTGTTGTGGAGGAGATATCCGGACGATTCCCTACCTGCCTGCCTGCCTGCCTGCTCTGCCCTGCGGAGATCTCTCGAATATCGACTACTTAATCGCCTTGTTGTGGAGGAGATATCCGGACGATTCCCTACCTGCCTGCCTGCCTGCCTGCCCTACCCTGCGGGGATCTCTCGAATATTGATTACTTAATCGCCTTGTTGTGGAGGAGATATTCGGACGATTCCCTGTCTGCCTGCCTACCCTGCCTCTGCGGGGAGATATTTCGACTATCTCTCGCTTGCCTTACCTGTTACCTGCCTGCATCAGTGGAGAGATTCCCTGCCTGCCTGCCTACCCTACCTCTGCGGGGAGATATTTCGACTATCTCTCGCTTGCCTTACCTATTACCTGCCTGCATCAGTGGACGATTACCTGCCTGCCTGCCTGCCTGCCCTGCCTCTGCGGGGATCTCTCGAATATCGACTACTCAATCGCCTTGTTGTGGAGGAGATATCCGGACGATTCCCTGCCTGCCTGCCTGCCTACCCTGCCTCTGCGGGGAGATATTTCGACTATCTCTCGCTTGCCTTACCTGTTACCTGCCTGTATTAGTGGAGAGATCTCTATCTAATCCGTTATGGACTCGGATCAAGAAGAAACCCGTCCTGAATCGTCATTGACGATTCAGCATTACCAGGCCCAGATTCGTGGCCTCAACACTACTATTCAGAATCTCAGCACCCCACACCATTACTTCAAGCACCTTCCCGGGCTATTGCCCCACATTGATACCCCTGATGCCTGCGTCCGCAGGCCTGCTACATGAGATTTGGCTCAATGCCACGGTCGGACACTGAGAGTGTCTGCGAGAAAAAGTTCAAAGGGTAGCAAATATGCTTCAGGCCATAAAGGCCAGTGCACCATGGATCATGACGATCGTCTCGCTGTTGCCACCTCGCCGTCGCCATGATTTGGACCATAGGGACATGGCCATTTGAGGGGGGGGGTAATGTCATGGTTTCAACCGGCATTCCTTCTCCAGACTTGCGCTAGGCTCCATTCGGGCTAGCTCCTTGGCGGCTTGGCACTCTGATAACTTCGGCACATATGTTACTTAGCAATCTTTATAGTTAATATTCCATTCATATGACACCACTAATATCATTATTCGATACACGGTTCATTCCCTGACATTAAGGTAGTAAACCTCTTAACGATATTTTATAACTTTCTTAGATTCTTTCTTAATTTCTTTAGAAGATAATCTTCTAGTATAAGAGCTTTCTTAATATTAAGAATAATAATTAATCGAATAAAGTTTAAATAGAAATTGATAAAGAATTAAGTCTCTTACTATAGAGTATTTATATTACGCTATATATTACTATATCGATTTAAGTTCTTATAGATATTAATTAACTTATTTATAATTTTATTAATAGATTAATATAGATTAATAAAGTTTTAAAGTCTTCTATATATAATATATTATATAATTTTATTATTAAGTTATAAGATTATATAGATTATTTTAAAGTCTTTAATAAGATAATAATCGCTATTAATCTTAAATTTCTATTTTATTCTAAAGAATTAATCGTTTTAAATAAGATTATTATTATTAATAAATAGAGATAAATTTAAGATCTTAACTAATTTTTCTTTTAAACGTTTAAGCGTATATTTCTTCTTAATTAAGAATAGTTATAAATCTTTTATTAACTATAGATTAAGATTATTAACTTTCTACTATAGAGAAGTTATATTCTTTTAAAAGTCTTAAATTAATTAATTTATCTTCTCGATTATTTTATAGACTTAAAATAAATCGTTTATAGCTAGATTCTTTTCTATTATAACGACGTAATATCGAGTAATAATCTCTCGAAAATTATCTCGCTTCTAACGAATCTTATTTAATATAATTATAAATTCGTCGAGTTAATATTTAATCTAATATTATAATTATAAACTATTAATAATATCTTAAAATATATTTATTAAGTCTATCTCGTTAAGAATATTATCTAATAGAATTAATATTTATTAAAATTTAATTTACTTTAGTAGAGTCTTAATTTAATTTATTCTTTTAATATTAAATTTTATTATAAGAAAGAAGAAAGAAGAGTTTAGAGAGGAGTTTAAATATTTTAAAAGAATTAGTATTAAGAATATTAGACTAATTAGAGAGTAATAAAACCTCTTTAAGATATTTCGTAATTATTCGATATTAAGAATAAAAATTTTTATTATAAAGTTCGAGATAAGATTATTTCTTTATAAGAGTTTAATATATTTATCTCTTAATTATTTAAGATATTAAGAAGACTATAAATGCTTTAAATAATATTTTTTCAAGTATACTTACTTCGCTTAGAGAGTCTCTTATCTTATAGAGAAGTTATATATAGAAAAGCTTATAAATAATATTTTAATAGTATTAACTATTTCTTTTAATTCGCTAGCCGTATAAATGATTTAATACCTTATTTATCTCTCGATTATTATTTATCGAGTTTAATTCGCTTTAAAATTAAATTATCTATTTAATAGACTTATTTAGAGATACGATAGCTTAACTTAATTTCTTATTAAAGCTCTTATTAGCGCGTTTCTTTAAATTTATTCGCTAATATAAATAAAATAAGTAAATTAATCTTAGTTATAGTATTAGAATTAATATAGATATAATATTAATATAGATATAATATTAATATAGATATAATATTAATATAGATATAATATTAATATAGATATAATATTAATATAGATATAATATTAATATAGATATAATATTAATATAAATATATTAGATAAGATAACTAAGATATCGAATTATATAGATAAAAGAGAAGTATTAAATAGTAGATAATATCTCTATTAAGATACGCTAGGCTCGAATAAGTAAGAGAGCTAAGTAATATATTAAGAATATAGAATACGCTCGTAATATATCTAAATAAAGATAATTTAAAAAAGATTTTATAAAAAACTCTTAAATTTATAATTATATAGAATTATTATATTAAAACTATTATAAAGATAAAAGAAGAGTTGAAAGTAATATATTAAAGATACTATTATATTATTTAATATCTATTAATAAATAATAAGATAATAAATCTTTTAGATTATTTATAGATAAAGTAATATTTAAAGTTAATAATAATAAAAGAATTAAAAGCTTTAAAAAAATAAAAAAATAATTAATAAAGTATAAATAATAATATTTAAAAAGATAATTAAAATTATATTAACTAAGTATAAAATAAATAATTAATTTTAAAAGCTAATAATAGTATATAATTTTAATATATTAAGATAATTAAGATAATTAGCTTATTCGAGTTATTATATCTTTATAATTTCTACTTCGCTATATTAATAATATTAAATTATAAAGATTATATCTTTATCTTAATTCTATTATATAACTATTAAATTCTAATATAATAATAATAAAACTATTAATTTAATATTAAAAAGCTTATTTTAAATTTTTAAATATCTTTTTATAAGATAATATTAAAATTTCTTTATTTTATAATAACTAATTTTTTAAAAATAAATAGAGCTATCTCGCTATTAACGCGTATTTTATTAATTTTAAATAAAATCTCTATAAAGTTCTTTTAATCTTTTAATATATTTCGAATTTTTATATTAATAAAAAACTTATTACTATTATATAAAAGAAGCTCGAATTTTATAAAATTAAATATTTAATCTTAATAATTATTATCGATAGCGCTTTTAATAATAAGATTATAAATATAAATATAAAGAGATATTTAAATTAAATACTTAAGAATATTATTTTATAAATTAATATCTAATATAATATCGCTATAGCAAAGTTTAATTATCTTTTATATCTAGTCTATATTATTTAATTAATAATTAAAAATTTATTTAATAAAATTTAAATTACTTTAATAAATAAATTTTTTTTAGAATATATAAAATAAAGAGATAATTTTAATAAAGTTTAAAAAAAGATAAATCTAGACGTTTTATTAATATTAGCGAAAATAAGATTTCTAATTATCTTTATAATTAATTATAATTATATTATAAATTTAAAAAACTACTATCTTTATTAACTTTAATTCGCTTTAAAAAAAGATTTTTGATAATATTTAGAAGAAAAGAATTAAGTAAGAGAAGACTAAGATACTCTATTAATTCTATAGCAGTTTTAAAAAAAAGAAATCTAACATTTTTAAGATATTTAAAAAATTTAGAATATAAAAATAAGATAAGACTTTATATTATATATACTTATACGATACTTTTAATTAAAATTAAATTTAAAGAGTTTTCTATAAATTTAAATATTTTATCTTTAATTTAATAATTTAAAATAATTATAAATTAAATATTTAATAGATAGTATTAAGCTATTTTATATCTTTATATAATTAATTAATATAATAAAAAAAAATTATATATTAAATGTTTAAAATTTATAATAAACTTTTTAATTAATTAAAAAATATTAAAAATTAATTTAAAAAAAAGTATATATTATAAAAAATTATAATGTATAAATCTCTAAATATTATAAACGAATTTTATTTTTTATTAAATATCTTTATAATAAAGCTATACTATTAAATTCTAAAATAAAAAATAAAAATTTTTACTCTTAATAAGAGATAATAAATTAGAATAAATTTTATTAAGATATTTTTAAACTAAATTTCGATAGATATAATAAAGATTTTATTTAAATAATATTTTAATTTATTAATTTTATAGAATAGCGATATAATCGCTTTTAAGATTTAGATATTTATTTTAATATATCTTATAATAATAATAATTTAATATTATTTTTTAACGAGTTTAATTAATATAAATTAAAAAATAAAGCGTTATTTTAAGTATTATTTTAAATATTAATCTTTAAAATAATAGCGAATAGTATTTTTTTTATTAAATATATTATTAAATATTAAAAAAAACTTAATAAGCGCTTTTTAATATTAAATTATATAGTTTATATAATTCTAATATTATTAATTATTAAAATAAATAATAAATATATATTTAATATCGCTAGTAATATTTATTAAAATAATTAATATTTTAATTCTAAAATATTCTCCGCTATAATAATAATTAATCGCTATTTCTTTAAAGAAAATCTTAAAATATATTATTTTATAAATTTTATTAAAGATTATAATTTTATTAAAAAAGAGTTTAATATAGAAATTAATAATTTACTTAGATATTAGTATATTAATAATAATAAGAAAAAGAAAAATAATGTAATAGAATAGAGAATGAAAAATAATATATTATTAATATACTTTTTATTAATAAAATTAAAATTAAAAATTAACGAATTTTTAATATAAGCGCTATAAATAAAAAAAATATAGAAGAAATTATATATATTAAGATTTTTAATTATTAATAATTAAGCGATAGCGAAAAAAAGAGATAAGATATTAAAAACTATTAAGAAAATAAAATTTAAAATTTAAATTTAAATAATAAATAAGAATATAATTAGATAGATTAAGAGAGTAAAATAAAATAATAATATAGAAAATCGATCTCTAGAATAATAATATTTAAGAATTAATAACGAAGATTCTTTTTATAAATATATTTATCTAAATTTAACGAGTAATATAAAAATAATTTATTTATATTTAATAGTAATTATAATAATTATAAAAAATATAAAAAATAAATAAATTATAATTAATCTTATATAGTCTTTAAAAGTTATTTTATTATTAAGAATATTTTAAAATAAATTTATATTAAAATTAATAAGAAAGATAATTAGAATTAAAAAATTATAAGAAATATAATTAAAATCTTTTATTTATTATAAATATACGCTAAATAAATATCTTATAATAAATTTTTATATAAAAGTTATTTTTTAACGCTAAGTTATAATTATAGAGTTAATAATATAACGAGATATATTTTAAAACCTCGCTTCGAGTTAAGATAAGATTAGAGTTTTAAGAAAACTCGAAACCTCGATCTAAAACTCTATCTCGACCTCGACCCCCTTTAAAACTTCGTTGAGATTTCTCGCTTCGTTACGTAGCGTAATACTAGTTCTAATAGTTATAAAGAAATAAAAAGCTTATAGCGGCTATAACGCCTATACTTTATATTATTAATATTTAAATAATTATTTCTAAAAGAAAGTCTAAAGTTATATAAGAGATTACTTATAATATATTTTAAAGATTAATAAAAATATTAATTTAAGATTTATAAATTTATAATAATTAAGTAAACTCTTTTCGAATTAATATTAATAAATTAATAATTAAGCGTTATATATATAGCTAAATATAGATCTTAGATTTTAAGAAATTATTAAGATATAATAATTATTTTTATATCTCTAATAATAAGAATTTAAAAAAAGAGCTTATTAGTAAATATTATAATAATTCGTTATTAAAATACTTTAACGCTATAAAAATATATAAGTTATTTATTTATAAATATTATTAAAATAAAAGCTTAAAGTAAGTTATCGACTATATTAAGATATATAATATTTATTAATAAATTAAGATTTTATAATATCGTCTATATAGCAAATTAAGCTTCTTTTCTATTATTATTAAGCTATAAAAAAAATTCTATAAACTTTATTATTAGTTTACTAGCGAGTAAATATAAAAGTATTATTTATAATATTATTCTAGTTATAATAAATCGATTTATAAAAATAATAAGATATATTTTTATATTTATTATAATTAATATTACTTAGTTAATATATTAAATAATATTATTAATAATAGAGACTTTATATTTATTAATAACTTCTAATTCGCTATTTATTTTTATTTTAAAATTAAGCGATATTTAAGTATTATCTTTTATTTATAAATCGATAAATAGATTAAGTATTAAAATTAGATATTAAAATACTTTTTATATATATTCGCTAATAATAATTAAGATATTTAAATAAAATAACTATTAATAATAGAGTTCGCTTATATAAATAATTAATATTTCTTTATTAAAATTTTTTTTTTTTTTTAATATATAAATATTATTTTAAAATCTATTAAGAAATTAAAAATAACTTTATTATAGAGAAGATACTCGCTATAAATAATAGAATAAAGAAATTATAAATATAAAGAAATAAGATAATAAAGCGTTTTCGTAGTAGTATTATAATTTAATTTAAATATTATAATAAAATATATTAGCTTTAAAGTTATAAGATAAGAAATTTTAATAATATTAATAATTAAAAATTTAAAGTAAAAAAATTTAAATAAGAAGTTATTTTATAAATTTATAGAATTATTTTAAATTATAAATAAGATAAAGACGTAGATATATTATTTACTTTTATTATCAATATATAAAATTTATAATATCTTTTATATATCGTTATTTAAGTTTTATTATCTTCGCGATTATAATAATATAATAGAAATCTTTATATAAACTCTTAATCTTATCGATAACGATAAACTTTAAAAGATTAAAGAAATTATTAATAAAATTAAGTATAAGAAAGATATCTAGTATAAAGTTAATTAAAATTAATTAAAATAAAGAATATAATTAATAATTATTAGATAATAAACTTATTAATATTAGCGAGCTAATTTAAATTTATAAATAAATAAATAATAAGCGAAAGTATTAAATAATAAATAATAAGTCTCTTATTATTAAAGAGTTTAATTAATTATATAAATTAATAACGAGTAAGCGAAAGCGATAAAATAAGATATAATTATTAATTAGATTAAATATATTTTTAGATAATACTTATATTACACGTATATTTCTTTATACTTATTATTATTAAAATATAGATTAATAAAATAATTATATTATTTAACTATTTATTAGACTCTATTATTAAGAAAATATATTATAATAAAATATATTTTTATCTAGAATAATTATTAAAAAACTATCTAAGAATCTTACGCTAGCGCTATTATTAAAAAAAGATTATTATTTAAATATTCTTTATTATCTTAATATTAAATATTAAATTAAGTTTATTAATTTAATTCTTTAATAAGAAAGTAATTAAAGTATAATCTTTAAATTAATACTTATTAATATCTATTATATATTAACGAAGGCTTTTAAGCTTCTTCTTTAAGAATTTTCTTTAACTTCGCTATATACTTATTTACCGCTATAAATTAATCTTAAAAATTTATAATTATAATAAAGGCGATCGAAGTCGTCGCTATTATATATCTTTATAATTTATATTACTAAATAATCTTCTTATCGAGCTTAATCTATTAATAAAATAATCGCTAAAATTATTTAACGCGATAATAGCGTTATATTAATTTTCTTATTTATATTTAAAAATATAAAGAGATTTTAATATAACGATTAATATCGCGCTTTTCGATCTTATAATTATTATAAAGAAATAAATCGTTATCTCGATAAAAGTAAGTTTTATATAATAAATTAGATATTAAATATATATTAGTAATTATATATATAAAGCGATAATAATAAAAATAATTAGAAATTAATAATCGCGTTTATAAGATAACTATATACTTATTATTAAAGTTATTATTATTATTAAAAAAAGAATATTATAAAATTATTAATTTATATATTAATATAATTAATAATAATAAGATACTTATAATAAAGAGAAGTAGATTACTAATATAACGAGATATATTATATTAATATTAATATTAATATCGACGTTATAATACTAAAGTAAATACTTATAAAAAGAGCGATAAAAGTTATAAAGAATAAAAATAAATAACTCGAAGAGAATTTTTATATTCTCTATCGCGATATTATTATTAGCGAATAATATTTAATAATATAAATATTAATAATATAGTAATATTTCGCTATTATTTATAGAGTCGCGTTATCTAACTATCGTTATTATTTCTACTATTATTATTAATTAATAATCGAGAGTATTATCGCGAACGCGTCGCTTTATTAATTATTCTCTTTAAATTTTTATAATAAAGATTATTACTATATTACTTCGCTATAGACGTAATACGCTATAGAAATAACGTTATTTATAGAGAAACTCTTCTTTCTTCTTTTACTTATTAGATTTTTAAGATTTTATTATAAATTCTTAAATCTAATATTATTCGCTATAGGGGTTATTAATTAACGTTATAGAAATATTAATATTAAATACGTCGATTTATTATAAATTATTATTAATTAATATTATAAAGACGATATTATTCTCGAGAGTAATATTAATATTATTATATAATATATTAATAACGCGCTTATAACGCGTAA
This sequence comes from Letharia lupina, assembly GCF_014066315.1. NCBI lineage: Eukaryota > Fungi > Ascomycota > Lecanoromycetes > Lecanorales > Parmeliaceae > Letharia > Letharia lupina. The sequence goes on from NW_023502976.1 coordinate 995,281, forward strand.
TAATTAATTCTATTACGTTATCGAAATAATATTATAATTAATTAACTCTTTTCTCTTATTTTTCTATTAGAGTTTAAAGGTTTTTTAATAAGCGTTTTATTTACTTAGATATTTAAAAATTAAGATCTAAAAGAGAAAGTAATTATTAAGTTTAATATTATTAAAGATCTTAGCGCTAATTATATTAAGATATCGATATTATATATATTATATTAAAAGTTCTTTTTAGAATTTAATTTTAATAATATATCTCTTATACTTAAAGACTTAATAGATATATATTTACTTTATATATCTCGAAGTTTTAATATTTCTTAGAGATTAATTCTATTATTAAATATACTATTAAATCTTATAACGATATTACGTCTTTTATAGTCTATATTCGCTAGCTAATCGCTAGTAAAATATACTCTTATATAATTCTTTTAATAATTAATATTCTTTAAAGAAGTTACTAATCTCGTTTTAAGTAGAGCGAGAAAAAATACTTTTAATAGTTTATAATTAACTTTAAGATAATCTATCTTTTAATTCTAAACGATTTAATAGTATTTTAAACGATTTACTAAACGGGCTAGATAATTTAAACTAAGAAACTAAGAGATTAAATTAATAGTTTTAATATTTAATCTAATTTACGATAAATTTTTAAGTATACTAGACGTACTTTAAGTAATAATAAAGAAGAAATTTCTTACGAGAGATTAAATTTAACGAAGGACTTTTCTAAGAGAATTCTCTTATAATACTATATATAAAATAGCGATATTTAGTAAATAAACTTAAGAATATTAAAATTTCATAACGACTTAATTAAATTATCTATAATATAGAGTATTACTTATATATATATTAAGTATAAGAGATACTTTTTAATAGAGAATTCTCTTATCTTATAAAAAGATCGACGTTAAAAGTTCGAAATAGCGCTAGTATTAACTCTAATTCTACTTTAGAAAGAAGACTCTAGAATAAGAAACTCTAGAATAATCTCTTAGAGTCGTTTGTAGAGACGATAGAGGCGCTAATCTTAAATATAATATAGTTTTAAATAAGAATTAGACGTATTATCTAGATAATCTTTCTAGCTAGATATTATTCGAGATCTTAATAAAAGTCTTAGCGTTTAAAACTATTAACGTCGACCTTCGTAGAATTTATTCTTTCTATCTATAAGAAACGCTATTCGTCTTATCTTCTACTATTTTATTTTTTAATATATATTTAATTATTATACTATTATAACGTTTATTAATTATAAGTTTAAGAAATTTAAGAGAGATACTTTAATTACGATATTATTTAATATCGTTATAAGATAATTTCTCTAATAGATTTATTACGTATATATAATATATCTAATAGCGAAGATCGATTATATTATCTTAATTAAAGAAAAAACTATTACGAGCGTATTTTTAATATATTACTTAGCTCTATAACTAGCGAATCTTAACGAAGACATCTTCTATTATATTATATCTTCTTTTTATATATATAATTCGATAGTCTTATTATTCTATCTATCTCATCTATATTAATATCGTATCTATACTAGTTCTAATAAAAACTACGAATCTCTAAGATATTAAGATTATAAATCTAAATAATCTATTAAACTATAAGAAGTATACGACACTCGTCGTAATCTCTTTTAGCGTTCGTTAAAGCCTCGTCGATATAATTAAGAAGAAGAATTAAGAGAGAAAAGATTCGAGTAACTTCGATATATAAGTCTCGTAAATATTTAATCTACGATTTAATATCTCTTAATAGCTCTAGAATTATTCTTTAAGAAATCGAGGGCTAGAATATATTATATTTATAGTTAGATTAGTATACGAAGTAAGTAATTCGTCTATAATCGCTATAAGAAGATTTATAGCGTTACTAGTAATATTAATATAATAACTCGATATCTAAAGAAGATATAATCTATAAATTCTACATCTTACGAAGTTATAGAAAAGAGGATATGAAAGAGAGAAGCGATTAATATAGCGATATTCTAAGGTATTTAAATAAGTTAAAAGATAGAAGAAGAGAGAAGAAAGAAACTCAAGGGTATAGAACTCGATAAAGCTACTCTAGATGTTATGAGATATCTTAGGGCTACTTATAGGGTTACTAGCGTAGACTTAACACCGTACAGTATACGATAACGATATTCTAAGGGAGTATTAATCTTAGAAAGACTCGATAAAATCGACTCGGGATTATAATTGGAAAGCTTGCTTTCTTAATACTCGAGACTTGAAAACGAGAATAGGTGCTACGCTAAGATGCTAGTGATTAATTAGATTATTAAATCCTATTATTTCTAGTCTAAAACATATCTTATTTCTTCATTTTTGATCTAAATACGAGTACGTCCAAAAGAGAAAGCACTATAAGACTAAACCTCGAATATCAACTTTATTAATTTATTCTATTTAATTCCTTTTACATTACGTAATAAATAATAATAAAATAAATTTATAGAGTTATAGAGTTAATTATACGCTTTTAAATAATATAACAAAAACGAAATTTAATAAAATATTCGTAAAGATATACTAAAAACTAAGATTTATCGAGCTCGCGAGAAGAGCCCCTTCGATAGAAGCCCTCGAAGAGCTCTCGGAGAGCCCTCGGAGGGTTAGGGGGGTTTCAGGGGGTCTCCCCCTGAGTATGTCAAATAAATTACAACGTCTCTCTCTCTCGATTCTCAGGGTTAGATCTCTTAAAATCCCTTAAACCCTTTAAAGCTCTTTAAGAGCTCTTCGAGAGTTTCTATCGAGGGGCTATTAAAGCAAGCTTAAAATTAATTAAATATTATTAAAATAATTAAATTTCGAGCTTACTTTAATAGCCCCTCGACAGAAGCTCTCGGAGAGCCCTTAAAGAGCCCCCGAAGGGTCCGAGGGATTTTAGGGGATCTCCCTGAGAATCAAAAATAGTTAAAAACCAGTACTTGGCAAGCTTTTCACTACTGGGAAGGACACGCCCCAGCACATATTATTCCGGCCCCCCCTAAAATGTAGAGTCTGAATTCTGAGACTAAGGGAGTGTTACCCATGGGAGTATGACGCAGAAGCCCAACAATGCTTAGAGAGAGGCAATAAACCGTCCTATTTCGTCACCGAAGAAGACTGCAAGTTCTTTCAACAACAGGCCAAAACTCTTCAAGACCGAGCGGCCTACATACGTCAAGAATGGGCTAGACAAGAGGCCTTACAAGCCAAGCAGACTATCACTCAGCCAGCCCCTCAGTCAACTACTCAGCCAGCAACTCAGCCAAGCACTAAGCCTGTCACTCAGCCAGTCACTCAACCAGCCACTCATCAAGCCACTCAGCCAGAGCATTCAGTCGAGCAAGAGGAGGAGTCACTAGAACAGGCAAATGCGGAGAACACTGCGGAGAACACGGCGGAGAAACCAAGCGGCAGCAAGGACCCCAGTACCAAGGACACGGCTCAGCTCTCCAAGATCCCACGTCATTTGCTCTCCACGATCCCACGTCAGGTCATCACTCAGCAAGCGGAGAACACCACTACAATTTGGCCTATCATCCCCACTGCATTGATATGGTACATCACTGCAATGAGCACACAAGAGGAGGATCTACTGCGTCGATCACAGCCAATTGGGCCTCTGCAGGAGGAAGTTCGGACGATGCATATTTGGACGATTTGAAACCGTCCGATGTCTTGCTTCGACAGTCATTTTGTTATTCAGTTTTCACTGCGGCAGGAGAACTTGTGGGATTCACACCACTAATTGGCCTGGTGTCTCCATTTCTTTCCGGCATTCGAAAAATCATGCATGCATACTTCTTGCCATGAGGACATGGCATTTCTCTGTTTTTTGTGGGCAATTGTCATGAGATGCCTCAGGGCTACCCATGGGGCCACTAGCGTAGGCTTGGCACCGCACATATCTGCCTTGGAGGCACATAGAATAATAAACAATGTTTACACCACACACATATATGAGTCAAATCATAATGATTCCTTAACACTAGAATACATCTTCAATAGACGATTCCTCAGAATATGCCATTCAATCACGTTGGGATAGAAGCTTTTGAACCTTCCTAGAATATATCAACCCCGTCACCAACCGAATGCTCTCTAACGCCGGCACTACCGTGAAAATATATGCAGAAGACTCATTTATGGGTTATATAACGACTATGTCACATGCTAGCTACAGCAATATCAGATGTCTATATTATATGTGATATGTGGATATCACCGAACCGCCTAAGGCTACCTAGAGTGGTTGCGTATTTCAGGAGAACTCCAAATTGCAAGCTGTTACTCCCGCACTCAAGGAGCTAGAAGGGGAGCATTTAGGGCGAAATCAGGCGGTAATTGTCCAGGATGTGATCAATGACTCCCTATTTGTTTAATTACCATCTTCTTCGTCTTCACTGTCATCTTCTGAATCGTAATCAGCTTTCAAGTGAACGTCCTCTACAGTCCCTACCAGCTTGGGCACAAGCTTAAAGCGCGTGAATCGCGCTTCTCCTTCGATTCCGCTACTATCCAATTCAACTTCGATAGCATCTAGCCCCTTATCCTCATCTGCGCCGAGATATTTTTGATCCTCTCTCTGTCTTCTCAACTTACGGAAGATTCTGCGCGGATCCCACTGTATGCCGCAAAAGAAAAGAACAACTCCGTCTTTCTAAATTGGCCGGTTAGCAAACATTTTCACAGCAATTAATAGCCGAGAGCTGGTTGATAGTACTTACATCCTCTTGTTCGATCCACGAACCGTCCTGCCGTTCCCTAACCCAGCTTGAACTAGGCGCTATACTCCCAACGTCGGCCGCTTTGACTTCGACGGTCCAGGAGAATGTTGTTTGATGAGAAGAGAGCACAGCGAGCACACGGCGCTCAGCGACGTGGGTTGAGGTGACGACCCAGATTCCATTGGTCTGTGCGTCTTTGAATTTTTCCAGAATTGAACTGGCGTTTTGAGCCAACCAGTCCACGGCTGTGGATAGTGGCTTTGCTCGACGGTGCTTAACTTCTCCATCGGCCATCATTATGGCGCCATTGCCCTCGGCTTTCTGATATTCCATTTTGATCCTTCCCCCAGCTTGCATACCGGGTACACTGAATGCTTACTGTTAGAAGAAAAAGGTTGGGACTCTTGGTTGGGAATGATGATGTCCAGCAGATATGGTAAGTGATTTTTGAAAATTTTGAAACGAGATCAAACATAAGATTGTCAATTCACTTACTCAGCGCCTGCATCAACATCGGTACTCGACCACGATAAGTTCTTGGAAGTTTTGGCCTGAGGCCATTTCTCTTTTCCTGCCTTCTCCACAGTAGCAAGATCCTTAGGACAGGTCCACCCAAGCATATTCATGGCCGCCTCATCTGTCATCTGGGCGATTTTGTTCCAGGCCCCGTTCTCGTCGATGTAACCACATGCTCCTGGCTTCAAGTCTCTAGCGCTAATCTGTTCGTATGTTGCGTGACCTTCAGGGTGGTGTTGAAGGCATTGCGCAAAAACCTTGTCCAGTCTATCTTTAGGGGCAGACATTTGTCTATATATTTTTAGATATAGTCACTGTGCTGAGGAGGTTCGATATTAACGTTAAGAGCATAAATCTAGAACGTACAGTCTCTTAAAGTCTGATCCAGGTAAGGAGTGAAGCAGTGGTAGGATGAGGCTCAGAGATATCTCTTACCCCGCAGACAGCCTTACGGCGACGACGGAGAGTGGGGTAATCTTGAGGATCTCACAGGTCTTAAGAGTACTCCTTTTTGCAAAACCATTTGCGGGAGCGCCCGTTTGGCAGCCACCCACCAAATTTTCGCCGTAACCACCGCCAAATGTGCGCAAGAGGTACTTCGCATTACATAGACATAGAACCACATTCAAGTAGCCATTTAAGTAGCCGTTGCAGTAGTCACTATAGCTATTACAAGTAGATTATAAGTAGTTATTATCTAAAAATCGAGTAGAACCTCCAGGTATTGGGTCATGAAAAAAAAATGGTGACAATGGAGCTCTATGACTGCACTCCCTGCACATCGCGTATCAGACGGCTGGACTGTGCCAGAAACACGTCGTCAAACGACTTATTGACAGATCTTTGTGCGCGAGACTGATCTATAAGGATGTGGTGTAGTGGTGAGGTATGCCCCATGATGTAGCTTCACCGGACCACCTCTTGCCAGCCCATGCTGTCTGCAGTGCTCCCCGTAGTGCTCCCAGCAGTGCTCTGTCCAGTGGTCCCAGTAGTAGTGCTCTGTTCAGTGGTCCCAGTAGTGGTCCCAGTAGTGCTCTGTCCAGTGGTCCCAGTAGTGCTCCCAGCAGTGCTCTGTCCAGTGGTCCCAGTAGTAGTGCTCTGTCCAGTGCTCCCAGTAGTGCTCTGTCCAGTGGTCCCAGTAGTAGTGCTCTATCCAGTGGTCCCAGTAGTGCTCCCAGTAGTGCTCTGTCCAGTGGTCCCAGTAGTAGTGCTCTGTCCAGTGGTCCCAGTAGTAGTGCTCTATCCAGTGCTCCCCGTAGTGCTCCCAGTAGTGCTCTGTCCAGTGGTCCCAGTAGTAATGCTCTGTCCAGTGGTCCCAGTAGTGGTCCCAGTAGCAGTGCTCTGTCCAGTGCTCCCAGTAGTGCTCCCAGTAGTGCTCTGTCCAGTGGTCCCAGTAGTAGTGCTCTGTCCAGTGGTCCCAGTAGTAGTGCTCTGTCCAGTGCTCCCAGTAGTAGTGCTCTGTCCAGTGGTCCCAGTAGTGCTCTGTCCAGTGGTCCCAGTAGTAGTGCTCTGTCCAGTGGTCCCAGTAGTAGTGCTCTGTTCAGTGGTCCCAGTAGTAGTGCTCTGTCCAGTGCTCCCAGTAGTGCTCTGTCCAGTGGTCCCAGTAGTAGTGCTCTGTCCAGTGGTCCCAGTAGTAGTGCTCTATCCAGTGCTCCCAGTAGTGCTCTGTCCAGTGGTCCCAGTAGTAGTGCTCTGTCCAGTGGTCCCAGTAGTGGTCCCAGTAGTGCTCTGTCCAGTGGTCCCAGTAGTGCTCTGTCCAGTGGTCCCAGTAGTGCTCTGTTCAGTGGTCCCAGTAGTGATCCCAGTAGTGCTCTATCCAGTGCTCCCAGTAGTGCTCCTCTCAGCGAGGCACAACGGTGATTGTTGGAACGACTCAACACTCGCTACCACTAGTACTCATTCGGTCTAGTCATTGATATATGAAGGCATTCTCTATATATAGATATCCTTCTTTCTTAGATATTATTAAGAATATTATATCTAGTAATAAGTCTTATTATAGTAGTAATTATATATCTAGATATTTATTAATATTAATTAATATACTTTAATAATAGTATATAGATTAGTAAGGCTATACTTTTAAAGAAAATTCGCCTTAATATCGCCGCGATAGCTTTATACGATTTTATAATTACTTAATCGATTTAGCTCTCGAGTAATATTAATTAAATAGAACTATAATTTCTACTTCTATAATTTCTATAACTTCTATTTAATAGAGAAAATACTTAGAAAATATTAAATATTATTAAGCTTTATATTATATTAATATATAATATATATCTAAAATAAACTTTAAGAGTAAGAAATCTAACTCTTTAATTAAATTATCTAATATTATAATTCTATATTAATTAGAGAATATACTATTTAAAAAAGTCGAATTAATAAATATTAATAAGAGACTTAAATAATTTATTCTTTAAAGAATATAAGAATATAATAAAAATAAATAAGACGCTCTCTCTAATATCTTTATTAAGAAATTTTAATAATTCGCTAAAGAGAACTTTAAGACCCTTTTTAAAAAGACTATCTATAATTTACGAAACTATTTATAAGTTAATAAAGTCTATATTAAGAAAGAATAAGAGGTTTTAACGATTAAATTATTAGCTAATATAATCTAAGAAGACATTCTATAGTTACTAAATAACGAGAATTATTCTTTATTAAAGTAGTAATAATATTATCTTTCTTAGTAGTAGCTAATTCAGCCATAGCAGCCTTATCGATTAAAGAATACTATTTCTCTCTTCTTATAATCGCCTTATTATTAGCCTTATCGATCGAAGAATACTATTCCTCTTCTCTTATAATCGTTTTATTAATTGAAGAATTTTACTTCTAACTCTCTCTCTTAATACTAGTCTATGACTTAAATTATTAAGTTTTATATCTACTATCTACGCCTTATTAAGTTATTTAAAACTTCGATATTAAATAAAATTATAATTATAGTAAGAAACTTACTACTCTAATTAAATTATATATTAGCGAGAAGAAGTATAATAAAAGTTCTATTAAGAGTCTTAGCTATAAATTTATAATTTTTATAAATTTTTATAAGAGAGCCGAGATCCCTTAATAGATTCTTTAAATAGTATTTTTAATTATATTAAAATTAATAGTATTAAAATATTACTACTCTAATTATTAAGAAATTAATCTTACTATTTAATAACTCTTCGATTAATTTTAAAGCTATTTCGAGAGAGAAGAATATTATTATCTTATACTTTATAAATAAAATAGTATTAATCTAAAAGGCTTACTCTAAACTAATCTTGAAAAAAATAAAAAAACTATCTTTAATAAGATAATTTAATAACTTCGTTAAATTTAAAGAGAGCTAAATTACGAATTTCAATTAGATATAGTACTTCGAAATAAGATAATTATCTCTTATAGTAATATCTCTATATATAGTATTATAATTTTATAATAAACGATTATAATTATAAGATTAATTAATAATATCTATATTATAATTGAGAATTATAAAGAAGTTATAAAGACTAAGAGATTCGAGTTATTTAGATTTATAATATACTTTATTAATTAAAAGTATTATATTAATTAATCTTTAAATTAGTTTTTAAATCAGGGTAATTATAATAGACTATCTTCGAAAATAAATAACTTTTAGAAGTACTATATCTATAGAAAGATACGTTATTAATTAATTAAATATATTAATAAAGAATACTAGAAGTCTTAAAATAAATTTATTAAGCGGTTTATCGACTCGATTAATAAGCGATATAACTTTTATATTTAAGAGTTTAAAGATTAAAAAAATAAGACTGAGAATTTTAAGATCTTAACTCTCGATATTTAAGATAATAATTTAAAGAAGATTGAAAACTTTATTATAATTACTTTTATAGTTATATTAAATTAAGCCTAAATATATTATTTAAAGCTTTTTAATTATTTTATATATTATAATATTATTAAGTTTAATAGCTTTTTTAATATTAGCTAATATATCTTAAAGTAGTTTTATAATATTATACTAGATATCGAAGTTATATATATATTTATTATTAAATATAATTAAGTAAAAGTCTATATAAGGGAATTTAATATATAATTAAATATTAATACTAATAATATTATTATTTAATTTAAAATTAAAATAATAGTATTAATTAGAAAACTTATAGTAAATTCGTTTATTAACCGAGTCGATTTTCACGTAATATAAATTAATATTCTATTTTTATTATATATTTAAGATATAAATAGACTAGAAATCTATCTAAATAATCTTAAGAATTAAGTTATTTTAAGAAATAATTTTATAATTCTAATTATTCGCTTTTATAAGTATTTATTTTTAATATAAAGTCTTATATTAGTTAATTATCTAACTAATATCGAGTTATATTAATTATATCGTTAATTTAGCTATTTCTTAGTTAATAGATTTATTTAAATTCTAAAGAAAGCTAGTTATAATAATTTAGAATATTATTATATACTTAAACGAATTATCGAGTTCTATATACTTTATTAGAAGTACTCTCGATCTCTAGATTATTTTAAATTCTTACTTAAGAATAAGAATAATATCTATTTTAACTATATAATTATTATCGATATTCTCTATATTAATAATAGTTTAATTCTATAAGTTATTAATAAGAAAACTTTATTTTAAGTTATCTAATAATTAATAAATATAACTATCTTTTATATATAAGATATACTTAGACTATATTAAATAGATATATATATTAAATTTTTAGATATTATTATTTATAACGCTAAAACTAATTTTAATAATATTAAATTTAGATAAAACGCTAGAACTTTAAATATTTAAACGAAATATATATTAGTTAAAATCGCTAATTCTATTAATCTAATAAAATAATATTATACTTTATTAAGATAAGTCTATTCGATAATTATTACGAAATTAGAGAATTAAGATATTAAAAAGAAGATTTATCTATAAATAACTATTAAGGCTATTAACGATATAATTAAATATAATAGCCTTATTTTTATATTACTAGTTTTTAAAATCTTTTCTTATATTATAAATAACGATATATTAACTTTATCTACTATCGAGAAGATAAAAGCTATTAATATAGTAATAATTAAAATTATAAAACTTTACGCTAAGAGATAGATTAATAACCCCTTATATTAGCGAAATAGCTTCTAGATAATAAAAATATATAATATTTTAATTAATTTCTCGATATTAATTTAAAAAACGTATTAAAAGAAGTAAATCGGATTATATAAATTGCTAACTACTTCTCGAGAGATATATATTATCGAATTATTAAATAATTCTATAGACTTTTAAGTTACTATTATTAAGTTATATTTAAAAGAAATAGATATTTTAATTAAGTCTCTCGAGTTCTCTAAATAAGAATCTTTATAGTTAGATAATATTTAATATAAAAATAACGATAATTAAGATTATTAAGACTCTCTCTAAAACGCTTTACTACGTTATAACTCTTCTTAACGTTAATATATTCTTACTTATTTTTAAAACTCTATTAATATTACGATTTATATATTTAAGTTTATATTATAATCATCTTTATCGAATTTCTAGATATTCTAATAAAAAGAACTTAATAAACTATTTAAAAAGGGTATATTTAAGATTATAAAGACCGAAGATATTTTTATAGAAGTATAAATATTTAATAGTCGTTTTATAAATTAAATTAAGAATAAGGGTATTAAGAAAGTCTTTAAGAAGTCGTAACTAGTAGTATAAGTATTTAATAACTCGAAGAAGTATAGGATTCTTACTTAGGCCTTTATTATTTAACGAATTAGTTAATAATTTATTATCGCTCTAGCGTTAATTATTCTATAGCTATCTTTATATCTACGCGATATTATTTAGATATATATATAATCTCGATTTAAGTTAATTAGAGATATCTTTATTTTAGCTCTAGCTGAAATAAGATTATTCTTAAGAACGATACTTTATATTATTCTCCCTCTCTATAAAATTACTAAGTTCGATATTTACTAATTTTAGATATATTATAAATATTATATAAAAAAGCTAAAAATAATCTCGTTTATATTCGATATTTATCTATTATTTAATAATAATATAATAGTAATTATTAGCTTATAAATCGATAACTCTCTTATTATTAATATTATCGAGTTTATAGATATAGAATTATAAGAATTATACGCCGCTAAATTACTAACTAAGTTATTTAAGAGACTTATTTTAAAATAATCTCTCGAATTTAATAAATTTATTATTATTTTTAAGAATAATATAAGAATTAGTTAATTTAGATAAGCGAAGAAGATTTAATTACTTATAAAATCGTTTATAAAAGAATAATATATCGCTTAGCGAGTATAAGAAGTATATATCGCTACTATATTATAGTTATAAGCGATATTTATTTTATTATATATCGTCTAAATTATAGAGTTTATATATAAGAATATTTAATATCTAAATCGCTATCTTTTATAATAAATAAAAGAAAGAGGCTTTATATTTATTAAGTTAGATATAATATCTCTAAGAATTATAATTTTTATAAATTCGTTATTCGCTAATAATAAAGATCTCTCTTTTTAAATCGACTATATAATAGTCTTAGCTAACGCTTAGAATAAGGTTAATATTATTTATTAATAATTAATTAAATATTATCGAGTTACTAGAAGCGTATTAGTCTTTAAACTTTATATATTATCTCTAAAATTCGACGTTATAATTACTATAAAATCTACTCTAAATTAAATCTTTTCTAATACTCTCTAAAGAAAGATATCTCTTTCTATATATATAGACTCGAAATCTTTATATAAATATCTTATTAAGCTAAAGATAATATAAGAGAAAAGATTAATAATAGATATTCTATATCTAAAATAATTATATAAATAATAAGAAATTATTAAGATTCTATAGATTAGAGGAGATAAGAATTTAGTTAATTTAATAATAAAGGATAAGGAATATAACGTACTATAATATCTAGTAAATATAAATTATCTAGAATTAAATCTAGAAGATTAAGTGAAAAGATAAGATATTAATATTAATTAATAGAAAGCCGTCTTAGCGTAGTACTATTAGAAATATATTTATTATAATTAAATCTACGCCCACTATAGTAGAGAAAGTAATTACAATTATAAGAATTATAAAGAAGAAATTTATAATATATAAATAGCCTTATTTTCTATTTTTACTAGTGTTAAAACGACTTAATACTCGTTATTATTAGTATTTATTTAATCTAATTATAGATATATAAAGATATTCTCTATATATAGATATCCTTCTTTCTTAGATATTATTAAGAATATTATATCTAGTAATAAGTCTTATTATAGTAGTAACTATATATCTAGATATTTATTAATAGTAATAATATAGAATATATATAGATTTAGTAGTAGGGTTATTAGCTATTATATAGCTAATAAAGAATAAAGTATTACTATCTATAATTAACTATATAAAAGAAATAATAATAAAATATATATAGAAGAATATAGAAAAAATATATATATAGAAGGAATTAGATATACTAATATTTCCCCTATCTAGTAATATTTAAATAGCTTTATTTTAATATTAAAATTATATAGATTTTTTTTTTTTTTTAATATTTATACTTCTTTTTAATTTCTCTAATTTAATAATATTTATTTAGAATTCTTTAAATTACTTAGATTATTCTAGATATTCTTATATATTTATTCTTTATAGAATTATTCTTTAAAGTAAATAAATAGTTATTTTAAAATAATATAAATATTTATTATATAGAGTTTAATAGATAATTTATTATAAGATATATTAAGTAACTAATTTAACTTCGAAATATATAAGCTTCTAATATTAATATCGAATATAGATAATATTAATTTTAATATTAATATCTAATACTAGTATTTAATATCTTTCTAATTATTAAATTTTTCTCTAATTACTTTATTAAATATCTTTATAAAAGACTTTATAGATATATTATAAAGTTCTCCTCTAACTATCTTATCTAATATTATAAAATATATTAAATAATTAATTTTATTTAATATATATTAATATTTAGTATAAATATTAAATATAGATATTAGATATCTCTAATATTAGCTTTTAATATTAGCTTCTAATACTAGTTATAAAATATATTAAATAATTAATTTTATTTAAAATATATTAATATCTAATATAAGTATTAAATATAGATATTAAATATCTCTAATATTAATTTCTAATACTAGCTTTTAATATTAGCTTCTAATATTTTATTAAAAAAATTCTTTTCTAATAATCTTATTAAATATATTAAATAATTAATTTTATTTAGAATATATTAATATCTAATATAGATATTAAATATAGATATTAAATATTTCTAATATTAATTTTTAATATTAACTTTTAATACTAGCTTCTAATATTAATTAAAAAAATTCTCTTTTAATAATCTTATTATAAATAAGTTTATAGTTTATTAGATCTAATAAAGGGGATAATAATAAGATTTAATATAATATTAATCTATTATTAATATTAATTTAGATTTATAATTTCTTAGCGAGGTATAACGATAATAATATAGAATATATATAGATTTAGTAATAGAACTATTAGCTATTATATAGTTAATAGAGAATAAAGTATTACTATCTATAATTAACTATATAAAAGAAATAATAATAGAATATATATAAAAGAATATAGAAAGAATATATATATAGAAGGAATTAAATATACTAATATTTTTTTTATTTAATAATATTTAAATAGCTCTATTTTAACGTTAAAATTATATAGATTTTTTTTTTTTTTTATTATTTATTTATACTTTTTTTAATTCTTCTAATTTAATAATATTTATTTAAAATCCTTTAAATCGCTTAGATCGTTTTAGATATTCTTATATACTTATTTTTTATAAAGTTATTTTTTAAGATAAATAAGTAGTTATTTTAAAGTAATATAGATATCTATCGTATAAAATTTAATAAATAATTTATTATAAAATATATCGAGTAATTAATTCGATTTTAAAGTATATAAGCTTTTAATATTAATATTAAATATAGATATCTTGTTAATTCTAATATTAATATCTAATATTAATATCTAATATCTTTCTAAATTATTAAATTCTTCTTTAATTATTTTATTAAATATCTTTATAAAGAGCTTTATAGATATATTATAAAATTCTTCTCTAACTATTTTATTTAATATTATAAAATATATTAAGTAATTAATTTTATTTAATATATATTAGTATTTAATATAGATATTAAATATAGATATTAGATATCTCTAATATTAATTTCTAATATTAACTTTTAATATTAATTATAAAATATATTAAATAATTAATTTTATTTAGAATATACTAGTATCTAATATAAGTATTAAATATAAATATTAGATATCTCTAGTATTAGTTTTTAATACTAGCTTTTAATATTAGCTTTTAATATTTTATTAAAAAAATTCTCTTTTAATAGCTTTATTAAATATATTAAGTAATTAATTTTATTTAGAATATATTAGCGTCTAATATAGATATTAAATATAGATATTAAATATTTTTAATATTAGTTTCTAATATTAGCTTCTAATATTAACTTCTAATATTAATTAAAAAAATCCTCTTCTAATAGCTTTATTATAAATAAATTTATAATTCATTAAGTTTAATAAAGGGGATAATAGTAAGATTTGATGCGATATCAGTTTATCATCGATATCAATCTAGGCTTATAACCTTTCAGCGAGGCATAACGGTGATGATATAGAATGTATGTAGATTCAGTGGTAGGGCCATCAGCTATTATGTAGTTGATGGAGAACAAAGCACTGCTATCTATGGCTAACTACATGAAAGGAACAATGATAGAATATGCATGGAAGGATGTAGGAAGGACGCATGCATAGAAGGAACTAGACACGCTGACAGCTCCCAGTAGTGCTCTATCCAGTGGTCCCAGTAGTAGTGCTCTGTCCAGTGGTCCCAGTAGTAGTGCTCTGTCCAGTGCTCCCAGTAGTAGTGCTCTGTCCAGTGGTCCCAGTAGTGCTCTGTCCAGTGGTCCCAGTAGTAGTGCTCTGTCCAGTACTCTCAGTAGTAGTGCTCTGTTCAGTGATCCTAGTAGTGCTCTGTCCATTGCTCTTAGTACTGGAAGTAGTACTGAGAGCACTGGATAGCGTACTACGGAGAGTAGTACTGGAAGTACTGGATAGAGCACTACTACTGGGACCACTGGATAGAGCACTGCTGGGAGCACTACGGGGAGCACTGCTGGGAGCACTACGGGGAGCACTACTGGGAGCACTGGACAGAGCACTACTACTGGGACTACTGAATAGACAATGTAGGTAGGTAGGTAGGCGCGCAGCAATGTAGGTAGATAGGTATGGAGTAATATAGATAAATGCGTAGCAGTGTAGATAGGTAGGTAGGTAGGCGCGTAGTAATATAGGTAGATAGGTAGGTAAGTAGATAGGTAGGTAGGTAGGTAGGTAGGTAGGTAGGTAGATGGGTAGATAGGTAGGTAGGCGCGTAAGCTACCTACTTACCTACTTACCTACACTGCTGCGCGCCTACCTACCTACCTACCTACCTACCTACTTACCCACACTGCTGCGCAGCTACCTACCTACCTACCTACCTACCTACCTACCTACATTGCGGCGTACCTACCTACATTGCTCCGTACCTATCTACCTACATTGCTGCGCGCCTACCTACCTACCTACCTACCTACTTACCTACTTACCCACACTGCTGCGCAGCTCACCCACCCACCCACCCACCCACCCACCCACCCACCCACCCACCCACCCACCCACCCACCCACCCACCCTGCCACCCACACACTGCTGCGCAGCTACCCACCCACACTGCTGCGCGCCCACCTACTTACCTACCTACCCATCTACCTACCTACCTACCCATCTACTTACCTACCTATCTACTTACCTACCTATCTACCTACATTGCTGCGCGTTTACCTACTTACCTACCTATCTATCTACCTACCTACCTACCTATCTACCTACCTATCTACTTACCCACCCACCTACCTACCTACCTACCTGCCTGCTTACCCACACTGCTGCGCAGCTACCCACCCACACTGCTGCGCGCCCTCCCTACTTCACCCACCCACCTGCCTGCCTGCCTGCCTGCCTGCCTGCCTGCCTGCCTGCCTGCCTGCCTGCCTGCCTGCCTGCCTGCCTGCCTGCCTGCCTGCCTGCCTGCCTGCCTGCCTGCCTGCCTGCCTGCCCCCACCTACCTACCTACTTACCCACACTGCTGCGCAGCTACCTACCTACATTGCTGCGCAGCTACATTGCTACCTAGCCAGCTACCTACCTACATTACGCCGTCAACTACCTATCTACATTCCTCCGTACCTACCTTGCTCCGTACCTAGCTAGCCAACTATCTACCTATCATACTCCGTATCTACGTAGAAGATAACTTAATCTATATCTATTTACATTTATATAATTTTAATATAGGCGGTAATATGGCCAGCGACAGCGACAGCGTGGCTGTAAAGACTTAAAAAAGGTTACACCAAGTTTTTTTTGGCAATTGGACTATACATGGCTTCATATTTAAACGATTCTACAGTTATCTATCACGAATTTGGCCTCTGCTTGCCATGGGCGGTGGTTGCGGCAAAATTTTGATGGGGCGGCTGCCAAGCTTGAGCTCCCGCAAATGATTTTGCAAACAGGAGTACATTCTAATCAACCGTGAGATGCGGAACAAAGTTTTATCGCCAATGATCATTATGGTGCTATTTAGAAGACTACCAGATTCCAGAGTAATTCCGGGAGTGGCCTTGCAGATATCCCTGGACATGATTGTAATGTAGAAGCCTGTCCGGTGTCCACTAACATTGAAATTCCTCTATAAGATGCCGGGCCCTTTTGACACGCCGAGACACCAACCGATCCTTGAATGTTTGGGACCAAGATGCGAAGTAGAGGAGGAGTACCGCCAGAAAAGTCAGAGATAAAGTAACCGCGATCCAAATAGACAATAGAGAGGTTTAGCAATGTGATTCAAAAGAATAATTTAAAACGAAAAGGGTAATAATCTAATAGACTAACTATATAGAGTAGTTATTAGCCTCGTCGATCATCTATAAAGTTATCTTATACGACGTTAGCGTAATTACTTATTTAGATATATAAAATTAAATAATTAACTAGTAAATCTATTAAGCTTCTATTATATATATCTTCTATCTTTTAATAAGTAATAACTAAGCGAAAAGAGATTTCTAATACTTATACGTTAAATATAAAGTCTATAAAGAAATCTTAGTCTAGAAGAAATAATCTTATATCGTTTAAAGTCGCCTTTACTTCGTTAGAAAATTCTACTCTATTAGTAAGTTAATAACTCTTTATAGTATATTAGATATTAATATATTTCTTTACTTCGAGATTAACTTAACTACTATACGCATTTAAAGAAAACTAAGAATCTATTATATATATTCCTTCTGAATATCACTATAAATTAGATTTAATATATCTATTATCTATTTCTACTAGTTAACGATATCGCTAAGGTATTTCAGCGATATAGGCCCGAACTTCGTATATAGAAATTCTTTTAAATTTCTTATAAATAACTCGTAATAACTTCGTTTTATTTTAACGTAGTCGATAATAAACTCTAGCTTTATATATGTTCTAAATATCTTCTTTCGAATTTAGATCGTATAATTAAGCTAGATATATAAGTATTTTAATTTAATTAGTTTTATAAAGTTAATTAGCTTAACTTATAGATTTAGATTTCTTTCTATAAGATCTATTATCGTCTTTTATTAAGATATCTTAATTATAGAATATTTATAAGTAATAAACTCGCTTAATATAGTTTTAAAGTAACTTATCGATATAGTAGTTTTAAGTTATTAAGTTATTAGATTCTTTAATTTCGAGTTTATATAACAGAGATACTTTTTATTCTTCGATTTGTATTTTATATTCTAAAGAGGTTTTACGTTTAGAACGTCTTATAGATCTATAAGACTTCGAAATCTTTATAGTAAGAGGGTTATTCTTATTATAATAGATAGTAATCTCTTTATAATATTAGAAGATACTTCTCGAGATATAAATTGAGTACGATTCGAGATTTAATAATTCTTAAAGATTCTTAATATCGTAACGAGTATTCTTCTCGCGTAGTATATAATCTTAAAATATTATATTTCGAGAATAATATATCTTATCTATAAAAACGACGTATTATTAAAAATCTTTTACTATTTACTCGAGATACTTTATATTATATTTTCAACGCTCTTTTAGATTTTACTTAGAAATAGATTTAATTTAAATTATTTTATATAGCTACGCGTTATTAATTCGAGCTTATAATAATTATTAAAGAGTTCGTTCGCTTATATCGACACGGAAATATTTTAATTAAATAAGAAACGATTCTCGGCGTATTAAATTCTCGACTGGATTAATTATTTTTTAAAGAATTTCTATAGAAATTTTAAGAGTACGTTTAGAGCGATTTTTGCCGATATATCTTATACTAGAAGACTTCTTAATTCTATATCTTCGTAGTTAATACTTATCGATATTATAAAGAATTTCTTTCTTATTATATATATCTTAAATTAATTAATCGAAGATTCGTAAGTCGATAGTCTTAAAAATTTTAGTTTTATAACGAGTAATAGTCTTATAATTAGCTAGAGAAGAGTTACGCGTAGAAGTATAAAATAGATTTATAATATAATTATATAGATATTTAAGAGTAGAAATATTATTTTTAATAAGAGAAGAAAGTCGGCAGTAGTCGGGTAAATCTCGGGGTGAAGAAATCTGTCGATATCTGATAATATATAGATTTCTTAAAGCTATATTAGAGTATTATCGCGTTACTTTTCTTTTCTATTCGTCTAAAATATAATTTACTATACTTTTAATTAATTTTAAGAAATCTCTAATATACTATTAATAAGATAAAGATCTTACGATTTTATAATATTTAATTACTTTTTCTCGTAAGTAAAAAGAGAAGAAATAATATTATTCGAAAGTCTTTTAAAAGAAAAGAAAGAGTTTTTAAATTATATATAAGAGAAAGAATAAAGAGAAGAAATATATATCGTTAGCTAGAGAGAAAGATAGTAACGACTTACTTCTATAAAATAATCTTAATATTATAAGATTATATATAAATAAATAAAAATAAATAATAAAGAATCTACGAAATTAAATTAATAGTAATCGATTAATAAAGAACTCTTAAATTCTAATTTCGACTCTTATATTAAATATATTAAGAAAATATTATTATAAATAATAGTTAAATTAGCGTTTTATAGTAGAAAAGCGATTAATAGAGAATAATAAGATTTTTATTATAGATATTACTTTTAAATATTAAGTGAGATATAAAGTAAACTCGATAAGGCGGTTCTAGAAAAGAGTATAAGAGAAGTTTATAAAGATTACTAAGTAAGATTATATAAGTATTATATATTATATAAAGAATTATCTTAATCGTAGATATAGTTAGCTAAAATAGAATATAAAAGTAAATTATAATTATAAAATATAAGAGAATATATAAACTTAGATAATAGATAATTAGAATATAATAGTTTAAATCTTTAAAAAGAAGAAGAATATTAATAAAATAGCTAAAGAAAAGAAGCTATAAGACTTATAAAATTACGATTAAGATTATAAGCGTTTAAATAAGAGAATAGATAATAAGAAGAGAAAGAATAATATATTTAATAGCGATAAGATTATAGATTAAGATAATAACGATAATAATAAGAGTAATACTAACGAGATTTTAAATAATAACTTTTCTATATTATTTAACGATTCTCCTATATTACGTAATCGCTTTATATCTAGATTTTTATTATTTAACTTATTAGTATTAATATTAAGACGAAAACCTTTTATTTTTAAAGATAATTCTACTTCTAATAATAATTCTTCGAATTTATATATATATACTATAGTTAAGAATCTTAGTAATATAAGCGAGCTATCTAGTATATTATCTAAACGAATTAAGAAGTAGAAAAAGAAGAAAATCTTTAATAAATCTTATAGAAAGAAGAAGAATTATAGAACTATAGCTATCGAAGAAATTATTAAATTAGAAATAATTTTAATTATATATCTTAAGCGTCTAATAAATTAGTTTATAATATTTATATATTAATTATTAGCTCTATAATCGCTAGCTTAATTTAATTAAACTTAAATATTATTTAATAAAATTTAAATAAATAAATAGTTAGATATTATAATTTATAATATTAAAGATTATTAAATAATATAAAGAATTACTTAATTTATATTATATATATAGAGAATTAGATAAAATAACTTATTTTTATATTAATTAATATAGAAAAAGAGATAGCGTATTTAATAGAAAATTAAAGACTTTTAAGAGAGTTATAGAATTTTATAATAAAAAATCTTATTTAAAGCTTAATAATTTATAATATTAATATAATAAATATTCTTATTAAAATTATATTAAATATAGTAAAAGTTAGTTAATAAGTATTAAAAAATAATAAAGCGTAGCGATTACTCGTTAATTAAGGATTTAAAAAATATATTAATATATATAATAGAATAAGATAGAGCTAAGCTTAAAAATCTTAAATTTATATATATAGCTAATTATAAATTTAGATTCGCTATACTCTTTAATTAGATCGACTAAATTATCGCGAGTAAATAAATTAGTATATATAACTATTAAAATCTCACTCTTCTATACTTCTCTTATTAAAAAAAATAGATATACATTATTAATATATAGAATAACCTTTTTATTTTCTATTAAATTTTTAAGATTATTTTTTTAAATTGTAAAATAAAATAAAAGCTTTTAGATAAAAAAAAGTATTTCTAAATTTAGTCTTATAATTATTAAAGCGCAAGGAATTCAAATATCGTTTATTAAAGTTCGCTCGATAGCCGGATAGTCTTAATTAGATACATATTATTTAATTTTAAAATAACCTTTTTATTTTCTATTAAAATTTTATAATTTATTTTCTAAATTATAGAACGAAATATAAGCTTTTAAATAAAAAAAGAATTTCTAAATTTAGTCTTATAACTATTAAAAGGCAAGGCACTCAAATATCGCTTATCAAAGATCGCTCACCGAATTTACTCGATAGTTCTAATTAAAAAAAATTATTATAAATTTAATTTATAGGCCTTTACTCGTTAAATAAAATAATATCTTAGAGATCGATAAGAATAATATAGAGGTATATAAATAACTTTCTAAGATTATAGAATATATATATAAATAATATATAGAATATATTAGAAGCCTTATCGAAAGCGTATAAATCGAAGAAATTTAAATCTAAGTTATAATATCCTTCTATAAAAAACGATTTCTTCGCTTTATATTAAAAGTATAATCTTATATAAGATATATATCTACTCATCTAGAAATTACGTAAAAGATATTTATATTTTATTTTATTATTGTATTTTAATTAAGACTTTAATTAATTTCTTAAAGACTTCTTTAATCGCTACTAAAAATACGCAGTCGTATTTATAAATTTAGATAAAATTCCTTCGTAATATATTTAAAATCGTAAAATAAACTCTCGACGAATTTAAGGGCGCTTAAAAGAATAAAATTTAATATATATATACTCTTTATAGTAGTTTAAACGATTAATAAATAGTTATATAAAAATTCGATAAAGTTTAACTCTAGAAGATAGAGAGCGTAGAAAATAAGAGTACTTAGTTCTATATATATCGATTTTATTATTTACTCTTAGTATAAATATCGCTTATAAGAAGATTAAATAAATAGACGTAAAGGATCTAATCGCTCGCGACTTTAAAGAAAACTTTATCTCTCTCGATATATAAATTTCGATTAAGAGATATATTAATAATTTAAGTAATAATTTAAATAATTTATATATATAATAGAATAAAGATAAAAACTTAATAAAGATTAACTTTAATTATAAAAAGTATATAAATAATTTAAGTATTAAAATCTTACTCTATAATATTAAGATATTAATATATAATAAAAGATTAAATTTCGAAGCGAGTTACGTTTTTATTACCTCTGAAACAGATATAATAGTTTATTAATAATATAACTATTCGATAAAGATCTTCTATAAACTAAATATCTATCTTTAATTATTATTTAAAGACGTTAGAGATTTAAAGATTTTATATTTATTTAAAATTATATTCTACTATAACTCTAATACTTAATATTATTTTATTAAAGCGTTATTTTCTTATAAAGATTAAGTTTATATAAGAAGATATAATATAGCGTTAATAAATATAAGCTTTATTTCTAAAAAGATAATAATAATAATATCTAGATTTTTCTTTAAATACTTAATCGAGTTTTTTAAGTACTTTAGATATTTAAAGTATTTTTATATCTATTTTTTTATAGAGACTATAGATAGCTTTAATAAGACCGTCTAGATATGTAATTACTATTTATATTATATTATAGAATTTTTTATAAACTAAGTATTAGAAATTCTTCTTATCTTCTAGTCTTATAATTCTTCGAAATATTTTATTAATAAAAGTCTAAATAATACTTCGTTTACGATATTTATTAAATTATTTAATAATATAAGCGTATAATTAAATTCGATTATAAGAGAGAGTTAAATATTATAATAGTATTAAGTTATAACGTCTTTATAAATATTTAAGTATATTATTAAAAATAATAGATAAATAGACTTCTAATTATTTAAAGATTTACGTAAATTTATATAATAATCTAAATTATAAAAGCTTATATAGTATTAAATATAAAGTAAATTTAGAATTAAGACGAATTCTTTATCGATAATCGATACTTTCTAGATTAAAATAATATATAAGAATATATATTTTATCTTTTATAAAGCGTATAATTCTTTATAATCGTTTAGAAATCTATAAATCTAAATTAAACTCGATTTACTTATACTTTATTAAGAAGATATATCTATAATATAATATAGTAGCGATTATAGTTTAATAATCTAATAATATAATTATAAAGATCGTTATAATAAAAGCTTTATTATTAAAGAAGTTTATAATATATATATATAGTAAAAGAAGAAGAATAAGTATATTTAAAGAGATTTATAATTCTTCGATAAAGGTTTCGTCGAAGTCTGTGATATTACTTAATCGAGTTAGCGATAGAAGAATAGGGCTATTCTCATTTTAAATTATTTCTTTTAAAAAAACTGCTAAACCTCCCTAATGGCGACAATCGATCGCGGAGAGAAGACACCTGGATGGATACAACACCTTCTTTACCGAAGCTCAGGCCAATCAACGGGCTGGGAAACACACACGGCGAAGTGGGGAGAGAAGTAGTAGTAAAGCACATATGGAATACCTCGCTCATATCTACGCGGATCGAACTCCGAAGGATTACAAGCGTGCGAAGCAAGGCCTTCAGAAGGACTTGCGGAATGAGCGACGATGGTTAATACTGATCGATGGTTTCGTTACTAACGACGGCAATAGTATCCCTGAACTCGGGTTAGGGTTTCTCTTGCTCTGCGGACCTGCCACAGCCAAAAAAATGTGATCTACCTCTCCATATAAGGAATATTCTGCTGACGAGTATGCTAGATATAATACTACAAAATACAGCGATCCTTATTGAAAGGCTCTCGTTACCTATATCCACTGCTCACACGTAAATACTCTAACGATGTGTGAGATTATGCGGTCAGTAGCGGAAAGTCTAATATATAATAATAAGCTATATAACGACGTCGACTTTAAGACTATAGCGCTAGGCTTAAAGTAGTATATCTAGAGAGAAGAATATTAGCTAATATATTATATTCTATAATAAGTATTATAGTTAAATTAATATATATTAAGACGCGAACTTTTCAGTAGTAAAAAGCTTATCGAGTATTAAATTAACTATATTTAATTTTTAGAGAGACTTTCTAAAATTTCTTAAACCCTTCGAAGATTTTTTAAGAGCTTTTTAAGAATTTATATCGAAGAAGTTATTAAAGTAAACTTGAAATTTAATTATATTAATAATATTTAATTAATTTCGAATTTACTTTAATAGCTTTTTTAATATAAACTCTTATAAAGCTTTTAAAAGACTTTAAAGAGTCTAAGAAATTTTAAAAAATCTAAGTCTAAGAATTAAGAGATATTATATTTTATTTAATATACTTAAAAGAAGATTCTTTAAACTTTCTTTAACTCTTCGAAAGCTCTTCGAAAGCTCTCTAAGAGCTTTTCGAGAATTTTTATCAAAGAGGCTTTTCTTATAAACTCGATAATTTACTAGTTTTTAATATATCTTTATAAATATCTTAATAAATTTCATTTACGCTATATTATTTAAAAGTATATAAATAATTCTATAACTCTATATATTTAGTTTACTATTATATTTTTAATAAAAGAAAAGAAATTAAAAAAGATAAATTTAAAGTTTTTAAAGTTCTTTTCTAACTTTATCTTTTAAATATACTTATATATACCCGCGTTTAAATCGAAAATAGAGAAATAAGATATATTTTAGATTAAAAATAATAAGATCTAATAATCTAATTAGTTACTAGCCTCTTAGCGTAAAAGCTATTTAAAATTTTAACTCTTAAGTATTAAGAAAGCAAGCTTTTCAATAATTAGGATTGTGCTGAAATATTGACGTGGTCTGAATTATTATTGCCCAAGACTTGTCCGATGCATATACCGTCCGAAGACCTCACCGAAGAGCAGTCTTCTGAAAGACCACAAGCCCCTAGACTGGTTAGTATATGTCTAGACGATATAGGAGCACGGCTTCCCCCAAACTTCCGTTTCCGCCGACCTTTGTTCAGGACGAACTATAAAGCCACAGACAAAATCTACGGTTAACAGGGGCCAGAGAAAAGGGAGCCAGAAATGGCTCGTCCAGGACCAAATACGGCTTTCACACGGTAAGCAAGGATAAGTATAGGACTTCTCCATGCTTCTTCACACATACATGAAGCAAGATCAACCCGATCTCAACCCCATCAGCAATCTACCTCCTTCACCCCGCCACCATCTAGTTGAAATAGTATCCTCACAACATGCCTTACGCAGCAAAAGCAAAAGCGCAGCAGTTCACCAGAAGGAAATCAAATCTAATCAAAAAGATTAACTAGCTGGCGCGATTATATCACGTAGACGTGGTATTAATCATCTAGAGGAATAAAAGATATTATACTTATCGATCGATTAATTATAAATAATAGTCTTTTAATATAATAGAGATCGTATATATAAATTTAATATATTAATCTTTAAGCTAACTTAATCTTAGAAAATCTAATATTTATTATCTATTAATCTACTATCTAAAAACTTTAATTATACTATTTATAAGATTCTATATAACTTAAAGATAAGAAATCTATTAAATAAAAGATCTAGTTTAGTCGAGATATTAGAAGATATATAAGTGTTAAGAAATTTAATATTATATTATATATATTTAATAGTATAGATAATACTATACAATAATAACGTTAAGAAAGCTAAGATAAAAATATCGATATCTACTCTCTTAATAAAAGTATCTTTAGAGTAAACTAGTCGTTAGAAATGTCTTTTAATCGATTAATTACGCTTAATAATATATTAAAGATTCTATAGTATTTTAATATATCTATACTATAACTAAATAGAAAAGAAGTAATAAAGAAAGAAAAAGTAGAAGTAGAAAAATAAGAAAGTAGATATATATTTAAGTTCGAAAAGAAAAGACTTCTATTTAGATCGTCGATTATATAAAACTTTTAATATATAAATAATAGAAGAATAAAGCTAATATTATTAGAGATAGATTCTAGATAATAAGAATTTATAAGAACGTTTCTAGAATATAATTAATTATTATAATTTATAAGTAATTAAATTTATAAATCTTCGAGACTCTATAACTTATATTCTTAAGTCGTAGAGTAGTTATAAATCTTTTATATTTATATCTAAATTAAAAGAAATTAAGTAATAAACTTAAAATTTATAATCTTAAAGCTTTTAAATCTTCGAACGTAGGCTATAGATTTTCTAATCTCTCGTTTAAATTAAGCTACGTACTTTATATAGATTAAAATTACTTTCGATTTTATAACTATCTATATTATATTCTTCTAATTTTAAGCGTATATATACGTATAATAGTTTATACTATTAAAACGACTTTTCGACTTATAAGCTATTACTTCTTTAGAAATAACTTTTTACTCTTCTTAATATTATTAATATACTTTAAAGTAATTTAATTTTTTTCTATAAGCTCTCGATAAAGATTCTTATAATAACTCGATAATTATTTAATAGTCTTAGAACGTATTTATACTACTTTTCTAATTACTATAATATCTCGCTATTATAATAAAGAATATTCGCGATAAAATAATTAATAATAGAGAAAATAAGAATATTTAGAATATAAATATAAGATAATATAGCTATAGAAGAGACGATAATAATAAACGAGATATATTAAAAATATAAATACGAAGTAAGTATATTCTTTAGAAAAGTAGTTTTACGTATAAAAGAAAGATATTTCTTAATATAATATAATTAATTAATTCTTAAAGCTAAAGCTATAAATGAAATTAAAGAAAGAAAGCGATATATTAAGTTACGCTAGTAAGAATTAAAGAAAGAAAGCGATATATTAAGTTACGCTAATAAGATAAGTTACGCTATACTAGAAATATAATAGTTACTCTCCCTCGTAAAAAGCCATATCGTTCTTAGACTTTTTCTTATATATTAGATATTCGAGAAAGATATTTATTATCTAATAAAAGATATAGCTAAACGTAAAGATATATAAGATAGAAAAGAAGATATTTCTTCTTAAACGAAGCTAAGATATATCGTAAAGATTTAGATATAAAGATATAAAAAAGAAGATATTTCTTTCTAAACTCTCGTAAAGATTTAAATATTAAGATATATTAGTATATATAAAAGAATAAGATAGAGCTAAGCTTGAAAATCTTGAATTTATATATATAGTTAATTATAAATTCGAGTTCTATACGCTTTTTAACTAGACTATCTAAGTTATCGCGGATAAATAAATTAGCGTTCGTAATTATTAAAAAATAGTAAGTATATATTATTAACATATAGAATAACTTTTTTATTTTCTATTAAATTTTTAAGATTTTTTTTAAATTATAGAACGAAATCTGAGCTTTTAGATAAAAAAAGAATTTCTAAATTTAGTCTTATAATTATTAAAGCGCAAGGAATTCAAATATCGCTCATTAAAGTTCGCTCGATAGTCGGACAGTTCTAATTAGATATATACTATTTGATTTTAAAATAACATTTTTATTTTCTATTAAAACTTTAATTTTTTTTTTAAATTATAGAACGAAATATGAGCTTTTAGATAAAAAAAAATTACTAAATTTAGTTCTATAGATATTTAAAAGCAACGAATTTAAATATCGTCTATTAAAAGTTCGCTTATTAAATTTACTCGATAGCTCTAATTAAAAAAAAATAGTTATAAATTTAATTCATAGGCCTTTACTCGTAAGATAGAAAAGATTAAACTTGACGATAATAACGTGAATTATATACTTTTTTTAGTTATAAAGTCCTAATCTCATATTCTAAATTAGCTTATATTCGTAGTTATTATTAAAAATAAAAAAGATTAAACTCGACGATAGTAATATAGATCGTCGTATTCTATATTCTAGGAATTTATTAATATAAAGATAATAATAGAAAATTAATTTTCTTTCTTCTATTTCTAAAATTCTTTACTCGATTTTTTATTCTAAAAGTAAATATATAATAGAATTACTAGATCTAGATATTTTTTAGCGAAGATTTCTTCTATATTATTTAAAGTTTCGAGAATTTCATTTAGTAATAGTTTATTAATATTTTAATAATCTTTAATACTCTTAATATCGTTTTTTTTTATCTTTAATTTACTTATTATTTTAATTTAGAAAAGACGAAAGTTTTATAACGCTCTTA
Organism: Letharia lupina; assembly: GCF_014066315.1. NCBI lineage: Eukaryota > Fungi > Ascomycota > Lecanoromycetes > Lecanorales > Parmeliaceae > Letharia > Letharia lupina. The sequence goes on from NW_023502976.1 coordinate 1,023,630, forward strand.
ATAAGTTTTATTACGCTTTTATACTAAGCTAAGAGTAAAATAACTATTCTATAAATTCTTTCTATTACTATTAACAATATTATTAACCTTTCTTATATTTCTAAAAAAGTATTCTTTAATAAATTAATCTTTTTCTTTATTTATATATAATTATTATAAATATTTATATTCTTAACTTTTAACTCTAAATTTAAATTCTCGAAGATAAATAATTAAAAAGTCGATTTATTTTTAATTTTTATCTTATTACTTAAATTTCTAACTTTTAACTTCTTAGACTCCGACGTATTAACGATCTCTTTAAGAATTTAACTTTAATTATAATATTTTCTTCTTTAGACCTTATCTTATAGATTAAGACTTTATTATTCTTAAATTATTTTATCTTAATATTTAACGATAATATTATTTATTTCTTAGTCTCTAATAAAAAATTCTTAATCTTCTCTATTAATCGAAAAGGTATAATATAATATAAAATATTAATCTATTATATTATACTCTAATATAATATGAAATATTAATATTTATATAATTTCATATCTAATATAATATGAAATCTTAATAAGATATTTTACGATATAATATATCTATAATATTATATTATAATATAGTATATATATAAAATATTTCGATTAGAATTTCTATATTTAGAAGTATAAGTAGCTATTCTAGTTATTATTCTAATTAATTATAGTTATTACTATCGTAGCTACTTCTATTATAGCTATCTCTATTATAGCTATCTCTATTATAACTATCTCTATTATAACTACTTCTATTATAACTACTATCGAAATATAACTCTCGCGTATTTTAGCTATTATGTTTTTTAGCTATCTAATTTTATACTATATTTAGAATCTAGTCTTAAAGAGATTTTAGAGAATTAATTCGTTCGTTCTATATATTATATATCTAATATTTTAATAGCTATTACTACTATAACTATTATTATTATAATTATAATAGTAGAAGTTATAATAATAATAGCGATAATAGTAATAATAATAATAATAGTAGCTATAATAGTAATAGTTATAATAGTAATAGTTATAATAATAATAGTTATAATAGTAATAGCTATAATAGTAATAGTTATAATAGTAGTAGCTATAGTTAACTAGAATAATAACTAGAATAACTACTTATACTTCTAAATATAGAAATCTTAATCGAGATATTCTATATATATATTATATTATAATATAATACTATAGATATATTATATCGTAGTATATTTCATTAAGATTCTAAATTCATATTAGAAAAATGAAATAATATTCGATTCTATTTATATTATACCCGAATACGATATAATATTACTTAATATGAAATATTCTATAGAATATATTATATCTTTTCGGCTAGTAATCTTCTCTAAAGAATTTTTCTTCTTTATAGCGATTTTCTTAGCTTTATCGAAGTTATAATTAAAATTCTAAATATAATAAAGATATTCTTTATTAAAATTAAAATTATTATACTTCGTAGCTTTAATATATTTATTAATATCTTAAAAATAGTTATAATCTTCTTCTTTATCTTTATATAATTATTAAGATTCGAATATAATCTTATAATACTATTTAATTTCCTTACTATTTTCTATCTTTACTTTCGCTATTTAGTCTTTTATAATATAATTCTAATATAAATCTTTACTCGCGAAGATTTAAGACTAATAGATATATCGCTAATTTCTAATAATATATCGCGTATTTACTATTTTCGCGATTTAAGTATTCGAAAGATTTATATAATAAAAAGAAGTATTAATACTTATACTTACTTTCTTAATAAAGATAAACTTATTTTAATAATATTAATTATTTTATAATAAGTCTTTTATTTAATATAAGAATAGCGTTAATCTCGAGATAAAAGATATTCTTAAATAACGAGCTATAAAATTAAGAAAGTTATTTAAATCTTAGATATAAAGTCTTAATAGAATTATTAAAGAACTTCGCTATAAATAAAAACGATAAGAATTCTAATTAAACGTATTTATTTAAGAATTTTCAAGTTCGTAAAAATAACTTAAATAAATTTATAAAGAATAGTCGAGAGTAAATTATAATAGAGTATTATAATTCTATTAATTCGAAAGTAGATCTTCTTTTATTTCAAGTTAAATATAATTAATTATTTTATTAAGTTATATAAAACTCGATTAAAAGAATTTAAAATATTAAGAAATATATTCGATTTAATTCTAGAGAATTAACTTTAAATAAATAAAATTAATTACTTTTATTTCTTTAAATTTTAAATAAAATTATTAGCGCTTTACTTTCTTAGTAATAACTTCTATATTATTAAAATTATAAGATATCTTTTTTTAAGAAATAGAGTTATATTCGATTATAAAGTATTAAAAGAAAATATAATAAGATATAATAAGAAATAAGAGACTAGTTAAGTTACTTTACTTCGCGATTATAAGTTACGAATTTTTCGAATTTTTCGAATTTCGAAATTCTTAAAATTTTTAAGATTCTCGAAATTTCTAAACTCGAGCTTCTATATAATAATGTATTAAAAATATAAATTATAGAGTAAATTAATTTATAATCTAGTAATTTTAAATAGAATTATACTTCGTTTAATATTTAGCTTGACGGTATATTAGCAGCGTAAGAAATGATTTTCACGCTACGAGTTTACGTAGACGCTCTAGATAGATTTTCTCTTTCGATATTTTCTTTATAAGCGTTTCTTATATTTTAAATTATAGTTATAAATTAAATTCTTTATATTCTTTAAATTCTTTACTTTATATTATATATTATAAATCTTTTTCTTATTCTTTTATTTTATTAAATACTCTATAATATCTTTTTTATTTTTATTTTCTTAATTTAAAAGTTAATTAATACGCTAATTCGCTAATCTTTAAATCTTATAATAATTCTTAATTATTAGCTTCTCATAATTAAATATAAAAATTTATTTTTTCTTACAAGATTAATAATAAGAATCTTTTTTTTTAAGTATAAATTTAAATATTATAATTAAGATAATAAAATAAATTTTTTAAATAATTAAGAGATCGAGTTTATAGATTAAATTTCTAACTCGCTTAAGAATAGTAAAAGATTTAATTTTTTAATTTAAAAGTCTTATATTCTTAAATTAAGAAAGAAAATATTTTTTATAAAACTTAATAAAAGCTTTATTCTCTTTCTTTATAATTAAAACTTTATACTTCGAATTATATTTAAATTTTATATTAATTATTATAAAAGTTAAGATATCTAAAGCTTTCTATTAATATTAAATATAATTATTTATAATATTTATTTAATCTTTTATTAAGATAATCGTTATATTAAGTTTATTATTAAGTTTTATTATTATAAGATATCTTAGAAATACTTATAGAGTTACTAGCGTAGGCTTAATATCGTATATATCTATCTATAGATTATATAGATAATTAATATCTTTATATTATATTATATATATAAGTTAAATTATAATAATTTCTTAATAATTAATAATAATATCTAACTTTACTTTATAGAATATTTAGACGTTATATTAGACGTTTACGTAAAGTTTATATTAATATCTAATAGTATAACGCTTTAAGTCGAACCTTTAATATACTCGCGTTATCGAGTATCTTTTAATATTATTTAAATCGATTCTTTTAATAGATCTATTAATATTATAATAAACTTATACGCTATAAGACTTATCTTATTTACGTTATAGTTATACATATATTTAAGTATCTCTATCGTAGCCCATATTAACTTTTATCGAGAATTCGACTCTACTTTTTTATCCTCGAATCTAACGATATACTTACTATACGATCTTAATTCTTATAATTAAAATAATAATAATTTATTTAATTTTCACGCTACTCGATTATCGAACTATTTATTTATACGTATAATATAGTAGAAAAAGAAGAATTAAAATTAGAAGACTCGACGTTAGTAATATAAAAGAAGATCTCTATAAGTCGTTACTTAGTAAGAGAAGAAATTACTATAGTAGGTAAATGCGAAGAATACTACGGAGAAAGTAAGCGATAATAAGGCTATTATTAGCAAGAATACGACTTAACTCTCCGAGATCTCACGTTATATACTCTTTATAGTTTTACGTTAAATTATTACTTAGTAGAAGAATATTACTATAATTTAATCTATTATCTTCGCTATATTATTATAATATATAATTACTAAGTTAAGTATATAAGAGAAGAATCTACTATAATAATTATAGTTAAATTACTATAGCTATAGTAATTAGACCTCTATAGATAAAGATTATATCGAATGATACATATTTAAACGAATTAAAACCGTCCGATATCTTACTTCAACATTCATTTCACTATTTAAAAGCTTTTACTGCGGTAGAAGATTTCGCGGAATATACACCACTAATTAGCCTAACATCTCCATTCCTTTCTAGCATTTCGAAAACTTACTCATTTACGTATATATACTTCTTACTATAAGAATATAATATTTCTCTATTTTTTATAGATAATTATTATAAGATATCTTAGAAATACTTATAGGGCTACTAGCGTAGGCTTAATATCGTATATATCTATTCTATAGATCACATAGATAATTAATATCTTTATATTATATATATATATAAGTTAAATTATAATAATTTCTTAATATTTATAATATAAATAATCTTATTAAAAGTCTTTTCTATAAATATATTTATAAAGTTATTAAAATTATCTCTTAAATAAAGAAAGAATTTATTTTAAGAATTATTAGAAATATAAGAAATATAAAAATTTCAAATAATTTCTATTATTTAATTAGTTTACTTAAAATAATTATTAATTTATAAATAATAAATAGTAAAGATAAGAAGCTTCTCTTATAAAGTTCTAAAGATAATCTTTTAAAGATTTAAAAAAAACTTTAAATCTCTATTTAAAATAATAGCTTTAGAAATTTCTTAATTAATAAAAATAAAAAGTAAAGCTTCTATCTATTCGATAATATTTTATATATCTTTTCTTAATATAAATATATTTCTTTTAGAAAACTTATTAGTAATAATTATTATTATATTAAATTTATTTTTTAAGAGTAATAGTATTAGAATAAAATTAATAATAATTATATAAAAAATTAAAATAGAAGTTATAATAGACTTAAGATTTTTATATAAGATATATTTTATAATTTAATTTAATTAATACTTTAAATAATAAATAATATAGCGCTTTAAGCGTTAAGTTAAATATCTTATATAATAAATCTTTATAATTCTCTTATATAATCTATAAAAATTAATATAATTATAATTATTATAAATAAGCTTAAAAATCTTTTACTTTATCTTCTTTAGAATATAAAGCTATTCTCGCTTATTAAACTTATTTTAATAATAAATAATTTTATTTTAAAGTAGAAATTATATATTTAAAAGTTTAATATATTTTATAAATTCTTATTTTTTAAGAAGCTATATCTTTTAAGTAATAAGAGTATTAAGAATTTTTAATTATTTCTTATTCTCTTAATAGCTAAATATAAGTTTAATATAAAATTTCTTAGATATTTCTATAAGTATTAAGTTATATATAAGAATCTTATTAAAAATTTCTAGATCTTAAATATTAAATTTCTTTTTTTATTTATAAAATAATTTAAATAAAGCGTTAAAGATTATATTTTACTTATCGAGTCTTTATTAAATATTTAAATTAAATTAAAAAATATATTATAAAGTATATATAAATTATAAATTTATTTAATTAGAGAATAAAGAAGAAAGTATAATTTAATAAATAATATTAATAATAATAGAGTAATTTGTAAAAATAATAATCTTCTTTTTTTATTCTTTAATTTAGTATATAAAAAAAGATACTTTAAGATTTAAATTAAGATAGCTACTTTTAAATTAATAAATTAATAATATAATTTTATAATATTTAAGAGCTTAGATAGAAATATAATAAATTAGATATTTATTTTAAAAAAAGAACTTTTTTAAAAATTATCTATTATATAATATATTACGAGTAAAGATCTATAAATTAAATTTATAATTATTTTTTTAATTAGGGCTATCGAGTAAATAGGTGAGCGATCTTTAATAAGCGAACTTTAGTGAGCGATATTTGAATTCCTTGCGCTTTAATAGTTATAGGACAAATTTTTAGAATTCTTAAAAATTCGAAAAGCGCAAATAGCGGTTTAAAATTTAAAATAAAAAATCTCAAAATTTTAATAGAAAATAAAAAAGTTATTACTATTATAAATAACGTATATCTATTTTTTAATAAGAAAGGCGCGAGAGAATAAGATTTTAATAATTATAAACGCTAATTTATTTATTTACGATAATTTAATTAATCTAATTAAAGAGCGTAGTAACTCTAAATTAATAATTAATTATATATATAAATTTAAGATTTTTAAGCTTAACTCTATCTTATTCTTTTATATATATTAATAAAAATAATAATTATTACTACTAGCCGAAAAGATATAGTATATTTTATAAGATATTTTATATTAAGTAATATTATATCGTATTCGAATATAATATAAATAGAGTTAAATATTATTTCATTTTTCTAATATAGATTTAAAATCTTAACGAAATATTTTACGATATAATATATCTATAATATTATATTATAATATAATATATATATAAGATATTTCGATTAAGATTTCTATATTTAGAAGTATAAGTAGCTATTTTAGTTATTATTCTAATTTATTATAACTATTATTATTATAACTATTATTATTATAGCTATTACTACTATAGCTATTACTATTATAACTACTATTATTATAACTATTATTATTATAACTATTACTATTATAACTATTATTATTATCGCTATTATTATTATAACTATTACTATTATAACTATAATAGTAATAATTATAATAATAATAGTTATTAAAATATTAGATATATAATATATAAAATAAACGAATTAATTCTCTAAAATCTTTTTAAGACTAGATTTTAAATATAATATAAATTAGATAATTAAAAAATATAATAGCTAGAATACGCGGAGATTATATTTCGATAATAGCTATAATAGAAATAGCTATAATAAGAGTAGTTATAATAAGAATAGTTATAATAGAGATAGTTATAGTAGAGATAGCTATAATAAGAGTAGCTACGATAGTAGCGACTATAATTAATTAGAATAATAACTAAAATAGCTACTTATATTTCTAAATATAGAAATGCTAATTAAGATATCTTATATATATACTATATTATAATATAATATTATAGATATATTATATCGTAATATATTTCGTTAAGATTTTATATTATATTAGATATAAAATTATATAAATATTAATATTTTATATTATATTAGAGTATAATATAATAGATTAATATCTTATATTATATTATATCTTTTCGATTAATAATTATTACTTATCTAATATATCGAAGAATTCTATAAATATATAGAATTATAATCTTTATAATAGCTTTTAGAAATAAAGCTCTTATTCTTAAAACTATAAAAGTATAATTTCTATAGAAACTAAGATATAGATATTTTTATAAATTCTTAATTACTATATTTTTAATTATCGCTATATTATCTAATTAAATAAAATAAATATCTATTATAATTTTAATAATTTATTTAATTTAAATATTATAACTAATTCAATTAAACGTTTTTAATTATAATTATAAATAACTATTTAGAAATTAATAAAGTATTTTTTAAAGCTTAATTCTTTAAAGTTATAATTAAAATTTAAATTTAAACTTAAATTAAAGATAAAGTCTATAAAAATTATTATTTAAATAATTATATATAAAAAGATATTTAATTATCTTAATTCTACTAATAAAGTATATAAGCTTAGAAAGTATAAGAGAAATATATAAGAAAATTCGATTATTATTAATATTTATAATTAAACGAGTATTATATAATTATAAGTTTATTATAAAAGAGTAAGAAGAAAGAAATAATCGCTTTTAAGCTTTTTAAAAATTATTTTATTATTCTCTAGAAAAAGATCTATCTTTATTAAATGATTACTTATAATCTTAATTTCTATATCTCTCTTATTCTTAATCTTAAACTTTCTTTTATATATTTTTATATTATAACTTCTTTTACTAATTAAGATAAGATTATAACTTCTTTCTATTATTAAACTTTTTTATAAATTTATAAAGTATAATCTAAAAAGTTAAAAGCGATATAATAATTTATACTTTAATTTTTAAATAATTTTATATTTAAATAACTTAAACGTACTTCTCGAAAATTTCTATTTATATAATATATTTAAAAACGCTTTATATATAGTTTTAAGATTATATTTATTAATAGTATTATTAAGAATATAAACTTATCTAATAAATTAATTTAAGATTAAGAATATAAATATTTTAAAACAATCTTATAGTCGAATAAGCGTGCTTTTTAATTTTATTTAAAATTATATTATTATATCTTTCTTATTTTAAGATAAAGTATTTAATTATTAAAATAAGATAGCTTTTTAAAAATAAGTTAAAAGATTTATATATATAATATTCTCTTCTTTAATTATAATATAATCTTTTATATATCGATAAAAAGAATCTATTTCTTAATATATAATTTCTTTATTATTAAAAATAATATTATCGAATTTACTTTTATAAGCTATTATCGAATTTACTTTTATAAGCGAAGACGATATTTATTAAAGACTTCTTTAATTTTATAAAAATTAATTTTCGCTAGAATTAGATTTTAAAGTAATATTTTCTAAATTAAAAGCTTTTAACTAATTAAAAATTAATCTATTAAATTTATTATTAAAAAATCTATACTTAAGAAATTTTAATATTCTTTATTATTATTTTTTAATATATTATTAAATATAGCTTAACTCGATAAAAAGAGAATTCTATTTACTAAATTCGTTATTATATAAAGATTCTAGAAATCTAATATATTTAGCTTTCTTAAAACTTAATTTATTTTAATATAGAATTCAAAAGCGATAAAAAGAAAGATAGAAATAGAGATTAATAAAGAGATTAAGATTTTCGCGTAAGAGTTATAAATAATAATAAAAAAAGATTAATAAGTCTTCTTTTTTTATCTTTATCGAGTTTAAAAAGAAAATTTCTATTATTAAAATAAGAAGATTAAGTTATCTTAAAAAAAGAAGAAGATAATAACTCTAAAAAGATATTTATATAATCTCTTAAATTAAGACTTAAATTTTTCAAATTAGAATTTAAATTCTTAAGAATAAAGATATTTTTAAATTTAAATTAAGTTATTTTAACTTATTAGATAAGAAAGTAATTATTATTTATATAATAATAAACTTTATATATAAAGATAATAACTACTCTTATTAGAGTATTTATAAATTTAAAATTATAATTTTAGAAAAGAGGATAGATAAGCGATTTCTCTAATCGAGTAATTTTTAAAAAAGAAATCGAGTTAGTACTCTAAGATCGATTTCGTTAAATATATAAATCTTAATTATAAAGAATATCGATAGATAAATTATAAGTCTATATAATTAATTTAATAATCTAATAATAATTCTTATTAAGAATCTACTTATAGAGTTTAAGACTTTTTATTAAGAAAGCTTAAAATTAAAAAGCGAGTAAAATTATTAATTCTATTAAAATAGATTTTCTAATTTTATTAATTATAAATAGTTATACTCTATTATAAAAGAAGATATAAAAAGAAATAAAAAGAAAGCTCTATCGAAAAGAAAAGAAGGTATTAAAAGTAAAAGATAAGTTTTCTTTAAAAGAAGAAAAGTTATTTAAAAAAGTAAAAGAAAGTAAATAGCTTCTATAGCGATTTTTTTTTAAAAAAAGATTCTTTCTTTAAAAAAGTAATAAATTTAGATTAATTCTAAATATAAATTAACGTTAGAAATTTAATACTTTATATGAAATTTAAAATAAAGATTCTAGAATACGAGAGCTCTAAATTTAAAGTTTTTATATATTTTTATAAAGAAAGAAAGATAGATAGCTTTAAAGAAATAAGTTTTATAAAAAAGAAATTTCTTTAAATAAGAAGTAGATAAATAAAGAGTCGTTATAGATATATAATAATAACTTTCTTATAACGAAGAAATAGATTTTCTTTAAAAAAGTAGATTCTTTAATTTAAAGAAAGAGATATCTTTTAATATAAAAAGTGTTATTCTAATAGAAGAAAATTTCTTAGTATAAAAATAATCTCTAATATAAAATAGTAAAAAATAATACGTTAATATAGAAAAGTTAATCTTACTATTAATTTTTAAGAATATAGATATAAAGTAAATATATTCTTTAGAAAAGTAGTTTTATATATAAAAGAAAGATATTTCTAAATATAATATAATTAATTAATTTTTAAAGCTAAAGCTATAAACGAAATTAAAGAAAGAAAGCGATATATTAAGTTACGCTAGTAAAAATTAAAGAAAGAAAGCGATATACTAAGTTACGCTAGTAAGATAAGTTACGCTATATTAAAAACGTAATAAAATAAGTAAGTAAAGTCGACTTTAATTAAGAATATTAGAAAAGAAATTAAATATTAATATTTAATAGTAGTAGAAGTAGAGAGTATTATAATTCTATTTATATTTATTATTCTCTTATTAATACGAAGATCGATATTAAAAGTTCTAGATATATTAAGATAAGAATTTAGATAGAGCTAAGTACTTAATATACTTTCAAATTTCATAGATAGTATTATTATTCTTTATTTTAATAAGTATTAGTATTATATATAATAGCGACGTAGTATATATATACGAAGTATATATATGCGAAGTATATATATAATAGCGATATTAATAGAATATATAATAGTAATAATATTAAAGTACTAATTATAGCGTAGAGAAATAAAGAAAGAGTATAAAGACTTTTAATATATAAGTCTTATTTATATAGTATAATAAATAGAAATCTTCTTACTATTCTCTATCTTAATTATCTTTTATTAATATATCTAATATTTAAAGTACTAATTATAATAATAAGACTTAAATTTAAATACTTATTAAATCTTATTAACTATAAATAAAATATTATATTATTTAAAAAGATATATTAAGAATTTATAAGAAAGTTAAAAGATATTAACTATATTATTAAAATTATAAGCTTATTTAAAAGAGAATTTAAAAATAAATAGAGTAAATATCGAGATATATTACGAAGATAATACGTCTTAAAGATAATAACGAGTATAGAAAAGATTATAGAAGAGGTAATATATAATTATACGACTTCGTCGAGCGAGCTAATAAGTATATACGTAATTATATAAAGTATTATCGTTAAATAAATATAATTATATAGAAAGTGCCAAGAATATTAAGAGTATTAACTATTTTAGCGCTATTTAGAATATTACGATAAGAAGTATTATAGATTAAACTTTAATTTACTAGTCGAAAAGATATAATATAATATAAAATATTAATCTACTATATTAGTATATATAATAGAATAAGATAGAATTAAGCTATAAAATCTTAAATTTATATATATAATTAATTATTAATTTATTAGATCTACGCTCTTTAATTAGATCGACTAAAGTATCGTAAATAAATAAATTAGCGTTTACAATCATTAAAATCTCACTCTTTCGCGCCTTCTTTATTAAAAAAATAGATATACGTTATTTATAAGAGTAATAACTTTTTTATTTTCTATTAAAATTTTAGATTTTTTCTTTAATTTTTAAAGCGCTATTTACGCTTTTCGAATTTTTAAGAATTTTAAAAATTTATCTTATAATTATTAAAGCGTAAGGAATTTAAATATCGCTTAATAAAGTTCGCTTATTAAAGATCGCTTATTAAATTTACTCGATAGCCCTAATTAAAAAAATTATTATAAATTTAATTTATAGATCTTTACTCGTTATACTCTAATATAATATAGAATATTAATATTTATATAATTTTATATCTAATATAATATAAAATCTTAGTAAAATATATTACGATATAATATATCTATAATATTATATTATAATATAATATATATATAGAATATTTTAATTAGAATTTCTATATTTAGAAGTATAAGTAGCTATTCTAGTTATTATTTTAATTTATTATAACTATTACTATTATAACTATTACTATTATAACTATTATTATTATAGCTATTATTATTATAATTATTACTATTATAATTATTACTATTATAATTATTATTATTATAATTATTACTATTATAGCTATTATATAATAGTAGACTATTTAAATAATAAATAGTAATAGTTATAATAGTGATAGCTATTAAAATATCAGATATGTAATATATAGAACGAACGGATTAATTCTCTAAAACCTCTTCGAGGCCAGGTTCTAAATATAGTATAAAATTAGGTGGCTGAAGAATACGGTGGCTGGGATGCGCGGGGGTTACATTTCGACAGTAGCTATGATAGTGGTAGCCATGATAGTGGTAGCCATGGTAGGGGTAGCCATGGTAGTGACAGCCATGGTAGTGGCAGCCATGGTAGTGACAGCCATTATGTCGGATTTATCGAATAAGGGTAGCCGTTAACTAGAATAATAACTAGAATAGCTACTTATACTTCTAAATATAGAAATTTCAATCGGGATATTTCATACATATATTATTTCATGATATAATATCACAGATATATTATATTATAATATATATCGTTAAGATCTCGAATCCATATTAGAAAAATAATATAGTATTCGATTTTATTTATATTATATTCGAATACGATGTAATATTACTTAATATAAAATATTTAATAAAATATACTATATCTTTTCGACTAGTACTCTAATTTCTAATATTCGATCTAATAATTAATTTAAGAAGAGTTTAAGACTCTTTAATATTCTAGTAGCTATTAAATTAACTCTCTTTAATCGCTTTAATATTAAAAAGAAGATACTTATTATAATCGTTATCTATTTATTAAAGAAGACTAGATTTAATCTAATTCTAGAAGAAAAGATTAATTAATAAAAATTATTATAGCTATAGAATATAAGCGTTTACTTCTTTATAACTATTTCTTCTCTAAATTAATAAACCTCTAAATTTTATTAATCTTTCTTCTCTTTAAATATTATAAAATAATATTATAAAAATATTATAATAATTATATATTTCTTTCTAAATATCTTTTTATATCTAGCGTATACTTAATAATAAAATACTTTTCTATTCTTATATCATTTCTTTTAATATAGTAAAAAAATAAGATAATAAATACTTATTAAAATATTTCTTTTTAATAATTATTTCTATTAGCGCTAGTACTTATTAATATATTTTCTTAGTCTTTTTATATTTATTTTATTTACTTAATACTTTAATTAAATTATTTATACTTCTTAATATATTAAAAAAAATTAATACTCTTTTTATTAGCGATAGTATTTATTAATATATCTCTTTAATCTTTTTATATTTATCTTACTTACTTTATACTTTAATTAGATTATTTATACTTTTAAGTATATTAAAATACTTTTTATTTAATACTCTTTCTTTTAATATTAATACTTATTAATATATCTTTTTAATCTTATTATATTTATTTTAGTTACTTAATATCGAGATTAGATTATTTATATTTATTAAAATATTAAGATATTTCTTATCTAATATCTTCTCTATTTTTCTAAAATAAAATATTTATATCTTATATATCTTAAATTATTATTCTATTCTAAATAAGAAGTCTTTTATCTTATTAATTATATTAATTTAATTTATTATAAATTTATTTAATAATTTATATAAAAAATAAAATATATTAAAATTAGTATTTATATATAATATTAATTAAAATTAATAGCTAGAGTTTATTTAATTCTTAATAATAATATTTATTATAACTTTAAAATAAGATTACTTAGTTATTATTATTTATTCATTTCTAATTATTTTTATTTTTATATATATACGAGTTTATATATTATATAGCTCTTTTAATTCGCTTTTTATTAAATTAGAGAATAGCTTTAAAGTATTTTAAATATCGATTTAAGCTTATATATTATTCTTTATTATTTAAAAAAGAAAAATAACTATTATATCTTATTAAATAATATTATAATATTTAATAATTCTATAATATAATTAAAAGTACTTAGAAGAATATTAATATTATATTTATTAAAGAGATTTAGAAAAATATTTTTAAAGTTTATAAATATTAATAAACTTAGTAAGCGAATTACATTTAAATTATAATTCTTAATTATTTTAAATAATACTTCTTATATATTTAAAATACTTTCTTTATATTAATATATATATTATTTAATTTATTTAATTTATTATTAAAATAATTCTTTTTATCGCTAGTAATATTTAAAAAGAAATCTCTTAATATTAGATAATAAGCGAGTTAGAGTTATTATTAATATATATAAACTAATAAAAGTAATTATTAATATTAAATATTTAAGCTCTCTTAGAATTTTTTATTTTTTATTATATTTAGCTCTTTCTTTATTAACTTTATATATTATTAGAATAACTCTCTTACTTTTAATATTTTTATTTTTATTACTTTTATTATTATATATAAAAGAGTAAAGTAGAATTAAGTTTAAAAATCTTAAATTTATATATATAGCTAATTATAAATTCGAGTTCTATACGCTTTTTAACTAAATCGACTAACTTATCGTAAATAAATAAATTAGCGTCTATAATTATTAAAATCTCGTCCTTTCGCGCCTCCCTTATTAAAAAAATAGATATAAATTTTAATTTATAAAATAACTTTTTTATTTTCTATTAAAATTTTAAGATTTTTTTTTATATTATAGAATAAAATATAGATTTTTATATAAAAAAAGAATTATTAAATTTAGTCTTATAGATATTTAAAAGTAAGAAATTTAAAAATTAAAAATCGCTTATTAAAGATCGCTTATTAAATTTACTCGATAGCTCTAATTAAGAAAAACGATTATGAATTTAATTTATAGATCTTTACTCGTTATATCTAATATTATTATCTTCTTAACTATTAAGCTTTATAAAATAATAATAATATATACTTTAAATATATTAAATATAAAATATCTTAAATCGATATAAGATTTATTTTAATTATTATTAACGAGTAAAGGTTTATAAATTAAATATATAAACATTTTTTTTAATTAGAACTATCGAGGAAATTTTGATAAGCGATCTTTAGTAAGCGATATCTGAATTCCTTACTTTTAAATATCTATAAGAATAAATTTAGTAAATCTTTTTTTATCTGAAAGGCTACATTTTATTCTATAATTAAAAGAAAAAATCTCAAATTTTTAATAGAAAATAAAAAAGTTATTCTAAAATCAAATAATGTGTATCTGATTAGAGCTATTCGACTTACGCTGCGCAACGGGGCGGGGTAAGACGGGGTTTTGGGTACCCAACACCACCCCGCTCCGGGTCGGGGTTTCAACGGGGTGGGGTTTTCCTACCGGGGTAACGGGGGCACCCCGTTACCTCGCCAAGCCTATCAATCAAGTTAGCTCGGGGCTATTATCCCCGCAACGCCCCCGTAGCGCCCCCCTAACACCTCGTAAATACAATCTCACATATATTCTAAGCATCTTTCTAAGCACCTATATCTTATACTCTAATTTAGACTACGATATCGTATTCTACACTCTATTTTACCCTATTTCTATTACATAATATCAAATTTTAGAGGGGTCGCTCAGGGGTACTTAGGGTCTATCGAGGTAACGGAGTATACCCCGAAACCCCGCTCCCGGGTCGGAGCGGGGTCGAGGTTTCGAGGAAACTCGAAACCCCGACCCGAAACCCCACCCCGACCCCGACCCCCCCCGAAACCCCGTCGGGGTCCCCCGCCCCGTTGCGCAGCGTAGTTCGACTATCGAGCGAACTTTAATAAGCAATATTTGAATTCCTTACGCTTTAATAATTATAAGACTAAATTTAGAAATTCTTTTTTTATCTAAAAGCCTATATTTTATTTTATAATTTAAAAAAAAATCTTAAAAAGTTAATAGAAAATAAAAAGGTTATTTTATATATTAATAACGTATATCTATTTTTTTAATAGTTACGAACGCTAATTTATTTATTCGCGATATCTAATTAAAAAGCGTAGATCTATCGAATTTATAATTAGCTATATATATAAATTTAAGATTTTTAAGCTTAATTCTATCTTATTCTATTATATATATTAATAATATTTATATTATCTAAAATTACTAACTATTATCTTTTATAATTATAAAAGTAACGCTTAATTATAACTATTATATTTTCTATCTTTATTATTTTATAACTTATATCTATTTAATAATTTAAAAAGAATTTATAATTTTAAATATAATTTTATTTAATTAACTTCTTTAATTTAGCTTTAATTTAAAATATAATAATCTAATCTTATTATTATTCGCGAATATAATTTAATATTAACTATAACTTTTATACTTCGTTAAGTCTTTATATTATTAGAATTTATAAATCTTTTAACTCGTTATCTTTAAAATTATATAACTATTCTTTAATCTTTTAATATAATTTTAAATATTAAATTTAATTAATAGTAATTAAAGAAATAAGTTAATATAATAATCTTTCTATAAATTAAAGACGATTTAGATAATAGCTATTAAATCTAAATATTATTAATTTATATTTTATTTATATTAATAGATATCTAATTAATAATAAGTCTATAGAAATTACTCTAAAAGATTTAATTATAGAGAGTATTAATATTTTTAAAGTAAGAATTCTTCTAGTAAATATTTAGATGCGAAGCTTATATAACGATACGCTAATAGAGATTATAAACTCTTATCTCTAATCGATTATACGTAATCTTAAGATAATTCTTAAGATTAAAGAAATTAGAAATTTTCTTAGCTATAAAGTTAAAGACTATAATATTAGAGTTAATCGAGTATTCGATAATATAGAGATAGTCGTTAACTCTTTATTTAGTACTATAGTAGATAGTAGTTAAAAAGAGTCTCTTTCGAGTATTTTTAAACTATTATATATATAGCTTAATAATATTTAATAGAAAAGCTAAAGAATTTTAAATCTAGTAGAATTTAAAAATCTATATTCTCTTCTATCTATACGAGTTAGAGAGTAATTATTACTCTTTCTTTTCTATAGTAACTAAGTCTCGCTATAAATTAACTAAATATAAAAAATTATTCTTTATATTATCGATATTCTTAGTATCGATCTTCTATACTCGAGCTTTAAAGTTATATAATAATAGTATTTAAAACTTCTTTAATACGTAGATTTATTTACGTAATAGTTTAAATTATAAATACTTAACTTAAATTACGAAGAAATCTATTTTCTCTTAATATATCTTCTCTTTTAGTCGATTTTTAAGAATTTTAGCTAACTATATTCTCGAAAGATAAAGAAGAAATTCGTAGCTTATTATCTCTCTTTATTCTATAGAATATTATAAAGAAGATTTAATTTATCTACGATCTAAGTATCGAATTTTTATTATATAATTATTTCGATATAATTTATAATACTAGTATTAGAGAATATACTCTTTTACTATTAAAGCTATAAAGTACTTAGCGCTAAGATTTATAATATTATCGCTCTTATACTTAAACGACTTTATATATCTATTATTAAATATATCGCTATCTACGTTATTATAAGTAAGAAGATCTTTAATTAGCTATAGAACTTTACTTAATATAAGAAGTTCGATTCTTAAACTCTTAAGAAAACTATTAAGATAATTATAAAATAGAAGATAAATAATTAATACGCTTTATTATAGAATTCTATAGAATATAAAATATAAGTACTATTTTAATAGATCTATTAAATTATTAGTTTAATATTAATCGATAGATCGTAGTTTCGTTTATATATATAAGTTGAAAGTATTTAATTACGCTATATAACGAGGCGAGAAATCTCGACGAGATTTCGAAGGGAATCGAGATCGAAGTAGAGTTTCGGATCGAGGTTTCGAGTTATCTTAAAACCTCGACTTCATCTTAACTTAAAGATGAGATTTCGAGATATATCTTAACTACTTTAATAGATCTTAAGTACTTCTAAGTACTTCTAAATAATTCTCTTAAATTTTAATATTATATATTAAAAATAGAATAAAATAGAGTATAAGATATATATATTTAAAAAGATATTTAAAAAGATATAATAGATTATATTTAAGATCTATTATAGAGATAATAATCTTATATTTAAAACTTATTATAGAGATAATTATTACGAGCGTATTTTATATTCTTAATATATTACTTAGCTCTCTAATTTATTTAAGTCTAACGTATCTTAATAGAGATATTTATTTACTATTTACTATCTCTCTTTTATCTATATAATTTAATATTTTATTTATTTTATTTAATATATTTATATTAATATTATATTTATATTAATTCTAATATTATAACTAAGATTAATTTACTTATTTTATTTATATTAGCGAAAAAATTTAAAGAAATATATTAATAGAGACTTTAATAAGAAATTAAGTTAAATTATTATATTTCTAAATAAGTTTATTAAATAGATAAATTAATTTTAAAGAACTTAAATAAGATAGCGAAATAATCTCGATAAATAGTAATCGAGGAATAAATAAGATATTAAATTATTTATATAATTAGCGAATCGAAAGAAATAGCTAATACTATCTTATATTTTTATATTTTAAATATATACTAATAATATTATCTATAACTTTATATATTTTAACGTCTAGAGTTTAAACGAGATCTTAATTAAATAAGAAATAATTAAATTATAATTAATTAAAGATACTATTCTTCGCGATTAATTATTCAATTTTTTTATATATAACTTCGCTATAAGATAAGAGATCTTCTAAGCGAAGTAAGTATACTCGAAATATATCTATAAATCTAAAAAGTGAATTTCCGCACGATTTCCGCCGAGTTCGTATTATAAGTACGATTTAGTATAATTTAGTCTATTAAGTAGATTTTATTTATATTTAATTCTTTTCGCTAGTTTAATAACTAAATATAATAAACTTCGTATTTAGTAAGCTAAAATAATATTTATCTAGATTAATTAGATTTTAAAGTAATTATAAACTATTAATTTAATAGTATATATTTAAAAATTCGAGGGACTATATATAAGATAGATTTTTTAAATTATTTAAGTTAAATAATATTATTAATAATAATAATATTTATTAAAAGTTTAATTTAACTAATTAAATATATATTAAAAAGATTTTTAAGATTATTCGAGTTAGATAATATTATTAATTATAATAATATTTATAAAAATTTTAGATTAGCTAATCTCGCTAGTAATATTAATATTTATAATATATTTAAATTAGATAATATTATTAGTTATAACGACGTCTCTAGAGTATTTAATTTAAATCGAACTCGATATCTCTAGATATCTAATAAAAGTTATCAATTTAAGATTTATCGCGATATCTTATTATAATATTAATAATATTTATAATTTTTAAAATATAAATTTTTAAATAGTTAGAATTTTAAGCGCTATAGCGGTATTTAATTCTTTACTAATTTTTATCTAATTCGCCTAGTAAATAAAGAGATTAATCCTCTCTATTCTATTTACTACGCTATATATTCTTTATATTTTTTCTCTCTATTTAGTATAACTTTATTAATTTATAAATACTTATTCTCTTTATAAATTATCTTTTCTCTTATCTATTATAGTAAAGCTATAGACGATATATTAAAGTTTAATCTTTTTTATTTATTCTCTCTACTTATTAAGACGCGAAATATTTATACTTTAAACTTAAAGAGATCTAAGTTCTAATTATTATTTATTAAATTAATTTCTTTCTATTTAATTATTTTATATATTAATTATTTCTTAATAGCTTATAAGATCTTTTTATTATCTTTAATTAGACTTAAATCTAATCTCTTAGATAATTTAATATTAGCGAATCTTAATATAACTTTTCTTAAGGTACTTATAAAGCTTAATTTCTTAATAATATTATCTAGTAAATTCTTATATAAATTATTTAATTTAAAAAATTCTTATATCTTTCTTATTAATCTAAGATATATCTCTAAAATACGCTATTATAATATATAGTATATAATAAATCTTTTCTATTATCTTATATCTCTTTAAAACTTCTTAATATACTTATATATTTCTAAAAAGTATTATAATTATATAAGTAGTAAAATAATAATAAAGAGCTTATCTTCGATTTTCTTATTATTTTATCTTTTAATATAAAAATATTTAGAATTATAATTCTTTAGATTATAATAAAGGGCGGTTATTATAAGAATTATAATATTATTAAATAAGGGTAATTAAAGATACTTACTTCTTTATCTAAATTCGAGAGATACTCTTTTATTATAAAAGAAAATTTTATATAATAATATAACTATTAATTAAAATAAAAAGTATTTCTTATTCTAGAGACTATTAATTAAAGAAGTTAATTAATCTAAATTTCATAAAATATACTATATTCTATCTATTTTATAAATCTCGATATATAAATTAAAGATTAATTAATAAGTCGCTAATTATCGTCTTTAGATCTTTAAGCGATAATATTATATAAATCTTAAGATAAGATTAAACGATATCTCGAATTTTCTTTATTAAGATTAAATAAAAATTATCTATATAGTTAAAAAGCTATATTTTTATTAGAAAGAGTTTAAAGTATTAATGATAATAATTAGTTAAGGGTATTAATATCTTTCTCGCCTCGAAACTTATAAATTAATTATTAATACTTTATATAAATCGAGTATTCTTATAAAGTTATTATCTCTAATCTCTTTATATTTTAATTATTATTTAACTAAGCGCGTTAATATAATGCTTCGATTAAAGACTTAGCTTTTAAAGACTTAGATATTTAAGACTTTTATTAATTATAATTATTATAAATAAAATAACTCTTATCGTCTTAAATATATTAAAATACTCTTTCTTAATATTATAATCGCATTTTTTTTATTATATTAAATTATTCTAAAGCGCGATTTAACGATTATCTTTATTTAAGTTATCTTATAAAATATAATCTATATATCTTTTTTTATTTTAATTTATTAATAATATATAATTTAATATTATTAGAAACGCTAATAAAGCTTTAAATTCTTTTATTTTATTTAATAGACGTATTAGCGAGAAGCTTAAATAAGCTATATATTAATAATACGACTTCGATATACTAATACTTAACGACTTTATTTAATATAATATTTTTTAATATTAAATTATTTATAGCGATTTAGTTATTATTCTACTATATTTAGAATATATACTTATTCTTATATTAAAGTTTTATATGAAGTACTTTAACTTTATTATTATAAAGATAATTTCTCTTAATAAATTATTTTCTATTTTAATTTAGTATATATTTATTAATCTAGATATTTAATTATATAATATATTCTTACTTCGTCTTATTAATTCTAATTCTTTATTACTAATAAGAATTATTTTAAATTCTATAATTTATATTAGTTAGTTTATATTAATATTACTTAATTCTAAAATTAATTAATTAATAATTAATATTATTATTTTTTATTCTAGATTTAATAATTTTAATACTTAATTAAGATTTAAATAAGAGTTTTTCTATTATTTTCTATTAAGGTATTAACTTAATAGAAGATATAAATTAAATAAGAATATATCGAGTTTACAATCTTCGTCTTTATCTTTAACTTTAAAAAGAGAATCTTTTTTAATATTTATAATAATATATAAAATTAAGAGAGTACTATTAATATTAAAGAAAGCTTTATTATATATAATAATTATAATTATTAATAATTTCTTTATCTTCTATAAATTAATAGAGTTATTTAAGAATTTATTATTATTATAATTAGATATTATATATATACTCTTTTTAGATTTATATATTCTATAATATTTAAGTAATCTAAAATCTATCTATCTATATTCTTTAACGCGTTTTTTTCTCTTATTAATCTTTTTTATTTTATTTACTTTTTATTAATATATAATTAATAATATTTTCGCGAATAAATAAATTATAATTTATATTTTCTATCTTTTTAGCTTTCTTCTCTCTTCTAGCATTTTTAACTCTTTTTATTACTATTCTCTTTTTTATATTTTATTTTAAAGTCTTTATAATCTTTATAATTTAAACGTAGTAAGCTTATTTAATAAAATATAAAATATTATAAATTTTCTATTATTATTAAAAGTTAAAATAAAATTAATATTAAATATTAAAGATAATAATAAATAAAATATAAAAGTAAATATATTTAAATAGATAAAAAAATAAAAGAGTAAAGAAAAATTATTAATTTAAAAAGAGGGATTATTAATTAACGCGTTTTTAACTTATTTAAATTAAAATATATCAAATCTCTATTTAAATTCGATTATTTATTTAATTTAAATACTCTATTTAAACTAAATAATATTTTTACTAATAATCTCTATTCGAATTAGATAAATTTTCTATTAATAATTAATGCTAAATTAATTATTATTTATTATTAAATATTATTATTCTAATTATACTTTTTTATTTACTTCTCTATTCTTAAATATTTTTTTATAAATAATATTTATTTTAATATATATAATTATAGATCTTCTAGTATAAATACTTATCGATAATAATTATTTTAATATATTAATAATATATTTTATTTCTTAAATAGCGTTATATATAAAGTTATAATTTATATAATTATTAATAATAATATTATTATAGACTTTATAATTATTAAAAATAATATATAATTCTTTTTAATAATTTAAAGCTATTTTATATATAATAATATATTTCTATTATAATTAATATTATTTTTTTATAATTTCTATTAATAAGATATAGAGATTAAATATTAGCTTTAATATTTTTTATATTATCTCTCTCTATTTAATAAAGATCGCGTATTTTTTTTAATCGAAGTCTATTAGAATATAATCTATAAAGAAAACTTATATTAATAAATTTTCTAAAAGTTATTTAAGTTTAATATTATTAAATAATATAAGATATTAATTATATTAAAAATAAAGATTTTATATTATATAAAGTATAAAGAGATATTTAGAGAAAGTAGAGATTATAGATTATTTTAATAAGATAAATCTTTTATATTATAAGATTTTTTAAAATTAATTAAATTTTAAAGAATATAATAATTATAATATAAATATTTAATTATTTTTTATATATATATATATTATAATTTCGAATTCTTTTATTAATAGCGAGAATAATTAATTTAAATTATTATATCGCTTTATATATTTCTCTTAATATCTTTACTATCTTTTTCTTTTTTTAAGATAAATAATCTCTTTATATATTAGTAATAATAGATATATATAAAAAATAAATATTTATTTATCTAATATTTTTTAATTATAAAGAATATAAAATTTTAATTTCGCTTATATATTAATAATATAATTATCTTAAACTTTTAAAAATAATTAATTTTAATATCTTTATTATTAATACGATATATAATTTAATCTATTATAATATTATATACTTTATCTTCTTTTAATATATTTATAAATATATTAAAATTAATATTATTTATTATAATATAAATTAATATTTAAATCTTAATAATATTAAAAGATAATATTAGTATATTAATTATAATTTTTTTTAAATATATATAGAAATTAGCTTAATTAAAGATATATAATTATAATATAAAATTAACGTTATTAATAGAGATAAGTTATTTATTTAGTTATCTATATTTATAAGTCTATATATATATATAATTAATTTTTATAGCTATATCTAATTTATAATTATTTAATTATTTCTTTAAAATATTAGATATAAAGATTTTTAAAAAGATATTCTTTAATTATTTAAAGATTTTATTAAGCTTTATTTAATTATAAAGAATATTAAGCGCGCTTTTAATTAAATATCTCTTTTCTATCTCTTATTTTAAAAAAAAGCGAATCTTTTTATAATTAAACTTTTTTATTATTAAATTATATAAAATAATTAATATTATCTAGATTTTTAAATTAATATTAATATAAAATAATTTAAATAAGATAGATAAAGATAACGCGACGCTAACTTATAGAAACCTATATTTTATATCTAAAATTAATTAAATTATAGAATTTTAAAAGAAGTAAAATAATTCTAAAGAAGGATATATTAGAAAGAATATTATAGAATTAATAGAAATTCTAATTTAGAAATAGGTCTTATAAATCGATCTTTATTTAATAAATCTTATTATATTATTTATTCTATCTATTTAAGAAATTAATTAATAATTAAATTAAATAATTAAAGTCGAATAATATAATACGAAGTCGAATTATATTATATATTATTTAGATATTTAAAATATCTATTTAAGAATAATATATATCTCTCTTAATTTCTCTATTTATTATATATTTAAATTATCTTATCTTTTACTTCTTTACTTATATCGTTATTCTTATATTTATTATAAATATTAATTCTTAAATTAAATATCTTTTATTTAATCTTCTTATTTAAAATCTTCTTATCTAGATCTTATAAGTTATTTAATATTAAATTATAATTATATATTAAAATAGTATAAAAGCTTTAGAATAATTAAGTATATTTATAAATAGCGTATCTAAAAAGATAATATAGTATTATTATATATCTAAAAACGAATTATCTCTCTTTATATATTTCTATTTAAAATTTTATTATTAAGACTTTTTAGATTATCTAATATTAAATAGTAGTTATATATCTTTTTATTTTTCTATAATAGTTATATTACTCTTTTATCTATTTAAATATTCTATTACTTCTCTTAATTAATATCTAAATTAATAAAGCGAAAAGCTTTTATTAGCGTTATATTTATATTTATAAAACGCTTAATTAAAATAAGAAAGTAAGATTTATTATTATTCTTAAAAGACTATATTATTAAGCTATCGCGATTTTTAAATTAAATAATTAAAGAGTATTAGAAAGTTTTATTATCTAAATACTCTTATTTAAATTATTATAAATCTATTAATATTATTTAAGATTAATAAGATAGAGAAAAAGATTATATTAAAGTAATAATTAAATTAATTATAAAGAAACTTATAAATATTATTAGCTTTTTAAAATATTTATAAATATCTTTATTAAGAGTATTAATTAGCTATTTTAATATAATAAATTTAAAAATATCTTTTATTAAGTTATATAGATAGTAATTATATATATTATATTATAAATATTATAATTAATTCTTCTTTATATTATCTAGCTTAGAAGATTAATTACTATTATCTAGATTTATAATAATTCTTATTATTATAATACTTAATATTAATTAACTTTAATTAATATATTTTAGAGAATTTAAGAATATTAGAAATAATAATTATAATATATAATTTATAGACTTTATTAAAGTATAACTTATATATAGATTTAGATAGATTATATCTTTAATTCTAAATTTTATTATATTATATAAAATACTTAACTTTAATTTAATCTTAAATAATCTAATTAATATCTTAAAGAATTTTTCTCTAATTATCGCTTAATAAGTAAATAATCTTTTTTATTTTATAAGATAAAAGCTTTATAAATAAAGCGTTACTATTAATAATTCTCAATTTTATTATTTATTTAATTATTAACTTATTTAGAATTATTTATATTTTATTAATATTTCTTTTTAATTTCTTATTCGATAGAGCGCATAGATAAGACTCTATATTCTCTATACACTTTTTAATATTATAATATTTCTTCTCTATTATCTTAAATAAAACGATATTTATCTCTTATTATAACTATTTAATTAATAAAATTATTATTACTATATTAATAAAGAATATAATTTATAATATAATTAAATATTTATAAATAAATAATAGATAATACTTAAACTTCTTCGCTATTCTATTATAATATATTTATTTCTTCTTATTCGAGTTTTATATATAAGCGAGGTCTTCGATAATAATTCTAGATTACTTTATCTTATAGATAATAATTAATATAGATATTAAGAAGATATCTAATTTTATATTATAATATTTATCGATATAAATTTACTTAATAGCGAAGTTATATATAAATAAGTCTTTTATCTTAATTTAAATATAATTCTTATAAAATTTAAATATTATTAAGATTAAGAATCTCTCTTACTTAAATTAAGCTTTATCGTTAATTATATATTTAAATAATTTAATATTTATAAAGATTAAAGACTTTAGACTAATATTACAATATCGAATTAATTTATATATATAAAAGACGCGAAATTATATTATATTATAATCTTCGAGATCTATTAACTTAATAATTTTAATAAATTAATTTATAAAAATTTTAATTAAAATAATTATTAAAAAGAATTTTAATTTAAATATTATTCGAGTTATATAGTTAACTTTATCTTTATATAGATATAAAATATTAAATATCTTAATTAAAAAGTATTAAAATTATTAATTCTTTTAAATAAATTATAATATAAGATATTTATTTATAAAAAGAGACTTTTTAAAGACTTTAATAATAGTAATATCTTAATATTTTTTAAGAATATTAAATTATAAAGTAAGTTATTATTTAAATATCTAACTTATTAATAATATTAGAGTTTAAAAAAATATTTATATTAGCGAGTTAAATAAAAGAATTAAATATATTTATCTTATTAAAACTAAACTTATTTATATTAATAACTTCTCTATAGATATTTACTTAAAAATATTATTATATTAAATTATAAAGTTAATAAATCTTTAATATAATAGAGATTAATATTTTTTATAAATTTAAGATATAATCTAAGTCTTTAAAGATATAAATATTTTTAATATTTCTATTATTATA
Organism: Letharia lupina; assembly: GCF_014066315.1. Taxonomy (NCBI): domain Eukaryota; kingdom Fungi; phylum Ascomycota; class Lecanoromycetes; order Lecanorales; family Parmeliaceae; genus Letharia; species Letharia lupina. The sequence continues at coordinate 1,050,550 of NW_023502976.1, forward strand.
ATTAAATTATAAAATTTACTTTCTAATTTTCTAAATTTAATTTAATTACTATAATTTTTCTTTCTTATTAAATTTAATTTTTTTATTAAATTAATTAATATAAAGAGTAAATAATTAATAATATTCGAATATATACTTTAATATTAGATCTCTATCGCCGATCTTTATATTATTCTATATCTTTCTTTAATTTATAATTTTATTAATCTTAATATTATAAAAGTTAGCTAATTAAAAAGTATAATCTTATTTAATTAAGAGCTTTATTAATATAATATCTTCTATTATTAAATATCTCTCTTTCTATAATAAAAGTATATTATTACTCTTATAAATTTTAAGTATAATAATATTATCTATTAAATTATTAATAGATTTCTTTTATAAAGAATAATAATAAATTTATAATTAAGAATTATTCTTATTTAAGCTAATATTAATAAATTAAGAATTTATTTTATTTTCTTTATAGATATTAAGTAAATTAGATAATAAGATTAAAGATTAAATAATAATAAAATAGAGAAAAAGTAAAATTTTAATAGAATTAAATTAAGGTAGAGTATTATAAAAATTAGAAGAAATTAAAAATTTTAAGATTTACTTTAACTTAATAGAAGAAAAGATTAGATACTTAAATATTATAAGAAATTATTAAGATTAGAGATATAGATATATTAATAAATCTTATATAGTTTCGAAGATATTAATTTCGATATTTAATATCTTAATTAAAGCTAGAATTAATATTAATACTTATTATTAATATAAGAAAGCGAGATAAATAAATCTTTAATTATATATTATAAGAATATTCGCTATTTAAATACTCGTAATTATTCTTAATATTTATATATCTTTTAAAAATTATTATTATTATTAATAATCGAGCTTATATTATTAACTTTATAAATTAAATAAAATAATATCTTAGAAATTTTATTAATATTATTTTAGAAATATTTTAAGTAAAAATAAGTAAGAAGAGCTTTATAACTAATTTACTCTTATAATTAAAAAATTATTATTAAATCTTTTATTAATTTTTAAATAAAGATAAATTTATATTTATTTAGATTATTAATAATAATAAATTATAAAGATTAAATACTAGAGAGCTCTTTAATAAATAATCTATTAAATTAATAAAAATTTATTATTTTCTTAATTATTAAGAATTTCTAAATCTTTATATATTCTATATCTAGCGTTTTTATAAATTTTCTTTTAAACGCTTATTTCTCTTACTTAATAGATATTTTATTAATTAATAAAAGTAATTTATTTAAATCTTTAAAAAAGAAATTTAAATTTTAAATAATTATATAATTAGAAATAAATAGTAACTAAATAATCTCGCTAATAATAATATTAATCTTTCTCTTCTATTATCTTATAGACTTTTTTTAAAAACTATTCTATTATAATTAACGCGAGAACTTCTCTTTTATAATTTTAAATATAAATAATAAAAAGCGAAGTTTCTTATAAATATTTTTATAGTTCGCTAAGATATCTAAATTCGCGATATTAAATTTAATATAAAAATTAGATTTAATAGATATAGCTTTTATTTACTTTAAATATAATTAATAAGATAATTATAAAAAGTATAATATAATAATAAATAAATAAATAATTATAGAAAAACGCGTAGTAGAATAAATAGTATATAAGAGTTTAATTAAGATCTATAGTAAGATATAAATAAATAAAAAAATAGAAGAAAGATATAATATTTAACTTAAATCTCTAATAATATTTATAAATAAATAAATAACTACTTCTTAAGCGGTATTAATTAATTATTATATACTTATTAATAATAATTAATATTAGAGCGTAATATAGATAATAATATAAATAAATAAATATTAAATAATAAATTATAAAGAGAAAATAGTAGAATATAATATTATAAACGCTAATAATTAGCGCGATAATTAACTATTTAACTTTAATTCAATAATTTATTAATTATTTAAATTATCTATTTAACTCGAATATTTAATTATAATTTATATTATCTAGAAGCTAGATTAGAGATTATATTAATAATTAAAAATTATAATTAAAAGAATTATAGATATTTAATAAAAGTTAAATATTAAATCTATTATTATTATTAATTAATTTAAATATATTATTTATTTAATTTGAATATTAAATATAATAGTAGTATTAAAATCGAATAAGCGATATTTAAGCTATCTATATATTCGCGTTATCTATATTCTTAGTACTATTATTCTTATTCTTAATATTATTATATATTTAAAATTAAATTATCTCTCTTTATATATTTCGATTTAATATCTTATTATTTAAGCTATTTAAATTATTTAATATTAAGTAATAATTATAAATCTTTTTATTTTTTTATAATAGCTATACTATTCTATTATCTATTTAAATATTTTATTATTTCTTTTAATTAATATCTAGATTTATAAAGTAAAAAAATCTTATTAAAATTATATTTATATTTATAAGATATTTAATAGAGACTAGAAAGCGAGATTCGTTATTATTTTTAAAAGGTCGTATTATTATATTATTATAATTTTTAAAAAAAATTATTAAAAAGTATTAGAGAGTTTCGTAATTTAAATACTCTTATTTAAATTATTATAAGTCTATTAATATTACTTAAAATTAATTAAATAAAAAAGAAAAATATACTAGACTAATAATAAGATTAATAATAGAGAAACTTATAAAAATAATTAATTTTTTAGTATATTTATATATATTCTTCTTAAGAGTATTAATTAATTATTTTAAGATAATAAGTTTAAAAATATTTTATATTAGCTTATTTAGATAATAATTATAAATATTATATTCTAAATATTAAAGTTAATTATTTTTTTTATTATCTAGCTCTATAAAGTTTAATTATTATTACTTTATTTTATAATAATTCTTATTATTTTAATATTTAGAATTAGTTAATTTTAATTAATATTATTTAAAAAAATTAAGAATATTTAAAATTATTATTATTATTTAAAATTTATAAACTCTATTAAAATATAAATTATAAATAGAATTAAAAATATTATAACTTTAAATTATAATCTTCTTATATTATATAAAATACTTCGCTTTAATTTAATTTTAAATAATTTAATTAGTATTCTATAGTATCTTTCTTTAATTCTCGCTTAATATATAAATAATCTTTCTTATTTTATATAGTAAAAGTTTAATAAATAAAATATCGCTATTAATAATTCTTATCTTCGCTATTTATTTAATTATTAGTTTATTTAAAATTATTTATATTTTATCGATATTTCTTTTTAATTCTTTATTTAATAAACTACGTAAGTAGACTTTTATATTCTTTATTTACTTTCTAATCTTATAATATACTTTCTCTATTATTATTAATATAATAAGATTTATTCTCTATTATAATTACTTTATTAAGAAAACTATTATTATTATATTTATAAAAGATTTAATTTATAATATAATTAAGTATTTATATATAAATAATAGATAGTACTTATATTTCTTCGCTAGTCTATTATAATATACTTATCTCTTTTTATATAATTTTTATATATTTATAAGATTATTAATTATAATTCTAAATTACTCTATTTTATAAATATTAATTAATATAAGAGTTAAGATAATATCTAATTTTATATTATAAAATTTATTAATATAAATCTAATCGATAGCGAAGTTATATTTAAATTTCTCTTTATCTTTAATTATAGCTTTTATATAATTCTTATATAATTTAAAAATTATTAGAATTAAGAATCTCTCTTATCTAGATTAAGCTTAATTATTAATTATATATTTAAATAATTTAATATTTATAGAAATTAAGAGTTTAATATTAACTTTATAATATTAAATTAATTTATATATATAAAATATATAGAATTATATAACGTCGCGATTATTAAGATTTATAAATTTAATAATTTTTATAAACTAGTTTATTAAAGTCTTTATTAAAATAATAATAAAAAAGAATTTTATTTTAAATATTATTTAGATTATATAGTTCGCTTCGTTTTTATATAAATAAATAATATTAAATAAATAATATTAAATATCTTAATTAAAGAATATTAGAATTATTAATTCTTTTAAATAAATTTTAATATAAGATATTTATTTATAAAGAAAGATTTCTTAAAGATTTCGATAATAATAATATCTTAATACTTTTTAAGAATATTAAATTATAAAATAAATTATTATTTAAATATTTAATTTATTAATAATATTAGAGTTTAAAGAAATATTTATATTAGCGAGTTAAATAAAAGAATTAAATATATTTATTTTATTAAAGCTAAACTTATTTATATTAATAGCTTCTTTATAAATATTTATTTAAAAATATTATTATATTAAATTATAGAGTTAATAAATCTTTAGAATAATAAAAATTAATATCTCTCGCGAATTTAAAATATAATCTAAATCTCTAAATATTCGAGTATTATTACTATTTATATTATTATAATTAAATTATAAGATTTACTCTATAATTTATTAAGTTATATTAAATTACTAAGATCTCTCTTTCTTATTAAACTTTATCTTTCTATTATATTAATTAATATAAAGAATAAATAATTAATAATACTCGAATATATACTCTAATATTAGATCTTTATTGCTAATTTTTATATTATTTTATATCTTTCTTTAATTTATAATCTTATTAATTTTAATATTATAAAAGTTAATTAATTAAAAAGTATAATCTTATTTAATTAAGAGCTTTATTAATATAATATCTTTTATTATTAAATATCTTCTCTCTTATAATAAGAGTATATTATTACTTTTATAAATTTTAAATATAATAATATTATCTATTAAATTATTAATAAACTTCTTTTATAAAGAATAATAATAAATTTATAATTAAGAATTATTCTTATTTAAGCTAATATTAATAAGTTAAAAATCTATCTTATTCTCTTTATAGATATTAAGTAAATTAAATAATAAGATTAAAGATAAAGCGATAATAGAATAAAGAGAAAGTAAAATTTTAATAAATTTAGATTAAGATAAAATATTAGTAAATTTAAAAGAGATTAAGAATTTTAAGATTTATTTTTACTTAATAAAAGAAAAAATTAAATATTTAAATATTTTAGAGGGTTATTAAGATTAGAGATATAAGTATATTAATAAATTTTATAAAGTTTTAAAAATATTAATTTTAATATTTAACGTCTTAATTAAAGCTAGAATTAATATTAATACTTATTATTAATATAAAAAAGCGAGATTAATAAACCTTTAATTACGCGCTATAAGAATATCCGCTATTCGAATATATATACTCACTTTTAATATTTATATATCTTTTATAAATTATTATTATTATTTATAATTAAACTTATATTATTTATTTTATAAATTAAATAAAATAATATTATAGAATTTTTATTAATATCGTCTTAAAATCGTTTCGATTAAAGATAGATAATAAGAGCTTTAAGACTAAATTACTTTTAGAATTAAGAGATTACTATTAAATTATCTATTAACTTCTAAATAGAGATAAGCTTATATTTATTTAAATTATTAATAATAATAAGTTAAAGAAAGTTAATACTAGAGAGGTTTTTAATTAATAATCTATTAAATTAATAAAAATTTATTAATCTCTTAATTATTAAGAGCTTCTAAGTCTTTATATATTCATTTTTTTATATTTTTATTAATTCCCTCTTAAATAATCGCTTCTCTTATTTTATAAATATCTTATTAATTAATAAAATTAATTTATATAAGAATTTAAAAAGAAAGCTAAGATCTTATATAATTATATAATTAAGAATAAATAATAACTAAATAGTCTCGCTTATAATAATATTAATCTTTTTCTTATATAGTCTTATAGACTTTTTTTAAAAATCTTTATATCTTAATTAGCGCGAAAACTTCTCTTTTATTACTTTAAATATAAATTTTAAAAATTAAAATTCTTTATAGATATTATCTTAATTCGCGAGAATATCTAATTTAGCGATATCGATTTTAAAATAAAAATCGATTTTAATAGATATTATTATTATAAATATATTATTTAAAGAAAATATAAATATTAATATAATAATATATATAATATAATAATAAGAAAACGCGTATTAGATTAAGTAAGATATAAGATAAAAGAAATTTAAATAAGATTATAGAATTCGAGTTAGATATTTAGCGTTATTTCTTAAAATATATATTATATCTTTAACTAATCTTAATTAATTATAAATAAACTTCGATTAATATTAATTTTATTAATAATTATTTTAATAATCTTAATTAAATATTAGTATATTATATTTTTAACTAACTTTAATTAATTATTAATAGAAACTTTAATAGAAGCTTTAATTAGCATTAAAATTAATAACGCGTATATTAATAATAAGAGTACGAATTTCGCTATTATATCTATTAAGAATATAAATTTATTTAATAATAATATAAATTTTCTAAGATCTATTCTTTATTAATAATTTCGAGATTAATAATTTTTAATAAGATTTAAATAATAATAATTACTTCGATAATTAGTATTTCGAAAATTAATATTTATTTTAATTTTTTAATATAAGAGATAATAATAAGATATAGCGACTAATAAATACTATATTTATATAATTTTTATTTACTCTTCGATTAATTAATAGATAATTAAATTTCTTTTTTAATAGATATACTAATCTTCTTTCTTTTTTATATCTATAAAAATCGATTAATTAGATTATCTTTTCTTCGAATATATATAACTCTTAATAATTTGTTTAACTTTAATTATTTATATTTAAAAGACTTTTATTTTAATATAAAGATATATTAGCTAGCTAAATATAATAAAATAATTATATATTATAAATAATAATAAATAGATTTAATATATTTTTTTTATAATATTTAAAATTATTTTTAGAGATATTATTATCTAAATTAAACGATTTAAATTAAAATAAAATTAATTTCTTTTATATAAAATATATATTTTTAAATTATATACTTTATAGATAACTTTATTATTTTAAAGTAAATATATAAATATAATTTTATATATATAAAAGCGCTTTAATTATATATATATTAAATATAAAAAAATATTTAAAAGTAATAAAAGTATTTCTTCTCTAAATAGCTCGTTATAGACTCTTTTCTTTTTATAAATATTTATTAATATAAAATATTTTTTATATATAAATTTATAGATATCTTTTATATAATTATAAAGAATATAAAGTTAAAATTAGGCTTCGCGATAAGTAAGGCTAGAGTAGTAGTGTATATTTATTAAGACGTTAATACGTTATCGATTACTAAAAAACGCGTATCTTATAATTAATTAATAATAGATAAGAGAATATATATTAAGTATATCGCTTTTATAAAAAATAATATAAAAATAATAGTAAACTTATTAGATATCTATAAGATTATAGAAAGCGAAAATCGATTCTTTTATACGCGTCTTTCGATATTATAAATCGCGATATAATTAATAGTATTAATAATCTAATAGCTCTAATTATTATAAGAGAAGAAGATATATATTTACTTAAAGATAATATAATTACGAATTTAATATTATAGTAATAATTAAATAAGTAAAAAATAGAGAAAGAGAGAATAAATACGATATAAATAATAAATCTAAATAATAAGATAATAATATCCTCTATCTCTATAATAGACTTAAGTTATAATATTATAATTTTATCTTTAATAGTTAACTCTATAAAATTATATTTAAGAAAGCGAGATGCTAAGAGATTAATAGAACTATAATTTAAATTAAAGCCTCTTAATTAAATAAAATTAATATTTAATTATTAAATTAAATCGAATATCGAGTTAATATCTAATATAAATAATTTTTAAAATTTATTTAAATTCTAGAAAGATTATACGCTAGCGTTATAGTTTTTTAAATTAAAACTCTTTAATAATAATATTAATAAATTCTTTCACGATATTTATTTATAGCGATTTTAAGATAACTATAGTTTTAATAATATAAAATTATTAAGATATAAAATATAGAATATATATAGTAATAATATCGACGATAATTAAATTAACTAGTCTTTTAAAATTTATAACTTTAAATTTAAATTAAAATCGAAAATATATTATATTATTTACTTCGATATTATAAGTATTATTAAAGCGTTTCTAATATATAAATCTTTTAATATAAGCTTATATTATTAATTTATATATTAAAAAAATATTAATAAAGCGAGAGTCTATAGTGAGATATATATCGCGAATTAATAATAAGAAATATAGAATAAGCTATCTAATAACTCTATCGTCGTTTTTATTATTTTAATATTAAATAAAATTTATCTCTCTCAAATATATAAAAATTAATATACTTAATCGATTTATATTATAATTAGAAATCTTTAATAAAACGCGTAATATATATATAGTAAATCGAATATAGCGATTCTAGAAATAATATTAATTATTATAAAAAAAGAAGCTAAGATCTAAATCTATTACTATATCTTAGATTTAATAATTAAAAATAACTTTTTATACTCTCGCGATATACTATCTATTAATAAAATATATTTAATAATTAAAGAATATTTCGAATATAGTATTAATATATAATACGCGAATAATTTAACTCGAAGATATTATTTAATACTAATTACTATAATATTAAATTATAAAAAATAAATAATAATTATTTTAATCTTAAGTAATAGATATTATTTTATATATATAATTTCATCTATAAAGAGAGAGCGATTATATTTTTTAATCTTATATTCTAAATAAATACTCGAGTGTATAATTAAATAGCTAAGATTATAAAAGAGATATATTAAAAAGATATCGAAATACTTATAGAATATAATACTTTATAATCGCTATTCTTTTATTAATAACTACTTTATTATCGATATATATCGATTATAATACTTTAATATTCTATACTTCTTAATAATTAAGAAACTTATAAACTATCTACTTAAATAATAAATTAAATATATTAAGATTATAAAGATAGAGAATAAGATAAATAAGCTTCTTAATACTCGCTTTTAGACAATTTTTAGTTATATTAATTTAAGATATATTAAGTTTTTAAATAAGAAGATATAGTAAATAGAAGAGAATAATTAAACTCTATAGAGAATAATAATAATTATTTTTATATCGATCTTAATTAAATTAAATTCGAATACGTTATATATAGATTATGCTATTCTTAATCTTATTATATTAGCGAGATATTATTCTTATAATAATAATATTATTTAATATCTACTCGCGATCTTAGCTCGAATTAATCTATTAAAAAAGATTTTTCGAGTATATAAATCTCTAGATAAAATAATAAATAAAGATTATTTTAACTTCTTAAAGTTTTATAGTATTAATTATTTATTTAAAATAATATAATTATTTAATCTATTTAATAGATTAATTATTTAAATAAGAGAAAAGATATATATTAAATTCTTTAAAAAGTATTACGAATTAATAAATAAGTATAATAACTATATTAAATAGATTATATATTATAATATTATATATTAGAAGATAATTATAATATATAATCTTATTAAATATTAAGATATAGAAGTATTATTATTTATAATTAAGAGATTATAAAAGAAAGAGAAGAAGATTAAAATAAGAACTTCTTTAAATCTTTATATCTAAGATTAATAAATAAATAATAAAAAGTATAATATTATAAGATAGATCTATTATTATAATAATCATTATTAATAATTAATAGAGATCGTTACTAAATAGTTAAAATTAAATACTTTTCTTAAAGCTCTAATTATCTTTATTCGAATAAATCGAATAAAATTAAAGAAATATTATCTATTTAAGAGAGATAATAATATTAATATATATAAGGCGAACTATAAATAGATACATCGATATTCGATTTATATCTATTTTAATATTCGATATTAAAAGACTTTTAAGAAGAATTCTCTAAATATAGCTCGTCTATTTAAAGACGTCGTTATTTATAGATTTATTAATTAATTCTTTCAAAAAAGATAGCGTAGAGATTACGCTTAGATTTATAAATATAATTAATAAACCTTTAATATTAATAAAGTTTTTTTAGAAAAATTAATAAGAGAAGTATTAGTTATAATAAAAGTAATAAATCTAGCTTATAAAGATTTTAGATAAAGATTAATTTATCTATAGAGTATTTTTATAGAGATATTTAAATATCGATATAATAAATAAATTTAGAAATATTATAATATAATAAAAGTAGAAAGAATATAATTATTAATAACGCGGAATCTAAAAATTCTTAAAAAATAATAATTCTATAATCTTATAAGTATCGAGAGAAGTATATATATTATATTCGCGTTAATAAAAGATAAAGAATTTTATTATATTAATAGCTTTATCGATTTTAATTAATATAATAATATTTATAATTTAGATTTTCTAAATAAGAGTTATAGAGTAATAAAGAAGATTAATATACGCTATATTATAAGATAATAGAGATATTAAAAATCTAGATCTTAGAATATTAGAAATAAAATTAAATATATAATAAGTAAAATTAATTCTAATTATTCTTCTTAACTTAAATATCTTTCTTAATCTAAATACTTTTCTTAATTTAAATACTTTTCTTAATCTAAATACTCTTCTTAATTTAAATAAATTTCGAATTATCTTTAAAATTTATTAAATAAAAAGAAGTTTTATAATTATAAAATATATACGTAAATATTATAATTAGAAAGAGAAGAGAGGGTAAACTCTTTCTTAATTAGAGAGATATTAATACACTTTAAAAAGTATCTAATTAAGTATTTTAGCGCCGAAGATTACTATTAAATTAATTCGCGATTTCTTATAATTTAAAGAATACTATCGTCTATAACGAAGATTATTATTTAAAATTCTCTTAAATTATTAATAGTCTATATAATAATATTAAAATCGAGATATATTATTTTAAAAATATAATAAATTAAAAGAAAGCTTTAATGTAAGCTATTATAGAAGATATAAAATAATAAAAATTATTAATAATCTATACGATAATATTAAAATTAAGATATATTATCTTAAAAATACGATAAATTAGAAAAAAGCCTTAATATAAGATATTATGAGGAGAGATTTATATATATTATTACTCGCTATACTCTTATATATATAATTATCTAAAAATTAAAATTTCTAATTTAAAAAAGTTAATTTCGATTTTATAAGAAAGATATCTAATACTTTAACGAGTATTAATATATATAAATTTCGAAGAAATTTAAATATTAAGAGAAGAAATTAATAGAGTTAAAATCGAGTAATAAGAATATAAATATATATTATCGATCTTTATATATATTATATTAATTTTAATATAATTATAATAATAAGAAAGCGTATTAATAACGATTTTTCTTCTTAAATAATTAACGCTTATAAGATATATTATAAATAATAATATTTTTATCTTTAATAGAGAAGATAGATTATTTAATATAGTAATATAAATTTATATATATAAACTTAATATCTAGTAATAATATTATTAAATTAAGTTAAATTGAATTTATAGTATAATTAAGTCGAGTTAAACTTAACTTATAAAGTCGAATTAATATCGCGAATTATAAAAATAATAAAATATTAATATAAGATAATTATTATTTCTAGAAAAATTATCTAAATAGTATATAGTAATTATTAAACTAATAAATATTATTTAAATAGTATATAGTAATTATTAAATCGATAAATAGTATTTTAATAATAAATAGTAATTACTAAATTAACGAATAGCGTATGAAAAGTAGATTATAGTTGCTAATTAGGCGGAATTTAAGCGGATTTTAATTAGATTTACTAATTCGATAGATTTTATAATTTCCGCGACCAACGCGCGATTAGTAATTTCAAATTTTATAGAAACTTTTCAAATTTGCAGATGTCGTATTATTTAAAGTATTTATAATTTTCTTAATATCTTATACGATTAAGAGATAAATATATTAAAGTTTTATAAAGAAATAATCTTATCTTAGACTTTATAATAATAAAAAGAATTTTTAATATCGAATAATTTTAATACGTCTTTAAGAGATTTTATTATTCTCTAATAAATCTAATATCTCTAATATCTATTCTTTCGAACTATTTAAACTTCTCTTTACTTTATTTTAAAACTTTTATTCTTTTTTTTATAATAAAGTCTAATATTAAAAAAATAGATTAAATTAAAACTCTATTAAATCGAATTAACTTTAAATAAATATTAGTTTTATTAGATTATATCTTTAACGAGATAGACTTTATAAATATATTTTAAGATATTACTAATAATTTATAATTATAATATTAAGTTTTTAACTAACTTAACAAATTTATATTTATATTAAATAAAATTTATTAAAAACGAAATAATTTCTAAGAGATTATTATTTAATATTACGTTTACGCTACGTAACGAGATAAGATAAAACGAGATTTTAAGTACTTAATATTATCTTACTTCGAGTTAAGATTTTAACGAGATAGAATAGAGTCGAAGTAGAGTTTTTCTATCGAGGTAATGAGAATACTTCGTTATTCTATTAAGTCTATTAATTAGATTAGCTCGAGATTATTACTCTTATAACGTCTCTCTCTAATACCTCGTAAATATAATCTTATATATATTCTAAATATCTTTCTAAATATTTATATCTTATACTCTAATTTAAATTATAATATTATATTTTATACTTTATTTTACTCTATTTCTATTATATAATATTAAAATTTAGAGAGATCGCTTAGAGATATTTAAGATTTATCGAGTTAATAAAATATATTTTAAAATCTTAACTTCGAGTTAAAGCGAGATTAGGGTTTCGAGCTTTCTCGAAATCTCAAATCGAAACCTTATCTCGACCTCGACCTCTCTCGAAATTCTATCGAGGTTTCTCGCTTTATTATATAGCGTAATTACGTCGTTATAATAGAAAAGAACTAGATTATAAATAATTTATTTTAGACTTATAAATTAGTTAAGAAGATAAACTAATCAGCTTAAGACTTTTAAAAGAATATAATATTTTTATAGCGAAAGATTAATAATATCGATTTATAGATTATAAAAGACTTATAACTATTCTTAATTGAAAAAGAATATATATCTAGATATTCGAAAGAGAAATTAATTAAGATCTTCGATTTATCTATATTTATTAATAATAATAACTTTATTTAAAATAACTAGTTCTTTAGAATAGAATAGAAGTTTAGATTTAATAGCGATTATTATATTATTAAAAACTTTAAAATAGCTTATATAGTATGCTATATATAAAAAACTTCGAAATCTTTTTAATTTATATTAATCTTTTAATAAGATTATAAATAAGTTAGCTAATATTTATAAAAAATAAATTAATATAATAATATATAGTATAAAGTAAATATTTTATAATAAAGAATTTAATTTTTTATTAATTTCTATTTAAACTTTAGTTAATTAAATATTATTCTTAATATAAAGAAAACTCTTATACTAAAGAATTACTTTTTTAAGAAATTAAGAAAGAATTTAAAGAAGTTATAAGATATTATAAAAGATTTATTATCTTAACGACTATAAAGAAATATCTTCGAAAATTATATAACTTATAATATACTAAATATAAAGATTTTAAATTTATAAAAACTAATATTAAGTTAATTATAATATAAATATTAAAAATAATATTTATAATTAATATATATCTTATATCTATTATTAAGACTAGTTTAAATATAATTATTATATTTTTAAATATTACGATTAATTTAAAGCTAAGAAAATTAATATATTATAATTATAATAAGAAAAGCTATTATTAAAAGAACTATATAATAATTACTTAAATTAAAATTAATAAAAAGACCTTTAAAAAAGTATAACTTTACGCGATAGATATAGATAAAGAATTTAAAGTTAATAACGTCGATACTTATTAAAAACTTAATAATATATATAATAACTCTATATTATAGTATAAAGAGAATACTATCTATATAGAATTATTATAAGTATAAATTTTATAGTAAGATAGAAAGGTTAAAAGACTTTAATATCTTAAGTCTAATTAGACTATAGTATAAGTAAGATTATTAAAACTATAATATTATCTTCTTCTTTAATTCGAAGTTTTAGCGATAATTATTATATAGTAGACACCGATCTTATAAAAAGTATATCTAAACGTATACGAAGTAATATTCTTAAGTATATTAACTTAATATTCTATAATGAGTTTAAGATTTTTTTATAAATTAATATAATTATTATAGATTAATAGCGTTAATAAAGAAGATTATTTTAAAGATTTTTTAAATAATAAATAAGAGCTAATAGCCTCGGAGTGATAATAATAAAAGTCTACTATTAGATTCAAACATTTTACTATATTTATAAATAATTATTAGAATAAGTTTTTCTCGATTTTAGGATCTCTATATCTAATTTTATATATTAGATATTCTCTCTTACTAGTTAAGAGATTATTTTTTTATTTATTTAGTTTAAATTAAACTATTTCTTTAATATTATAAATTTTATCTTCTTTATTAATATCGATAAAAGATAATAAAGACTTAATCTATTCTAATAGTAAGTTATTATTATTAAGATATAATAGTTATAAATAAAAGATAGAGTAAATATTATTTATAAAAGTAGAGAGTTCTAACTTATAAGCGAAATTATTTAAAGTTTTAATAATTTTAAACGATTTAAAATTTTTATAATTTAATAATTTATTAGAGCGTATAATTTTAATATTTCTTCTATTAAGTATAATTATATTTTTAACTTTAAATTTTAATATCGAAAGTTAATAATAATTAATTTATTTCTTTTATAAAGCTTATAATTATTTAAATTAACTTTTTAAATAATTTTTTATAATATTTATTTTCTTAATAAATTTATTAGCTAATTTAATATCTCTCTTCACTCTTTAATTAGCGAATTAATTTTAAAAGATAAAGAGTTCTATTTTTAAATAAGAAATATATTTTTTAGTAAGAAGAAATAATAATATATTTAATAAGATATTTTTATCGAAGTTAGTTTCGAACTTTACTATTAATAATAGATTTATCTAATTATCTTAATTATAATTAATATAAGTTTTAAGATATTACTTTAAAGTAGTATTAGCGTTTTTTATTTATTTATTAATTTCGAGATAAAATATAATAAAGAGTTTAAGTTTAATTCTAATTCTTTTATATAGTCTTCTCTAGAAATATATTATAAATTAAATACCTCGATTAGAGATAATAATAAATAAATATTCTTTCTCTCGCTATATAAATTTAATAAAGATTTAAACTACTATCTTTACTTTTAAGAAGTTTAAAAAAATTAATTTCTTCTTCTTATTAAGTTTATTTATAATTATTATAATATATTAATAGAAGTATTTATATCTAAGATAGATAGATAATAGTATAATAAAGTTAATAGAAATATCTTATTAGTATTATTTAGAAATGAAAAGAAGTTTAAGAAGATCTTATTTATTCTCTTTATAAGTTTTAGATCTCTTATATATATAATAGCTCTTAATATAGCGAGTAATGAAATTCGTTATTCTTAGTTAATAGTAATATTTACTTAATCTATTATAGATTAATAATCTATTAATATAGCCTCTAAGTAAAGAGTTATAAATATCTCTAATAATCTTAATTCGTAATTTAAGAATATCTAATATATATAATTTATTATTAATATATAATAACTCGTTATAAAGATAATAATTATCTAATTTTAGCTTAAGATTATTTTTAATTATTTTAAATAATAGCTTTCTCTATCTAGATATCTTTAATTAAATAATTTTTTAAGTAATATTATTATAATTATAAATATTTTTTATTTAATATAATAATTTAGAAATATTAATAATAAAGACTTTTCTCGATTCTTCTAAGAACTTCTCTTAAGAAGTCTATATCGAAGTCTTTAATAATAATTCTTTATTAAATTTCTTATTATTAATATTATTTTATTTATTAAATTTATATAATATTATAGCTAGAGAGATAACACTTTCTCTTATATTATCTAGAATTATAATAGTAAGATATATAGCGTTTTTAATATCTTTATTAAGATTATTATTTTTAAGAATTATATAATATTAATAACGAATATAATCGTTGTTCTCGTTTTTAGATAAATCTCTTACTTATCGAATAAGACTATTAGATTTAATACTTTATTTCCTTAAGCGATAGATAATACGAAAGTTAAATTTAAAGAGAAACTTCGTCTATCTTATTTAATGAAAATTATGTTATTTAAAGAATATAAAGTATTATAAATTCTTATAATTTAAAATAATTTTAATAAAGTTCTCGATAAGAATATTAGCTAGTTTAGAATATTATTTTTTAAAGATTTATATTATAATTATAAGTTTCTTATTATAGATATTATAGTTATATTCTATAAAAGATATCTTTTTAAAGAGAAATATTATAGATCTAAATATTTTATCTTTATTTTTTATAATAGAACGAGTAAAGGCCTATGAATTAAATTCATAATCTTTTTTTTTTAATTAGGGCTATCGAGTAAACAGATAAGCGATCTTTAATAAGCGATCTTTGATGAGCGAACTTTGATGAGCGATATTTGAATTCCTTACGCTTGAATAATTATAAGACTAAATTTAAGAAAAAGAAAAAAACTTAAAAGCACATATTTCGTTCTATAATTGAAAAAAAAAATCTTAAAATTTTAATAGAAAATCAAAAAGTTATATTAAAATTAAATAATATATATCTATTTTTTAATTAAGGCTGTCCGGCTGTCGAGCGAACTTTGGTGAGCGAACTTTGATGGGCGATATTTGAATTCCTTGCGCTTTAATAATTATAAGACTAAATTTAGAAACTATTTTTTTATCTGAAAGCCTATATTTCGTTCTATAATTTAAAAAAAAAATCTTAAAATTTTAATAGAAAATAAAAAAGTTATTCTATATGTTAATAATGTATATCTATTTTTTTGATGAGGGAGGGCGCGGGAGGGCGAGATTTTGATGATTACGAACGCTAATTTATCTATCCGCGATAACTTAGTCGATCTAATTAAGAAGCGTAGCGAATCTAAATTTATAATTGACTGCATATATAAATTCAAGATTTTTTAACTAAGTTCTATCTTATTCTATTATATATATTAATAATAGTAATTATAAAATTAGACGCGTTCGTTTTTAGTTAAGTCTTTTTATTTAAATTAAAGTAAGTAAGTATAGAGATAGTAGTAAAAGCTTTTTTAAGTATTTTAAAAGCGAGTTATTTAGAATACTCTTAAATCTATAAATAGATAAAGTCTTTTTTCTATTAAGTATAAGTAAGATTTATTAGAGATATAGCGATTTTAGAGTATCTCGTAATAAACTTCTAATAGAAATTAGCGAATTTTAGAAATACTTATATATCTTTAATATATTTAAATTTCTTTTATTAAGTAATAATCTTAATTTTCTTTATATTTATTTTTACTTTTTTTATTATAATAATTAATTTTAAATATTTAACTTTAATAATATAGAAGTTATATTTATTAATATTAAAATAGAGATTAGCTTATCGAAGTTTTTTTAATATCTTTTTTATATATTAAATATATTTATTTTTAATATTATTATAAATAAGAATATTATCTAGATAGATAGTATAGAATATATTTATATATTTATATAAGATATTATTAATAAATATTTAAAAAGTAATAGAGATATTATATAATTTAAAAGATATTACTATATATTCGAATAGATTATATTAAATAAGAAATATAATATTTTCTTTATAATATTTTTTTACTCTAATTTCATTAAAAGCGACTATAATATCGAATTTATTATATATTCTCATCGCGTATAATTTAATAAAAGTCTCTTTAATTAATAAGAGAGTATTTTAATTAAAAATAATAAGTGCGTTAAGAGCTCTATAGTCTATATATAATCTAAATCTTCTATTAAATTTCTTTATAATTAGAATAAATACTATATAGAGAGAAGTACTTAGTTTAATATAGTCTTTCTCTAATATTTTATTAATATATTTCTTTATAATTAATATCTAATCTCTAAAGAGCTTATAAGCCCTTTTTAATAGTAAAATAACTTCTTTTTTAAGATATATTTTATAATTAATAGAGCGATAAAAGAGAAATTTATTAATTTTAATAGGATTTTAAATATTTAATTATTTATAATATATTATAAAAACTTATTTCCGTAACTATTTTATAATTAAAGATTTCTTTCTTAGTTTATAAAAGAATTTCTTATAATTTTTTATTATAATAGCGATAACGTTAATAATAAATTTCGCTTTCTTATCGATAGAGTTAGAAAGTTATTTAAAGTCTTTAAACTATATAATAATAATTTAATTCTCTAATTTCTTAATTATCTTAATAAAGATATAAATAAAGATCTCTACTATATTCTTTTTCTTAAATATAATCTTTATTATATAATTTAAATTCTTTTTTAAAAACTTATTATTATTCTAAATAATAATAGATTTATTATATAATAAATAATTAAATATATAATAATTTAAATTAAATATAATAGTTCTAAATTTAAAAAATATATAAGAGTTATATTATTCTAGTTATAATATTTCTAAAATAATATTAAATTATTTTAATAAGATAATTAAGTATTAAAGTTCTTCTATATAATCTTTTAAAATAAGTTTTATTAAGATTATATATATAATATTAAAAATAAAGATAGATTTATTATTAACTAATTATAATTTATAAAATTATATTAATATTATTTTAAATAATTTATTTATTTTAATAAAAGATATATTTATAAAGCTTAATATTAAAGCTTTAATATTTAAAAGATAATTAATTTTAATTTATTCTATTAATATAATTTTTTTTATAAAAGTTTAATTAATATTTATTTTATAAAGAGACTTTAATAGTAATAATATATACGAATAAAGAGATAAAAGCGAGTATTCTTTCTATTTCTAATTTTTTAATTTTTATATATAAAGCTTTTAAGTCTTTAGCGATAACTTAGCTAAAGATATTTAATTTTTTAATTCTTATAATAATTTAATAAAGATATTCTTCTTAATATTAATAACTTTTAAAATTATATTAACTTATTCTTTTATTAATAGATTTATATTTTTATATAGAATACTATTATTACTAAAACGATATTTAATTTTTAAATACTTAAAATATCTATTTTCTTTTTAAATTCTATCTATTAATAATTTAAGATACTTATATTTTTATATATAAGAATTTTTAATAATAGTATTATTATTTCTTTTAGTAAAGAAAGTATTATACTAATTATTTAAGAAGATAAAGTTCTTATTAATTTTAATAATTTCTTTCTTACTTTTTAAACTTAATATATTATTAATAGCTTAAAGATTTATATCTAATATTTATAGAAAAATAATTAATTCTTAAAAAGTACTAAAAGACTATTCTAAAATTCGATATTTTAAGCGTATAAAGATTAATTATTTTAAATTAAATATCTTATAAATTTTAATAAATTTTAAGAGAGCGATAGCTATAGAGAATTATGCGTAGAAGTTCTTAAACGATTTCTTCTTATCTATTACTCTTATATTAAATTTAAAATTAAATATCTTAATATTTAATTTAATAATTTTATTATATATTTCGAATATATTATTTAATTTATTAATTATTTTTTAAATAATTTAATATAGATCTAAGATATCTTCGTTTATTCTTATTTTAATAATATTATATATAATAAACTTATAATAATCTCGTATATAATCGATTTTTTTAAATTTAATAGAGAAGATTATAGCGCTTTATTTAAATTTCGCTTTAAGATATTAATATTAGCTATCTTACTTATTTCGATTATTAATATTATAAAAATCCGAGATATTAGAGTATTATTTATTTAATTCTATACTCTCTACGCGATTTATAATAGAAGTATAACGTAAGTTTTAATAAATATTATTAATAAAAATATTCGACTAATAAGATATAACCTCTATATCTTTTTTATTAAAGTTTTTTAAATTAATTAATATATAAGATTATTACTTTTTTAACTATTACTTTTTACACTTTAAATCTTATTTAAGTTTCTTATTTTCTTTAATAAGTTCTATAATATTAATATAATATTTATTACGTAAATCTCGAAGTCTATTATTAATTTCTCGCTTATAAAATAATTAATTATTATTATTATTTAATTAGATAATAATTATTAATATCTTTATCTTAATATAAGCGATATTCTAGTTAAGTTCTTTATTTTATTATTAAAGCACCTTAATATTATAACTAATAATTCGAAAGCTCTCTATTAGAGTTTTTAATTTATTATATTAAATATTAAAAGTATCGATAGCGCTTTTTATAAAATTCTATAAATTAATAATAAATATAAAAATTATAATTAACTCTTCTTTAATAATATTTATAAATTATATTTTAATATAATCTAAATTAAATTTAATAGTATATCTTCTAGAGATAGAACGCTTTTTTTTACGTTATATAAATAATATAATAATATTTAAGACCTTCTTATTAAAGTTCTTAAGTTTTTCTAAATAATAACGTATCTATAATTTATCTATAACGATTTAACTTTATATATTATTTAGATTTAGAATTAATAAGTTTATAGTTAATATTAAACTAGTAAGAGTACAAAGAAAATTTAATCTAAGATTTATTTCTTTTAATATATTAAAGATATTTATTTTCTTTAGATTCTTATTTAATCTAATTAAATTAATCTTTATATAAGTAAAAGACTTTTTAATCTTTTAAGTAGTAAGCTTCTTTAGCTATAATTACTAACTTCTTAATAATATACTTTCTTCTTAACTATATATTTAGTATAATTAATAAATAGATTACTATCGCTCTAGAAGAAAGATAGATAGTATTATATTAGAATTTAATAATATATATAATAACTCTATATTATAGTATAAAGAGAATACTATTTATATAGAATTATTATAAGTATAGATTTTATAGTAAGATAGAAAGGCTAAAAGGCCTTAATACGCTAAGTCTAATTGAGTTATAATATAAGTAAGATTATTAAAATCGTAATAATACTATAAGTAATAACGATTCTTTATTAAATTTAAGAAATAAATAATCTCTTTTAAAGTTATAGTAAGAAATATTTATAAAGTATATTTAATAGATACTTCTAATAACGTCTTAATACGTTATTCTTTCTATATATAAATTACGCTATCTTTATAAAAAAGAGATTACTTATTTTAGAACTTTCTTATAAATAGTGAATATATTAATATTTATATAATTCTAAATGAGTTCTTAATTCTAATAATATATAAAGTCTTATATCTAGAATTACTTTTATTATTACGATTTAATATATTAAGAGATTATAACGACTAGATTATAAAGCGATTAATTATATATTATTTACTTTCTATAATAATAATAAAAGATTATCGAGAAGAAATATACTTAATATTAATTATATTATTAAAATATAATATAATAATTAAAAAGTCTAAAATAAATAAATATAGAATAATTCTTAGTATATTATAAGATAAGATATTTTTCTTACTCGATTAATATAGCTATAATAATAATAAAGTATTAATAATAGATAAACTCTTTTTTCTATTAACTTCGAAGCTTTAACTATCTATATTATTTACTCTCTTATCTATTATACTAAAATAATAAAGCTTTTCTCTATTTATTTATAATAATAAGATTAATTTAAATATCTTCTTATTAAATAAGAATAAGAATAATAAGAGATCTAAGTTTATTAATATTATTAAGATTAATATAGTAATATATTACTAACTAGTTTATAAAAAAGATAATAAACTATTTATATTAATAAAAAATAAGATCTATAATATACTATATACGTTTCTTATTACTCGAATATCTCGTAAATCTTATATATTAATTAATAAATTTTGTTTTTATAACTTAAGAAAGAAATATAAAAGATATTATAATTTTAATTATTTTATTTAAATTAATAGTATTAATAAAATTAATCTTAAAAAGATAAAATATAAAGTATCTTTAAAGTATTATAACTATCTAAATATTTTTAATAGAACTAAGATAAATATACTTCTCTTATTATATTCTTATAATTATAAATTAAAATTTATCGATAATTCTAATAAAGCGAAATTTCTAAAAAGTAGAATTTATTTAATATTAGAATATAAATTAAAATAGATCAAAAAGTATTTAAATAAATATTTAAAGAAGAAATTTATAATATTAAGCTATATACTATTTATCTTATTTATTCTATTCGCGAAAAAGTTAAATAGAGAATTATATTTTTATATAGATTATTAAAAGCTAAACGCTATTATTAAAAGAAATCGATATTTAATTCTATTAATAAATAAGATTTTAATAAGAATTTAGAGATATAAATATCTTACTCGATTAGATATTATAGTTATATTTAATAAACTACGTATATACTTTAATAGCGAGAATTTTATTATTTTTATTATCTTTCTTAAAGTATATAAGTATTAAATTCTTTTCTTTAATCTAATTAACGACTTAACTATATATTAATAATATATAAATAATATTTTATTCAAATATCTAAATAATTTCTATTAGATCTATTTTAATAATATATTTATTTATAATAAAATAAAAAAGAAATACGTTTAATATATTAGATAAATTCTCTAGAAATTAAAAGATATTAATTTTTAGATAAATATTCTTAAGTGCGAATTCCATATTTAGAAAATTATATTTTTAGATTTATTAATATCTATAAACGAGTAATAGATAAATCTTATTAAAATCTAAATTATTATTAAATAGATTATATCTATTAACTTTAAAAAGATATAAATCTTTATTAAATTTTATAAATTTTATTAGCGATTTATTAGAGATTTCTTTAAAATAGTTAAACTTATAGTAAAATTTATAATAAAGAAAATTATATTTAATTAATCTCTAATATATTAAAAAATCTTTTACTTTCTAAAAATCGCTATTACTAAAGCTTTAGTTCTATATTATTTTAATAAAATAAAGAAGATTATTTTAGAGATTAATTTTTTTAACTATACTAATAAAGATGTTATCTTTTAATATAATAATAAGAGACTACTTTATTTAATAGTCTTCTATAGTAAAAATTTAACCTCGACTAAGTATAATTATTAAATCTATAATAAAAAACTATTAATAATTATTCGCTATTTAGAATATTAACGTCTTAAATTAAAATATATAAATATTTCTATTAGAATCTTTATCGATTATAAAAAACTAATATATTTTATTAAGAAAAGAAATCATAGCTAACGCTAAACTCGATATAAAGATTATTTATTAATTTAGATTTTAGAATATTAGATAAATATATTTACTCGAATAGTTAAATATAAATTAATTAATTTTAAGAATAAACGATTATATTAATAGTATTAAATAATTCTTATTCTTAATTAATTAAAATTAGATAGTAAATATATCGATATATATATAATTAATAACTCTATCTATTATAAGATAGTAGAGATTAATAAAAAAAAAATCTATTATATAAAAATCTATAAGTATTACGTTTCTAGTATAGCGTAAGAAATCTTACTAGCGTAACTTAATATATCGCTTTCTTTCTTTATAAATATTTATAGCTTTAGCTTAATTAATTAATTAATTAAAATTAGAATTAAGAAATATCTTTTACTTCTTTATAAAACTCCTTTTTAGAAGTATATATATACTTCTTATATAATAACCTTAATAATTAATAGTAATATCGACTTTTCTATATTTATCTATTATCCTTATTATTTTATATTAGAGACTATTTTTATATTAAGAAGTTTTCTTCTATTAGAATAATACTTTCTATATTAAAAGATATTCTTTTCTTTAAATTAAAGAATCTACTTTTTTAAAGAAAATCTATTTCTTCGTTATAGAAAAGTTATTATTATATATTTATAATAACTTATTATTTATCTACTTCTTATCTAAAGAAACTTCTTTTTTTATAAAACTTATTTCTTTAGAATTATTTATTTCTCTTTCTTTATAAAAATATATAAGAACTCTAGATTTAAAGCTCTTATATTCTAAAATCTTTTTTAAGTTTTATATAGAGTATTAAATCTCTAACGCTAATTTACTTTTAGAATTAATCTAAATTTATTACTTTCTTAAAGAAAAGATCTTTTTCTAGAAGGAAGAATCGCTATAAAAGCTACTTAATTTCTCTTATCTTTTTAAATAACTTTTCTTCTCTTAAAGAAAACTTATCTCTTATTTTTAACACCTTTCTTCTTTTTTAATAAAGCTTTCTTTTTATTTTCTTTTTATATCTTTTTTATAATAGAGTATAATTATTTATAATTAATAAAATTAGAAAATTTATTCTATTAGACTTAACGATTTTACTCGCCTTTTAATTTTAAGCTTTCTTAATAAAAAATCTTAAACTTTATAAATAGATTCTTAATAAGAATTATTATTAGATTATTAAATCGATTATATAGACTTATAATTTATTTATCGATATTCTATATAATTAAGATTTATATATTTAATAAGATCGATCTTAGAGTATTAACTCGATCTCTTCTTTAGAGATTACTCGATTAGAGAAATCTCTTATCTATTCTCTTTTTTAAAATTACGATTTTAAATCTATAAGTACTTTAATAAAAGTAATTATTATCTTTATATAAGAAGTTTATTATTATATAAATAGTAATTACTTTCTTATCTAGTAAGTTAGAATAACTTATCTTAAATCTAAGAATATCTTTATTTTCGAGAATTTAAGTCTCGATTTAAGAGGTTATATAGACGCCTCTCTAGAGTTATTATCTTCTTCTTTTCTTAAGATAACTTAATCTTCTCGTCTTAATAATAGAACTTCTTTTCTTAAGCTTAATAAAGATAAAGAAAGAAGATTTATTAGTCTTTTCTTATTATTATTTATAATATTTATATAAAGAACTTAATCTCTTTATTAATTTAAATTCTTATCTTTTTTTATTTTATTTTTAAATTCTATATTAAAAGTAAATCTTATTTTAAGAAAATTAAATATATTAAATTTTTAGAATCTCTATATAGCTATAAACTTAGTAAATAAAATTCTCTTTTTATTAAATTAAGCTATATTTAATAAAATATTAAGAAATAATAATAAAAAATATCGAAATTTTATAAGTATAGAATTTTCTAATAATAAATTTAATAGATTAATTTTTAATTAGTTAGAAGCTTTTAATTTAGAAAATATCGCTTTAAAATTTAATTCTAATAAAAATTAGTTTTTATAAGACTAAGAAAGCCTTTAATAAATATCTTTTTTATTTATAAAAGTAAATTTATTAATATAATAGATTATATTATAAACTATATAAGTAATTATAAAGAACTTATAATTTATATCTAATACTATAGATTTAATAAGTTTATAAAATCTTTTAAAATCTTTTAAATAAGCTATTTCGAGAGAATCTAATAGTAATTTTTATATCTTTAATTTAAGATTTTTTTATTTAGATTTTAAAAAATTATATAATATTAATAATATTATTTTTAATAATAAAGAAATTATATATTAGAAAATATATTCTTTTTATTAATATATAAAAGATTATATTATAATTAAAGAAGAGAATATTATATATATAAATCTCTTAATTTATTTTCGAAAAGCTATCTTATTTTAATAACTAAATATTCTATTTTAAGATAAAAAAGATATAATAATATAACTTTAAATAGAATTAAAAAGAACGCTTACTCGATTATAAGATCGTTTTAAAATATTTATATTTTCGACTCTAGATTAATTTATAAGATAAGTTTATATTTTTAATAACGCTAATAGTAAGCGTAATTCTATAAACTATATATAAAATATTTTTAAATATATTATATAAATAGAAATCTTTAAAAAATATATTTAAATTATTTAGATATAAAATTACTTAAAAATCGAGTTATAAGCTATTATATCTTCTTTAACTTCTTAAATTACACTTTATAAATTTATAGAGAAATTTAATAATAGAAAAAAGCTATAATATTATTTTAATTAATAAAAAAAATTATAATATAAAAATATATAAAAGAAAGTTTAAGATTAAGATTAAGAGAGAGATTAAAATTAAGATTATAAATAATAATCTAATAAAGATAGATCTTTCTTTAAAGAATAATAAGATAAATTTTAAAAAGCTTAAAAGCGATTATTTCTTTCTTCTCGCCCTTTTATAATAAATTTATAAATATATAATACTTATTCTTATTAGTTAAAGTTATTATATTTAAATTATAAATATTAATAATAATCGAATTTTTCTATATATTCCTCTTATACTTTTTAAGCTTCTACGCCTTATTAATAGAATTAAGGCGATTAAATATTTTTTTATATATAATTATCTAAATAGTAATTTTTATAGGCTTTGCTCTTAGCTTAGACTTAGACTTAGACTTAGACTCTAACTATAGCTTTAGAAAATTAAGCTTTAAGAAACGCCTTATTAACTCTTAAGTAGCTATTTATAATTATAACTAGAAACGCTTAGCTAAATTAGTTATAGTATTCGAATTAAACGAACTATTAGAATTATAATAAATATTTATTTTATTTAGCTAGATAATATAGCGATAATTAGAAATATAGTAATTAGGGATTTATAAGAATATTTATATCTTAATTCTTATAGAAAATATACTTTCGCGATCTTAGAAACGAAAGCTTTATTTCTAAGGGCTATTATAAAAACTATAATTTTATATATTTATAGAATTCTTTAATATATTATATAAGTAATAATAATTATTTTTATAATATATATAAGAATAAGACTTTAGAAGATAAGAAATTTAATTATAAAAATAAGAAATTAACGTTAAGTTTATCTTAATTATTTATTATATTATTATAAATAAAATAAAAGATTTATTAATTTATTAAAAATATTAAAAGAAGTTTTTATCTAATAATTAATTATATATTTATCTTAAAAAGAAATCTTATTATTAAATAACCTTTTTAAAAAATATTAGAAAGATTTCTAAAGAGAAGAATTCTATATTTAACTTATTACTAGAGAAGTTAATATAAACTTTTAAAAAAATACTATTAAAAAAGGCGTTTATTTCTAAAAAACTCGAGTTAATTAAGTTTATAGTATTTATAAATCTAAATAATAAAATAATCTTTTAATTATAATATTATTTTATTAAGCTATTTAATCTTTCTTTAAAAACTTTATTAAAATTAGAATATCTAAATATCGAATATTTAATAAATATAAGAAATTAAATTTTCTTAAAGAGATTAATATTCTTTTTCTCTATTAAGAAGTATATAGCTCTAATTATCTTATATAAAATTAATTTAAATTAATATTTTATTAATAAATAAATTACTTTTTCTTTCTTTATAAAAAATAAAACTTTAAAAAAAAAAGTCTATTATAATTAAATTTATCTAAAATATATATATTATAAATAATCTTAAAGTAAATCTTCTAATAGAGATAAATATACTCGATTTAAAAGAAATAGTAATTAATCTTTTATAGAAGAAAGTAATTCTTATTAAGTATAGAAATATTACTATATTAATATAAGCTATTATTAGAGATAATATAAGAATTCGATAAATTATAAAATTAAAACGATATTAAGTTATTTCTTTAAAATTTATTAGATTTATTATTATATCTTTATAAGATAAAAACTTACTTTCTAATTAAAACTTTCTTTTTAAATCGAAAATAAATAAAGTTTATATATATCTTATAAACGTAAATTTTAACTTTATTTCTATTTAAAATAATAGTATTATTTTATTTATAATATCTTATTATTATAGAATTAGCTTTATAATTAAATATAAAGCTAAAGAAGATTATTTAATTTAAATAAAGAATTACTTTTTAATAGTTAAGATATTTAAAGATAAGAAGCCTATATTTAAGAAATTTATTAATCTTATTATATTAAAATTAATTATCGAGAAGATAACTATAAATTCTATTTTAAAAACGCGATTATCTAATAAAATTATTATTTATAAAAAATAGAAATATATTAATATAATATAAAGTATTTTAGAAGAAAACTCTTATATCTGAGAAGACTTTAATAATATTATTAATCTTTTTAAAGCGAAATAACTATAAATATTAATTATTATAAATTAATAATCTTTTAATAAGATCTATTTCTTAATTTTAAAGATTATAAATTTATTAATAAAAAGTTTAATAAAATATATATATAAGATAAGATAAGCTAGTCTAAAAAACTAACTTCTTTTACTTTCTCTATTTTTATAATTTATAAAATAATCTATATTAAATCTATATTAAATCTAAATAAAAGAAAAAGATTATTATTAGTATTAGAGATTTTAATAAAATTATAATTTTTAATAATTATTCTCTTTCTCTATAGAATAATATAATTATAATAATTTAAAAATATACTTTTATTAATATAATTAATTATAATAAATAATTTTATCTTTTCTTAATAAAAAAAGATTATTAATAATAATAGATTTTAAAAACTTAATATTTTATATTTAGAGGAAAATAAATAATTTTTTTTATTTATATTATTATTTTATTAGATACTATATAGATAATATTATTATCTTTTTTTAAAATATAAAAAATTATTTTAAGTACTTAAAAACGATCTTTCGTCTTTTCGCGAAATTTAAAATTACTTTTAAGCTTAAAAAATCCTATTTTAGATATTTATTAATTACGCTTCTAGAATAGAAGATAAATAAATTTAATCTTATTATTATTAAGAAAAGAATTATAATAATTAAAGAAATATAATTTTCTATTATTTTAAAAATATTTAAAACTTATATAAAAATAATAAATTAGCTATAAAGAAATATTAGATACTTTATTTAGATTTCTAAGTTATTATAATATTTAAAAATAAAACTCTTAAAGCGATCTTTAGCCTTAGACGATTATTTTTATAAAAATTTCTCGAAGATTATAAAAATAATTTCTATCGAAGAAAAAGTAGAAACTTTTTATATTCTATAGTAAGTATTAATTATAAAAATTTATTTATATTATTATAACGCTAATTATTAACTTTATATTAATCTTAATAAATTTAAAAAATATAATTTCGAAGTTATAATATATTACGTAATAAATAATTTTTAAGAAAGTTTTTTTCCTAAAATAAATATCTAATTTATTATATTTCTATTTAAACTTTTAAATATTATAGAATTATATTACTAATTAATAAAACTAGAAGTAATTATTTTAATTTAGATTTTAAAAAAGATTTCTTATATACTAAGTTAAAGAATAAGAAAAAAGATTATTATTTTTACTAATTACTCTATTATTATTAATATTATTTATTAAATTATACTTTCTTCTTTATTCTCTAATTAAATAAATTTATAATTTATATATATTTTATAATATATCTCTTAATTTAATCTAGATATATAATAAAGACTATTAATCGAAAAGATATAATATAATATAAGATATTAATCTACTATATTATACTCTAATATAATATAAGTTATTAAGATTTATATAATCTTATATCTAATATAATATAAAATCTTAGCGAGATATTTTACGATATAGTATATCTATAATATTATATTATAAAATAATATATATATAAAATATCTTAATTAAGATTTCTATATTTAGAAGTAATTATTCTAATTATTATTCTAATTAATAATTACGCTAAATTAATAAGATATAAAATTAAATATAATTATATTTTATTACTTTATATATATAAAAGAAAGTAAATTATATCTATTAATAATAAGAAAAGTTTATCTTTCTTTAATATTAGTTATATAAAGTTTATTAATACTTTATAATTAAAATTATTAATAATAATTTTATATATCTATTATATATTTTCGATATTATTATTTAATATAAAATTATATATATTATAATTATAGTCTTTTTATTAAATCGTTAATTTAGAAAAGTTAATATATTTTTTAATATTCTCTCGAAAGTATTATAGCTTAATATAATAAGTTATATTTCTTTAAATTATCTTTTTATAATATATAAAAAAAAGATTAAATATAAAAAATATATAAAAGTATATTTAATAATTTTAAAATAAATTAATAATATTTATAATAATAATTAAAATTAAAAATTAGATATACTCGAATAAGAGATAACTTTACGCTATTTATATAATAGCGATAATAATAATTAAGATTAAAATATTGACTTAAATAACGTAACTTTTATAATAAACTTTTTATTATTATATATTAAATTAATTATATATAAATAAAGATCTATAATTTTATCTTTTAAATATAATTATATTTAATATTTTAAGATTTTTATAATAACTTAATATTTATTAGCTAGCGCGTTAATATTATTATATCTAAACTATAATAGCGCTTATTATTAAATTCTATATTACGCTCTTAAATAGCTTAAAAGATAGAATTTATTTAATTATTAGTATATATAATAAAATTATTTTTAATACTTATATCTTATTTAACTTCGATATTATTTATTTTCTTTTAATTCGAGCTTTTATCTTTATTTATATATATAATAATTTACGCGATAAGCGAAATTTTAGATTTCTTCGTAATTACGCTCGCGTATTTTTTTTATATAATATTATTAAAATATAAGTCTATTAGAATAATAATTAGAATTAAAAATTACTTATTATTTATTTATTATATCTTATCTAATTTATTTAAGAGCTTACTTCTATTATAATAATAATATATTAATATACTTAATTTTATACTTTTTAATAATTATAATATAATTAATAATTAAGATATCGACTTTTTTTATTTTCTTAATTAGTTTCTTTTTAAATATAAATATATTTATTTACTATCGCGATCTTTTAATATTTTTATTTTAACTAAGCTTATTCTTCGCTTTTTATTTTAATTAAAAATTTAATTATCGCTTAATTAATTTATATTAAAACTCTTTAATATCGCTATTATTATTAGTATTTAATATTTATTATAATAAATTATTAAACTTAATCTCTTCTACTTTAATTATTATAAAAAGATAAATTAATAAATATATATAAAAGAATTAAAAAGGGCTTATATAAATATTTATAAATATTTAATTATTCTTAATTTTAATTAAAATTTATTTTATTAAAAAATATATTAATTCTAATAAATATTGATATTAGAAATAAAAAGAATATATATCGCGCTATTTTAAATATATTATTATAAAGTTTAATTTAAAAAATAATTATTTCTATAAAGATAGTAAGACTTAAAAATAAGAAAGTAAGAATAAAATATATGAAAATTTTAATAAATTATAATAATTTAATATTAGCTAAATTAGATAAAGATAATTACTTACTAGCTCGCTCTTTTAAATCTTTTATTTTTTAATCTATATAAATTATAATAATAATTATAATTATTATAAAAGTAACTAAAATTATATTAAATAATAACGCTTAATAAATATAATTTATTTAAATTTAAATCTTTAAAATTAAAAAGAAAGCGTTTTATTAATATCTAATTTAAATTAGATAATATAAAATAATTTAAAAATTTAATATACGCGATAGATATCTAAGCTTTTCTTCCCCCCTTCTTCTTCTTAAAGACTTTCTTTTTTATATTAACTCTTCTTATTATTAAACTATCTTCTTTATATATTAAACTTCTATTTAAATAATCTAATATTATTATAATAATATTAAAAGTATAATATAGTTATTAAATTATATATTTATTCTTTATTTTTTAATAACTTTAAATTAATATATAGATAGATCGCGCGAAGAGCTTAATTTATATATATTTAATTTATTATTAATAGCTCTTTAAAAAAGCTAATATTATTTTAAAATATTAAATATAATATTAAAATAAAGAGTTTATTAAATACTATTATTACTTTAATCACTATTATTATCGCTTTAATAAATATCGCCTTTATTTTAATAGATATTATCTTTACTTTAATAATATTAAAATATTAATAAAAATTAGATAATATATTTTTTTAATTATTATTATATTTATTATATATAACTAACGCGAGCTATAGCTTAAGCTTTATATAAGATTTATTATTATTAAAAATTAATTAATCTTATAATCTTAAAGCTTCTCTTTTAATATCTAATTTATTAAATTATATTTAATTAAAATTTATTAAAGCGCTATTATATTTAAAGATTTATTTTTAAAGTATTATATAAGATAATAGAAGTCTTTCTAATTCGTTAATTTAAAAGTAAATCTCTTATTATTACACTTTATAATTAGCTTTAATAATCTCTATTTAAATAGATATTTATCTTTATATAATATATAAAAAGCGAGTTATATTATAAAAAAAGAATCTAAATCTTATAATTATTTTAATTAAATTATTTAAATTAAAGATAAAAATATATTTATCTTTATATAATTTAATTATTAAATTAATTAATTATTATAAAATTAATTATAAAATATAATTATATATTATTAATTATTCTAATAATTATAAAAAGTATAAAAGAAATAAAATTATATAATTAAATATTTATAAACTTTTCTCTTTTAAATATTTATTTTAATTTAAAATTTAATCGCTATCTAATTAAAAAAAGATAAAATATAAAAAATATATAAAAATATATTTAATAATTCTAGAATAGATTAACGATATTTATAATAATAATTAAAATTAAAAATTAGATATACTTAAATAAGAGATAACTTTATATTATTTATATAATAATAAGAGTAATAATTAAAATTAGAATATTAATCTATATAGCGTAGCTTTCGTAATAAATTTTTTATTACTATATATTAGATTAATTATATATTAATAAAGATTTATAATTTTATCTTCTAGATATAATTATATTTAATATTTTAAAATTTTTATAATAGCTTAATACTTATTAATTAATATATTAATATTATTATATTTAAACTATAATAGAGCTTATTATTAAATTTTATATTATATTTTTAAATAGTTTAAAAAATAAAGTCTATTTAATTATTAATATAGATAATAAAATTATTCTTAATACTTATATCTTATTTAATTTTAATATTATTTATATTTTTATAATCTAAGCTCTTATCTTTATTTATATATATAATAATTTATATAAAGAATAAAACTCTAAACTTTCTCTAAATTACGCTTATATACTTTTTTTATATAATATTATTAAAATATAAATCTACTTATTAGAATAATAATTAGACTTCGAAGTTATTTATTATTTATTTATTATATTTTATCTAATTTATTTAAAAGTTTACTTCTATTTTTCTACTAAGTCTATTAATTAGATTAAAGTCTATATATTATTTTTATATAAATATCTAATTATATATTAAATAATATTTTATTATTTAAAACTTTTAAATATAATCTAATTAAAAAAAGAATCTATTATATAAAAAATTATAAATTACGATATATATTTTTATAGCGATAGAGAATTCTAATTATTTTTCTAATTATTATTATTTAAAAATAATTATAATAGCGAAAAATATTTATATTCTTATTTCTAATCTAGAATTAGAATTATATAATTAATTTATTAAAATTTTAGATTTAGATAATTTATATTTTTATAAAAGTACTTAAATCGCTTAAATATATTAATAATATTTTTATATATTAATTTAGTATTAATAAGCTTAAAAGCCTTTTATATTTCTTCGCTTATCTTATTAGATATAAATCTATATTTTACTATATTATAATTCTTAGATTATTATCTAATCGATTTTAATAATAATATATATTTTTTTTATTCTTAAACGTCTATATTATATAATTCTTAAAAATTATATATTTTATTTTAATAAAAAATATATATAAAAAAGAAAGATAGTAAACTTTCTTAGACTTTATAATCGAAGATAATTAATAAATAAGTTTAATATAAATAAAATTAGTATATAAATAATAAATCTATTTAAATATAAATTAGAATATTAAAATTAAAATTAATATAGAGAAAAATTTATATTAATAAATATTATTTTAATAATTCTTTTTTAAGAATTTTTTTATAAATTATATAAGACTTCTACGTAATAAGAATAAATATTCTTTTAAAAGTTTACTATATCTTCGAAAATTCTTAGATATTTAATCTTCTTTCTAATAGATTTAATTATAATTTATTATACTTATTATTATAATAAGAAGATATTAATAAATATTTCAATCTTTTATACTTATATCTTTTCTATTAATATTATTAAAAAATTTATATTCTCTAAAAAAAATTAAGAATTTTTAAATTATTTAATTTTTTAATTAATAATATTTAATTATATATCGATAATTATATTTTTATCTTCTTTCTTTATATCGAGCTACTTATTATACTCTATATTAATATTCTTAATAAAATCTAAAATTAAAACTATATCTAGCGAATTTAATTATTTATAAAATTTATTATCTTTAATATAATATATAAAATATTATATATAAATATTAGTTATAATATTAGAAAGATATAAGAATAATTATAATAATAATTAAAATTTATAATAAATATATTAATTATATATAATATATTCGATAATTCTCTTTTTTATTTTCTTCTTTTTTTTAAAAGTAATTATTTAATATTTGAAGAAAGCTAGAAGTTTTTTTTTAGCTATAGATTTTACTATTATATTTATATTATTTTATTTTTTTAAAATTATTTTTAATAATTTATATATATTTAGACTTATTAAATATTAACGTAATTTTATTATATTCTTATTTTTAAAATATTTATCTACTATTTTTTATATTTTACTATTATTAAAATTTTTAAAATATTTTTATTTCTTTAAAGATAATATAATAGAGTAAATTAAAATTATTACTTTTATTAATAATATTAACTTTTATAATATTAAAAAATAATAAAAAAAATTATAAATTTATTTATTTAATTAAATTCTTATTTAAAATAATTATAATAATAATTTTTATATAAAAAGCTTATTATAAGATATTAAAGAATATATTATAAAAAGTATATTAGTATTATAATAAAAACGATAAGAAAATTTAAGTAGAATTATATTATTATAAAAGATAATATAATTAAAAAAAGTATTAGAAAAGATTAAAATATAAGAAAATTTAAAAATATATTAATAAAAAAATAGACTAATTTATTAACGCGTTTTTATATTTTTTTAAAATCTTATTTATAAAAATATTTAATACTAATTTTTAATATTATAAAGTTAAATTTTAATTAAATTTTTTTAAATTTAATAATCTAATTAAAATAGTTAAGAATTATTATTAATAATAGATTTTTCTTAACTTTTATATAATAATAAATATCTATTTTAAACTTCTAAAAATTTAAATCTAAGAATTCTATAAGATAAGTTTATCTTTTTTAAGATTTTATTTTACACTTTTAATTTATTATACGTATTTTCTTTTTTAAAGAATTATTAGAAAGATAATTAGAATATTAATTAAATCGCTTACTTTTAGAATATTACTTATTTTATATTTATATTTAAAAAAATATAGTAATAAATATAAATATTTCTAATTAAGAATCTTTATTAATAAACTCTTAACTAGCTATCTAATTCTTTAATTTTAAAAAAATATTGAATTAGTTAGAAGATTCTAAAAGCGATAAATTAGAAAATTTTCGAAATAATTAATTAGAAAGTTTTAGAGATATTTAATTAGAAAGTTTTAGAAGTAATTAATTAGAAAATTCTAGAGATATTTAATTAGAAAGTTTTAAAAGTAATTAATTATAAAATTCTAGAAATAATTAGCTAGTAGATTTAAATAATAATTCGCTAATAAATTTAATTATATTAGAAAAAAAAGAGATAGACTTTATTATAAAAAAAGCTTAAAATTAAAAATTTCTAATATATAATAAAAATAATAATATTATAATTTAGCGATAAGTTTTATAATAAATTTATATAAATCTATTAATTTTAATATATAAATAATTAATACGATTAGAAGAAGAAGAGATAACTTTTATAATTCTAATTATTATAATAAAAAAGAATTTAGATATAATCTTCTCTTTTTTAATTATTATTTTAATTATCTAATTTTCTAAATTAAATAAATTTAGAAATATATTAATAAGAATAAAGAGTTAATATATATATTTAATAACGATATATTTAGCGATAATAATAAAACTTTATTTTAAGATTAAATTAATTCTTAATCTCGAGATATTATTTATAAAAATAGAAATTTTAATAATATATATAATAAAAATATTAAAATTATAATAGTTAAAAGATATCTATCTATAAATAAATTATTAAAAAAAAATATATATAATAAAAAATTTAAAAAGAGGAAATCTATTATACTTTCCGCGATAGCTATAATAAATAAAAGAATATCTTAAATATTATTAATAGTAAAAATAGCTAAAAAGTCGAGTAATAAGATTTTTAGAAAATCTATTATAAGTAAAAAGAATATAAATAAAAAGAAAAATATTTCTAGTTATATATTTAAAGTAAAAAAATTATATAGATTTTATCTAAATAGTAAGTTTAGTCTTATATATATTTCTAATTATCTTTCTAATTATAGCTTATTAATTATTACTCTTCGCGAAATTAAATATTTTTAAAAATTAATTACGCTATTAATTTTAAAAGCTTTATTTTAAAAATTTATTTAAGAAATTTCGTTAAATATAAGAAATAGAGTTAAAAATAATATTAAATATTATTAATAAAGTTTTATTATTAAGATAATATAGAAGATAATAAAATCTTTTCTATCTAATAATTTTTTAAATAAGACTTTTTATTATTTTTATATAAAATTCGTTAATAATAGAATATAGATATTTAATTATTAATAATTTATAATAAATATATAATATTATAAATTAAGAATATATTACTTTTATATAAATTTTTAAAATTATATAATATTAAGTTATATATAAATATAAAGATAGATTAAAAATTTATAGTTTAATTTAGATAAGCTATTAAACTATTATAAATAATAAAATAAAATATTTTATAATTAAATTATTAACTTTTTTAATTTATAATAAAATCTTTAATTATAATATTACTTATAAAATTATATTATACTTCGAATTCTAGTTATCTTTAAAATTAATATTATATAATATATTTAATTTATAATTTAAAAGATTTATATTATATTAAAAAATTAATATTATTTATTATTATAAAATTATTTATATTATAATTATAATTTTAATATAAATATATATTATATTTTTTTATCTAATTAATAATAAATATATATTTTTATAAATTCTTATTATTATTTTAAAAAATAAAAGATTTTATTAAAATCTATATATATTTAATTATTATATTAATTTTTAATTTAGAATTCTAATTATCTTTATAATTAATATTATATAAAATTATTAATTTATAATTTTAAAAAATTATATTATATTAAAAAATTAAAATAAGTTATTATTGTAAAATTATTTATATTATAATAATAGTTTTAATATAGAAGTATATTTATTATACTTATTTATTTAATTAATAAATACTATATTTATATAATAGATTCTTATTATTATCTTAGAAAATAAAAGATTTTAATTAAAATCTATAAGATATTTATTTATTATATTAATCTTAGATTTATATTCGATTTAGAATTCTAATTATCTTTATAATTAATACTATATAAAGTATTTAATTTATACTTTTAAAAAATTATATTATATTAAAAATTATATTCTATTAAATTATAAAAAAAATCTATTATTATAAAATTATAAGTATTATAAGTATAATTTAAATATCTTATTTTCTTATTTAATTAATAAGTATTATATTTAATAATAGATTTCTATTATTATCTTAAAAAATAAAAGATTCTATTAAATTTTATAAGATATTATATTTTTTATAAATAAAGATCTATAAATTAAATTTATAATTATTTTTTTAATTAAGACTATCGAGTAAATAAGTAAGCGATTTTTAATAAGCGAATTTTAATAAGCGGGTTATTCGGCTATCGAGCGAACTTTAATAAAAAATATTTAAATTTCTTATACTTTAATAATTATTAGATTAAATTTAAAAATTCTTTTTTTATTTAAAAGTTCTTATTTCGTTTTATAACTTTAAAAAAGAATCTTAAAATTTTAATAAAAAATAAAAAAGTTATTCTAAAATTAAATAATATATATCTATTTTTTAATTAAAGTTATTTAATTATATTTTTTTTATAATTATAAATATTAATTTATTTATTTATAATAATTTAATTAATCTAATTAAAAAGCGTAATAATCTTAAATTTATAATTAACTATATATATAAATTTAAGATTTTTAAGCTTAATCTTATTTTATTCTATTATATATATTAATAGAATTAATTATTAATTATTAATTAATTTATTAATATATAATTAAACTTATAAACTTTTCTTTAAATTTAAACTTAAATTCTTTTTTAAGTTTTTTATTATATCTATTTTATTCTTCTTTATTTAAAAATCTTATAATTTTATAATATTAATTATTATCTTAAATTTTATATAAGTATTATAAATTAAAATAAGAATAATAAACTTTTTATATACTACTTCTTTCTTTTTTTCTTTTTTTCTTTTATTTATTATAATATTATAATAATTAAAAAGATAATTAGAAAGATACTTAGAAGTTATATTTTATTTTCTTTTTATAAAATATCTTTTAAATACTATTATTTATAAATCTAATAAATATATATATTATAAAATTAATATAATAGTAATTTTATATAGCGAGAAGATAAATAATAATAAAATTATAAATAATTTATTATTAAAAGTAAAAGATAAGATTTTTTATTATTATAAAATTAAATTAAATTTATAATTTTAATTATATATATAGAAGTAAATAATATAAATAATCTTTAGCGAATACTTCGCGATAATAATCTTTTAATTAAATTCTTCTTATTTTTATTATTATTAAAATCTTATAATTATTTAATTAATATTAAAAATTATAAGTATAAAGCGATAGAAGAGCTCTCTTAGAATTTTAATATTATTAAATCTATTAATATATAATAACTTTTAAAATATATAATTTACTTAAAACTCGCTTATAAAAAATATATAATATTAATCTTAATATAATATTAATTATAAGAGATAAAGTTAAAAATATAAATAGATTTAAAAGTATAAATTTAGAGAAGTAGAAAAAGATATTATAAGAGATTAAAGATATATATTTTTATAAATAATAAAACTAACTATATTATAATATTATTAGATATTAATATATATAATTTTTTTATTTAATATTTTAAAGAGAAAGTATATATCTATATTAGCTATATAATTAAATCTAGATAATTAAAAATAAAAAAATATTATTAATAATAATAAGAGTATAATCTTATAATAAGAAGATTTAATAAAAAAGAAAATATTAAATAATTTTATTTATCTTATAATTTTAAAATAAATAAAAAAAAGAGAAAGAATAAGAGATAAATATATTATTAGATAATAACTTAAAGTTATTAATTAGATTATTTAATATAATTAAATAATCTTATAAATAGAGATTATTTCTTATTTTTATAATAATTTAAAAATTTTAATAGAGGGCTTATTAGTTTTTATAAGTAAAAATAATATATATTAACTCTTATAATTATAAATTTTATTATATAATTAAAATATATAAATATAAAGATTTTACGATATAGAATTATTCTTCTAAAATCGATTATAAGATATATTATTATTATTTTTTATATATATAAAATTATTAATTTATAATTTTAGATTAAAAAAATATATAATTATATATAAACGAATTTTATAATAAATACTCTTTTTATTTATTACTCTCTCTTTAATAAAAGTATATTAAAAATTATTTAGATTAATTAATTAAAATTCGATTTATTATCTTTATATATTTATTTTAATAAAATTAAATATATAATATAGAGAAATTTAATAATATAATAATTTAATATAAATAATAATAATTTTCTAGATTTATTAAACTTAATTAAATAGTAGTTAAAGAATTATAATTATATATTAAATAAATTAGAGTTAAATAAAAATAATAATAGAGTAAAAGAGATTTATTAAATAATAATTAATAACTATAATAATAAGATTTTAAATTACTATTTATTTTTATTATTAAGATATAAATATTTAGATATAAAAGCTTAAAAGAAGAGATTATATTAGATTTTACTATTTATTAATTAAAAAAATATTTAGAATTTTATAATATAAATTCTTTTCTCTTATATTAAACGCTAATTCTTATATTATATATTATATTCTTTATTTAAAATTTAAATTATTTTAATATTGCGATAAGTTTAAAATTTAAATAAAGAAATAAATTATAATATTTAAAAATATAAGAATTTATAATAAATATAAGAGAAGATAAAAATTTTTTAAGTAATTATACTAGCTAGAAAAGATATCTATTATTAAATAAAATAAATATTTATAAGCTATAATATAGATATTAAAAAGCTATATAATAAAAATCGCGAATAAAACTTTTTATCGATAATATTAACTTTATAATTATTAAATAATATAATAACTTAGATTTATATATTTTAGCGATATTTTTTATTAAAAGATAGCGAGTTAGCTAGTATTATTAAAGAGATATTAATTAATACTTTTTATAGACGAAATTAATAGAGAATAAAAAAAATATCTAACTAATAATAAG
Organism: Letharia lupina; assembly: GCF_014066315.1. NCBI lineage: Eukaryota > Fungi > Ascomycota > Lecanoromycetes > Lecanorales > Parmeliaceae > Letharia > Letharia lupina. The sequence continues at coordinate 1,091,462 of NW_023502976.1, forward strand.
AGGGCTATTATCTACTTTTAATTAAATCGATTATTATTAAAATCTTATTAAGATTTATAATATTCCCCTTTAAAGTTTTAAAGTCTATAAATTTTTTTAAAATAATTAAAAAATAGTAAACTTACTAATATATTATCTAATAGCTCTTTATTATTAATCTCTTAATTCTTTATAAAAGTTATTTCTTATACTTAATAATAGCGAAGTAATAATTTTATACTATTAAGTTTTTAGCTATTTATACTATCTATCTTATAAATCTCTTTAATATTTCTATTAAAAATTATAATTAATTTTAAAATATAATTCTTCTTAGCTATAATATCTTTTTTTATTATTTTAAGAGGAATATTAATAATAAACGCGGCGAGTACTTTCTTCTTATAAATATATCTAGAAATAAATAATACTTCTTAATTAAGATTTATATTTATATCTTTATAAATATTACTAATTAGAAGATTATTCGAATTATTTAGATATTTATAATTATTAAATATATATTTTATTCTCTTTAAATCTTTCTTTTTATTAGCTTTAATATTTCTATTAGATTTATATTTATTATTCTTTCTCGACTTTTTAATTTTTTCTTCTTTAATTTTATAGATAATATCTTTAATTTTTATTATTATATTAAATTCTTACTTCTAATCTAATTTATACTAAGTTTCTTTATAACTATTATTTAGCTTACGATACTTTAAAATCTAAGAATCTAAGATTTTATTTTTCATATTAAGATTATTAGCTACGCGTTTTTTTAGATAAAAAATTCTTATTAATAAAGAGAATATAAAGAGATTATTATTAGAAAAATAAATTTATATATTTTTTAATAATTAGAAAGATAATTAGAATTCTATTCTATATTAAGTATCTTAATTCTCTTCTATCTAAATAAAATATTTTTAATTATCTTATTCTTATTTTATATATACTCTCTTTTATTATATATCGATATATTATTTATATAAACTTTATATTTTTAATTATTAATATAACTCTTTTATTATAAATAGCGTAAAGATTATTAATTATATAATTTATTAATAAAATAATAATTTAATAAAAAGCTAATATATAATAAAATTTCGATATTAAAATTACTTTAATAGCTTTTTATAATATATTTAATATAAAAGTTTAAATTTATATAGTATAATAAGATAATAATCTTCTATTAATAATCTTCTATATTATATAAATAAAAGATCTTTTTAAAAAAAGTAAATTAATTAATTTCTAATATTTTTTAATCTTCTATAAAGTAATAACTAAAATATTATTAATTATATATATATATTACTTATTAATATATTATATTACTATACTTACTTTCTTACTTTTAATATTAATTTTTAATCTTTATAAATAAAGACTTTAATATTTTTTTTATAATTTTTATATTAAAAGCGTAAATAATTAAAGATTTATCTTATTCGATTTTTTTCGTAATTATCTTTTTACGACTAGAAGACTTTAGAATTTTTTTTTAATTTAAAATCTTAATATAAAGATTAAATAAACGATTATTCGACTAATTATTTATATTATTAAAAAGATTATTAAAATTTATATTATCTTTCGAATAGATTAATTTAATATATAGATTAATATTATTATCTCTATATAACGATAATATAATAAAATCGCTATTAAGATTAATAATTATTAATAATATATTATTATTAAGTTAGATTAAGATAAATAAGATAAAATAATTATAATATAAAATATCGATAAGAGAAAATATTTAATTTATAATAAGATATTAAGAAAGAAAGAAAGAGAGAATTTTTATTTATAATTTTAATATTTTAAAATTTATCTAGCATTATATTAGCGAAACTTATCAAATTTAATCTATTAAATTACGCTATATAATATAATAATTATATTTTTAATTATTATTATAATTATATTAATTAACTCTAAAGAAATTAATCTTTTAATAATTATATTAACTCTTTTATAATTTATTAATCTACTTCTTAATCTATTATATTAAATAAATTTACTTAAAATAATATTAATTAATTCTTATTCTTTATAAATAATAATAAAAATTAAAGGTATATTATTACTATATAAATTTAATCGTAATATTAATAATAATTATAAAAATTAAAGCTATTAAATATAGAAATACTCGCTAATAAGAAAGATATATTATTATTATATAAATTTAATTACAATATTAATAATACTTATAAAAATTAAAGCTATTAAATATAAAGATATTTATTAATAAAAAAGATATATTATTATTATACGAATTTAATCGTAATATTAATAATAATTATAGAAATTAAAATTATTAAATATAGAAATACTCGCTAATAAAAAAGACGTATTATTACTATATAAATTTAATCGCGATATTAATAATAACTATAAAAATTAAAGTTATTAAATATAAAAATACTCGCTAATAAGAAAGGCGTATTATTATTATATAAATTTAATTACGATATTAATAATAATTATAGAAATTAAAGCTATCGAATATAATGATATAATCTTTAATTTAATATAGATTTTAGAATAAAAAGTCTCTTTTATTAGAGTAGTAATATTTTTATAAATATATATCTATATTTAAATTAATTTAAAAAGTTTTATTTTATAAATATAAAATATATAAAGTTATTAGATTAAGTATAATAATTAAATATTATTAATTAAGCGTAATAAATAGAATAATAATAAAAATATCTTATTCTTAACTTAGAATAGTTTTTCTTTTATTTATTATATATTTTCTTTTTATAAAAACTATATCTAGATTTTAATAATATTATATTATTATTTATAAACTTATATCTTATTATAATTATCTAAAAAACTATATATCTTTTAATTATAAAATAATTTTTTTTATATAAAATATATATAATTAAGTCGCCAGATATTAATTAGTAATTTTCTTTATTTATAATTATTAAAGAATAAATTATATTATTAAAATCGCTTATTAATTTTATCTTTATAATTTCTTAAAATACGTATAGTATAAAAGTTTAAATTCGAAGCGAATTAATTAAATTTAAAGCTATATAAATTAAGATCTTTTTTATTATTTAAATAAATATAATCTAAAAAATAATTAAATTTATTAATTTTTATAATTCGCGAATTTTCTTTAATATATAGACTTTAAAGTTTAATTAGTAATAATATAATAAGCGTATATAATTAATTTATTACTCGATTTAGATATATATAATTAATATAATTACGCACTTTTTTTATTTATAGCTATACTTCTTAAATTTTATATATAATCTTCTAATTTTTATCTTCGCGAAAGCTTATTTTTACTTCGCTTTAATAATTTAAATAAATCTAAATTAATAATTAATAAATTATTAAGAATTTTCTAAATTTTTATAATTATTAAATTAATAGCTTTAATAAATAATAATATTATATATTAATAAATTATAATTAATATTATAATTAATTATCGTATTAAGAGATATAGCGCTTTTAGATATATATTTATTTTATAAAAATAATATTATTAATTTAATTTAATTATAGAGTATAGAGAAAATAATTTTATTTTTTTTAGATATAGATAATATTATAATAAATAAGTATATTATAATATAAATATTATAATAATAAAAAGAATTTTTAAGAAAGAAGAAAATAAATTAGAAAAAAATAATATTAAATATTTATTATTAAATTAATTAATATTATATAATTAAAATCTTATTAAAATAAAATATTATTTAAAGATAGATTAAATTTAAATATTAATTAGAAAGCTAATTAGAAAAAGAGATCGATTTCTTTTTTATTAATATATATTATAAAATTATATATAAGCGCTTTTTTCTATATTTTAAATATATTTTAAATATCTATAGCTATATATATATATTCTCTTTTATATTCTATATATTTCGATATTCTTTATATACGCGATATACTTATTAAAGATAATCTTATTAATCTAATTAATTTCTATTTAATTTTATATTTATTAATTATAAAAAAAACTCTTTATTTTAATATTATAATCTTATTAATTTATTATTTTTAGATATTAAGTTATTTATAACTTATAATTAATTTACTTACTCTCTTCTCTTCTTCTATTATAAAGATAGAAGAAGATATTATTTCTTTTTTATCTTCGTTTATAATAAATTAATTATTATTTTTATAAAATTAAAGATATTAATTTAAAAATAAAACCTTTTAATTAAAAGTTAAAAATATAATATTTTAATAATTTAATATTTAAATAAAAGATATTATAATATTATTTAAATAAGAGAGAATTATATTAATAAAAAAGATTTTAAAATTTAAAAATAATTTTAATGCGATAAAAGATTTAATTTTTATATATAAAAGATTTAAATAATAATTAATCTAGCTAATTAAATTATTAAAGTATTTAAATTAAATTTTAATTTTATATTAATATCTAATAAAATTAATATAATAGTTTTAAAATATTAATATACGCTCTTATTAATATAACTAGCGATTAAAATATTAATTAAATAAATTTAATTCTTAATTTTAATAATTAAAATAATATAATAGCGAATAAATATTAATATTAAAATAAATAAAATATATATTATATTAAATAGAAAAGCGTTAATAATTAAATTAATTAGAGTTTTAAATTAATAAAATTAAATATTAATTCTATATTAGCGTTATTATATATTTTTAAATATATAATTATTAATTATAATATTAATTAGAAAAAGTTAATCTCTAATTTAAAATATTAAAAATAATATAATAATATATTATTAAAGTAATATAAATTTTTATTATAGCGAGAAAGTAGAATTTATATATTAAATATTAATTTTATTTTATTTCTAATATTTTATTTATTTATATATCTCTTTTAATTTCTCTTTAAATATTTTAATCTTAAGATATTAATTAAATCTTTATCTAGCGTAGATCTAGCTTTTTTAATTAACGATATTTAATATAAAATATTAATAAGTATATTTTAATATAAAAATAGTAATAAATCTTACTTTCTTTTTAATATTAATAATAAAAAATAATAAATATAATAATAAATAAAGATAGTATAGATTATATAGAATTAATTTAAACTTAATAATAATAATTAATCTATTTATTAAGATTTAAAAATTAGAAAATTCTAGAAATAAATATAATTTAATAAATATACACTTATTAATTTTAAGAAATTATATATTATTTATTATTATTACGATAAAATTCTAATTTATTTATTTATAAATTATAAAATAAATAATATAAAAGTATATATTAAGTTTAAGAGATATATTAAGAAATCTAATTTAAGTAATTTATAATAAATAAATTTAATTAATAATTATAAAAATTAAATATATTTCTAAGCTAGATAATATAAACTATTAATAAATAAAATAATAAATAGAATATTTAATTTACTATTTACTCTAGAAAAGATAATATTAAAATTTTTTTATAATATTAGAAAATTAAAAGCTTATATATAAAGACTTTTTAAAATAATTTTATCGCTAAATTATAAATATCGATATTTTATTTATAATTATTAATAATTTTAAAATATTATAACTTTTATATTATCTCGATTTTAATATATAATTAAAGTCGATATCTATTATAAAGAATTAATTAATAAAAAAAGCTATAGAGCTAGAGATAAGATTATTAAAGAATTTATTAATTAATAATATTAAAGTCTCTCTAATTTTAAATTATTAATTATTCTATAATTATTAATTATTTATAATAATCTTAATTTTTTTTATTAATATTAATTAGTAATAGTATAAGATTTTTATAAACTTTAAATATATCGAAGATAAATATATTAACTAAAAACTTATAAGTATTATTAATTTAATTCTTATAAAATATAAGATTTAATTTTATATATTTAAATTTATAATTAATAACGCTAATAATAATAATTTATTTTTTAATAATTTAATTATTTATCTTTTTATTTTTATAATAAAAAACTCGCTTAATATTAAAAAATTTAAATTTTTAAATTATTTATAATATATTCTTTATATAGCGTATATTATTTAATTAATCTTAAAAAAACTTTTAAATAATATTAAAATTATTTTAATAAATAAATTTTTTTAGAGAAGCTAGAGTAATAAAGAAGATAAGAATTAAATTTAAATAAATATAATTAATTTATCAATAACTCTAATAAAAATATAATATTTTTTATTATTATTCTAATTATTATATTATTAATTAAATTAAGATTTAAAAAATTATTATATATATTAATACTAGTAGCTAGCGTAAAAAAGTCTTTTTTATATTATAAATTAAACGACTTTAAAATAAAAACGTTTTAATATTAGATAAATATTAATTTTTTAAAAAAAAGTAATATTATTAGAAACGCTCTTTTAAACTCTTTTAGAATATTAAAACTCGCTAAAATTTAATTTATTAGATATTAATTCGCGCTCTACTTCTTTATATTAATATTATATACTTTTTAAAAAATAAATTAACTATTTATTTAAGATTAAATAATAAAAAATAATTATAAATAAAAATTATAATCTAGATATCTAAATAATTTTTAATTAATTTTTAATAGATTTAATATTTAATTTAGCTTATTAGATTTTTTTATAAATTTATAAAATTAATAAGTAGAGAAAAGAAGATTATAATTTATTATATCTTTAATATTTATAATTATTTATTTAATTATATAAATAAAGAGCTTAAAAAATTAAGAAGAAAGAGAGTTTTTTTAAAAAAAGAACTTCTTAAAGCTTTTAAGATAGTTCGCGAGAAATTAATTACTTATTATAATTAAATTTAATTAAATTTAGACTATTTATATAAATAAGTTATATTTTTATATCTAAATTATAATAATATAAAGTTAAAGAAATTAAATTAAAAGATTAATATTAAAAAGAAATTATAGATAAAGATCTATTAGAAAGCGCTTAAAAGAATATTTTAAAATTATTAAAATATTAATATAAATAATTAATTATAAAGAGCTAAGTAAATAAATTAATTAAATAAAAATATATTTAATTAAATAATAAAATTTAAGATTAAAAATTTAGATAATAAGAATAGATATAATTAGTTTTAATAATATAGAAGAAATAATAAGTCTTCTAATTATTATTCTAATTATAATCTTACTTCTAATTTTTATAAAGCTTCTTTTATTAATCTAGCGAATCTTTTAATTCTAAAATAATAAAAGAAATTAAAATTTAAATACGCTATAATCGCTTAAATAACTTATAATATTCTTTATTCTCTCGCGAGAGCTATTATATATAAATAATATTTTTTAATAACTAAAAGATATTATAATACTTAAAAATATTATTTATTAGCGATATTTTATACTTTAATAATAATTCTTTATATAAAATATTAAGAAAATAAGTTTAAATAAATTTAATTTAATTTTAAAAGAAATCTTAATATATTAGATTAGATTAAAAAAGCTAATAAAATTTTATATAAAAACTTAATTAATAACTATAATAATTATATTAGCGAAAATAATAAACTTATAAAAAGTATTTTAATAAGTTTAATATTTATAAATTTATTAAGATATATTACTAATACTTTATAATATATAAAGAAATAATTAATAAGCTAATAATTAAAGAGAATTAATAATAATAGATTTAAGCTTAATAAAGAAATCTAGAATAGCTTAAAATGAATTTATTTATAAATAATTAATAAATTTAATTAGATAAAGATAGATTTAAGATATTTAAAAAAATTAAAATAGAGTAGAATAAAAGAGTAAGATAGAGTTCGAGTAAAAAATAAATATAAAATTTATTAAGTTCATCTAACGCGTTAAGATAAATATATAAATAATTATAATTATAAAATTTTATTCTTATAATATTTAAAGATTTAAAATTTAGAATATTCTTTTATATTATAATTTTAAAAAGAAGAATAAAGATATTTCTAATTCTAATTATTATTCTAATTATTATCATTAATAAAAAAATAAATAACTATATTAAATTACTCTTTATATTCTTTCTCTCTTAATAAAAAATAATAAATATATTCTATATATTTTAATTAAATTATTTTATAAATATAGAAATCTTAATTAGAATATTCTATATATATATTATATTATAATATAATATTATAAATATATTATATCGTAAAATATCCCATTAAAATCTTAAATCTATATTAGAAAAATAAAATAATATTCGACTCTACTTATACTATACTCGAATACGATATAATATTACTTAATATAAAATATTCTATAAGATATATTATATCTTTTCAACCAGTATCTCTATTATATATTTAAATTAAATTAAAAAATATATTATAAAATATATATAAGTTATAAATTTATTCGATTAGAGAATAAAGAAGAAAGTATAATTTAATAAATAATATTAGTAATAATAGAGTAATTAATAAAAATAATAATTTTCTTTTTTATTCTTTAACTTAATATATAAAGAATCTTTTTTAAAATCTAAATTAATATAATTACTTTTAATTTTATTAGCTAGTAATATAACTCTATAATATTTAAAAGCTTAAATAAAAATATAATAAATTAAATATTTATTTTAAAAAAAGAATTTTCTTAAGAATTATTTATCGCGTAATATATTATAACTTTAAAATTATATTTTTTAAATTTATTAAGATTAATATAAAGTTAGTAATTAATATTATAATAATATAGATAAATTTTTATAATTAATACTTACTATAAAATATAAAAAGCTTTTATTTCTTTTTTAATAGAGATAATTTTTATAATCTTTAAGAAATTTTTATAAAGACGATTATCTAAGATTAGAGATCGCTTTAAAAAAATTATTTTTAAGCGTTATAGTAGTTTAGAAATCTAAATAAAGTATCTAATATTTCTTTATAACTAGTTCGCTATTTTTATATAAATTTCGAGTATCTTTAAAATAGCGAAAAATTATATTTTCTTAATTACTATAATTCTTTTCTCGATAGTAATAAAATTAAATTTATCTATCTTCTATTCTAAAAGCGTAATTAATAAATATTTAAAATAAAATTTCTTAGATTTAAGAGTAATTTTAAATTTCGCGAAGAGGCGAAAAATCGTTTTTAAGTACTCGAAATAATCTTTTATATTTCGAGAAAAGATAATAATATCATCTATATAATATCTGATAAAATAATAATATAAATAAAAAAAGTTATTTATTTTCCTCTAAATATAAAATACTAAATTTTTAAAACTTATTATTATTATATTAAAATACTCTAATTCTTAATAAAATATTATAATAAATTATTATTAATAATCTTTTTTTATTAAAAAAAGATAAAATTATTTATTATAATTAATTATATTAATAAAAGTATATTCTTAAATTATTATAACTATATTATTTTATAGAGAAAGAGAATAATTATTAGAAATTATAATCTTATTAAAATCTCTAATATTAATAATAACTCTTTTCTTTTATTTAAATATTTTTTTAAATTTAATATAAACTATTTTATAGATTATAAAAATAGAGAAAATAAAAGAAGTTAATTTTTTAGACTAGCTTATCTTATCTTATATATATATCTTATTAAACTTTTTATTAATAAGTTTATAATTTTTTAAAATTAGAGAATAAATCTTATTTTCTAACTTTATTAAAAAAGATTATTAATTTATAATAATTAGTATTTATAATTACTTCGCTTTAGAAAGATTAATAATATTATTAAAATCTTTTTAAATATAAAGATTTTCTTCTAAAATACTTCGTATTATATTAATATATTTCTATTTTTTATAAATAGTAATTCTATTAAATAATCGCGTTTTTAAAATAAAATCTATAGTTATTTTCTCGATAACTAATTTTAATATAATAAAATTAATAAATTCCTTAAATATAGGCCTTTTATTTTCGAATATCTTAACTACTAAAAAGTAATTCTTTATTTAAATTAAATAATTTTCTTTAGCTTTATATTTAATTATAAAGTTAATTCTATAATAGCGAGATATTATAAACGAAGTAACGCTATTATTTCGAATAGAAATAAAATTAAAATTTATATTTATAAGATATATATAAACTTTATTTATCTTCGATTTAAAAAGAAAATTTTAATTAGAAAGCGAGTTTTTATCTTATAAAGATATAGTAATAGATTTAGTAGATTTTGAAGAAATAACTTAATATTATTTTAATCTTATAATTTATTAAATTCTTATATTATCTCTAATAATAGCTTATATTAATATAGCGATATTTCTATACTTAATAAGAATTACTTTCTTCTATAAAAGATTAATTATTACTTCTTTTAAATCGAGTATATTTATTTCTATTAGAAGATTTACTTTAAAATTATTTATAATATATATATCTCGAATAAACTTAATTATAATAGACTTTTTTTTCGAAGTTTTATCTTTTATAAAGAAAGAAAGAGTAATTTATTTATTAATAAAATATCGATTTAAGCTAATTTCACGTAAGATAATCGAAATTATATACTTCTTAATAGAGAAAGAGAGCACTAATCTCTTTAAGAAAACTCGATTTCTTATATTTATTAGATATTTAATATTTAGATATTCTAATTTTAATAAAGCTTTTAAAGAAAAACTAAATAGCTTAATAAAATAATATTATAATTAAAAGATTATTTTATTATTTAAATTCGCGAGTATTATAAATTTAATTAACTCGAGTTTTTTAGAAATAAATATCTTTTCTAATAGTATTTTCTTAAAAATTTATATTAATTTCTCTAATAATAAATTGAATATAGAATTCTTCTCTTTAGAAATCTTCTTAATATTCTTTAAAGAGACTATTTAATAATAAGATTTTTTTTTAAAATAAATATATAATTAATTATTAGATAATTTTTTTTTTTAATATTTTCGATAAATTAGTAAATCTCTTATTTTACTTATAATAATATAATAAGTAATTAAGATAAATTTAATATCGACTTTCTCGTTCTTATAATCGAATTTCTTATCTTCTAAAATTTTATTTTTTTATATATATTATAAAAATAATAATTATTATTTATATAATATATTAAAGAATTCTATAAATATATAAGATTATAGTCTTTATAATAGCTCTTAAAAATAAAGCTCTTATTTCTAAGATTATAAAAATATACTTTCTATAGAGATTAAGATATAGATATTCTCATAAATTCTTAATTACTATATTTCTAATTATTACTATACTATCTAATTAGATAAAATAAATATTTATTATAATTCTAATAATTTATTTAATTTAAATACTATAATTAATTTAGCTAGACGTTTTTAATTATAATTATAAATAATTATTTAAAAGTCGATAAAGCGTTTTTTAAAGCTTAATTTTCTAAAGTTATAATTAAAGTTTAAGTTTAAGTCTAAATCTAAAATAAAGTCTATAAAAATTACTATTTAAGCGGCTATATATAAGAAAATACTTAATTATCTTAATTTTATTAATAAAATATATAAGCTTAAAAAGTATAAGAGAGATATATAGAAAAATTCGATTATTATTAATATTTATAATCTAGATATAATAATCTTAACTAATAAAAATAAGTATTATATATTTATAAATTTATTATAAAAAGATAAGAAGAAAGAAATAATCGCTTCTAAGCTTTTTAAAATTTATCTTATTATTTTCTAAAAAAAAATCTATCTTTATTAAATCGTTATTTATAATCTTAATCTTAATCTCTCTCTTAATCTTAATCTTAAACTTTCTTTTATATATTTTTATATTATAATTTTTTTTATTAATTAAGATAATATTATAGCTTCTTTCTATTATTAAGCTTTTTTATAAATTTATAAAATATAATTTAAGAAGTTAAAGAAGATATAATAGTTTATAATTTAATTTTTAAATAATTTTATATCTAAATAGCTTAAGCGTATTTTTCGAAGATTTCTATTTATATAATATATTTAAAAATACTCTATATATAGCTTATAAGATTATATCTACTATTAATATTATTAAGAGTATAAACTTATTTTATAAATTAATCTAGAGTCGAGAATATAAATATCTTAAAATAATCTTATAATCGAGTAAGTATTCTTTTTAATTCTATTTAAAATTATATTATCGCGTTTTTTTTATTTTAGAATAAAGTATTTAGCTATTAGAATAAGATAGTTTCTTAAAAATAAATCGAGAGATTTATATATATAATATTCTCTTCTTTAATTATAATATAGTTTTTTATATATTAATAAAAAGAATATACTTTCTAATATATAATTTCTTTACTATTAAAAATAATATTATTAATACTATATAATTCTTTAAGATCTAAATAAAAGAATTCTAAATCGAAAATATAAAAATTATTACTAGATCTTCTTAAAGTAGCTTATCTAGAAGATTCTAAAAGATTTTATAAATTTATTAGACCTATAATATTAGATATAGATTATAAATTTTTTATAATTACTTATATAGTTTATAATATAATTTATTATATTATCAAATTTACTTTTATAGATAAAGACGATATTTATTAAAGACTTTCTTAATTTTATAAAAGCTAATTTTCGCTAAAATTAAATTTTAAAGTAATATTTTCTAAATTAAAAGCTTTTAACTAATTAAAAATCGATCTATTAAATTTATTATTAAAAAATCCTATATTTATAAAATTTCGATATTCTTTATTATTATTTTTTAATATCTTATTAAATATAGCTTAATTTAATAAAAAGAGAATTTTATTTATTAAGTTTATAGCTATATAGAGATTCTAGAAATCTAATATACTTAATTTTTTTAAAGTAAGATTTACTTTTAATATAGAATCTAAAAGCGATAAAAAGAAAGATAGAGATTAAGATTAATAAAGAGATTAAATTCTTCGCGTAAGTATTATAAATAATAATAAAAAAAGATTAATAAATCTTCTTTCTTTATCTTTATCGAGTTTAAAAAAAAAGTTTTATTATTAAGATAAGAAGATTAAATTATTTTAAAAAAAGAAGAAGATAATAACTCTAAAAAGATATCTATATAATCTCTTAAATCGAGATTTAAATTCTTAAAAATAAAGATATTCTTAAATTTAAAGCGAGTTATTTTAATTTATTAGATAAGAAAGTAATTAGTATTTATATAATAATAAACTTCTTATATAAAGATAATAACTACTTTTATTAAAGTATTTATAAATCTAAAATTATAATTTTAGAAAAAAGAGTAAATAAAAGATTTCTCTAATTAAGTAATCTTTAAAAGAGAGATTAAGTTAATATTTTAAGATCGATCTTATTAAACGTATAAATCTTAATTATATAGAATATTAATAGATAGATTATAAGTCTATATAATCGATTTAATAATTTAATAATAATTTTTATTAAGAATCTATTTATAAAGTTTAAGATTTTTTATTAAAAAAGCTTAAAATTAAAAGATAAATAAAATTATTAAGTCTAATAAAATAGATTTTCTAACTTCGTTAATTATAAATAATTATACTTTATTATAAAAAGATATAAAGAAAAAATAAAAAGAAAGATTTATCGAGAAGAAAGAAAAGTATTAAGAACGAGAGATAAGTTTTCTTTAAAAGAAGGAAAGTTATTTAAAAAGATAAGGAGAATCAAGTAGCTTTTATAGCGATCCTTTCTTTTAGAAAAAGATCCTTTCTTTAAAAAAGTAATAGAAGAAAAACTTCTTAATATAAGAATAGTATCTCTAATACGAAAATAGTAAGAATAGTATTTAAAGAATATAGAAAAGTCTATATTACTATTAATTATTAAGGATACTATATAAGAAGTATATATATACTTTTAAAAAGAAGTTTTATAAAGAAGAAAAAGATATTTCTTAATTTTAATTATAATTAATTAATTGATTAATTAATTAATTAAGCTTTAGCTATAAACGAAATCGAAGAAAGAAAGCGATATATCAAGTTACGCTAGTTAGATTTCTTACGCTATACTAAGAACGTAATAACTAAGAGTATTAAATAGAGTATTACTATTAAAAATATTAAATAGAGTATTATTATTAAAAGTACTAAATAGCGTATTACTATTAAGACTACTAGATAGAATACTATTAAAAGTAATATTAAGACTATTAAATAGAATACTATTAAGAGTACTACGAAAAGTATATGTTAAGGAATCATTATGGTTTGACTCATATATGTATATGGTGTAAAAGATGTTGATTATCTATGTGGTCTGCAGGGCACATATGTGCGGTGCCAAGCCTACGCTAGTGGCCCTATGAGTGTCCCTAAGGCATCTCATGACAATTGCCCACAAAAAACAGAGAAATGCCATGTCCTCATGGCAAGAAGTATGCATGCATGGTTTTTCGAATGTCGGAAAGGAATGGAGACACCGGGCTAATTAGTGGTGTGCATCCCACGAAATCTCCTGCTGAAATGAAAACTTTTAAATAATGAAATGACTGTCGGAGCAAGACATCGGACGGTTTCAATTCGTCCAAATATGCATCGTCCGATGTTCCTCCTGCAGAGGCCCAATTGGCTGTAATCGTCGTAGTAGATCCTCCTCTTGTGACGTCATTGCAGTGATATACCATATCAATGCAGTGGGGATGACAGGCCAAGTTGCAGTGGTGTTCTCCGCTTGCTGAGTGATGATTTGACGTGGAACCGTGGAGAGCATATGACGTGGGATCTTGGAGAGCTGAGCCGTGTTCTTGATGATGGTGGCCTTGTTGTCGCTTGGTTTCTCCGCAGTGTTCTCCGCATTTGCCTGTAGTATTGGTTCCTCCTCTTGCACTGGCTGATTGGACTGGTGTGAGATCGTGGAGAGTAGAGCCATGTTCTTGATGATGGTGGCCTCGTTGTCGCTTGGTTTCTCCGCAGTGTTCTCCGCATTTGCCTGTTGTAGTTCCTCCTCTTGCTCAACTGAGTGCTCTGGCTGAGTGGCTTGCTGAGTGGCCAGCTGAGTGGTTGACTGAGTGACTGGCTGAGTGACAGGCTTAGTGCTTGGCTGTAAGGTAGCCTCTTGTCTAGCCCATTCTTGACGTATGTAGGCCGCTCGGTCTTGAAGGATTTTGGCCTGTTGTTGAAAGAACTTGCAGTCTTCTTCGGTGACGAAATAGGATGGTTTATTGCCTCTCTCTAAGCATTGTTGAGCTTCTGCGTCATACTCCCATGGGTAGCACTCTCTTGTGTGAAATGGGCCATAGTGCTCGGTGCGGTACTGCTCATGTAGGGTCTGCAGTAATTCTGCCATTGTGATATCGACAGGCCTAGTGAAAGGATCGATGGGACGGTGTCAAAAGGTACTCGATGACAGCGAGTGTATGTGAGGGCCGGCTTGGAGCGTTGCACTATTAGGTGTTTGATGTAGGCTTTGCGTAAACGTGTGGTGTAGATGTGGCTCGTAAAAGAGACGTCTACTACATCATAGGATCAAGTGGAATTAGATCTTAAGGTGTTGCTACCAATTGTTAAGGAATCATTATGGTTTGACTCATATATGTGTGTGGTGTAAAAGATGTTGATTATCTATGTGGTCTGCAGGGCACATATGTGCGGTGCCAAGCCTACGCTAGTGGCCCTATGAGTGTCCCTGAGGCATCTCATGACAGTATAACTAAGATTACTAGATAGAGTACTATTAAGATTATTAGATAAAGTACTATTAAAACTATTAGATAGAGTATTACTAGAAATACTAAATAGAGTACTATTATTAAAAGTATTAAATAGCGTATTACTATTAACATTACTAGATAAAGTATTATTAAAAGTATTACTAAGATTATTAAATAAAGTATTACTAAAAGTACTACGAGAAGTATTACGAGAACTACTAAATAGAGTACTACTAAAAGTATTACGAGGAGTATTATTAGAATTACTAGATAGAGTATTATTAAAAGTATTAAATAGAGTATTATTATTAAGATTACTAGATAAAGTACTATTAAAAGTACTATTAAGAGTATTAAATAGAGTATTACTAAGACTACTAGATAGAGTACTATTAAAATTACTAGATAGAGTATTACTAGAAGTATTAAATAGAATATTATTACTAGAAGTATTAGATAGAGTATTATTATTAAAAGTACTAGATAGCGTATTACTACTAAGACTATTAAATAGAATACTATTAGAAGTACTATTAAAATTACTAGATAGAGTATTATTAAGAGTATTATAAAAAGTACTATTAAGAATATTAGATAGAGTATTACTAAGAGTATTACTAGAAGTATTATTAAGACTACTAAATAGAGTACTATTAAGAGTATTATAAAGAGTATTACTAATAGTATTATAGATAGTATAAGCTATATATTATAAGATATATCTTACTACTATATTATATTCTTATAAATTAGTCTCGCGTATAAAGATTTATTAATAAGTCGTTTAACGACGTATTTCTAATATAGTCTAGTCGTCTAATACGTTATATATAGAGAGTATAATTATAGAGCTTTATTTTAATATACTCGATTTTTTATTATTTTTTTATTACTCTATATAGAGATTCTACTCGATTTTTAAATAGTAATTACTTATAATCTACTTAAATAGCTATAATAACTATTATAACGACTATTTTAATATAATTCTATATCTATATAATACGAAATACCTCTTACGTATATTTAACGATAATTACGACGAAAATTTAATAGAATAATCGTTAAATAAACGCTCTCGTAAATAATTTTATAAAGAGAAGTAGACAGGTTTAGCAATGTAATTCAATAAAATAATTTAAAGCGGAAACAGCCTTACAGCCCTACGAATTTACTCAATAAGGTAAGAAAGTAAATTATCTTAAAAGGTATTATACGTAATTATCTAATAAGTAGATGTTAGCAGCGACCCCTACGAGAGCCCTACGACGTTTCTACGAGGGTTCTACGGGGTTCTATTTAGCTTCAAATAGGGGTGTCTAGCTATTAAGCGTAGATATCCCCGAAACCAGGCTTTTTTAGCTGAGTTACTAATAGTAGACTTTAGAGGGTTTCGAAGAATTATATCTCGAAGAAATCTCTCTTAAACTTTATAGTACGAAAATCTAATTAGATAATTATATATTTAAATTACTATTTTATAATATAAAATAATAATTTAATTTATAGATAATCGACGACGCTAAGTATTATTCTATATAATTAGTCTATTAAATTATTATCTTTTTTATTTTAAATTATTCTTTTAAATTATATTATTAAATCTATCTACTATATACGTAAGTATAAGATTAAATACGATATAATAAAGATAAAGACTTCTTTTTCTATTACTCTAGTATATTTTATCGTATCTAAATATAAAAAGATCTAGTTAACTATATATATCGAAAGTATAAATTAATACGAATATATCTAATATATTTAAAATTCTAGAGTCTATATTTATATAGAATAAAGATAGTTAAATTAGTTTTAACCTTTATATACGAGTAATTAAGTCTCGTCGTTTTAAAGTTAATTATATAGAGGTAAGTAGAATAGATAGTACTAGAAACGATATTAAAAGTTAATATAAATCGCATTAAAATCTTCGTTAACTATAGAAAAAAGAATATTAAAGACTAATATTTCTTTTAAGATTACGTAATTATAGCTTACTTTTATATTTTTATAAGTTAATAATTATCTAAGTATAGAATAAAAAATATTATACTTAGTTAGCGGGCGGATAATAGAGCGAAAATTTCGAGATTTAAATAGTATTTATAAATTTTATAAGCTAGTTAGATTAGATAAAGTATTAATATCTAACGCTAGTTATAATCTTCTATAAAATTTTCGCTTTAATTTTTTCTTTTTTTCTTTATATATAAATTAATATATATAAAAGAATAAGATAGAGTTAATTTAAAAAATCTTAAATTTATATATATAGTTAATTATAAATTCGAGTTCGTTACGCTCTTTAATTAAATCGACTAAGTTAGCTCGCTAGTCCTTTTACGTTTTCTTATTAAAAAGATAAATATAATTATTTATATATAGAATAACCTTTTTATTTTCTATTAATTTTTTTCTTTTTTAAAATTATAAAACGTAATTTACGCTTTTAGATAGAAAAAGAATTCTTAAATTTAATCTTATAATTATTAAAGCGTAAGAAATTCAAATATCGCTTATTAAAGTTCGCTTATCAAAGATCGCTTACTAAAGATCGCTTATTAAAGATCGCTTACTAAATTTACTCGATAGCCTTAATTAAAAAAAAAATTATAACTTTAATTTATAAGTCTTTACTTATCTCTTTATAATAAAATACATCTATAAATCTAGAAAGTTTCTATATTAGGCCTGATACTGTTATAGACCTTAGCGCTACTTACGCTAAGGCGCCGACATCGCATATATTACGTTAAGGTCCCTTTTAGAATTTAGTTTTAATAATGTATCTCGTATACTTAGAGACTTGACGAATATAGATCTACTTTATATATTTTAAAGTTTTAATATTTCTTAGAGATTAGTTCTATTATTAAATATATTATTAAACTTTATAACGACTTTATATCTTTTATAGTTTATATTCGCTAGCTAATCGCTAATAGACTACGCCTTTATAATTCTAATCTCTCTATCTTTTAAAGAAAAAGGCCTATTATTATTACGATATCGAGTTTATCTTTAAATTATATAATAAATAATAAAAATAATATTAATAGCCGCTATAGCGTTAATAACTAGTTCGAAAGTTTTTTATTAATAAAAAATCTTATTATAGAATAATATCTTATAGTTATTAAAGTCGAAAATCGTTATTTAAAATAAGAATAAGAGTTAACTATATTAAAGGCTTATAATTACGAGCTTTATAATATTAGTTTATTATTTATAATTAGCGAAGATCTATCTATATTAATTACTATCGCGTTTTTAATAAATATATTAATTAAGATAAAAATACTTTATTTTAAAAGAATATATTCTTATAAAAATATTAATAAGAAGAAGTACTTACGCTAATTTCGCGAAGTCGAAATTAAGTTTCTTATAAATTCTAAATATTTTATTATCGATTAAGTTAGAATTATTTATTATATATAGTCTTTAAAAGATAATTTTAATATCTAATAATATAGATACTATTAAATCTATAATCTAAGAAATATAATCTTCAAATTCTTTAAGTAGTTTTTATTTAATTTAATTACGAATTTAATAAATCGTTATCTTCTCGTTTATAAAAAATAAGAGAAGATTAAATACCGCTTTAACTAGAAGATATCTATTTTTAAAATCTATCTAAAGAAGTTAAAGGCTTATTTACTCTTATTTTCTAAGAAATATTAAGCTAATTTCTTCTTAGCTAAACTTAGACTAAAGTTTAAAAATAAAATTTTAAATATTAATAGTATATCGAGATAATAGAAAGAAATTCTTATCTAGACTATTATATAGAAAAAGATTTTAAAATATATACACTTTAATAGCGATTCTTATTCGAAGTCTTTAAAAAAGTTTATTAAGAATAAGTCTTTAAAGAAGCGAATTTCGAAGTTTAAATTAACTTTAAATAATAATATTAAAGTAACGCGTATTTAAGAGAGTAATATAAAATATAAAGTTAAATTCTTTAACTCTAATTATAAAAAGAATAATTATTTTTATTATAATAAATAGAGTTATTAAATATCTAAATATCTAAATCTTAATAAATCGTCTATTACTAATATTAACGCCGTATTAATAAAAAAAGATTAAATCTTATAATCGTCTTAGAAGCGAGATAAGAATAACGATTAATAGAGATAATTTCTTCTATTCTTATAAAGAGATAAATAAAGCTTTAAGACGAATAGAGGTAACTCGTTACTCTACTCGATATTAAAGTATATATTAATTTAATTTCATAAAAATTCGTAATCTAATAAAATTTAAAATCTTATAATATTATTTTATTATAATTAAAAGCGCTAAGTAATTAAAGTATATATTACTATAGCGCGTATTAGTTAAACTACTAATTAATAAATAGCTAGAATTAGAGTAGAAAATATAATATACTCTTCTATATTATTAATTAAAAAGGTCTTAATATCGTATTAAATATATTTAAACTAAATTAATTATAAGTATTATTAAATTTAGCGATAAAGTAATAGCGATTTAAAGTTAACGCTAATAAATTATAGATTAAAGAATTAATTAAATTTATTTAAATTATTAAATAGAAATTAAATATATTCGCGATTATATATATCGCGATAGCGCGAAATAAATTAAAAAATGAATATAGTCTAAAGCTCTTTTAGAAGTTATTAGAGTTTAATAATATTTTTTTTAATAAAAAAATAGAGATCTTATCTACGCTTAAGTAGAGAGATTATATTATTAAGATTAAAAGCGATAAGAAGCCGCTATATAATCTCTTATATAATTTATCTTAAACGAAATTAGCGAAGCTATAACGCTATCTAAAGAATTCTCTTTAGAAAAACTAAATTTATTATTTAACTTTCTTAATTAAAGTATTAATTCTTTTTATTTCTAAAAAGAATAAGAGGCTTTATCTTTATATTAATTATCGAGATCTAAATATAATAACTATTAAAAATCGACACTCGCTATCTCTAATTATCGAGACTTTAAATCGCTTATATAAGTTTAAGATCTTTATAAAGCTAGACTTTAAGAATATCTATTATTAAATTTAAATTAAAGAAGATAATAAGTAGAAAATAGCGTTTTATAATTACTATAATTACTTCGAATATTTAATTATATCTTTTAAGCTCGCTAATATATTAATAACTTTTTAAGCGTATATTAATAGAGCTTTTATAGATTTAATAAATATAATATACGTAATATATTTAAATAATATTCTAATTTATAGTACTAATTTAATAAAGTATTAACGATATATTAAATAAGTACTTAAGCGTTTATATTAATTTTAACTATATATTAATCTTAAGAAGTATTAATTCTATATTAAACGAATTAAGTTTCTAGAATTTATTATATTTATCGAAGATATCGTAATAAATTAAAAATATATTACTATTATTAAGAAGTAGTTAAAATTAAAAAGTTATTAAGATATATAAGTCTTTTTAGACTTTATTAATTTCTATTAACGATTTATTTACAATTATTTTAATATAATTATATTATTTATTAACTTATTTAAAAGAAATAAGAATAATAAAAAATCTAAATTATTAGAATAAATAGATAACGCTAAGCTAATATTCTAGTAGCTTTAAAATACTTTTATAACTATATTATTTCTATATTATTACAATTTAAATTTAAAGCTATATCTTAAAATCGACGCTTTTAACTTCGATATAAGACCTATACTTTTATAATTAAATAAGAATAGCTACTAATAACTAATAATATTCTAATTTAGAAAAATAATTTCTATAAAGTAAAACTATAAGATTTATAATTAAGAGCTACTCGCTATTATAGCATTTATAAAATAATAATATTACTATCTAGAAGATAATATATTTTATATTAAGATTTTAACGAATTATAATAATTTTAAGAGCTTTATAAAATAGAAGAAATTAAATTTCAGATAAGCTCGTTAGACGCTAAAGTTAGCTACTTATAACTTTAAGATTTTTTATTAAATAGATAAATTAAACTCTATTAATTCGCTATCGCGACGCTCTAATTATAAAAGAACTTCGTCATTAAATATTAAACTACTATTAATATTATAGAATAAATTTATACTTTAAATTAATAACGAGTAATTATAAAGAAATAAAAAGATTATAGTAATAATAATATTTATATTTCGTATTATTAATATTTAAATAATTATTTCTAGAAGAAAGTCTAAAGTCGTATAAGAGATTATTTATAACGTATTTTAAAGATTAATAAAAATATTAATTTAAGATTTATAAGTCTATAATAATTAGATAAACTCTTTTTAAATTAATATTAATAAATTAGTAATTAAGCGTTATACGCGTAATTAAATATAAATTTTAAATTTTAAGAGATTATTAAGATATAATAATCGCCTTTATATCTCTAGAGATAAGATCTTAAAAAAAGAGCTTATTAGTAAATATTATAATAATTTATTATTTAAATACTTTAGCGCTACGAAGATATATAAGCTATTTATTTATAAATATTATTAAAATAAGAGCTTAAAATAAGTTATCGACTATATTAAGATATATAATATTTATTAACGAATTAAGACTTCGCGATATCGCCTCTATAGCGAATTAAGTTTACTTTCTATTACTATTAAGTTATAAAAGAAAATTTCTATAAACTTTATTATCGACTTATTAGCGAGTAAATATAAGAATATTATTTATAATACTATTCTAGTTATAGTAAATCGATTTATAAAAATAATAAGATATATTTCTATATCTATTATAATCGATATCGCTTAGCTAATAAAAGTATTTTATTTTAAAATAATATATCGCTATAATATATTAAACGATATTATTAATAATAGAGACTCTATATTTATTAATAGCTTTTAATTTACTATTTACTTTTATTCTAAAATTAAGTAATATCTAAATATTATCTTTTATTTATAAATCGATAAATAGATTAAGCGTTAAAATTAGATACTAAAATACTTCTTATATATATTTACTAATAATAAGTAAAATATTTAAGCGAAATAACTATTAATAGTAGAGTTCGCTTATATAAATAATTAGTATTTCTTTATTAAAACGATATCGTTCTTTCTAATATATAAATATTATTCTAAAATTTATTAAAAGATTAAGAATAACTTTATTAAGGGGGAGATATTCGCTATAAATAATAGAGTAAAGAAGTTATAAATATTAAGAAATAAGATAGTAGAGCGTTTTTATAGCGCTATTACAATTTAATTTAAATATTATAATAAAATATATTAGCTTTAAAGCTATAAAATAGATAATTTAATAATATTAGTAATTAAGAATTTAAAGTAGAAACGTCTAAGTAAGAAGTTATCTTATAAATTTATAGAATTATTTTAAATTATAAATAAGATAGAGATATAGATATATCGCTTACTTCTACTCTTAATATATAGAATTTATAATATCTTTTATATATTATTACTTAAATTTTATTATAATCGCGATTATAATAATATAGCGAATATCTTTATATAGACTCTCGAGCTTATTAATAATAATAAGCTTTAAAAGATTAAAGAAATTATTAATAAGATTAAGTATAAGAAAGACGTTTAATATAAAATTAAATAAACTAATTAAGATAAAGAGTATAATTAATAATTATTAGATAATAAATTTACTAATATTAGCGAGTTAATTTAAATCTATAAATAGATAAATAGTAAGCGTAAATATTAAGTAATAGATAATAATAAGTCTCTTATTATTAAAAAGCTTATTTAATTATATAGATTAACGGCGAATAAGCGAACGCGATAAAATAAGATATAAATATTAATTAGATTAAATATATTTCTAGATAATATTTATACTATATATATATTTCTCTATATTTATTATTATTAAAATATAAATTAATTAAATAATTATATTATTTAGCTATCTATTAAACTCTACTATAGAGAGAATATATTATATTAAAATATATATTATTAATATAGACGTATTTTTATCTAGAGTAATTATTAAAGAACTATCTAAAAACTCTACGCTAGCGCTATTATTAAAAAAAGATTATTATTTAAATATTCTTTATTATCTTATTATTAAATCTTAAATTAAATTTATTAATTTATTATTTTAATAAGAAGTTAATTAAAGTATAATCTTCGAGTTAATATTTATTAATATTCGTTATATACTAACGAAGGCTTTTAAGCTTCTTCTTTAATAACTTATTTATTTTCTTTAACTTCGCTATACGCTTATTTATTATTATAAGCTAGTTTTAAAAATTTATAATTATAATAAAAATAATTAAAGTTATTATTATCGTATATCTCTATAATTTATATTATTAAATAATCTTCTTATTAAGCTTAGCTTATTAATAAAATAATTTCTAAAATTATTTAACGCGATAATAATACTATATTAATTTTCTTATCTATATTTAAAGATATAGAGAGATTTTAATATAGTAACTAATATCGCGCCTTTCGATCTTATAATTATTATAGAGAAAAGACTTATTTCGAATATATAAATTATCGCCTTAATAAAAGTAAGTTCTATATAATAAATTAGATATTAGAATTTATTAGTAGATATATATATAAAGCGATAATAATAGAAATAGTTAAGGGTTAGTAATCGCGTCTATAAAATAACTATATACTTACTATTAAAATTATTATTATTATTAAAAAAGAATATTATAAAATTATTAGTCTACGTATTAACGCGATTAATAATAATAAGATATTTATAATAAAGAGAAGTAGACTATTAATATAATAAGATATATTATACTTATATTAGTATTAATATTAATATTATAGCGCTAGAATAAGCACTTATAAAAGAGACGTTAGAAGTTATAAAGAATAAAAATAAATAATTCGAAAGGAGTTTTTATATTCTCTATTATAGCGCTATTACTAGCGAGTAATATTTAGTAATATAAATAATAGCGATATAATAATATTTCGCTATTATCTATAAAGCCGCGTCATCTAACTATTATTATTATTTCTACTATTATTATTAATTAATAATCGAGAGTATTATCGCGAACGCGTCGCTCTATTAATTACTACTTTCGAATCTCTATAATAAAGATTATTATTATATTACTTCGCTATAGACGTAATACGCTATAAAAATAATATTATTTATTAAGAAACTCTTCTCCCTTCTTTTATCTATTAGATTTTCGAGATTTTATTATAAATTCTTAAATTTAATATTATTCGCTATAGAGGCTATTAACTAGCGCTATAGAAACGTTAATACTAAGTATATCGACTTATTATAGATTATTATTAATTAATATTATAAAAGTAATATTATTTTTAAAGATAATATTAATATTATTATATAATATATTAATAACGCGTCTACGGCGTGTAATAATTAATTCTATTATCTTATCGAAACGATATTATAATAGATTAACTCTTTTCCCTTATTTTTCTATTAGAGTTTAAAGGTTTTTTAATAAGCGTTCTATTTTCTTAGACGTTTAGAGATTAAAATCTAGAAGAAAAGATAATTATTAGATTTAATATTATTATAGATCTTAATACTACTTATATTAAAGCGTCGATATTATATATATTATATTAGAGTTTCTTTTAGAGTCTAATTTTAATAATATATCTTATATACTTAGAAGCTTAGCGAATATAGATCTACTTCGTATATCTCGAAGTTTTAATATTTCTTAGAGATTAGTTCTACTATTAAATATACTATTAAATTCTATAACGACTCTATATCTTTTATAGTCTATATCCGCTAGCTGATCGTTAGTAAACTACGCCTTTATATTCTACTAAATTTCAAATTACTAATCTTGCGAATAGGGCTGAAATTAAGAATTCCGCCGATTTAGTAACTATCTTAAAAATTAGCTAAAATTTCGTCGATTTAATAACTATTCTAATCTTTTTCGTTAGTTCTATTAGTTTAATAGTAATACGTATAAAAAAAGAAAAGTTCTAATAATTAACGTTATAACGATAAGATTCTACGACGATAAGTATTAACGCTAACTTAAATTTAATTATAAAATTAAACTATTTAATAAAATTAGTCGTATAAGTAATATTCTAATATAGCGTATATTAATAATAATATATATTAATACTATATATATATAGAATAGTACTTAGAGTATATTAGAGTATATTACGTAAAATTTTTAAAGTTATTAAATTTTTTTAAAGTTACTAAATTAATAGAATTAATAAAAAGAGTTTAAATATAAGTAAAGTCTATTAAATAGACTAAATCGTACTAATCGTACGGACCCGACGGAAATCGTGCGGAAAATTAATTTTTCAGATTTGTAGATATATCTATTAATTTAATAATTAATACTTCGATTTTTTCGAGATAAGTCTTAATAATATAAATAGCTAACGCGTTTTTTTCGAAGTATCTTCTATCTATATTTTCTTTATCTTCGAAAAATTCGAATCTTTACTTCTCTAGTCTTTCTTAAATTTTTTAAATTACTTCGCGAATAAATATATTTAAAAAGAAAGTGTAAATAATTCTTTAAAAGTGCGAATTATTCGAATTATTCGAAGAATTCGAATTTTTTAAACTTCTTCTATACTAACTTTCGATTTTTTTAAAAAATCTTAATATTCGATATAAACGAGTTTAAAGAAAAGATATTATAATATATATTAGATTAAGTTAATAAATTCGATTTATTTAAATCTTTATCTAAACTTTATTAATTTAAAAATTTCGAAAGACGAAAAATTTAGATAACGCGAAGATAAGTATAAGAATAAAAGTACTCGAAGCGAATTAATAAGCTCGCTTATATCGCTTATTAAATTATAAGTTATATAGCTAAAGCGAGTATCTAATATACTTAATAAAGTCTTAAATACTTATAAATTTTTTTTTAATTATTAATTTATTTAATAATTAATCTATTTATTCTATTAACTATATATCTAGATTTTATAATTATATAATTACTATATAATTTTATTAAAAGAGACTTTACTATTTTATAATTCTAATAACTTTATTTATATAAAATTATTTAATTTAGCTATAATAAGTAACTCGTAAATCGATTCTATTAATTTATAAAATAGAAATATCTTATTATAATTAACTAGCGATATTTTTAATCTAATAAACGACTTTTATTAAAATACGCTTATTATATAATTAAGTAATTATAATATTAATTTTAATATTAATAAAAATTCTAATAATACTATTAATAAAAATAATAATCGTCGAAGCGTTATATCTAATAACTCTTTATCTATAAGCGAAAACTCTTATTTTATAAACTTAATTTAAATTTAACGCTATTAACTTTTAAAGCTTAATATTAAAAAGTAATTAATTATTAAAAAATTTAAACTAATTAAAATATAGAATATATAAGATTATTATCGCGAGTATAGCGATAATTACTATTATAATTTAAGTTATAAAAAAATAAACGTTATTAAAATATCTAATACGTAATATCTTAATAACTATAACTCGATAATTATATTTCTTTAAAACTATAATAATTTTATCGCCTTAATATTTTATATTAATTTCTATATAAATAAAGAGAAGACTCGCTAATCTTCTATTCTCTTAATAAATATTAAGAAATAAATTTAAAGAAATATTAAAAATATAATATTATACGATATTAAAGAATTTATTTAAGAGAAATATAAGAGGTAATATTTAAATTAAGTTTATAATTTAGTTATTAAGTTTTATAATATAAGACGCTAGTTAGTTAAAGTAATTATAAGAGATATATAATTAATAGCTAGCTTTAATAACTATTTTATTATACTTTAATTATAATAAGATTATTATATAATTAATTTAAAATATATAAAAAATTTATAAGATAGAGTAATAGAGAAAATTTCTCTAAAAGCTATAAAGAAGATTATTTAATCTATTATTTATATTATATTATTATAATAGTATTAAAATATAAAGTAAAGACTATAAAAAATAAAAGAGCTTTTTACTTTAGATAAGATTTATTTTAATAATAAGATAAGTAATTAAAGAAGTAGTAATTAATAATATATAAAGTTTAAAGAATAATATATAAAGAATTAATAAGATTAAAAGAAGAGTTTATTTTTATTAATATTATAAAATTAAAAGTTTAAGCGAATTAAATTTAAAAATAGCGACTCTTATATTAAGTCTAAGATATCTCTTATTAAAATATAATATTATAATTATAAATAATTAAAATATTATAAGAATTTTTCTAAATATCTTAATTATATTATAGATAATAAAGTATATAATTATATATTAAGTGAGAGAAAAGATAAAGTTTAATACTTATTATTATAGTATTAGATATATTATTAATTAAGTAATAATCTTATTCTCTATTATTAAGAGATAAAATTATTATATTAAATAGAAAGTATAAGATAATTATTTTAGTAAATATTAATAATAAAAGAATCTTTATATTATAATCTTTTATTAAAGAGATATAAATTCTTAAATCGAAATACGCGTTAATAATAATATATATTATTAATAATTATTAAATATTTTTATATTAAAAATATAATCTAATTTTTAATTTTATAGATAATTAAGAAAGAAAGTAAGAGTAAATTTTAAAGATATATACTATAGATATATAAGAATATAATCTTATTCTTAATTTCCCTTAAATCTATAATATCGATTTAAATATTTATTAACGCGAATAATTCTAGATTTACCGCGATTTTTTTATAAGCGATAAAAAGTAAATAGATATTATAATAATAAATATAAAGTAATTTATATTATTAACTAATATAGTAATTATATATAATATAAAATAAGCGTTTATTATATTTCTATATTAGATTTTATTTAAAAGTAATAAGAATAATTATAATAAAGTTATATAATATAATATTATATAACTAAATAACTCTAATATATTTAAATAACTTAAGAATCTATTAGAAGTCTTTTTAAAAGAATTATCTAATAATCTTAATATGTAAAATTAAATTAAATATTTAATCGATTTACTATCTAGTAAACTACTTAGAAATAATTTAATTTATAATATATTATATAATAAACTCGTAATAATTAGAAATTATTTAAATATTACGCTTAAAAGAAAATAAAATAAAATAAAATTTTAATTAATTAAATTAACTCGCTAATACTATTTATTAAGAAATTAAATAATTTACTATAATTTTATATTAACTAATAAAAGCTTAATAAAATAACTATTAAAAATAATTACTTATTATTACTACTCTTAGAAATTTTAAAGAGATTTATATATATAAAGTATTTTACTAAGATTAATATTCGTAATATATATTATAAAATATAAATATAAAAGAAAGATAAATAAAAAATTATCTTCTAAACTCGCTATAACTAGTTTAAATATTAAGTAATATCTTTTAGCCTTATAAATATCTCTATAATCTTCTAAGTTTATATAAATAAAATACTTAAATTATATATTAATATCTTCTATATAATATACTTAAATAATATATTAATCTATTTAAAAATAAAAGAGTTATATTAAAAATATCGCCTTTATACGAAGTTATCGAAATATACTTTTAATTATAATAAAATTATTTTTTTAGAGTTTTTAATAAATTAGTATAATATTTAAATAAAGCTATCGCGTATTAAGGCTATTACTAAGTAATTAGAATTAGAATTTATTAAGAATATTCTAGTCTTTCTAAAATTTATAGACTTCTATTAATGATTTATATAAGACTTTTTATAAATAGCTATATCTTTAATAAATCTAACTTAAGAAGCGAAGAAAGACGAAATTAAATTACTCTTTATATTTAATAAGAAAGTATATAAAACTTTTAAAATACTTAAGCGAGTATTTATTATCGTATTTATATTAAAATATTATAATTAAAAAATATCGCTTATTATAAAAATTAATACTTTTAATATAGATATAAATAATATACTTAGTTAACTAAGCGAGAATAGATAATAATATCTTATTATATTTTTTAGCTATAAATTTAAAGGCGTTAAATCTCGCTAGAATATATATAATAAAAAGCTCTATATAATTATACTAGACTTTAAGAATTAGAGATATTATTTATAAAATAATAAGTACTCTTATATAATCTTAAATTATAATAAATTATATTATTTTATAACGATAAAAGAGTTTAATATAAAGTAGATTCGCTAGACTAAAAAATTAGTTATATTTAACTTTATAATTAAATATTATAAAAAAAACTTAACTCTATAAATATATTATTAAGAAGATTTAATATTATTAAATTAAATAATAATAAGAATAATAATAATAATATTCTTTTTATCTTACGAAATAAACTTCGTAATTAGAAATTAATCTATAAAAATATAAAAAATATATCTATTATAGTTAAATCTATAGCGTTAATAAAGTAATTAGATATTATTATTATTATAGATATCTAAATTATTAACTTAAATAAGAGAATACTTAATAAATAAATATATATTCTAGATATTATAATATTATCTTAATTTCTAATTTATTAGATTTTAAAGTTAAAGAGATCTTATTTAGAGTTATAAAAATTAATAATAATATAACTACTTAAATTATAATATAAGAATACTTTTATTATAAATAAAAAGTAATATTAAAGATATACTATTAAATAGAATAAGCTTTTAAAATAAGAAGTTAATAAAAATAAACTATTACGTTATAATCTTATAGTCTATATTTTTAACGATTCTACTATAAAGAAAGAAATCCTTTATATAAATTATAATAACTTTAATATTAAGTACTTTATCTATAAGCGTATTAAAGAGAATATTAAGTTTAAATATTATTAGATAAATATAATAAGCGATATAATAGAATATATTTATATTTATCTTAATTATTAAAGAATATAAACTTATTATTATAAGCTATATAGCGAGCTAGCGTTAATCTTATTAAATAGTATAAATTTATTTTATATTATAATAATAGATTTTATTATAAACTTATTATCTATAAAAAAATTCTATATTAATAAAAATTCTATATTATCTTAATCTTAATAGATAAGTTAATTAAGTATATAATATATATTATAATTATAAAAGATTTAAAGATTAATAATCTTATTAATATCTTATAGTAAGAGTTTATATTATTATATAATATAATATATAACTTAATTTCGAATTAAGACTCTCTATTTATAAATAAATTCTAAATAATATTATATTAATATTTAAGTATAAAGTATAAGCTTAATATTATATTTTATTCTTAAATTAATAATTAAATTAAGAGATAAAACTAAGTTCTCGAATATTACTTATAAGTATATTATAACTATAAATAAAATAATTAATCTAAAATCTTATTAATAATTATTAATATATATAAAAGAATAAAATAGAGCTAAATTAGAAAATCTTAAATTTATATATATAGCTAATTATTAATTTAAGATTATTACGTCTTTTAACTAGACTAACTAAATTAGCTCGCTAGCCCTCTTAAGCTCTCTTATTAAAAATTTATATATAGAAGTTTTATACTCTAAAATAATTAGCTCTCTACGAATGTTATTTCTTTATAATTTCATAAATTATAGAGCTTAATATAAGTTTTTTAACGCTATAAAAATAATAAAGTTTAGCCTACTATTAATAAATTAAATAAATATTTAAATATAATAGTTATAGTAGTTATATTAGACGCGTTCGAGTTTAAATAATAATTCTTTCATCTATTTATATAATTATTCTTCTTCTATAATTCTATTAATCTATTAATTATAAATAAATTCGTCTTCGATATCTCTTATCTAAATATTACTAAGTATCTAAAGTATATATTTTTTTTACTCGTCTTTTAAACTTCTTATTAACGTTTTTACTACTAGTAATTAAGACTATAAGCGAGCTTAATAGCTATTTACTACTACTTATAAACGCGTTAAAAGACTTTAAAAAAGAGCTCGAACGGATTTATAGCTATTATTCTCTTCTATATACTACTCGATTAATCGCTTAATTAATACTATCTATTCTATTAACTTAGTAATTTACTTAATTAAATCGTTAGTTAATTAGTTAATTATTTATTTAATTAATTACTTAGCTAGCTACTTAATCTAATACTCTATAAAAAAAAAGTAAAAAAGAAATTATAATAAATAAATGCGAAGAATATTACGAAGAAATTAAGTAATAATAAGATTACTATCGTTAAGAATATAACTTAGCTCTTTAAGATTTTATATTATATTAATTATTTACTTAGTTAACTACTTAGCTAGCTACTTAATTTAATACTTTATAAAAAAAAAAAGTAAGAGAAGAAACTATAATAGGTAAATGCGAAGAATATTATATAGAAATTAAGCGGTAATAAGATCTCTAGTATTAAGAACACGGCTTAACTCTCTAAGATTCCACATTATATACTCTCTACGATTTCATATTAAACGAGTAAAGGCCTATAAATTAAATTCATAATCATTTTTTTTAATTAGAGCTGTCGAGTAAATTTAATAAGCGAACTTTTAATAGACGACATTTAAATTCGTTACCTTTAAACATTTATAAGACTAAATTTAATAATTCCTTTTTTATCTAAAAGCCCACATTTCGTTCTATAATTTTAAAAAAAAATCTTAAAATTTTAATAGAAAATAAAAAAGTTATTCTAAAATCAAATAATGTATATCTATTTTTTAATTAGGGTTGTCTTACTCCGGCTATCCGCGATCTTTAATAAGCGAACTTTAATAAGCGATATTTGAATTCCTTGCACTTTAATAATTATAGAACTAAATTTAATAACTTTTTTTTTTCTAAAAGCCTATATTTTATTCTATAATTTTAAAAAAAAAATCTTAAAATTTTAATAGAAAATAAAAAGTTATTTTAAAATTAAATAATATATATCTAATTAAGACTATTCGACTATCGAGCGAACTTTAGTAAGCGATATTTAAATTTCTTACACTTTAATAATTATAGAACTAAATTTCATAATTTTTTTTTTCTAAAAGCCTATATTTCATTCTATAATTTAATAAGAAAAACTTTAAATTTTAATAGAAAATAAAAAGTTATTCTAAAATCAAATAATATATACTTGATTAAGACTATTCGACTGTCGAGCGAACTTTAATAAGCGATATTTGAATTACTTACGCTTTAATAATTATAAGACTAAATTTCAGAATTCTTAAAAATTCGAAAAGCATAAATAGCGCTTTAAAATTTAAAAAAAAAATCTTAAAATTTTAATAGAAAATAAAAAAGTTATTCTATGTATTAATAATATATATCTAATTTTTTAATAAGGAAGGTACGGAAGGGCGAGATTTTGATGATTACGGATGCTAATTTATTTATCTACGATATCTAATTAAAAAGCGTACGAAGATCGATATTAAAAGTTCTAGATATATTAAGATAAGAGTCTAGATAGAGCTAAGTACTTAATATACTTTTAAATTTTATAAATAGTATTATTATTCTTTATTTTAATAAGTATTAATACTCTATATAATAGCGACGCTATATATATATATATAGAGTATATATATACGAAGTATATATATAATAGCGATATTAATAGAATATATAATAGCGATAATATTAAAGTATTAATTATAGCGTAGAGGAATAAAGAGAGAGTATAAAGACTTTTAGTATATAAGTCTCGTTTATATAGTATAATAGATAAAAATCTTTTTACTATTCTCTATCTTAATTATCTTTTATTAATATATCTAATATTTAGAGTATTAATTATAATAATAAGACTTAAATTTAAGTACTTACTTTAATTAAGACTAAGATTACTATTAAAATTATTACTATAATTATTAAAATATCTTATTAAATTATTAATTAACTTTAGAAATAAGCTCGTAATAGAGAATATAATTCTACTATATTTAAAAAACTCTTAATATCGTATATTATAGATAAGTCTAGATTCGAACGTTCTTTAATTATTATATCTACACTTGAGAGTATAATTCTAGATATTATATAAAAAAATCGCTATAATTATAAAAAGACTTCTTTTATACTTATTACTAAATAAGAAATCTTATTTATAATAATACTATAAATACTTAGACATAATAATTTTCGAGTCTATAAAATTATTAAAAAATTATCTCTTATAGAAGTTATAATAGAAGCACATTATTAATTCGCTTTACGATATAAGGACTAGATTATAGAAGACTAAAAAAGAGTAATTTAGAGTAATAAGACTAGTATAATCTTAAATTCTCGATAGAGAAGAGTGCGTATATAGCGTTAATCTAACGAGATCTTCGTTAAATCTAATATACGACATCATTTCGTAGATGCTATAGAGTTTATATTCTAAGAATATTTTTTCTATAATAAAAAGAGACGATTTTCGCCGGGTCCGCACTATAAGTATAATTTAGTCTATTTAGTAAACTTTATCTATATCTAATTCTTTTTATTAATTTAATAACTATTCTAACTCTTTCCGTCAGTTCTATTAATTTAGTAACTTCAAAAATTTTTAACAACTTTAAAAATTTTACGTAATATACTCTAATATACTCTAAGTACTATTCTATATATGATATTAATATATATTATTATTAATATACGCATTATTATACGCTATATTAGAGTATTACTTACGCGACTAATTTTATTAAATTATCTAATTCTATAGTCAAATTTAAGTTAGCGTTAATACTTATCGCTATAGAATCTTATCATCACAACGTCGATTATTAAAACTTTTCTTTTTTTATACGTATTACTATTAAACTAATAGAATTAACGAAAAAGATTAAGATAGTTACTAAACCGGCGGAATTTAGATGAATTCTAATTAGATTTACTAAATCGATAGAATTTAAGCGGATTCTAATCAGATTTACTAATTCGACGAATTTTGTAATTTCCGCGATAAACGCGCGATCAGCAATTTCAAATTTTGCAGGAACTTTTCAGATTTGCAGATGTAAGCGAAGAATATTACTATAATTTAATCTATTATTCTTATTATATTAAGAAGTAAGTAAAGAAACTATAATAGATAAATACGAAGAATACTACGGAGAATACTATAGAGAAAACTGCGGAGAAATTAAGTAGTAATAAGATTATTATTATTAAGAATACGACTTAGCTCTTTAAGATTTTACGTTATATACTCTTTAATATATATTTAAATAAATTAAAATCGTTCGATGTCTATAGCTATTTTATTATTCGAAAAATTTTACTACGATAGAAGATATTATAAGATTTATACTACTAATTAATACGTTATCTTTATTTCTTTTCGATATTTTAATACTTCTTATTATAAGAATATAATTTTTCTCTAATATTTATAGATAATTATTACGAATTAATTCTCTATACTTAATATACCTTTCTAATTAAATCTTAGCGCGCCTCTCTTCGTATATATATATCTATATATAATATAGATTAAATTAATTTTATAGTAGTAAAAGTAGATTAAAAACGTATAGTAAGCGATTAGAGTTCGATTTAACTTAGAGCTAGAATTAAAATTTAATTTAACTTAGAAAAATTCAACTTTATAAATTTAATTCATAGATCTTTACTTATATTAATATATAATAATAATATATATATAAGTATTAGTAAAATTTTATAAGAGCTATTAATAAGATATATAGTAGATTTAGAAAATACTCTTAAGAGTAAAATCTTAAGAGAGAAAATATCGCTTATTATAGAGCGAGTAAATTAATTATAAGAAATAAGATTATATCTAAAAGAATTATAAGAGCGAGTATTAAAGTAGTAAATAAGATATTATAATAATAATTATAAAATTATAACTTTTAAAAAAAAGAATAAAATACTATTATAAAGCTTAAATATATATATTTTATAATTAAAGAAGAAACTTAATTATAGATAGCTTAAGTCTTTTAAAGTATTAAAATAAATAAATATATAGATTTATAAATTAGATCTCTCTATTAGATATAAAAAAAGTTATCT
This sequence comes from Letharia lupina, assembly GCF_014066315.1. Classification (NCBI taxonomy): domain Eukaryota; kingdom Fungi; phylum Ascomycota; class Lecanoromycetes; order Lecanorales; family Parmeliaceae; genus Letharia; species Letharia lupina. The sequence goes on from NW_023502976.1 coordinate 1,127,118, forward strand.
TATATTTTATATATCGCTATTAAAGCTATAGCACTCGCGTAATAATAATTTAAAGTTATAAATAATTTTAATTAATAAAGAAGAAGAGTAGAAGATTAATAAGATATTAGATAAAAGAGTTTATAAGAATAAGATTAAATATCTTATTAACTAGAAAGATTCTCTATTTTATAAAACTTTATAAAAACTAATAAAGTATTTTAAAAATATTAAAATTATAATTAAGAGTTTTAAGCGAGTAAAGATATTATATAAATTAATATTTAAAATAAAATTAAAAATATAATTATTAAGAAAAATTAAAAAGTAAGATAAACTAAGAAAGTAGTAGTAATAGAGAATTTAAATAGACGAATAAATTTATAATTAAAAGATTTAATAATTATAATTGAAAAGTTTATAAATCTATTCTAAAGCGTTAAAGCGCTATATATTATAAAAAAAGTAATTATTAGAGTTATATATATAACTATTACTATCTAATACTAACTTATTTATTCTCTTATATTAAAGAATAACTTCTTATCTAAAAGATTTATTAAATAATAGAAAAGCTTAATATAAGAGATAATAAGAGAAGTAATTTAAAGAAAGAGCGAAGATAATAATATTATATTAAAGTTTCTTAACGCGATAAATCGCTATCTATATTAACTATATATCTTAATATATACTAATTAAAATATCTTATATTATTCTATATTTATAAAATAAAATAAATATCTCTATTAGAGCGAGTTATAGCGAAAATAATAGTTTAGAGATAAAGATAGATTAGATTTAGATAATATATATAACTCTTATTAAAATATTATTTATACTTATATTAGCGCGAGCTAATAAAAAGCGTAATATAAATTATATAAAGATTATATATAAGTATATATATATAATACGAGTAAAAGAAGCTTTAATATATATTAGCGTAATCTCTTAATTATCTAATATCTCTTTTATTTATAAATAAAGATAAAAATAATAATAGAAGAAGCTATTAAGTCTTTTTAATTAAGTATATTTTTAGAATAAATATAAATATCTATTAGTTATAGTAGATATAATAAAAAGTATAAAAATTATAAAAACTTAATAATCTATAAGATTATAAGAGCGAAGATTAATTATTATTATTAATATATTAATATACTTCTTATAATATCTAGAAAGTATCGTAAAGTATTTTTTAAGATACTTATTATATATAAAATTAATTTAAGCGACTTTAACTTTACTTAACTATTATTTTAATTAATATATATATTATATTATTATAATAATATATAACTCGCTATCGCGATATTATAATAAAAATAAATAAAAGTAAAATAATAGATATAAAGAAGAATTAAGTATTTACTTATATTAATATTATTATTATTATTAAAAAGAATAAAAGTTAGATTAAAAATAAGACTTTTATATTTACTAACGCGACTTTTATAATTATAATAATAGAATTATTATAATTATTAAAGTAATAATAATAATAATAATAATATAAAATAATAGCGATAATAGTATATCGTAATAGAATAATAATATATCTATATTCTATTAATTAAGATAATAATATATAAAGCGATACTATCGCGATTTAATATATAAATATATTAATATATTTAAGAAGATCTTAGAGTAAGAAATTTAAATACGCTATTATTAGTATATATAAAAGAATAAAAGATAATTAAGCTTAAAAACCTTAAATTTATATATATAATTAATTATAAATTCGAGTTCTCTACGCTTTTTAATTAAATCGATTAACTTATCGTAAATAAATAAATTAATATTCGTAACTATTAAAATCTCGCTCTTTTACGCCTTTCTTATTAAAAAAATAGATATATATTATTAATATATAGAATAACTTTTTTATTTTTTATTAAAATTTTAAGATTTTTTTTTTAAATTTTAAAACGCTATTTATACTTTCTAAATTTTTAAGAATTCTAAAATTAAGTCTTATAATTATTAAAGCGTAAGGAATTTAAATATCGCTTATTAAAGTTCGCTCGACAGTCGGATAGTCTTAATTAAATATACATTATTTAATTTTAGAATAACTCTTTTATTTTCTATTAAAATTTTAAGATTTTTTTTTTAAATTATAGAATAAAATATAGGCTTTTAGAAAAAAAAGAATTATTAAATTTAGTTCTATAATTATTAAAGTGTAAGAAATTCAAATATCGCTTATTAAAGTTCGCTTACTAAAGATCGCTTACCTACTTACTCGATAGCTCTAATTAAAAAAAAAAATTATAAATTTAATTCATAGACCTTTACTCGTAGTATATATTAATTTAGACTATATTTAAGTTAATAATAAACTATATATAAATAACTAATAAGTTTATAAGTATTTAATTATAAGATATAATAATAAGATATAATAATAAGATATAATAATAATAAGATTTAGAGGCTAAATCTTCTAAAAGAAAATATAGTTATAAGAATAAAAGTATTTAAAGCGAATTAGTAGACTCGCTTACGTCGTTTATTAGATTATAAGTTATATAATTAAGATAAGTATTTAATATACTTAATAAAGTCTTAAATACTTACGAGTCTTCTTTTCTCTTTATCTTTCTTTAGTTATTAGTTTAATTAATAATTAATCTATTTATTCTATTAATTACGTATCTAGATCTTATAATTATATAACTATTACGTAGTTTTATTAAAAGAGATCTTACTATCTTATAATAAGATAGAGATAAATTTTATTCTATTAAAAGATTTAAGAATTTTAAATTAATTTTTCGAAAAAAGCGCGATTCTAAATAAGATAAAGCTCGAAGTATATTACTTATAAAGTCGATCGCTTAATTCGTAATTCTTAAATATCTATTTCTCGAAAAAATTGAAATATTAAAAATTAACTTAATAGATATCTATTATAATTAGTAATAGCTCTACGAAGACTCTACGATAGCTTTATAAGAGTCTTACGAGAGCTCTATAAGTAGATATTTAGATCTAAATAGAGATATCTAACTATTAAGCGTAGATATCTTCGAGACTAGTCTTTTTAGCTAAGTTGCTAATAATAATATCTATACTTTATTTCGAGTCGATTAAAGATTAATTAATAATTATCTCGAAGTAATACTACTGGCCGGAAAGGTATGATATGGTATGGGATATTGACCTGCCATACCATACTCTGATATGGTATGGGATATTGATATTTGCATGATCCCATACCTGGTATGGTATGGGATCTTGGCGGGATATCCCACGGTATGGTATATCTGTGGTATCATACCATGGTATGGTATATGTATGGGATATCCCGACTGGGATTTCTATATTTAGAAGTATTCTCGTCATCATTCTGATCAACGGCTCGATAAATCCGACATAATAGCTACTACTACCATGGCTGGCACTACCATGGCTGCCCCTACCATGGCTACCCCTACCATGGCTACCTACCATGGCTACCACTACCATGGCTACCACTATCATGTCTACCACTACCATGGCTACCATCGAAATGTGGCCCCCGCGCATCCCAGCCACCATGGTTTCCAGCCACCTGATTTTGTACTATATTTAGGACCTGGCCCCGGAGAGGTTTTGGAGAATTGATCCGTCCGTTCTACATATCACATACCTGACATTTTAACAGCTACCACTACCATAGCTACCACTATCATGGCTACCACTATTTATTATTGAAATAGCCTACTATCATATGGTAGCCATGATAGTGGTAGCCATGGTAGTGGCAGTCATGGTAGTGCCAGCTATTATGTCAGATTTATCGAATGAGGGTAGCCGTTGATTAGAATGATGATTAGAATAGCTACTTTATACTTCTAAATATAGAAATCCCAACGGGATATCCCATACATATACCATTCCATGGTATGATACCACAGATATACCATACCGTGGTATATCCCGCCAAGATCCCGAACCCATACCAGAAAAATGGAATGGTATCCGACCCTATCCATATCATACCCGGGTACGGTATGGTATTACTTGGTATGGAATATCCCATGGGATATACTATATCTTTCCGGCCAGTAAGTAATACTAGCTATAGTCGAGAGTAATACGCTTAATTAATAATTTAAAAATCGAGAATTCATTAGAAAAAGAGCTTATAGATCTTAAGTAAGAGAATTCTAAATTACTTAATCTATATATATCTAATATATACTTAGCGAAGTCTTAGCGAATAAGCTTAAGTAGATAATCTCTTTAAGCTTTCTTAATTTTCTTAAGAAATAATTTTATTACTAGATTAATATATAAATATATTTATTTTTCTAATTCTATATTATTATATAACTCTAAAACTCTTCGAGTCTAATAATTCTAATTCTTTTATTCTTTTAGAGATAGCGATTTAAAATTAATATAATAATTATAATTAAAGTATAATCTTAATATCTATAAAATAGATTATTATTAATTAATATAATATCGAATTAAAATATTATTATAATATAATTAAAGATATTAAAATATATTATAGACTCTAATAAAGAGATCTTTACGCTATTTATAGATATTATTTAATAAAGAAATTAAGTAGTAATAGTAATAATAATAATAATACTATTTATAGTTAAGAGAATATCTCTAATAAAAAGCGAGATATTAACGAATAGATTAATAAATCTATTTATACTCTAATTAATAGAATTAAGTATATTACTAATTATCGAGATATATTTATATTAAAATATCGCTTTTAATTTTTAAAATCGAAAATTATTTTACTCGAATAAAGTAAAATATTTATAAGTTATAGTTATAATAATAATAATAATATATTAAAATTATTAATTATTTTAGAAATAAAGAAAATTAGAAATAATATTAATTTCGAATATAATAATATCGTCTAGCGATCTCGAAAGATAATTCGATTAGAGAAATTATTAATTTATTATAAAAAGATATTACGATTTTAATAATCTTACTTATATTATAATCTAATTAAACTTAGCGTACTAAGGCCTTTCGATCTTTCTATCTTACTATAAAATGAATATTTATAATAATTCTATATAGATACTATTCTCTTTATACTATAATATAGAGTTATTATATATATTATTAAATTTCTAATATAATACTTTCTATCTTTCTTTTAAAGCGATAGCGATTTATTTATTAGTTATATTAAACGTATAATTAAGAAGAGAATATATTATTAAGAAGTTAATAGCTATAGCTAAAGAAGCTTATTACTTAAAGAATTATTTAAAAAAAAATCTTTTATTTATATAAAGGCTAATCTAATTAGATTAAATAAGAATTTAAAAATAGATATCTTTAATATATTAAAAGAAATAGACTCTAAATTAAATCTTCTTTATACGTCTATTAATTTAATATTAGCTATATATCTCTTAATCTTAAATTTAAATAATACTTAAAGTTAAATCGTTATAAGTGAGTTATAGATATATTATTATTTAGAAGAATTTAAGAACTTCGATAAGAAGATTTTAAATATTAATAAAGCTAGATTATTTGTATAATGTAAAAAAAAAGTATTCTATCTTTAGAAGATATTAAAGATTAATTAATAAGTCGCTAATTATCGTTTTTAGATCTTTAAATAATAACGTTATATAGATCTTAAGATAAAATTAAATAATATCTCGAATTTTCTTTATTAAGATCGAATAAAAATCGTCTATATAATTGAAAAGTTATATTCTTATTAAAAAGAGCTTAAAGTATTAATAATAATAATTAATTAAGAGTATTAATATCTTTCTCGCCTCGAAACTTATAAATTAATTATTAATATTTTATATAAATCGAGTATTCTTATAGAGTTATTATCTCTAATCTCTTTATATTCTAATTATTATTTAATTAAATATATTAATATAATATTTTAATTAGAAATTTAGCTCTTAAAGATTTAGATATTTAAGATTTTCGCTAATTATAATTATTATAAATAAGATAATTCTTATTATCTTAAATATATTAAGATATTTTTTTTTAATATTATAATTATATTTTTTTTATTATATTAAATTATTCTAAAATATAATTTAATAATTATCTTTATTTAAGTTATCTTATAAAGTATAATCTATATATCTTTCTTTATTCTAATTTATTAATAATATATAATTTAATATTATTAGAAATATTAATAAAGCTCTAAATTCTCTTATCTTATTTAATAAATATATTAATAAAGAGTTTAAATAAGCTATATATTAATAATATAACTTTAATATAATAGCGTTTAACGACTTTATTTAATATAATATTTTTTAATATTAAATTATCTATAATAATTTAATTATTATTTTACTATATTTAAAATATATATTTATTTTTATATTAAAATTTTATATAAAGTATCTTAACTTCGTTATTATAAAAATAGCTTCTCTTAATAAATTATTTTTTATCTTAATTTAGTATATATTTATTAATTTAGATATTTAATTATATAATATATTCTTACTTCGCTTTATTAATTCTAATTCTTTATTACTAATAAGAATTATTTTAAATTCTATAATTTATATTAGTTAGTTTATATCGATATTACTTAATTCTAAAATTAACTAATTAATAATTAATATTATTATTCTTTATTTTAAATTTAATAATTTTAATACTTAATCGAGATTTAAATAGAAATTTTTTTATTACTTTCTATTAAAGTATTAATTTAATAGAAGATATAAATTAAATAAGAATATATCGAGTTTACAATCTTCGTCTTTATCTTTAACTTTAAAAGAGAAATCTTTTTTAATATCTATAATAGTATATAAAATTAAGAGAATATTATTAATATTAAGAGAAGCTTTATTATATATAATAATTATAATTATTAATAATTTCTTTATCTTCTATAAATTAATAAAGTTATTTAAAAATTTATTATTATTATAATTAAATATTATATATATATTCTTTTTAAATATATATATTTTATAATATTTAAATAATCTAAAATCTATCTATCTATATTCTTTAATATATTTTTTTCTCTTATTAATCTTCTTTATTTTACTCGCTTTTTATTAATATATAATTAATAATATCTTCGCGAATAAGTAAGTTATAATTTATATTTTTTATTTTTTTAACTTTCTTCTTTCTTCTAGCGTTTTTAACTCTCTTTATTACTATTCTCTTTTTCGCGTTTTATTTTAAAATTTTTATAATCTCTATAATTTAAATATAGTAAACTTATTTAATAGAATATAAAATATTATAAATCTTTTATTATTATTAAAAATTAGAATAAAATTAATATTAAATATTAAAGATAATAATAAATAAAATATAAAAGTAAATATATTTAAATAGATAAAAAAATAAAAAAATAAAGAAAAGTTATTAATTTAAAAAGGGGGATTATTAATTAACGCGTTTTTAACTTATTTAAATTAAAATATATCGAATTTCTATTTAAATTTAATTACTTATTTAATTTAGATACTCTATTTAAACTAAATAATATTTTTACTAATAATCTCTATTCGAATTAAATAAATTTTCTATTAATAATTAACGTTAAGTTAATTATTATTTATTATTAAATATTATTACTCTAATTATACTTCTCTATTTACTTTTTTATTTTTAAATATTTTTTTATAAATAATATCTATTTTAATATATATAATTATAAATCTTCTAATATAAATATTTATCGATAATAATTATTTTAATATATTAATAATATATTTTATTTTTTAAATAATATTATATATAAAGTTATAATTTATATAATTATTAATAATAATATTATTATAAACTTTATAATTATTAAAAATAATATATAATTTTTTTTAATAATTTAAAGCTATTTTATATATAATAGTATATTTCTATTATAATTAATATTATCTTTTTATAATCTCTATTAATAAAATATAAAGATTAAATATTAGCTTTAATATTTTTTATATTATTTCTCTCTATTTAATAAAGATTATATATTTTTTTTAATCGAAGTCTATTAAAATATAGTCTATAAAGAAAACTTATATTAATAAATTTTCTAGAAATTATTTAAATTTAATATTATTAAATAATATAAGATATTAATTATATTAAAAATAAAGATTTTATATTATATAAAGTATAGAAAGATATTTAGAGAAAGTAGAGATTATAGATTATTTTAATAAGATAAATTCTTTATATTATAGAATTTCTCGAAACTAATTAAACTCTAAAGAATATAATAATTATAATATAAATATCTAATTATTTCTTATATATATATATATTATAACTTTAAATTCTTTCGCTAATAGCGAGAATAATTAATTTAAACTATTATATTACTTTATATATTTCTTTTAATATTTTTATTATCTTTTTCTTTTCTTAAAATAAATAATCTCTTTATATATTAATAATAATAGATATATATAAAAAATAAATATTTATTTATTTAATATTCTTTAATTATAAAGAATATAGAATTCTAGTTTTACTTATATATCGATAATATAATTATTTTAAACTTTCGAAAATAATTAATCTTAATATCTTTATTATTAATATAATATATAATTTAATTTATTATAATATTATATACTTTATCTTCTTTTAATATATCTATAAATATATTAAAATCGATATTATTTATTATAATATAAATTAATATCTAAATTTTAATAATATTAAGAGATAATATTAGCGTATTAATTATAATTCTTTTTAAATATATATAGAAATTAGTTTAATTAAAGATATATAATTATAATATAAAGTCGATATTATTAATAAAGATAAATTATTTATTTAGTTATCTATATTTATAAGTCTATATATATATATAATTAATTTTTATAACTATATTTAATTTATAATTATTTAATTATTCTTTTAGAATATTAGATATAAAGATTTTTAAAAAGATATTCTTTAATTACTTAAAGATCTTATTAAGCTTTATTTAATTATAGAAAATATTAAACGCGCTCTTAATTAAATATCTCTTTTCTATTTTTTATTTTAAAAAGAAATAAATCTTTTTATAATTAGACTCTTTTATTATTAAGTTATATAAGATAATTAATATTATCTAAATTCTTAAATTAATATTAATATAAAATAATTTAAATAAAATAAATAAAGATAATATAACGCTAATTTATAAAAATTTATATTTTATATCTAAGATTAATTAAATTATAGAATTTTAAAAGAAGTAGAATAATTCTAGAGAAGAATATATTAGAAAGAATATTATAGAATTAATAAAGATTTTAATTTAGAAATAAGTTTTATAAGTCGATCTTTATTTAATAAACTCTATTATATTATTTATTTTATTTATTTAAGAAATTAATTAATAATTAAATTAAATAGTTAAAGTTAGATAATATAATATAAAGTTAAATTATATTATATATTATTTAGATATTTAAAATATCTATTTAAGAATAATATATATTTCTTCTAACTTCTCTATCTATTATATATCTAAATTATCTTATTTTTTACTTTTTTACTTATATTATTATTCTTATATCTATTATAAATATTAATTCTTAAGTTAAATATTTTTTATTTAATCTTCTTATTTAGAATCTTTTTATTTAGATCTTATAAATTATTTAATATTAAATTATAATTATATATTAAAATAGTATAAAAGCTTTAGAATAATTAAGTATATTTATAAATAATATATTTAAAAAGATAGTATAGTATTATTATATATTTAAAAACGAATTATCTCTCTTTATATATTTCTATTTAAAATCTTATTATTAAAACTTTTTAAATTATTTAATACTAAATAATAATTATATATCTTTTTATTTTTCTATAATAGCTATACTACTCTCTTATTTATTTAAATATCTTATTATTTTTCTTAATTAATATCTAAATTAATAAAGCGAAAGACTCTTATTAGCGTTATATCTATATCTATAAAACGCTTAATTAAAATAAAAAAGTAAAATTTATCGTTATTCTTAAAAGATCGTATTATTAAACTATCGCGATTTTTAAATTAAATAATTAAAGAGTATTAGAGAGTTTTATTATCTAGATACTTTTATTTAAGCTATTATAAGTTTATTAATATTATTTAAGATTAATAGAGTAGAGAAGAAGATTATATTAAAGCGATAATTAGATTAATTATAAAAGAATTTATAAATATTATTAACTTTTTAAAACGTTTATAAATATCTTTATTAAGAGTATTAATTAATTATTTTAATATAATAAACTTAAAAGTATTTTTTATTAAATCGTATAAATAGTAATTATATATACTATCTTATAAATATTATAATTAATTCTTTTTTATATTATTTAACTTAAAAGATTAATCGCTATTATTTAAATTTATAATAATTCTTATTATTATAATATTTAATATCGATTAATTTTAATTAATATATTTTAAAGAATTTAAGAATATTAAAAATAATAATTATAGCGTATAATTTATAGATCTTATTAAAGTATAATCTATATATAAGTTTAAATAAATTATATTCTTAATTCTAAATCTTATTATATTATATAAAATACTTAATTTTAATCTAATTTTAAATAGTTTAATTAGCATTTTAAAGAATCTTTCTCTAATTATCGCTTAATAGATAGATAATCTTTTTTATCTTATAAAATAAAAGCTTAATAAGTAAAGCGTTATTATTAATAATTCTTAATTTTATTATTTATTTAATTTTTAACTTATCTAGAATTATCTATATTTTATTATTTTTTTTTTTTAACTTCTTATTCGATAAAGCGCGTAGATAAAACTCTATATTCTCTATACACTTTCTAATATTATAATATTTCTTTTTTATTATCTTAGATAAAATAATATTTATCTTCTATTATAATTACTTAATTAATAGAATTATTATCGCTATATTAATAAAGAATATAATTTATAATATAATTAAATATTTATAGATAAATAATAGATAATATTTAAATTTCTTCGCTATTCTATTATAATATACTTATTTCTTTTTATTTAGATTTTATATATAAGTAAGATCTTTAATAATAATTTTAAATTATTTTATTTTATAGGCGATAATTAATATAGATATTAAGAAGATATTTAATTTTATATTATAGTATTCGTTAATATAGATTTATCTAATAGCGAAATTATATATAAATAAGCTTTTTATCTTAACTTAAATATAATTTTTATAAAATTTAAATATTATTAAGATTAAGAATCTCTCTTATCTAAATTAAGCTTTATTATTAATTATATATTTAAATAATTTAATATTTATAAAGATTAAAGACTTTAAGCTAATATTATAATATTAATTTAATTTATATATATAAAAAATATAAAGTTATATTATATTATAGTCTTTAAGATTTATTAACTTAATAATTTTAATAAATTAATTTATAAAAATTTTAGCTAGAACGATTATTAAGAAGAATTTTAATTTAAATATTATTTAAATTATATAATTAACTTCGTTTTTATATAAATATATAATATTAAGTATATTTATAAAAGAGTATTTTAATTATTAATTCTTATAAAGCTTTTATAATAGAAGCTATTTATTGAAGAAGAGAGAAATTTTAAAATCTTTAATAATAGCGATATTTTAATATCTTTAAAGATATATTAAAAGATTTATCTAGCTTTAATAATAAAGATATAATATTTATAATATAATATATACTATATTATTAATAATTAATAATATTATAAATAAAAGTATATATAGCGTTTTATTATAGTATAAGTTATTTTTTAAATATTTAACTTATTAGAAGTATTAAGATCTTATTAAAATCGAGTTTATTTATATTAATTACTTTATTATAAAGATTTATTTAAAGATATCTTTATATTAAATTATATAGCTAATAAATTTTTAAGATAATAGATATTAAAGTTTCTTATAAATTTAAAATATATCTTAAATCTTTAAAGATATAAATATTTTTAATACTTCTATTATTATAATTAAGTTATAAAATTTACTCTATAATTTTTTAAATTTAATTTAATTATTATAATCTTTCTTTCTTATTAAATTTAATCTTTTTATTAGATTAATTAATATAAAGAGTAAATAATTAATAATATTCGAATATATACTCTAATATTAAATCTTTATTATCGATCTTTATATTATTCTATATTTTTCTTTAATTTATAATTTTATTAATTTTAATATTATAAAAGTTAATTAATTAAAGAGTATAATCTTATTTAATTAAGAGCTTTATTAATATAGTATCTCTTATTATTAAATATCTTCTCTCTTATAGCGAGAGCGTATTATTATTCTTATAAGTTTTAAATATAATAGCGTTATTTATTAAATTATTAATAAACTTCTTTTATAAAAAATAATAATAGACTTATAATTAAGAGTTATTTTTATTTAAATTAATATTAATAAATTAAGAATCTATCTTATTTTCTTTATAGATATTAAATAAATTAAATAATAAGATTAAAAATTAAGCGATAATAGAATAAAGAGAAAGCGAAATTTCGATAAGATTAGATTAAGATAGAGTATTATAAAAATTAGAAGAGATTAAAAATTTTAAGATTTATTTTAATTTAATAGAAGAAAAGATTAAACGCTTAAGTATTATAAGAGATTATTAAAATTAAAAATATAGATATATTAATAAGTCTCGCGTAGTTTTAAAGATATTAATTTTAATATTTAATATCTTAATTAAAGCTAAAATTAATATTAATATTTATTATTAATATAAAAAAGCGAGATAAATAAATCTTTAATTACGCGCTATAAAAATATTCGTTATTTAAATATCTATAATTATTTTTAATATTTATATATCTTTTAAAAATCGTTATTATTATTAATAGCTAAATTTATATTATCGACTTTATAGATTAAATAAAATAGTATCTTAGAAATTTCATTAATATCGTTTTAGAAATATTTCGAGCGAAGATAAGTAAGAAGAGCTTTATAACTAATTTACTTTTATAATTAAAAAATTATTATTAAATCTTTTATTAACTTTTAAATAAAGATAAATTTATATTTATCTAGATTATTAATAATAATAAATTATAGAAATTAAATACTAAGAGGCTTTTCGATAAATAATTTATTAGATTAATAAGAGTTTACTATTTTCTCGATCGTTAAGAATTTCTAAATCTTTATATATTCTATATCTAGCGTTTTTATAAATTCTCTTTTAAGCGCTTACTTCTCTTATTTAATAGATATTTTATTAATTAATAAGAGTAATTTATTTAAATTTTTAAGAAAGAAACTTAGATTTTAAATAATTATATAATTAAAAATAGATAATAATTAAATAATCTCGCTAATAATAATATTAATCTTTCTCTTCTACTATTTTATAGACTTTCTCTAAAAACTATTCTATTATAATTAACGCGAGAACTTCTCTTTTATAACTTTAAATATAAATAATAAAAAGCGAAGTTCTTTATAAATATTCTTATAATTCGCTAAAACGTTTAACTTCGCAATATTAAATTTAATATAAAAATTAAATTCGATAGATATAGCTCTTATTTACTCTAAATATAATTAATAAGATAATTATAAAGAGTATAATATAATAATAAATAAATAAATAATTATAGAGAAACGCGTAGTAGAATAAATAGTATATAAAAATTTAATTAAGATCTATAATAAGATATAAATAAATAGAAAAATAGAAGAAAGATATAATATTTAACTTAAATCTTTAATAATATTTATAAGTAAATAAATAACTACTTTTTAAATAATATTAATTAATTATTATATACTCGCTAATAATAATTAATATTAGAGTATAATATAAATAATAATATAAATAAATAAATATTTAATAATAAATTATAAAGAGAAAATAGTAGAATATAATATTATAGACGCTAATAATTAATATAATAATTAATTATTTAATTTCGATTTAATAATTTATTAATTATTTAAATTGTCTATTCGATTTAAATATTTAATTATTTATATTAATTTTTTATTTAATTTAATATAATAAGATAAATAGAAGAAAATAAAATATCGATATAATAAGATTAGATTTCTTATCGATATTAGTAGTCTTTTTATTAATAATATCTATAATAATATAAATAAAACTCTTAATTAAGAAATATTATTAGTTTTTAATTATTTTAATAAGAATAAAGTATTTACTACTTCTATTATATATATTTCTCTTAAAATAATATAAAAGAATATTATCTTTAAGAAGAAATAAATTTTAAAAGCGATTTAGATTCTTAATAGATATATTAAAGAATATTACGAAATAGATATTATTAATAATTAAAACGCTTAAAAACTTTTTAATTTAAAATTATTACTTTATTAATATTAAATACTTAATATTATCTTTTATATTAAATATAAAATTAAAAATAAAGAGCTATTAGATAATATATTTATAAATTATTTTTTCTCTAATTATATCGAAAAAAGTAATATTAATTTAAGAATTTTTTAGATAAATATTATAGAATTTAATAAAATAGTAATAATATTAATATTAATAACGATAAATCCCTCGCTTCTTAATAAGAAAAATAGAGCTACTTTAATAGTATATACTCTAAAATTATTAAAATAATATAAGACTTAAACTACGAGTTTATCTTAATTAACGCTTATCTAATTTAAATAATTTAAAAATAAATCTTATTTTTATAATTTAATTATAAATATCTTTAGTTACTTTAACTATTTTTAAATATAATATTAATTTAATATTATAATTTATATTATTTAGAAGCTAGATTAGAGATTATATTAATAATTAAAAATTATAATTAAAAGAATTATAGATATTTAGTAAAAATTAAATATTAAATCTATTATTATTATTAATTAACTTAAATATATTATTTATTTAATTTAAATATTAGATATAATAATAGTATTAAAATTAAATAAGTAATATCTAAGCTATCTATATATTCGCGTTATCTATATTTCTAATATTATTATTTTTATTTTTAATATTATTATATATTTAAAATTAAACTATCTCTCTTTATATATTTTAATTTAATATCTTATTATTTAAGCTATTTAGATTATCTAATATTAAGTAGTAATTATAAATCTTTTTATTTTTCTATAATAATTATATTACTCTATTATTTATTTAAATATTCTATTATTTCTTTTAATTAATATTTAGATTTATAGAGTAAAAGAATTTTATTAAGATTATATCTATATCTATAAAGCGTTTAATAAAAATTAAAAAGTAAGATTTATTATTATTCTCGAAAGGCTATATTATTATATTATTATAATTTTTAAAAGAAATTATTAAGAAGTATTAGAGAGTTTTATAATTCGAATATTTTTATTTAAATTATTATAAATTTATTAATATTATCTAAGATTAATTAGATAAAAAAGAAAAATATATTAAACTAATAATAAGATTAATAATAGAGAAATTTATAAAAATAATTAATTTTTTAATATATTTATATATATTCTTTTTAAGAGTATTAATTAATTACTTTAAAATAATAAACTTAAAAATATTTTATATTAATTTATCTAGATAGTAATTATAAATATTATATTCTAGATATTAAAATTAATTATCTTTTTTATTATCTAACTTTATAAAATCTAATTATTATTATCTTATTCTATAATAATTTTTATTATTTTAATACTTAGAATTAATTAGTTTTAATTAATATTATTTAAAAAAGTTAAGAATATTCGAAATTACTATTATTATTTAAAGTTTATAAACTTTATTAAAGTATAAATTATAAATAAGATTAGAAATATTATAATTTTAAATTATAATCTTTTTATATTATATAAAATACTTTACTTTAATTTAATTTTAAATAATTTAATTAATATTTTATAATATCTTTCTCTAATTCTTACTTAATATATAGATAATCTTTTTTATCTTATATAGTAGAAGTTTAATAAATAAAGTATTATTATTAATAATTCTTATTTTCGTTATTTATTTAATTATTAACTTATTTAGAATTATCTATATTTTATTAATATTTCTCTTTAACTTCTTATTTAATAAACTATGTAAATAAGCTTTTATATTCTCTATTCGCTTTTTAATTTTATAATATACTTTCTCTATTATTATTAATATAATAAGATTTATTCTTTATTATAATTACTTTATTAAGAGAATTATTATTATTATATCTATAAAGAATTTAATTTATAATATAACTAAGTATCTATATATAAATAATAAATAATACTTATATTTCTTTATTAGTCTATTATAATATACTTATCTCTTCTTATATAATTTTTATATATTTATAAAATTATTAATTATAATTTTAGATTATTTTATTTTATAGATATTAATTAATATAAAAGTTAAAACGATATCTAACTTTATATTATAAAATTTATTAATATAAATCTAATCGATAGCGAAATTATATTTAAATTTCTCTTTATCTTTAATTATAGCTTTTATATAATTTTTATATAATTTAGAAGTTATTAGAATTAAGAATCTCTCTTATCTAGATTAAATTTAATCGTTAATTATATATTTAAATAACTCGATATTTATAAAGATTAAAGGCTTAATACTAACTTTATAATATCGAGTTAATTTATATATATAAAATATACGAAGTTATATAACGTTATAATCGTCGAGATTTATAAATTTAATAATTTTTATAAATTAATTTACTAAAGTCTTTATTAGAACGATAATAAGAAAAAATTTTATTTTAAATATTATTTAGATTATATAGTTTACTTTATCTTTATATAAATAAGTAATATTAAATATCTTAATCGAAGAATATTAGAATTATTAATTTTTTTAAATAAATTATAATATAAGATATTTATTCGCGAAGAGAGATTTTTTAAAAACTTCGATAATAATAATATTCTAGTATTCTTCGAGAATATTAAATTATAAAATAAGTTATTATTTAAATATTTAATTTATTAATAGTATTAAAATCTAAAAAAATATTTATATTAGCGAGTTAAATAAAAGAATTAGATATATTTATTTTATTAAAACTAGATTTATTTATATTAATAGCTTCTCTATAGATATCTATTTAAAAATATTATTATATTAAATTATAGAGTTAATAAATCTTTAATATAATAGAAATTAATATCTCTTATAAATTTAAAATATAATTTAAATCTCTAAATATTTAAATATTATTAATATTTATATTATTATAATTAAGTTATAAGACTTATTTTATAATTTATTAAGTTATATTAAATTACTAAAATCTTTCTTTTTTATTAAACTTTATTTTTCTATTATATTAATTAATATAAAGAATAGATAATTAATAATATTCGAATATATACTCTAATATTAGATCTCTATTATCGATCTTTATATTATTCTATATCTTTTTTTAATTTATAATTTTATTAATTTTAATATTATAAGAGTTAGCTAATTAAAAGATATAATTTTATTTAATTAAGAGCTTTATTAATATAATATCTTTTATTATTAAATATCTTCTCTTTTATAATAAGAGCGTATTATTATTTTTATAAATTTTAAATATAATAATATTATCTATTAGATTATTAATAAATTTCTTTTATAAAAAATAGCGATAAATTTATAATTAAAAGTTATTCTTATTTAAACTAATATTAATAAATTAGAATTTTTTTTTATTTTTTTTATAAATATTAAATAAATTAAGTAATAAGATTAAAGGCGAAGTAATAGTAGAATAAAAAGAAAGCGAAGTTTTAATAGATTTAAGTTAAAGCGAGATATTAGTAAATTTAAAAGAGATTAAGAATTTTAAGATTTACTTTTACTTAATAAAAGAAAAAACTAAATATTTAAATATTCTAGAGAGTTATTAAAATTAAGAATATAAATATATTAATAAATCTCGCGAAATTTTAAAAATACTAGCTTTAATATCTAATATCTTAATTAAAGCTAAAATTAATATTAATATTTATTATTAATATAAAAAAGCGAGATTAATAAATCTTTAATTACGCGCTATAAAAATATTCGCTATTCGAATATATATACTCGCTTTTAATATTTATATATCTCTTATAAATTATTATTATTATTTATAATTAAGCTTATATTATTTATTTTATAAATTAGATAAAATAATGCTATAGAATTTTTATTAATATTATCTTAAAATTATTTTAATTAAAAATAGATAATAAGAGCTTTAAAATTAAGTTATTTCTAGAATTAAGAAATTATTATTAAATTATCTATTAACTTCTAAATAAAGATAAATTTATACTTATTTAAATTATCGATAATAATAAGTTAAAGAAAATTAATATTAGAGAAATTTTTAATTAATAATTTATTAGATTAATAGAAATTTATTAATCTCTTAATTATTAAGAGCTTCTAAGTCTTTATATATTTATTTTTTTATATTTTTATTAATTCTTTCTTAAATAATCGCTTTTTTTATTTTATAAATATTTTATTAATTAATAAAATTAATTTATATAAAAATTTAAAAAGAAAGTTAAGATCTTATATAATTATATAATTAAAAATAAGTAGTAATTAAATAATCTCACTTACGATAATATTAATCTTTCTCTTATACGATTTTATAGATTTTTTTTAAAAATCTTTATATCTTAATTAACGCGAGAACTTCTCTTCTATTACTTTAAATATAAATTTTAAAAATTAAAGTTCTTTATAAATATTATTTTAATTCGCGAGAACGCTTAATTTAATAACGCTAATTTTAAAATAGAAATTAATTTTAATAAATATTATTATTATAAGTATATTATTTAAAAAAAGTATAAATATTAATATAATAATATATATAATATAATAATAAGAAAACGCGTATTAGATTAAGTAAGATATAAGATAAAAGAAATTTAAATAAGATTATAGAGTTTAAATTAAATATTTAATATTAGTAATTTACTCTTCGCCGTTTAAATAAATTTATTTATTAATTCTTTATTAACTTTAGATAACTTTTCTAAAATATATATTATATCTTTAATTAACTTTAATTAATTATTAATAAAAACTTCGATAAAAGTTTTAATTAGCGTTAAAATTAATAATATATATATTAATAATAAGAGTATAAATTTCGCTACTATATCTATTAGAAATATAAATTTATTTAATAATAATATAAATTTTCTAAGATCTATTCTCTATTAGTAATTTTAAGATTAATAATTTTTAATAAAATTTAAGTAATAATAATTACTTCGATAATTAATATTTCGAAAATTAATATTTATTTTAATTTTTTAATATAAGAGATAATAGTAAGATATAGTAATTAATAAATATTATATTTATATAATTTTTATTTACTCTTTAATCGATTAATAGATAATCGAGTTTCTTTTTTAATAGATATATTAATTTTCTTTCTTTTTTATATCTATAAAAATCGATTAATTAGATTATCTTTTCTTCGAATATATATAACTCTTAATAATTTATTTAACTTCGATTATTTATATTTAAAAAACTTTTATTTTAATATAAAGATATATTAATTAGCTAAATATAATAAAATAATTATATATTATAAATAATAATAAATAAATCTAATATATTTCTTTTATAATATTTAAGATTATTTTTAGAGATATTATTATCTAAATTAAACGATTTAAATTAAAATAAAATTAATTTCTTTTTCTTTTATATAAAATATATATTTTTAAATTATATACTCTATAGATAACTTTATTATTTTAAAGTAAATATATAAATATAGTTTTATATATATAAAAGCGCTTTAATTATATATATATTAAATATAAAGAAATATTTAAAAATAATAAAAGTATTTCTCTTCTAAATAGCTCGTTATAAACTTTCTCTTTTTATAAATACTTATTAATATAAGATATTTTTTATATATAGATTTATAAATATCTTTTATATAATTATAAAGAATATAAAATTAAAATTAGACTTCGCGATAAGTAAGGCTAGAGTAATAGTATATATTCGCTAAAATATTAATATATTATTAATTATTAAAGAATATATATTTTACGATTAATTAATAATAGATAAAAGAATATATATCGAGTATATTGCTTTTATAAAAAATAATGTAAAAATAATAATAAATTTATTAGATATTTATGAGGTTATAGAAAGCGAAAATCGATTCTTTTATACGCGTTTTTTAATATTATAAATCGCGATATAATTAATAATATTTAATAGCTCTAATTATTATAAAAGAAGAAGATATATATTTACTTAAAGATAATATAATTATAAATTTAATATTATAATAGTAATTAAATAAGTAGAAGATAGAGAAAGAGAGAATAAATATAATATAAATAATAAATCTAAATAATAAGATAATAATATCTCTTATCTCTATAATAGACTTAAATTATAATATTATAATTTTATCTTTAATAGTTAACTCTATAAAATTATATTTAAAAAAGCGAGATATTAAGAGATTAATAAAATTATAATTTAAATTAAAGTCTCTTAATTAAATAAAATTAATATTTAATTATTAAATTAAGTCGAATATCGAGTTAATATTTAATTTAAATAATTTTTAAAATTTATTTAAATCTTAAAAAGATTATACGCTAACGCTATAGTTTTTTAAATTAAGACTCTTTAACAATAATATTAATAAGTTCTTTTATAATATTTATTTATAGTAATTTCGAAATAACTATAGCTTTAATAATATAAAATTATTAAAATATAAGATATAGAATATATATAATAATAATATTAACGACGGCTAAATTAATTAATCTTTTAAAATTTATAATTTTAAATTTAAATTAAGATTAAAGATATATTATATTATTTATTTCGATATTATAAGTATTATTAAAATATTTCTAATATATAAATCTTTTAATATAAGTCTATATTATTAATTTATATATTAAAAAAATATTAATAAAGCGAGAGTTTATAGTAAGATATATATTATAAATTAATAATAAGAAATATAGAATAAGCTATTTAATAGCTCTATTATTATTTTTATTATTTTAATATTAAATAAAATTTATCTTTTTTAAATATATAAGAATTAATATACTTAATCAATTTATATTATAATTAAGAATCTTTAATAAAACGCGTAATACGCGTATAGTAAATCGAATATAATAATTTTAGAAATAATATTAATTATTATAGAAAAAGAAGCTAAGATCTAGATCTATTATTATATCTTAAATTTAATAATTAAAAATAACTTCTTATACTCTCGCGATATACTATCTATTAATAAAGTATATTTAATAATTAAAGAATATTTTAAATATAATATTAATATATAATATATAAATAGCTTAATTTAAAGATATTATCTAATACTAGTTATTATAATATTAAACTATAAAAAATAAATAATAATTACTTTAATCTTAAGTAATAGATATTATTTTATATATATAATTTTACTTATAGAGAGAAAGTAATTATATTTTTTAATTTTATATTCTAAATAAATATTTAAGTATATAATCGAGTAGTTAAGATTATAAAAGAGATATATTAAAAAGACGCTAAAATACTTATAAAATATAATACTTTATAATCGTTATTCTTTTATTAATAATTACTTCGCTATTAATATATATTAATTATAATATTTTAATATTCTATATTTTTTAATAATTAAGAGATTTATAGACTATTTATTTAAATAATAAATTAAATATATTAAGATTATAAAGATAGAGAATAAGATAAATAAGTTTCTTAATATCTACTTTCAAGTAATCTCTAATTATATTAATTTAAGATATATTAAATTTTTAAATAAGAAGATATAGTAAATAAAAGAGAATAATTAAACTCTATAGAGAACGATAATAGCTATCTTTATATCGATCTTAATTAAATTAAATTTAAATACGTTATATATAAATTACGCTATTCTTAATCTTATTATATTAATAAGATATTATTTTTATAATAATAATATTATTTAATATTTACTCGCGATCTTAGCTCGAATTAATTTATTAAAAAAGATTTTTTAAATATATAGATCTCTAGATAAAACGATAAGTAAAGATTACTTTAACTTTTTAAAGTTTTATAATATTAATTATTTATTCGAAATAATATAATTATTTAATTTATTTAATAAATTAATTATTTAAATAAAAAAAAAAAGCGTATATTAAATTCTTTAAAAAGTATTACGAATTAATGAATAAGTATAATAATTATATTAAATAGATTATATATTATAATATCGTATATTAGAAGATAATTATAATATATAATCTTATTAAGTATTAAGATATAGAAGTATTATTATTTATAATTAAGAGATTATAAAAAAAAGAGAAAAAGATTAAGACGAGAACTTTTTTAAATCTTTATATCTAAGATTAATAAATAAATAATAAGAAGTATAATATTATAAGATAGATTTATTATTATAATAGTTATTATTAATAATTAATAGAGATTATTATTAAATAATTAAAGTTAAATACTTTTCTCGAAGCTCTAATTACCTTTATTTAAATAAATTAAATAAAATTAAGAGAATATTATTTATTTAAGAGAGATAATAATATTAATATATATAAGACGAACTATAAATAAATATATCGATATTTAATTTATATTTATTTTAATATTTAATATTAAAAGACTCTTAAGAAGAATTCTTTAAATATAGCTCGCTTATTTAAAGATATCGTTATTTATAGATTTATTAATTAACTCTTTTAAAAAAGATAATATAAAAATTATATTTAAATCTATAAATATAACTAGTAGACCTTTAATATTAATAAGATTTTTTTAAGAAAATTAATAAGAGAAGTATTAGTCGTAATAAAAGTAATAAATCTAGTCCGTAGAGATTTTAGATAAAAATCGACTGATCTATAAAGTATTTTTATAGAGATATTTAAATATTAATATAATAAATAAGTTTAGAAATATTATAATATAGTGAAAGTAGAAAAAACGCAACTATTAACAGCGCGGAATTTAAAAATTCTTAAAAAATAATAATTCTATAATCTTGTAAGTATCGAGAGAAGTATATATATTATATCCGCGTTAATAAAAGATAAGAAATTTTATTATATTAATAGCTTTATCGACTTTAATTAATATAATAATATCTATAATTCGAATTTTTTAAATAAGAGCTATAGAGTAATAAAGAAGATTAATATATACTATATTATAAGATAATAGAGATATTAAAAATCTAGATCTTAGAATATTAGAAATAGAATTAAATATATAATAGATAAAATCGATTCTAATTATTTTTCTCGATTTAAATATTTTTCTTAATCTAAATATCTTTCTTAATTTAGATATTCTTCTTAATCTAAATATTCTTCTTAATCTAAATATTCTTTTTAACTTAAATACTCTTCTTAATTTAAATAATTTTCGAATTATTTTTAGAGAGGCGAAACTTTCTTTTAAGAGAGGTTATCTCGAAGTATATAACTTTTAATTAATATTTATAAGAGTTTCTAGCTAAAAGTTTATTATAAAGAAGATTTAGTTTAAGATTTAGAAGAAGTAGATAAATATTAATTTATTTATAATTATTTATATTAATTAATTTCTATCTATATATTATATCTTTTAAACTTCTAATTATTTACTTTAAAATATCTTTAAATAATTCTAAATTTATCGATTATTTTATTTTACTAATTAATAATAGTAATAAGAGTATTAATAAATATAAAAAGTTTAAAAATATAAAGACTTCTTCTAATATTATCGACGCTAGCGAGAATTACTCTTCTTTTTTAATATTATTAAAGATTTATTTTAAGTAAAATTTATATATTAGCGATTTAAGAGCTTTTTATAATATATCTAAAATAATAATATTAAGTTTATATTTAGAAGTTATTAATACTTATAATAAAGACGTTATTAAAACTTTTATTATTTATATAAATTAATAATCTATATAATAATATTAAAATTAAGATATATTATTTTAAAAATATAATAAATTAGAAGAAAGCCTTAATATAAGATATTATAGAGAAAGATTTATATATATTATTACTCGCTATACTCTTATATATATAATTATCTAAAAATCGAAACTTCTAATTTAAAAAAGTTAATTTCGATTTTATAAAAAAAAATATCTAATACTTTAACGAGTATTAATATATATAAATTCTAAAGAAATTTAGATATTAAGAGAAGAGATTAGTAAAGTTAAGATTAAGTAGTAGAAATATAAATATATATTATTAATCTTTATATATATTATATTAACTTTAACGCGATTATAGCGATAAGAGAATATACTAGCGATAATTTTTCTTTTTAGATAATTAGTATTTATAAGATATATTATAAATAATAATACTCTTATCTTTAATAGAGAAGATAGATTACTTAATATAGTAATATAAATTTATATATATAAATCTAATATCTAGCGATAGTATTATTAAATTAAGTTAAATTAAGCTTATAGTATAACTAAATTAAATTAAACTCGACTTATAGAATTAAATTAATATCGCGAATTATAGAAATAATAAAATATTAATATAAGATAATTATTATTTCTAAAAAAATTATTTAAATAATATATAGTAATTATTAAATTAGCGAATATTATTTAAATAGTATATAGTAATTATTAAATCGATAAATATTATTTAAATAATATATAGTAATTATTAAATTAGCGAATATTATTTAAGTAATATATAGTAATTACTAAATCGATAAATAGTATTTTAATAGTAAATAATAATTATTAAATTGGCGGATAGCGTATAAAAAGTAGATTATAATTACTAATTAGGCGGAATTTAGATAGATTTAAATTAGATTTACTAATTTAACGAATTTTATAATTTTCGCGATCACCGCGCGATTAGCAATTTCAAATTTTATAGAAACTTTTCAGATTTGCAGATGTATTAGACGCGTTCGAGATTAAATAATAATTCTTTTATCTATTTATATAACTATTCTTCTTCTATTATTCTATTAATTCTATTAATTCTATTAATATAAATATAATCGAGATATATATATTTCTATTACTCGCCTCTTAGAGCTTCTATTAACGTTCTTAAACTATCTCTTAACGAATCTATTACTATTAATAATCGAGGCCGTAAGCGAGCTTAATAGCTATTTATTACTACTTATAAACGCGTTAAAAGACCTTTAAAAAGAGTCTAAACGAATATATTTTTCTCTATATACTTCTTTTAAGCTAGCGATAATATCTTCTAACTTAGCGATACTATCTTTTAAAACGCATTTTTCTTCTCTATTTATTCTTTATTACTCTATTTTAAAGCCTCTTAATATATATTAAATTCTAAATATCGTTAAGAAGAAGCTTCTAAAAATATAATAATTATATTAAACGCGTTTAAGATCGAATAATAATTCTTTTATCTATTTATATAATTATTCTTCTTTTACTATTCTATTAATTCTATTAATTTTATTAATATAAATATATTTATTCTCGATATTCTCGCACTTAATTAAATAAGAGAAGAATCTATAATAGATAAATATAAAGAATACTACGAAGAATATTATAAAGATAGTTATTAGTAGTAATAATATAATAGATCTACTCTTTATAATCTTATATTAATTTACTTAGCTAGAATAAGAGAAGTTACTATAGTAAACGAATATAAAGAATACTACGAAGAATATTATGAAGATAGTTATTAGTAGTAGTAATATAATAGATTTACTCTCTATAATTTTATATTAATTTACTTAATTAACATCTATAAATCTAAAAAGTAAATTTCCGCACGATTTCCGTCGGGTTCGTATTATAAGCACGATTTAGTACGATTTAGTCTATTAAGTAGACTTTATCTATATCTAATCCTTTTCGCTAATTCTATCAGTTTAGCAACTTTAAAAAATTTTTAGTAACTTTAAAAATTTTACGTAATATACTCTAATATACTCTAAGTAAGTATTATTCTATATATATATAATATTAATATATATTATTATTAATATACGCATTATTATACGCTATATTAGAGTATTATTTACGCGACTAATTTTATTAAATCGTCTAATTCCGTAGCTAAATTTGAGTTAACGTTAATACTCGTTATCGTAGAATCTTATTATCATAACATCGATTATTAGAACTTTTCTTTTTTCGTGCGTATTGCTACTAAACTGATAGAACTAGTAAAAAAGATTAAGATAATTATTAAACCGGCGGAATTTTAGCTAATTTTTAAGATAGTTGCTGAACCGACGGAATTCTTAATTTCAGCCCTATTCGCAAGATCAGCAATTTGAAATTTAGTAGGAACTTTTCAGATTTATAGATGAAGATAAGAGAAGTTAATATAGTAGGCGAATACGGAGAATACTATAAAGAAATTAAGCGGTAATAAGATTCTTAGTATTAGAAATATAGCTTAGCTCTTTAAGATCCCACGTTATATACTCTCTATAATTTTATATTAAATTATTACTTAATAAGCGGAGAATACTATTATAACTTAATCTATTATCTCTATTATATTAATATAATATATTATTATAATAACGTTATAAGAGAAGAATCTACTATAACGATTAGATCTCTATAGAAGAAATATCGAATAATATATATTTAGACGAATTAAAACTATTTAATATTTATAGCTATTTCATTATTTAAAAGATTTTACTACGATAGAAGATATTATAGAATTCACACTATTAATTAATATGTTATCTTTATTTCTTTTCGATATTTCGCTTATAAGAGAAGAATCTACTATAACGATTACAGCTAATTAGATCTCTATAGAAGAAATATCGAATAATATATATTTAAATGAATTAAAACTATTCGATATCTATAGCTATTTTATTATTCAAAAGCTTTTACTATAGTAGAAGATATTATAGAATTTATATTACTAATTAATACGTTATCTTTATTTCTTTCTAGTATTTCAATACTTCTTACTATAAGAATATAACCTTTCTCTATTTTTTATAGATAATTATTATGAATTAATTCTTTATACTCGATATATCTTTCTAATTAAATCTTAGCGCGCCTCTCTTCGTATATATATATCTATATATTATATAGATTAAATTAATTTTATAGTAATAAAAGTAGATTAAAAACGTATAGTAAGCGATTAGAGTTCGATTTAACTTAGGGCTAGGGCTAAAATTCGATTTAACTTAAAAAGATTTAACTCTATAAATTTAATTTATAAGTCTTTACTTGTAATTAATTATTTTATAAGCGAGAAATTAATAATAGACTTCGAGATTTATATAATAGATATCGTATTAATACTATAGAACTTACTAAAGAAAATAAAAAACTTAAATAAGATTTAAGATATAAAGAGTAATAGTTAAAGAAGTAATAATCTTATATATTAACTAATTTAAAAAGCTCTAATAAGAAAGATATAGAAGTTATATCTCGTTAATTAAATATTCTTATTAATAGTATTTATCGAAATTTACGCTATATCTTTATTATAAATTATATAGAGAATATAGAATTAAATAAATAATATCTCGATATTTTAGATTTTTATAATATTAATAATTAAGATAAGTAAGATAGTTAGCGTTAATATCTTAAAGCGAAATTTAGATAAAGTATTATAATCTTTTTTATTAAGTTTAAAAAAATCGATTATATATAAAATTATTATAAAATTATTATATATAATATTATTAAAATAAAAGTAAATAAAGATATCTTAGATTTATATTAAATTATTTAAAAAATAATTAATAAATTAGATAATATATTCGAAATATATAATAAGATTATTAAATTGAATATTAAGATATTTAATTCTAAATTTAATATAAAAGTAATAGATAAAAAGAAATCGTTTAAGAATTTCTACGTATAATTCTCTATAGCTATCGCTCTCTTAAGATTTATTAATATCTATAAAATATCTAATCTAAAATAATTAATCTTTATATATCTAAAATATTAGATTTTAAAATAGCCTTTTAATACTTTTTAAGAATTAATTATTTTTTTATAAGTACTAGATATAAATCTTTAAGCTATTAATAACGCGTTAGATTTAAAAAATAAGAAAAAGATTAATAAAACTAATAATAGTTATAAAAACTTTATTCTCTTAAATAATTAGCGTAATTCTTTCTTTACTAGAAGAAATAATAATATTACTATCGAAAATTCTTATATATAAGAATATAAATATTCTAAGCTATTAATAAATAGAATTCGAAAAGAAGATAGATATTTTAAATATCTAAAAATTAAATATCGTTTTAGTAACGATAATACTTTATATAAAAATATAGATTTATTAATAAAAGAATAGATTAATATAATTCTAAAAGCCGTCGATATAGAGAAGAATATCCCCGCCAAATTATTATAAGAATCGAAAAATTAAATATCTCTAATTAAGTCGTTATTAAGAATTTAAAAGCTTTATATATAAAAATTAAAAAGTTAGAAATAGAAAGAATACTCGCTTTTATCTCTCTATTCGCGTATATTATTATTATTAAAATCTCTTTATAGAATAAACGCTAATTAGATTTTTATAAAAAAATTATTATATTAATAAAATAGATTAAAATTAATTATCTCTTAAATATCGAAATTTTAATATTAAGCTTTATAAATATATCTTTTATTAAAATAAATAAGCTATTTAAAATAATATTAATATAATTTTATAAATTACGACTAGCTAATAATAAATCTA
Source organism: Letharia lupina (assembly GCF_014066315.1). Taxonomy (NCBI): domain Eukaryota; kingdom Fungi; phylum Ascomycota; class Lecanoromycetes; order Lecanorales; family Parmeliaceae; genus Letharia; species Letharia lupina. Next base: position 1,155,845 of record NW_023502976.1, read on the forward strand.
TCTTTATTCTTAATATTATATATATAATCTTAATAAAACTTATTTTAAAAGATTATATAAAAGAACTTTAATACTTAATTATTTTATTAAGACGATTTAATATTATTCTAGAAATATTATAACTAGAATAGTATAATTCTTATATATTCTTTAAATTTAGAATTATTATATTTAATTTAAATTATTATATATTTAACTATTTATTATATAATAAATTTATTATTATTTAAAATAATAATAAGTTTTTAAAAAAGAATTTAAATTATATAGTAAAGACTATATTTAAGAAAAAGAATATAATAAAAATCTTTATCTATATCTTTACTAAGATAATTAAGAAATTAGAGAATTAAATTATTATTATATAATTTAAAGATTTCGAATAACTTTTTAATTTTATTAATAAGAAAGCGATGTTTATTACTAACGTTATCGCTATTATAATAAAAAATAATAAAAAATACTTTTATAAGCTAAAAAAGAAACCTTTAATTATAAAATAGCTATAAAAATAAGTTTTTATAATATATTACGAATAATTAGATATTTAAAATCTTATTAAATTAATAAACTTCCCTCTTATCGCTTTATTAATTATAAAATATATTTTAAAGAAAAAGCTATTCTATTATTAAAAAGGGTTTATAAGCTTTCTAGAGATTAGATATTAATTATAAAGAAATATATTAATAAAATATTAGAAAAAGACTATATTAGATTAAATATTTCTTTTTATATAATATTTATTCTAATTATAAAGAAATTTAATAGAGAATTTAAACTATATATAAATTATAGAGCTTTTAATATATTTATTATTTCTAATTAAAATACTTCTCTATTAATTAAAGAGATCTTTATTAAATTATACGCGATAAGAATATATAATAAATTCGATATTATAGTCGCTTTTAATAAAATTAAAGTAAAAAAGAGTTATAAGAAAAAAATTATATTCTTTACTTAATATAATTTATTTAAATATATAATAATATCTTTCGAGTTATATAATATCTCTATTACTTTTTAAATATTTATTAATAATATCTTATATAAATATTTAAATATATTTTATATTACTTATTTAGATAATATTTTTATTTATAATAATATTAAAAATAAGTATATTTAATATATAGAAAAGATATTAAAGAAACTTTAATAAGCTAATCTCTATCTTAATATTAATAAATATAATTTCTATATTATTAGAGTTAAATATTTAAAATTAATTATTATAATAAAAGAAATAAAAAGAAATATAAAGAAAATTAAGATTATTACTTGATAAAAGAAATTTAGATATATTAAAGATATATAAATATTTCTAAGATTCGCTAATTTCTATTAAAAGTTTATTGCGAAGTATTCTAAAATTATTATATCTTTAATAAATTTTATTTATACTTAATAGAAGAAAGACTTTATCTATTTATAGACTTAAAAATATTCTAAATAATTTACTTTTAAAATACTTAAAAAAGCTTTTATTATTATCTTTATATTTACTTATTTTAATTTAAATAAAAAGATTTAATTAGAAATAAACGCGTCTAATTTTATAATTATTATTATTTTATTATAAAAAGATAAAAACGAAGTATTTAGATTTATAATATTTCTTTTTAAAAAGATATCTTCTATAGAGTATAATTATAATATCTATAATAAGAAACTTATAATTATAATATAAATTTTTAAAAAATAGTATTCTAAGCTAGTTAATATCTCTATCGAGAATCTTATTAAAATTATTTTAGACTATAAGAATTTATAATATTTTATATTTTTTAAATAACTTAACTTTCGTTAAATAAGATAAATAAAATTTCTTTTTAAATTTAACTTTTATATTATCTATCGCTTAAGAAAATAAAGTATTAAATCTAATAGTCTTATTTAATAAGGGTTTATTTAAAAATAAGAATAACGATTATACTTATTATTAATATTATATAATTTTTAAAAATAATAATTTTAATAAAGATATTAAGAACGTTATATATTTTATTACTATACTTTTAAACGATATAAAAGAAAATATTATCTCTTTAATTATAATATTATATAAATTTAATAAATAAGATAATATTAATAATAAGAAGTCTAATAAAGAATTACTATTAGAGATTTCGATAGAGACTTTTTAAGAGAAATCTATAGAAGAATTAAGAGAAGTCTTTATTATTAATATTTCTAAATTATTATATTAAATAAGAGATATTTATAATTATAATAATATCGCTTAAAAAATTATTTAATTAAAGATATTTAGATAGAGAAAGCTACTATTTAAAATAATTAAAAATAATTTTAAATTAAAATTAGATAATTATTATCTTTATAACGAGTTATTATATATTAATAATAGATTATATATATTAAATATTCTCGAATTATAAATTAAAATTATTAGAGATATTTATAACTCTTTATTTAAAGGCTACGTTAATAGATTATTAATCTATAATAAATTAAATAAATACTACTATTAATTAAGAATAATGAATTTTATTATTTATTATATTAAGAGCTATTGTATTTATAAAAGATTTAAAACTTATAAAGAGAGTAAATAAGATCTTCTTAAATTTCTATTTATTCTTAAATAATATTAATAAGATTTTTTTATTAACTTTATTATACTATTATTTATCTATCTTAAATATAAGCGTTTCTATTAATATATTATAATAATTATAAATAGACTTAATAAGAAGAAGAAGAAATTTATTCTTTTAAACTTCTTAGAAGTAAAAATAATAATTTAAGTCTTTATCAAATTTATATAATAAGAGAAAGAATACTTATTTATTATTATCTCGAATTAAAATATTTAATTTATAATATATTTCTAAAGAAGACTATATAAAAGAATTAAAACTAAATTTAAACTCTTTATTATATTTTATTTTAAAATTAATAAATAGATAGAAAACGCTAATATTACTCTAAAATAATATTTTAAAGTTTATATTAATTATAACTAAGATAATTAAATAAATCTATTATTAATAGTAGAATTCGAAGTTAATTTTAATAAGAACGCCTTATTAAGGGTATTACTATTTCTTACTCGAGAATAAAATCTTTTATTTTTTAGAATTAATTCGCTAATTAAAGAGCGAAGAGAGATATTAAATTAATTAATAGATTTATCGAGAAGATAGATATTATAAGAAATTATTTAAAAAATTAATTTAAATAGTTATAAGCTTTATAGAAGAAGTAAACTAATTATTATTAACTCTTAATATTAAAATTTAAAATTAAAGATATAATTATACTTGATAGAAGAAATATTAAAATTATACGCTTTAATAAATTACTAGATTATAAGAATTTCAAATTATTTAAAATTATTAAAGCTTTAAATAATTTCGCTTACAAGTTAAAACTCTCTACTTTTATAAATAATATTTACTCTATCTTTTATTTATAGCTATTATATCTTAATAATAATAATCTATTATTAAAATAGATCGAGTTTTTATTACCTTCTATTAATATTAATAAAAAAAATAAAATTTATAATTAGTATATATAAAAGAATAAGATAGAGCTAAGCTATAAAATCTTGAATTTATATATATAGTTAATTATTAATTCGAGTTCGCTACGCTCTTTAATTAGACTAACTAAATTAACTCGATAACTCTTTCGCGCTTTCTTATTAAAAATTTATATATAGAAGTCTTATACTTTAAAGTACTTAGCTTACGATATATATAGTTACTTTATAATTCCTTAAATTATAGAGCTCGCTTTACGCTTTCTAACGCTATAAAAATTATAAAGTTTAGTCTACTATTAATAGATTAAATAAATATTTAAATATAATAGTTATAATAGTTATATTAGACGTATTCGAGATCGAATAATAATTCTTTCATCTATTTATATAATTATTATTCTTTTATTATTCTATTAATTCTATTAATTCTATTAATTCTATTAATTTTATTAATATAAATATAATCGTCTTCGATATCCCTCGCCTAATTAGAGCTTCTTACTAACGTCCCTAGATTATCTCTCGATAAATTCGCTATTACTAGTAATCGAGGCCGTAAGCGAGTTTAATAGTTATTTACTAATATTTATAAACGCGTTAGAAGACTCTTAAAAAGAGTCTAAATGAATATATTCTTCTCTATATATTTCTTCTAAGTTAGCGATAAATAGATTAAACTAATATTTAAATATTATAGTTATATTAAACGCGGCTAGAATCGAATAATAATCCTTTCATCTATTTATATAATTATTCTTCTTTCATTATTTTATTAATTCTATTAATTCTATTAATTCTATTAATTTCATTAATATAAATATATTTACTCTCGATATTCTCGTACTTAGTTAAATAAGAGAAGAATCTATAATAGGCGAATACGGAGAATACTATAGAGAATATTATAAAGATAGTTATTAGTAGTAGTAACACAATAGGTCTACTCTTCACGATCTTATATTAATTCACTCAGCCAATATAAGAGAAGTCACTACAGCAGACGAATACGAAGAATACTACGGAGAAACCAAGCGATAACAAGGCCCTTAGTACTAAGAATAGAAGTTTCATATTAAATCATCACTTAGCAAGCGAAGAACACTACTATAACTTAACCTATCATCTCTACTATATTAAGGAGTAAGAGAAGAAACTATAAAAGGTAAATGCGGAGAATACTACGGAGAAATCAAGCGGTAATAAGGTTATCATCGTTAAGAATACGGCTTAGCTCTCTAAGATCCCACGTTATATACTCTCTATAATTCTATATTAAATTATTACTTAGTAAGCGAAGAATACTACTATAACTTAACTATTCCACATTAAATTATTATTTAGTAAGCGGAGAATATTACTATAACTTAATCTATTATCTCTACTATATTAAAAAGTAAGAGAAGAAATTATAATAGATAAATGTAAAGAATATTACGAAGAAATTAAGCGGTAATAAGATTATTATTATTAAGAATACGGCTTAGCTCTTTAAGATCCTACGTTATATTAATTATTTACTTAGTTAGTTACTTAGCTAATTACTTAATCTAATACTTTATAAGAGAAGAAGTAAGAGAAGAAATTATAATAGATAAATATAAAGAATACTGTGAAGAAATTAAGTAGTAATAAGATTATTATCGTTAAGAATACGACTTAGCTCTTTAAGATCTCACGTTATATACTCTCTATAATTTTATATTAAATTATTATTTAATAAGCGAAGAGTACTACTATAACTTAGTTTATTATCTCTATTATATTAATATAGTATATTACTATAATAACGTTATAAGAGAAAAATCTATTAATATAGTTAATTAGATCTCTATAGAAGAAATATCGAACGATATATATTTAAATAAATTAAAACTATTCGATATCTATAGCTATTTTATTATTCGAAAGATTTTACTACGATAGAAGATATTATGAAATTTATATTATTAATTAATACGTTATTTTTATTTCTTTTCGATATTTCGATACTTCTTACTATAAGAATATAGTCTTTCTCTATTTTTTATAGATAATTATTATAGATTAATTCTTTATATTTAATATATCTTTCTAATTAGATCTTAGCGCGTCTCTCTTCGTATATATATATCTATATATAGATTAAAAACGTATAATAAGCGATTAGAGTTCGATTTAACTTAGGGCTAGAGCTAAAATTCGATTTAACTTAGAAAAATTCAACTCTATAAATTTAATTTATAGGTCTTTACTTATATTAAAGAAATAGTTTAATTTAAATTAAATAAATAAAAAAATAATCTCTTAACTAATAAGAGAGAATATCTAATATATAAAATTAGATATAAAAACTCTAAAATCGAGGAAAATTTATTCTAATAATTATTTATAAATATAATAGAATATTCGAATCTAATAGTAAACTTTTATTATTATTATCTTAAAATTATTAATCTTTATTTATTATTTAAAAGATTTTTAAAATAATCTTCTCTATTAGTGCTACTAATTTATAATAATTATATTAATTTATAAAAAGATTTTAAATCTATTATAAAATACTAAGTTAATATATCTAAGAATATTACTTCATATATATCTAGATATACTTTTTATAAGATCGATATCTACTATATAGTAGTTATCGCCGAAGTTTTAAATTAAAAAAGAAGATAATATTATAATTCTAATAATCTTATTTATATTATAGCTTAATTAGGCTTAGCGTATTAAGGCCTTTTAATCTTTCTATCTTATTATAAAATCTATACTTATAATAATTCTATATAGATAATATTCTCTTTATATTATAATATAGAGTTATTATATATACTATTAAGTCTCTAATAAAAGAGTATTTAGAAGTATTAAGTCTTAATATAAAAGATAAATAAAGCGTTTTATCTAATCTCGAAAAACTTTCTTATTAAAAAAAATAAGATTCTTTAAATTTATTAATCTTTTAATAATAATTAGAAAGAATTATAGATTAATAAGAAGAATAGATTTTCGAATTATAATTATATATAATTAAAGTTTATTAACTTTCTTTTAAAATTAAATTAAAAACTTAATAAATTACGAATTTAATATTATTTAAGTATATATAAATATTAACTAGATATAAAATAAAATAAAATATTAATTTAATAATTATCTTTAATTATTAAAAGCTTAAATAAATCTCTATATTAAGAATTAATAAGTATATTATTTATTTATAAAGCTTTATATAAATCTTCGCTATTAATTATTTAATATTTAAATTATATTAATTAAATAAAATAAGCTTTTAAAGCTTATAATATACTTAAAAAATAATAAAAGAAAGTAAGATTCTTTTAGAGAATATAAAATAGATAATATTTCTATCTCGCTAGAGAGTTAATATTTAGGAAATTAAAAATCTTAATATAATAAATCGTAATTATCGCGAAGATAAAACGATTTTAATTCTAGAAATAAATAAATTTAAAATTATAAGTTTAAAAATAAATTTAAAAATAATAAGTTTTATTTAAATAATATAAAATATTATAATTATAAAGAAAAAGAGTATTATATTAATATTTATATTAAATTAAAAAAATAGAAAATAAATAATCTTAATAGAATATCGATTAATTTAATTAACTTAATAAGAAAAAAGAAATTCTTATCGAAGATTTTATAATAACGAAAATAAAAATAGAAGTAATATTTATTATTAAGAAATCATTATGGTTTGACTCATATATGTATATGGTGTAAAGTTGTTGATTATCTATGTGGTCTGCAGGCACATATGTGTGCGGTGCCAAGCCTACGCTAGTGGCCCTATGAGTGTCCCTGAGGCATCTCATGACAATTGCCCACAAAAAACAGAGAAATGCCATATCCTCATGGCAAGAAGTATGCATGCATGATTCTTCGAAGATCGGAAAGGAGTGGAAATGCCAGGCTAATTAGTGGTGCGCATCCCACGAAATCTCCTACCGAAATGAAAACTTTTAAATAATAAAATGACTGTCGAAGCAAGATATCGGACGGTTTCAATTCCTCCAAATATGCATCGTCCGATATTTCTCCTGCAGAGGCCCAATTGGCTGTGATCGTCGCAGTAGATCCTCCTCTTATAACGTCATTGCAGTGATATACCATATCAATACAGTGGAGATGACAGGCTAAGTTGCAGTGGTGTTCTCCGCTTGCTAAGTGATGATTTGACGTGGAACCGTAGAGAGCATATGACGTGGGATTGTGGAGAGCTGAGCCGTGTTCTTGGTGCCGGGGGCCTTGCTATCGCTTGGTTTCTCCGCAACGTTCTCCGCAGTGTTCTCCGCATTTGCCTGTTGTAGTTCCTCCTCTTGCTGAGTGACGGCTTGTAGAGACCTTCTCTTGTATTGCTGGCGTCGAGTCTTCTGATTCCGGTTCTTCTTTTTCTGCTGTATTACATGTAAACATGGATACTCCGATAATCGAGTAGCGTGAAAATTAAATGAAGTACCGTCACTATCTTAGTTATAAGGATCAAGACCGTATAGTAAGTATACAGTGAGATCCGGAGATAAAAAAGTAGGGTCGTATTCTCGACGAAAGCCAGTACGGGCTACGATAGAGGTACTTAAATATACGTATAACTATAATATAAATAAGATAAGTCTTATAGCGTAGAAGTTTATAATATTAATAGATCTAGTAAAAGAATCGATGAAACGATATTAAAAGATATTCGATAACTACGAGTATATTAAAGATTTAGCTTAGAGCGTTATACTATTAGATATTAATATAAGCTTTACGTAAATATCTAGAAAAACGTCTAAATATTCTATGAAATAGAGCTAGATATTACTATTAATTATTAAGGAATTATTATAGTTTAACTTATATATATTAGTATATATAAAGAAATAAGATAGAGCTAAATTAGAAAATCTTAAATTTATATATATAGTTAATTATAAATTTAAAGTTATTACGCTCTTTAGTTAGACCGACTAAATTAGCTCTCTAATTCTTTTAAGCTTTCTTATTAAAAATTTATATATAGAAGTTTTATACTCTAAAATAATTAGCTCTCTATAAATATTATTACTTTATAATTTCGTAAATTATAGAGCTTAATTTACGCTTTCTAACGATATAAAAATTATAAAGTTTAACTTACTATTAGTAAATTAAATAGATATTTAAATATAATAGTTATAATAGTTATATTAAACGTATTCGAGATTAAATAATAATTCTTTTATCTATTTATATAATTATTCTTCTTTTATTATTCTATTAATTTATTAATATAAATATAATTATTCTCAATATCTCTTACGAAAATATTACTAAACGCTTTAAATACGTATTTCTTTCGCTTATCTTTTAAACCTCTTATTAATACTCCTAAATTACCTCTTAATAAATTCGCTACTATTAATAATCGAGGCTATAAGATCTACTACTACTTATAAACGCGTTAAAAGACTCTTAAAAAGAGTCTAAATAAATACGTTCTTTTCTATATACTTCTTTTAAATTAGCGATAGATAGATTAAACTAATATTTAAATATTATAATTATATTAAACGTATTCGATTTAGATATATATACTCCTTTTATCTATCTCTTAGAGTCTCTACTAACGCTCTTAAACTACTTTTTAATAAATTCGCTATTACTAATAATTAAGACCGTAAGCGAGCTTAATAGCTATTTATTACTACTTATAAACGCGTTAAAAGACTCTTAAAAAGAGCTTAAATAGATACGTTCTCTTCTATATACTTCTTCTAAGTTAACGATACTCGACTAGCTATTTAATTAATACTACTTATTCTATTAACTTAATAATTTACTTAGTTAAATTCTTAGCTAATTACTTAATTATTTATTTAATTAATTACTTAACTAGTTACTTAATCTAATACTCTATAAAAGAAAAAGTAAAAGAAGAAATTATAATAGATAAATATAAAGAATACTACGAAGAAATTAAGCGATAATAAGATTATCATTATTAAGAATATAACTTAGCTCTTTAAGATTTTACGTTATATTAATTAATTATTTAATTAATTACTTAGCTAGCTACTTAATTTAATATTTTATAAAAAAAGAAGTAAGAGAAGAAACTATAATAGATAAATACGAAGAATACTACGAAGAAATTAAGCGGTAATAAAGCTCTTAATACTAAGAATACGACTTAACTCTTTAAGATTTCATATTATATACTCTTTAAGATTCTATATTAAATTATTACTTAGTAAGCGAAGAATATTTTTATAACTTAATCTATTATTTCTACTATATTAAGAAGTAAGAGAAGAAACTATAATAGATAAATGCGAAGAATACTGCGGAGAATACTACGGAGAATACTACGGAGAAATTAAGTGATAATAAAGCTATTATCGTTAAGAACACGGCTTAGCTCTCTAAGATCTCACGTTATATACTCTTTACGGTTTCATATTAAATTATTACTTAGTAAGCGGAGAATACTACTATAACTTAATCTATTATTCTCACTATATTAATATAATATATTACTACGGCCTCTATAGAAGAAATATCGAATAATATATATTTAAACGAATTAAAATCGTTCGATGTCTTACTCTAATAGCTATTTTATTATTCGAAAGATTTTATAGCGATAGAAGATAATATGGAATTTATACCACTAATTAATATATTATCTTTATTTCTTTTCGATATTTCGATACTTCTTACTATAAGAATATAGTCTTTCTCTATTTTTTATAGATAATTATTACGAATTAATTCTCTATACTCGATATATCTTTCTAATTAAATCTTAGCGCGTCTCTCTTCGTATATATATATTTATATATAGATTAAAAACGTATAGTAAGCGATTAGAGTTCGATTTAACTTAGAGCTAGAGCTAAAATTCGATTTAACTTAGAAAAATTTAACTTTATAAATTTAATTCATGGGCCTTTACTTATATATAATATAAAAGATATTAATTATCTATATAATCTATAGATATATATATATATATATTATTAAGTCTACGCTAGTAACTCTATAAGTATCTCTAAGATATCTTATAATATTTATTTTATCGTTAATTTATAAAGATAAAGTACTTCTAAATAACTAAGACGAGTTATAGACTTTGATCGAAATTTATTTTAATAATAATATAGAGATAAATTTAATAAGATAGCGTTTTATAATTAAAAGAAGTTAATAAAGAATAATAACTACTTATTAAAATTTATATAGATAAATAGAAAATTAATTTATTACTATAGTATTTATTTAATTATAGATTATTTATAAAATAGTTAAAAGCGTATTAAGCGCTATAAATATATTTTCTATATTATTAATAAAAAAGATCTCTTAATAATTTTAGATCTTTCGATTTTAATTAATAAACGAATTAAGATAAATATAAAAGATTAAATCTAGTATTTCGATATTAAAAAGTAATTACTCGAGATCTTAATATTTTAATATTTTATAAATACTTTAAAAGAATATAAGACTATTTTTATATTAGTTATAATTGAAATATAAATTATAGATAAAGAATATAAAATTAATATAAATTATAATAAAAATATAAAATATTTATATAAATAGTATAGATAGTATAGAGATTATTCTTAAATTTTCTAATAAGTTAAAAGAATATATTCTTATTAAAAAAAGTAAATTAATTATTATTATATAAAAATTACGATTATAATATTAAAACTATAGCTTAGCTATTATTTAATTCGCTATATAATTTATCTAATATAAAATTAATAATATTAAAAACTTATTTTAATAAAGCTCTAGCGAAGAGTTAGATTAGATATTTTATAAATTTAATAAAAGCTTTAATTCTATTTATTTTAAAAAAGAATAGAGATTTATATTTATATATTAATTATCGTAAATTAAATAAGATAATTATTAAAAACTAATATTTATTATTCTTAATTAGCGAGACGCTTAATTACTTAAATAGTTTTAAGTAATATATTAAATTTAATTTAAAGAATACTTATTATTATATATAAACTTATAAAGATAATAAGTAGAAAATAGCGTTTTATATATATTATAAATATTTTAAATATTTAATAATATTATTTAACTTAATTAACGTTTTAATAATCTTTTAAATTTATATTAATAAGACTTTAATTAGACTAGTTAATTAACTTTATATAATATATTTAAATAATACTCTTATTTATTTTAATATAAAGAAGAAGTATTTAGATTATATAAAGTAAATACTTAATCGACTTAAACGATATAATCTTTATATAAATTTAAAAAAATATAAATTCTTTATTATTAAAATAAAATTTCTCGACTTTATAATATTTATTATTAATATTATTATAAACGAGTAAAGGCCTATAAATTAAATTTATACTTTTTTTTTTAATTAGGGCTATCGAGTAAATTTGATGAGCGAACTTTGGTGAGCGATATTTGAATTCCTTGCGCTTTAATAATTATAAGACTGAATTTAGAAATTCTTTTTTTATCTAAAAGTCTATATTTCGTTCTATGATTTAAAAAAGAAATCTTAAAAATTTAATAGAAAACGAAAAAGTTATTCTATTCATAAATAATATATATCTATTTTTTTAATAATTGCGAATACTAATTTATTTACCCGCGATAAGTTAGTCGATCTAATTAAAAAGCGTAATAACTTTAAATTTATAATTAACTATATATATAAATTTAAGATTTTTAAGCTTAGCTCTATCTTATTCTTTTATATATATTAATAAATATAAAGTAATTATAATTTAAAAGTAGTTAAAATTAAAAGACTATTATAATATATAAGTTTTTCTAAAATTTGTAAGTTGTTATCGAAGATTTATTTATTATTACTTTTAAATTATAAACTTTTTAATAAAATATTTTAAGAGAAGTAAAAAAGATATTAAGTTAAGATTATTTCTATAGCTTAATATTATAGAGTATATTTAAGAAGCTAAAGAGCGTCTTTATAATTATATTTCTTCTTAAATATTTTAACTCTTAATTTTCAATTTAAATTGAAATTAATATTTTATTATTTGCTATAGTAAATATATTAATTTAGCTATATATAAATAGATAGTAATATTTAATTACTTTTTATTTAAGAAAGATAATTAATAGAAAATATAATTATAAAATATATAATTAAAAGCTTATCGCGATTATTAAAATATATAAGTACTAATATTATTATTTAAAGAAAAGTTTCTATTCTATTAAAATTCTTATTAATTATAATAATTTAAAGTATTTTATAAAGTAATTAATATTAAATAATATATAAGCTCGCTAAATAATAAAACTCTTCTTTTATAACTTCTTTATTTCGTATAGACTAGATAAGAAAAATTTTATTAATATATTTTTAAAACGCTTTAATTATAAAGGCGAAAAATAATTAATTAATAAATTTCTCTCTACGTTATAATAAAAACTAGTTAAAATTAAAAATCTTTTAAAATCTATTTTAATTATTATAAAAGTAGCTTATAAAGATAGTATAAGTTATATATATAGAAAATATATATTAATAATAAATACTTTATTATATTAAATAGCTTAAATATAAATATAAATCAAAATTTCTTATATATTAATTCTTAAAAAGAAGTATTTATAAACAAGATAATATTTAAAAATTTAAAAATTATTATAATATAAGAAATTTATTTAAATATAATATATTTTTTAATATTTAAAAAATTTTAATCTCTAATAAGAGAAAGTTTAAGCGAGATATTTATTTAATATACTTATAACGTAATCGATAAACGATTTAATTCTATTACTAGAACTACTAGTTATAAATAATTTATTTTATATTTAATTATCGAAGTATTAATAATTAGCGAAACAATATATAATATAAATAGTAAACTTATTTATAAATTTATAAAAATACTTTAATTAGAGAATACTCTTATTAAATAGCGTAAAGTTAATAAAGTATTAAATAAACGAACGCGAAGCGCTAATAATTAAACTTAAGATAATTAAAGACTATTAAGATATAATAATAGATTATATATTTTTAAAGAAGACTTAATTTAAGAAGAGCTATTAAAACGCTATTATAATAAGTTTATAGCTAGATATCTTAATATTAATAAGATATTCGAATTAATAAATAAAGAATATTATTAAGATAATATTCGCGTAGATATTAAAGAGTATATTAATATATATAATATCTATTAACGTATAAAGATAAAACGCTATTATCTTTATACGCTTTCTTTATTAACGAAATTATAAAAGAAAATTATAATAAACTTTTTTATAAATCTTTCTTCTAGTAAATATAAAGACTATATTTATAGTTTAATTCTTATAATAATTAATCGATATATTAAAATATTAAAGTATATACTTATTAATAAGATAATTAATATTATATAATTAAAAGAGTTATTTATAGAGAAAATTATTTTTTAATATAAAATATTAGAAGATATTATTATAAATCGAAGATTTATCTTTATAAATATATTTTAATTAAAAATATATTATTAATTATAGATAAAATATAAACTAAGTATTATCTTTTATTTATAAATTAATAAATAAATAAAATAATAAAATATTACTTTAAAATATTATTTAAAAGTATATTATTTAGTATAATAAGATAATTAAATAGAGTTATTACTAATTATCAAATTTATATATTATTAAAGCGAATATAAAATAATTAACTATAAACTATTTTTTATTATATAAAGATATTAATCGAAATTTAAGTTAATTACTAAGAATAGCGCTATTAAGAGAGAAGTATTTATAATAAAAATATATATTAAAGAAATCGATATAATTTAATAAGAGTTTATAAGATATTAATAAAGTATATAGAAAATATAATCGAAGTCTTATAATAAAAATTATAAATTGTAAAGATTTAATCGCGATAATTTTATTATATTTTTTATAAAGAATTTAAAGTAAAAGAGATTAAGTAAAAAGCTTTCTAATAAGCTAGTTAGTTCGTTTTATATTTAAAAATATATTAAAATATAAGCGTATCAACTATAATTATCGCCTATCTATCGAATTTATTCTATTTCCTATATATTATTACTAAAATTAAATAAACGAAAGTTAGAAGATTTAAATATCTTTAAATATTTTATTTCTAAATTAATAAAAGATAATAAAGAGTATTTAATAGAACTTATATATAAAAAGCGTATAAGAAAGAATAAAATATAATATCTTATTTAATAAAAAGATTATTTTAAGAAGTATAATAAGTAATTAAATAAAGAAATTATAGATAATATATAAGATCTAATTAATAAGTTTAATAAGTAAAGTTTATAAATATAAAAAGTATAAGATATAAATATCGAAAAAGGATTTAAAGATTAATAATTTTAAAAAATATTTAAAAATAAAGAATCTAGCTATAAGAAGTTAAATCTTAAATATTATAATAAAAAATAATATTAAAAAAATTAATAAAAAGTATTAATATTTAAAGATAATAAAGAAAAGACTATATTATCTAAAGTAATAAATATTATAAAATTAAATATATATACGTAAAATTATAAATTAGTTAAACTTCTTAAAGTTTTTATTAAAGATATTATTATTAGCGCTATTATTATTAAGATTATTTCTTAAATTATCTTTATAAATAGATTTTATTTAATTATCTTTCTTCTCTTTATTCTTCTCTTCTTTCTCTTTCTCTTTCTTCTCTTCTTTCTTATTCTTCTTTTTAA
This sequence comes from Letharia lupina, assembly GCF_014066315.1. Lineage (NCBI taxonomy): Eukaryota > Fungi > Ascomycota > Lecanoromycetes > Lecanorales > Parmeliaceae > Letharia > Letharia lupina. The sequence goes on from NW_023502976.1 coordinate 1,171,076, forward strand.
TTATATTATTATTTCTTTTATTCTTATTATTATTATTCTTAAAGTTCGAGTTTAATTTAAAAATTAAAGAAGATATATTTATTAATAAAAAATTATTTTAAATAATACTTAATATAGATATAAGAAATAAGAAGCGAATATAAAAAGTATAAATATATATAATAAATCGTATAATATTATAAATACTTATTAAAATATTTAGAATCTTTCGAAAAGTCTTAATCTTACTAAGAGTTATCGCGTTATTATTTAGCTTCTTTTTAATATTAAGATAATTTTTAATATATTAAATTATTATAAGAGTTATATTAAAGTAATTATAGATAGCGCGAAGTTATATAATAAATAATATTAGCGCGATATAAGCGATTACGAATTACTATATTAATATTAATAATAATATATATATTAGTTAAAATCTATTAAAAAAATTAATAAGCGTTATAAATATATCTATTATACGTTATTTATATAAAAACTTATTAAAATATAATTATTATCTAAACGAGTATAATAATAATACTTAATAATTATATTATTATTCTTATTAGATATCGCGTTATAAAAGCGAGAAGTATAATTAAAAGCGTATTAAGTATAATAATAATAGATATTCTTATTTAGAGTTAATAAAAGTCTAATACTTTAAAGCGCTATTATTATAAATTATAACTATTAACGCGAAAAAAACGTATATATAATAATAAGATTTTAAGAAAACTTATAATAATAGCTATAATAATAGACTAGACTTAAGCGAGATATATATATTAAAACTATATTTAATATATATAAAAAATAAAAAATATAGATTATTAAGAATAGTAAAGATATATTAATAAAATAGAAAATCTTTTAAAAGAAAAGTAATTATTATTATAATCGTATATTAATTATATATATTATATATTTAAATTATAATATTAATAGCTACTTTATATATTATTATAATTATATTTAATTTATAAGAATATATCTAATATTATTTATAAACGTTATATACTTTTATTATATATTTATAATATATTACGAGTAAAGGTCTATAAATTAAATTTATAATCATTTTTTTGATTAGGGCTATCGAGTAAGTAGGTGAGCGATCTTTGGTGAGCGAACTTTGATAAGCGATATTTGAATTCCTTGCGCTTTAATAAATATAAGACTAAATTTTAAAATTCTTAAAAATTCGGAAAGCATAAATAGCGTTTCAAAATTTTAAAAAAAAATTCCAAAATTTTAATAGAAAACAAAAAAGTTATTCTATATGTCAATAATATACACCTATTTTTTTGATGAGGGAGGCGCGCTCGGCGCGGGAGGGCGAGATTTTGATGGTTGCGGACGCTAATTTATTTACCCGCGGTGACTTAGCCGATCTAGCCAAAAGGCGTAATAACCTCGAATTAATAATTGGCTATATATATAAATTTAAGATTTTCTAGTTTAGCTCTATCTTATTCTTTTATATATACTAATATTTACGTTATACTATTATAAGAAACTATTTTTCTTCTTTTTCTATAAGATTTAAAGAATTTTAATAAGTTTTTTAATAATAAGATTTTTTTATATATCTAGATTCGAGAATAAATCTTTAAAAAGAGACGATAATTATTAGTAAAGAGACTTATAGATTCTAAGCGAGAGGATTTTAAATTATTTAATCTATATACGTTTAATATATATTTAGCGAAGTCTTACGAATAAGCTTAAATAAACGATTTCTTTAAATTTTCTTTATTTTTTTAAAAATTAATTTTATTATTAGATCGATATACGAATATATCTATCTTTTTAATTTTATATTACTATATAACTCTAAGACTCTTCGAATCTAATAGATTCGAGAACGCTTAAATCTCTCTATTAAAAATTAGAAACTTAATTTTTTTAGAGAGTCGCTCGGGTAATAGTTACGTCGAAGGCGAGTCTCGAAGTTAAATACTTTCGAATAAGACGCTCTATATAAATGAGATTTTCGAATAGAATATCTTATTCTAATAAGAATACTTCGAGTAGAATATCTTAGAGTAAAAAGTTCTAGAAGTAGACGTTCGGAAAAGAAACCTCGAGATCGATTAAAATAGATCTGAATTTAATTTTATATACGCTAAGGCGGAGTTATAGATCTAAAATATAGTCTTATTTTTATATTATATCGATGTAAAGACGAAGTTAAAGGTCTTTTACTTAGTAGTCTCGTAGATAAAAATCTTAGCGGCAAATTTCAAGCCTCGTAAATAAGCGAGTATTTAATAGTCTTTAAGGGAGTAAATCTCGAAGTATAGAATATAATATTCTTAAGATCGTGAATCTAGGAAAAGAGTTCTCGAAACGTTACGATTTTTATATCATCTTCGAAGCTCGAGAATAAGCTCTCTAGAGGGGGAGGTATTATTAGTAGTAGCCCTACGAAGACTCTACGAGAGCTCTACGAGTAGATATTTAAGTTTAAATAGAGGTATTTAATTATTAAGCGTAGATATCTTCGAGATTAGATATTTTAACTAAGTTACTAATAATTATAAAGTATTAAAATAATCTATAGTTATTAATTAAGTATATAAGATAATAATTCTCTAATAGAAAGAATCTACTTATTAAGTATATTACTTATTAAGCTACTACTTCGCCTAGCGCTCTTATTAGATAAATATTATAAATAAGTATTATAATAGATATTATCGATAAATAAAGTTATCGCTTTAATAATAAGTAATATTCGTAGATAAGTAAATATCGAGAGAAAGAAAATACTTTTATCGCGTTAGAGAAGTGCTTTCTTTTATTCTTAAAGTTCGTTAGTTAAAAGATTCTTTTTTAATAGAAAGAAAGTATAAGAAGGAAGATTAAGATTTTAATAGTAAGAAAGATATTTCTATAAGAAAGTATAAGAAGAAAGAATAAGATTTTAATAGTAAGAAAGATATTTCTACTTAGTATTAACGCTCGATTTCTATAAGTAAAGTAATATCGTCGTTAATAGTCTTATAGTTCTTAACGATTTTCTTTATATAACGTAGTAACTCGCGCTTTAATTTTTAGATATCTATTTTCGAATTATAGCTTAACTATTATATTAAATATTATATTAACTATTCTTAGTCTCGACGAGTATGTCTTTTTTATAATAGTTTCTCGATTTCGAATTCTTCGTTATTATCGATTATTATCGTAGATATTAATAGTTAATAATATCGATAAGAATCTTCTTTCGAATCGATAGTTAATTCTAAATATACTATCGATATAATATTATAGATTTTTATATTAATTAATAGTTTAAGCTAGTAGATAAGATATTTAATACGCTTAAGAACTTAAAAAGAATTTATAAGTTATAAATCTAGCTTTTTAAACGTAATCGCGAAAATCTTATATTCTCGATATAGTCGTAGATTAACGAGATCGTCGCTTTTAAAGAATTTAGATTTATATCTAGCGTTATAGTATTATTTTATATATAGTAAAGTAAAGATAATAGCGTCTTTAGCATCGATATATAAGAGTTTATATTCGTCTATAATCGCTATTTAATAAGATTATACTTTCGAAAAAGACGTTTTTTAATAAAAAGACGATTTAATAATAAGATAATTTTTTATTAATAGCGATATTAGAGTAATAGCTCGTTTTTCTTATCTATTAACTCTTATAGTTATAAGATAAACTATTACTATAATAGAAGCTAATATAGTATATAACGATTTTATTTACGAGGTAGATACTTAAATAATAGAATCGAGATTCTCGATTTATAGTAAGTTAAGTACTTTTTAAGTTTAAAAGTTATATAATATTTATATAAGTATATAACTTATAAAGCTATAGTTTATAAAGTTATTTAATATCGCTAATATTCTTAATAGTATTTTAGATTAAATATAAGAATTTTTTAGCGTAATAATATAATATTATAACGCTATCTTAGTTATCTAGTTAAAATACTTCGATATATCGTTAGTCTATAAATATTAAACTATAAAATAGAGAAGATCGATTTTAAGAGCTTTAAATATCTCTTTTTAAATCTCGCTTACGAATTTACAATCTCGATTAAAGATAATAGTATAAGGTAATTTCTAGTTAAGTTCTATTAGACGATCTAATAGATAAATAGTCTATTTCTTATTAAACTAAGTTATCTTATTAGAAATATAAGTAACTATCTTCGAGAATTTATCGATAATAAATATTATATAGTTATATTAATTTAATAACGATAATAACGCTAGTAATATTAGAATAAAGTTAATTATTAATATATAAAACGATTTTATCGAAGAGTAGATTAGTTAAAGTAATTTATAGAATTTATAACGCGAAGTTTAATTTAATTAGTAATGAGAATAGTATTAAATAAATTTATAAAGCTTAATAGCTATATCGAAGATATATAGTTTTTTAATAAGATATTTATATATATAGATATAGTTAGAGTAATCTATCTCGTTATAAGTAAGTTTAAAAATCTCTATTTTTATAGCTAAAGAAATATAAAGATATAAGTTTCTCTTATTATTATCGAAGTATAATAAGCTATCTATAACGCGATAAAATAGCTTAATAGTATTTTTTTAAGAGCCTCGTTATCTTATATTATATATATTATATATTCTTATCTTAATTCTTAATATTCTAGTAAAAATTACTATTAAAACTTTAAACTTATTTTAATAAGACTAATTAGAAAATAGCGTATCGTTACTAATAAGACGTTAAGGAATTTATTAATTTTAGAATAATATTTTTTATTTATTAATCTAGAAAGGGCGTTAAAAAAGATATTTAATTTATTAGACTTATATTTTATATCGAGATAAAAGCGCTATAAGTATTCGAAAGCTCGAATTAAATATAAATTTAGCTTTTTAATAAATTTAATATTTAGACTAGTCTAACGTATAATAGATATAATAGTAGAATAATTAGTATATATAATCGTATAGTAATTAGATACTTTAATTATATATTAAATTTTCTTAACGATCTAGATAGTTTTTATTATCTTAAATTTTATAGACTAATATTAAGTTTTAATATTCGAAAGAAGATAACTTAAAAAGAAAATAGAGTATTAAGACTTCTATTTTAATATATAATTCGATAATTCTTTTATAGAGTAATAGACGTAAGTATTAAAATCGAATTTCTTATTAATATTAAGATCGATATATAGTACGCGTTTTTTATTATAATAATGTAAAATCGTTAATAAAGAAGAGAGTTTCTATAGATAATAAAAGATATTTAATTTTTTAGAAGTTGATATTATAAGATAAGTGCGGATAGCTACTTTTTTGCGAGTGTTATTTTTAACGCTGATTATACGCGTTAGATAAATCTTTTATTCTTATAATAGCTTTACTATAGTCGTATAGTAAGAAATATATTAATAAAGATATTCTATTAATTCTAAGTACTTCTCTAATTAATTTAGAGTTTTTAAAAAGATAAGATTTAATATTATAGTAAGCTTATCTTCTAAGATAGTAAGTTTAAGAATATCGATTTTTTATTTTAATAGTTATATTCAGAGGTAATTTAGAAAGAATTTACGAGATATTAGATATATATTTATATTATTAAAGATATTAAATACTAGTTTAAGATACTCGATATATTCTTTAAGCGATAATAAGAATATAATAATACTATTTATATAAGCTCTATAAAACTTATAGAAAGAATAAAGTATTCTATTAATTATTATTTAAATATAAGTAGAAGAATTTCGATAGTCTATAATAGATACTCTAAATAATTTTTATTCTTAATGAGATATTATCGTAAGGCGTTATTAGTAAGTTATTTTTATTTATTATTAATAGAAGAAGCTTATTACGTCTATAGTAAATATAATCTTCGCGTTTTAAACTTTAATAAAAATCTCGAATTACGAGAGAATAAAATAAGTATTTAATATTATAATCTTATTAAGAGCTTAAATATCGACGATAATATAATTTTTATATTCGTTTTTATCGCTAGAAGTATTCTTTTAGATAACGAAGTATAGAAATAAAAATGGCGTAGTAATAGAAGTTTATTTTATACGACCTTATTCGTATAGCTTATCGAACTTCTTATTAATAATATTCTTATCGTATTATTCTATAGAGTAGATATATACTTAACTAAATTTATAAATCTCTCGCTAATTATTTATTAAGAAAATATCTATTTATTTCGACGTAGAAATATTAATAATATTATCTATATTTTATTATAGAAAAGAAAAGATATTAATAGCTACGATAATTAAGGCTTTTACTTCTTATAGACTATAAATTATAATTTTAATAAAATATATATTCTCTAGTATTAGCGTTAATTCTTATATTAATATTATAGTAGTTAAGAATACGACTATCTTAGTAACTAGATAACGAAGATTAATATATATTTAATTAAATTAATATTTCGATACTTTAATAGCGAGATTATAATTTTTTAAAGCTATAGAGTAGTAATTCGTAACGTTATACTCGATTATATTATCGAGTTTCTACTTTCTTAATAACGTAATTAATTTATCGATATCGTTATAGATAAAGACTATTAATATAATATAATCGACGATATAGATATATATAGAAAGAGTATCTAAGATCTAAAATTCGAAGATTAAATCGCGATCTTTTATAAGTTAAAGGCGTATTTTATAGAGTTTTATTATTAATATAGCGACGTTAGAATATAAAGAAATAACTATTTACTTCTTATTATAACTAGTAGTATTAATATAAGACTCTTAAGTCGTAATAATAATAGATATCTCGTAATTCTAATAGATCTTAATTCTTATAATATTATATTTAAAATTAAGTACGATATTTTTAGATTTTATAATATCGATTTTAATAAGTACTTTAATAGTTAAATTATCGATAATATATAATTCTTATTCTATTAACGCTATTACTTTATTCTTACTAGATAAATATATTTTCTATTATTAATACTCTTAATAGTTATTAAGATAGATATTTTCTTAATTTTAGCGTTAAAAAGATTATTACGTAAGAACTTTTTATCGATAAGATTTATAGTATAATCTATATCGAAGTAAAGATTAAAGAATAAGCTTAGTAAAAAAAGCTATATAATAATAGTAATATAGTAAAAGTTTCGAAAAGCGTAATTAATAATTAGCGAATTCGTAGATATAGAAAGAATAATTTTCGATTTTATAGTAGAAATTTCTAACTCGATAATAGTAGCGGATTTTAAAGTTAAGGATTTAGAAGTTACTATTATAGACGAATTAACTTATTATAAAGATAACGTCTATAGATTTAACTTCGTAAACGATATAATAAGATTTACTTTATTAAGATATATATTAGAATAAAGATATTAATATAGAATATTACTAAAGCTAAATTTTATATAGTATTTATAATATTTGAAAATCTTTATTAGACTAGTAGTAACGAAGTTACTTTTAACGATATTATTATAAAAATTAAGATTCTAAAAATCTCTATTTTTAATATTCTTATACTTTTTAAATTAATTTTCTAATAAGTATATTCTAATAGTAAGTATCTTTATAGATATTATATTCGACTTACTTATTTATTAATAACTCGTTTTTTTATTCTTTCGAAGCGTCGTATTAATAGACGCGTATAAAAGAATATTATTAATTATTATTAAATAGTCGAAAGAAATTACGATTTCTAGCCTTTAATTAACGATTCTAATTATTGCTAGCTAATATATTTACGTTTTCTTTATTACTAATAATTTAAAGTTATTATTAATTTCTAGAAAGTTAATATTATTAAACTTATATAGCTTACTACTATTATTATTATTAAATATTATTTATATTATTTTAATAGCTATTATAAGAAAGAAAAGATTAATTATAAGAATTTAAGCTTTTAAGATAAGATCTAAAATATCTATTATAGCTTTCGAATCTATTATTATTATAAGAAAAATTATTATTATAAGAGCGTTAAGAATTAAAGTTAAAACGAAAAGAATTATTACTATATTAATCTTATAACTTATTTTAAATTTAATTCGAGAGTTTTAATTCTTAGCTCTTACTATAAATATCGAATTAAATATTTTTTTAATATCGTAGTTTTTTAAGTAGATTTATAATTATAAAATTATTCTTCGAGCGTAATAAGTTATATTAAAGTTTATTATTTATATACTTATAGATAAGTAAAATCTAGACTACTTTTCTAGTAATAATATTAATATTCTTAATATTAAGTATTATAATAGAGATATACTTAACTAGATCGCGTTATACTTAAGTATTCTTTATTATATATCGAATTACTTTTAAAGTAAATAGCGACTTATTTAGAGAATTCTAAAAGCGAGATTTAAGAGTATTATATTACTTCTTTATATCGTTAAAATCGTTATAAAGACTAATTCTACTAATATAGATAAGCTTATTAATATATTAATATTTAATTATATCTAATAGATAAGAGTCTAGATTCTATTATAATACGATAGTATTTATAAAAGTAATTTTAACTCGAAGTCGATTTATAAAATTAAAGATATTATAATAAATATTATAGTTATTTTTAATCTCGATTAATAACTCTTATAGATTAAGATTAAAGTATTTAAAATTATAAGATTAAAATTATAACGAATATAATTTTATAGTAAGATAAGTTTAAGTTTATAGAATCGCTTAATTAGTAATAGCGATAACTTATATTATAATAGTAGCTATCTTATTTTACTTAGCTTTTAAGAAATTAGTTATTATAGTAAATAGCGTAGACGATCTATAATCTCTTAATTATTTTTTAATAGATATTACTCTTATAGTAGTCTTAGTAATAGAATTTAAGTTTATAAAAGATAAAGTAGTCGACGAAATATAAGAGATAGTATCGATGAATAAAGAATTCTAAAGTCTTTATAGAGCTTCTATTTCTTTCTAGAATAATTTTAAAGTTTTATAAAAGTATAACTTACTAATAATTTAATTAATAGATTAAAATAATACTTTTACGAAGTTAGATCTAACTCGAGAATACTTATCTCTTATCGAGATTTTTGAAATACTTTAACTAATTAATAATAGGTGAAAATTACTTCTAACGATTTAATCGATAAGTTATTAATCGATCTTATTAAATAGATTCATATACGCGTAAGTACTCTTATTATTATATATTAGTCGAAAAGATATAATATAATATAAGATATTAATTTATTATATTATACTCTAATATAATATAGAATATTAATATTTATATAATTCTATATCTAATATAATATAAAATCTTAATGAAATATATTACGATATAATATATCTATAATATTATATTATAATATAATATATATATAGAATATCTCGATTAAAATTTCTATATTTAGAAGTATAAGTAGTTATTCTAGTTATTATTCTAGCTAATTATAACTATTACTATTATAGCTATCTATTATAACTACTTCTATTATAACTATCTATTATAACTATTACTATTATAACTATCTATTATAACTACTCTTATTATAACTACTTCTATTATAGCTGTTACTACTATAACTATTACTATTATAACTATTATTATTATAGCTATTACTTAATAGTAGACTATTTTAATAATAAATAGTAATAGCTATAATAGTAGTAGTTATAGTAGTAATAGCTGTTAAAATATTAGATATATAATATATAGAACGAACGAATTAATTCTCTAAAATCTCTTCGAAATTAGATTTTAAATATAGTATAAAATTAGATAACTAGAAAACATAATAGCTAAAATACGCGGAGATAATATTTCGATGATAGATATAGTAGTAATAGTTATAATAGAAGTAGTTATAATAGAAATAGTTATAGTAGAGATAATTATAATAGAGATAGTTATAGTAGAGATAATTATAATAGAGATAGTTATAGTAAATAGTTATAATAGTAATAGTTATAGTTAATTAGAATAATAACTAGAATAGCTACTTATACTTCTAAATATAGAAATCTTAATTAAAATATTTTATATATATATTATATTATAATATAATATTATAGATATATTATATCGTAATATATATCGTTAAGATCTCGAATTTATATTAGAAAAATAAAATAATATTCGATTCTATTTATATTATACTCGAGTACGATATAATATTACTTAATATAAAATATTTTATAAGATATATTATATCTTTTCGACTAATACTCTTATAAAATTCTCGTAGCTAAAACGCGAGAATTACGATGTTATAAGAAATAGAGCTAAGTAAAGACGCTATTTTAACGATACTTAATAGTATAGTAAGTACGACGATAGTCGAGTAATAAGATTAAGAAAGAATAAGATTATTAATAAATGATATTTGTCTCTAAGCTTAATAAGATAGTAAGATCGACGATTCGAGCTTTCTAAAGAAAAATGAAAATCGTATTTCGAATAGTAAGAATCTTAAAACTTCGAGTAGCCCTCGGAATTTCGGGTAATAACTCGATGTTTTTAGAAATACGATGATAAGACTATTATATTAACGACTTATAAAGAAGAAACGAGATTTCTCGAGTAGAAGAAATGAAATTCTTAAGTAGTAGTATTCGTTCTTTAAAAGCGTAGACGTATTCGATCTTTTTAAAGAAAGCGATTTTCTTGAAATAAAGAAGTATAGCGAAAGCTAAGAATTAATAACTAGTATTAAAAAGCTAATATTATCGTAAGATAACTAATATTATTAAATCGACTCGTTAAGTATAATATAGTACTTAATAAGACTATATTAGTATTACTATTACTTATTAAGATAGTTTATATTTATTAATTAAGTATATAAGATAATAATTCTCTAATAGAAAGAATCTACTTATAAAGTATATTACTTATTAAGCTATTACTTCGTCTAGCGCCTTTACTAAGTAAATATTATAGATAAGTATTATAATATAAAGAAATTAGAATTTCTTTATTATTAATTTTTACTACTTTAAATTTTTTAAGTCCTTTACTAATTCGAATTTCTCGAATCTTAGAAAATATTAAATTTATTATTAATAAGACAAGTAAAGACCTATGAATTAAATTTATGAAGTTAAATTTTTCTAAGTTAAATCGAATTTTAGCTCTAGTTCTAAGTATAAATTAAACTTTAATCGCTTGCTATACGTTTTTAATCTACTTCTACTATTATAAAATTAATAAAGAAAATAAAAGTCTTAACTCTAAATTAAATTAAACTCTATTTACTTTCTATATAACATTTAATTTATTTAATCTACTTCTATTACTATAAATTACTAATTAATTATATTCTTATTTAAAAAAGAAGTATTTACTTAATAATTTTATTTTTAATATATCTTATTAGTCGAGTAAATTATCTTCTTAATAGATTATCTAAAACTATAATTAATAGATTAATCTTATTAATAATTTAATTTAAGATTATATATAATTAATTATAAATAAAGATCTCGAAATATAGATATAAGTCGATTTACTATAATAACTAGTTTTAAATCTTATTAATCGTTATATTAAAAACTAATTAAATTAAGAATTAAATATATTAAAAGAAAGTATATAGATTATTCGAATTAGGCGAAGCTAGAGAAATATATAATATATAATATTATTTATTATTATATTCGCCTTTAAGAATATAATAATCGAGTATCTTAGATCTAATATACTTAATTTATAAATATATTTTATTATATAGATTTATACGCTACTCTAAATTTCTTAATAATATTATTATATAATTCTATTTTAACTTTAAATAATAGAATAAAAGTAAGATTAATTTAAAGATATTTATTATTTTAATAAGTAGAAGAAAGCTATCTTTCTTATTAATAATTTAATTTCTATTATTATAAATAATCTTAATTTTAGAAAATTTATTAAAAACTTAATTATTAAATCGAGCGATATTCTTATTAAGAATATAAAAAATTATTTTAAATATATAGAAATTAACTATTTAATATAAATTAAGATTATTATAAATAATATTAATTAGCTAAGTAATAAAGTCGTCTAATAATTATTTAATAAATTAATTAATAACTTTTTATTCTTCGAAGCTTATTAAGATATTATTATCTATATTTAATAATTTTTAAACGAATTTCTTTATATTAATTTAATCTTAATTAATTAGATTAAAATTTTAAAATCTTTTTTTTTTTTATTAATTTAAGAATTTAAATATAATTTTAAAAATAAGATATTTTTAATATAGCTTAAGCGATATAATCTAATTTAGTACTCTTAATAATTAAAAGAATTTAATAAAAGTTATTATAAAAATATATAACTATACTATTAAAAGAAGTAAGATTTTTTTAAATATCTTAAAATATATAATTAATAATCTTAATATTATAGCGATTTTATATAAAGATCTTATTCTAGAAAATAAGCTTAATTATCTTTAATAATTAAGTTAAATTAAACTTTATTAATATATTATAATTAAATTAAATAATAATATTAAGAAGAATCTTAAAGCGAGAATAAGCGATAATATTATTTTAAAGAAGAATAAAGATAATACTAGATAAAATTATAGTAATAGTTATTTTAGAGTTATTTTATATTCTTTATAATATAATATTTTAAAATATAATTTTATTAATATCTTTATAATTATTAAAAAAGAAGAATTAATTATTAAAATAAGAGATTATATTCTAAATAGCGTTAGCTATAATAATTTAATTATTATTAAAACTCGTCTATATTTAATTTTAGATATTAATTCGATAGCTATATACTTCGTATAGAAGTTAATTTTAATTATTAATATAATATTATTTATAATCTCGCTAGATTACGAATAGATTAAAGCTAATAATAAAACTAATATTCTTTATAGAGCTAATTTTTTTTAAGCGAATTTAAATCAAATAAAGATAGAAGTCTTTAATAATAGCTTATTTATATTATATATTATTTAATAGAGAGAGAATATAATATTAAATTTAAAGAATATAAATAAGATTATTAGATAATTTAAATAAAGAATAATAAGTATTAATTAAGAAATATACATAAAATATAAGAGAAGAATTAAATTATTTATAAATAAAAAAAGAAAAAATATATCTAACGCGAAAAGTTTTAATAGCTAAAAAAAGAATATTATATTAAAAAAAGTCGCGATATTTTAAAATCACCGTTAGCGCGATAATCTTCTTATTCTATAACTTAAAATACTTTAACTTATTAAAAAAATTACTAAGAAAAAATATATCTAACGCGAAAAGTTTTAATATATAAAAAAAGTTATAATATTTTAATATTATTATTAACGCGATAAGCTATTTATATTATATTTAAAATATTTCTACTTAATAAAGATTAATTTATAATTATTTTATAGATTTAGAGAGTTATCGAGCTTATATTATAGTAGAATTATTATAAAAAGATTTTATAAGTAATATTCTCTCTTTTAAATCGCTACTTTATTTAATACTTAATCTTATTTAATATTATTATAAAATAAATCTCTTATTATATAAATATTATAATAGAAAAAAAGAATATTATTATTTATTATATATAAGTCTTTAAAGAATATAGAGTTTAATATATTTAAAAGAAGATATTATAGATAGAAGAGCTTCTTAGCGTTCTAATTAATATAATATATTCTTTTAATAATATTTCTATATCTTTAATATAAACTTTATTTAAATATAACTCGCTTATTCTTTTTTTAGATATATTATATTAATAGATTAATATAGAAGAGATCTTTTATTTATCTTTTTTATTAATATTATTAATTTAATTAGAAAAAAACTATTAGCTTAATCTAATATTTATATTTTATATTAATTATATAAAATAAATTATTATTATTATTAAATATTACACTTTATTAATTCGAAAGATAAATAAATAATCGTTTAATAGAAGAATTATAATTATATAATTTAAAGCTAAAAATTCTTTAATAGACTTTTATAGAGCTTACTTACTATACGTCTTAATACTTTTAAATCTTATCTATCTAATTTAAACTTATATCGTTTTAATCTATATCGCTCTTACGCTTTATTTAAAAACTAACTTAATCGCTATTTTTATAAATATATTTAAAAATATATTTATAAATTTTAATTTTAATATAGATCTTTATATTAATATAAGCGTTATATTTAATTAATAAATAAAGACTATAAGATATTATCTAATAATTCTATTTAAATTTATTATCTAATATCTTAATAGATCTATATTAACGATATATAAGATATTTAAAATCTAATTTCAAGACGATATAATCGCTAAAGTTCTTCGAAAACTACTTATTATATATATTCTTATCTAAATTTTAATAAAATAAAATAATATTTATTCTATTAGTAATATATTAGCTATAATTTTTATAGAGTATATATCTAATAATAATTATATAGAGATTAGAAAATAGATTTTAATTAAAGATCTTAGTATTAATAGTAATATTAATCTTAGTGACGCTAAAGAATTAATTTTTAGAGTATAAAATAATAAAGATATAAGTATATGATAAGTCTTATTTTTAAAATTTAATAATATAGATATAGATCGAAACTCGATCTATTATCTATAAAGTTAATTAGAATTAAAACTAATTAATATTTTAATTAACTATACTTCGCTTTTATAGAGATAAAAAAAAAATTAGATAATATCGTAGAGTTAATTAATAGGAATTACGGCGTATAATAAGTTAAACTATATTAGAAGTATCTCTAGAAATTATAATCTATACTAATTATCTAATTAATATATCGTTTAAAGAGCTATCTTATTAAATAAAATAGAAGAGAGTTACTATATTATAATAGAGGATAAAAAGAATAAAATATATCTAATATCTTTCTCTTTAGAATCTTATTTATAAGAATCTTTAGCTTTAATCTAAATACTTTAATAATTAAATTAAATCGATTAATAATATATTTATTAAATAAAAGATTTTTAATAATTTTAATCTATTTTAAATTATAGATAAAAGTTATAAAGAGATTTAGTCGATCGAACTTAATAAATAGAATAATAATATTTTAATAAAGTTATTTTATAAATTATAGATCTTTTTAATAGAAGAAAGAGAGAATAATATATTATTTATTAATTTAATTATATATAATAACTCTATTAATATAAATATCGATAATTATTTAATAGATATCAATCTAAATAATTTTCTAATTTATCTTTAATTAATAAAATTTATTAATTTTAATAGTTATATAGATATCGTAGATAAAATATTATAGTAGTCTATTATAGTAAAGAAGACGATTAAACTTATTAAAATAAATCTATATTATATATCTATAGAAAGTTAGCGATTAATAGAATAAAATAAATAAATAATATAGATCTATAATATAAGATAAGTATTACTTATATAGAGCTATCTCGACTAATAGTTTTACTAACTTATAAGACGATTTTATTATTACTATATTAGTAGATAAGAAGACTTTTATCTAATATAACGCCTATATTAAATATATTATTATACTATAATTATTTATTAAATAAGAAGATAAAAGAATAGTATAAAAATATATAGACTAGATATTAATATAAAATACTAAATCTCTTATTACTTTAAGTCTCTATTAAGATATTCTTAATCTTAGATAAATTTAATAAGTTATTTATATTATCTTTTTAAGCGATAGTAATTTTATCTAAAATAGAATAATTATAGATATACGAATTATAATATCGTAGATTCTTATAAAATAGCTTATAATCTTATATACTTAAATTAATCTCTAACTTTTCGAATATCGATTTAAGAATATTAATATATAAATTAATACTTTTAAGAATTATAACTATTTTATAATAAAGTGTTTAATTAATATAATTATAGTAATTATATCTAATAAAGTTAATATAAAAAATACGATCGAAAGAAAATTATATCGTATTATAAACTAATTTTAAATATTATCTATAATATAGATTTAGCTAAATATCGATTTTTTATTCTCTAGAGATATTAGAATAAATATATAAGTAGTAATTACTTTCTAAATTTTATATATATATAAGACGATTAAATAATTAATAATAATTTACTATAAAGCTATACAGGTTATATTATTATACTAAACGCTATAGTAGCGAAATTCTTTATAATTATTAGTAAAATTCGAGGTCTCTAATATTAAGAAGTAGAGGATTTAATTAATAATATACTCGCTAGAGTTAATCGAATTATTTATACTTATTTCGACGCCCTTATAATCTTATTTTATATTATCTATTTTAGATATATCGACTTTAGTCTTTTCGCTATCGTAGTATTATTTAATATTTTATCTTTCTATAACGCTATATCGTAGCTATTTTAAATTTAATCTATAGAATTTAAATTATATTATATAGACTCTATAGTATATAGATAATACGCGATATAGCTAATAAGTCTTATTAAAGACTAAATAGAATCTAAATAAGAATTAAAAGATAGATTAAAAGAATATAAACTATCGAAAGAGTCGTTATTAAAGAAATCTACTAATAAATCTTATAATAGAGAATTTTCGATAGCGTCTTTCTCTTATTTAAAAGCTTTTTTTTAATAATATTTAAAATCTAATACGCGTTAAGAGGCTTTAAAATAGAGTAATAAAGAATAAATAGAAGAGAAAAACGCGTTTTAAGAGATAATATTATTAAGTTAAAAAATATTATTACTAGCTTAAAAGAAGTATATAAAGAAGAATATATTCGTTTAAACTCTTTTTAAGAGTTTTTTAATACGTTTATAAATAGTAATAAATAGCTATTAAGCTCGCTTACGATCTTAATTATTAGTAATAGCGAATTCGTCGAGAGATAATTTAAGAATATTAATAGAGGCTTTAAGAGGTGAGTAAAAGAGATATATATATCTAAAATATTAAGTAATCTTTAAGCGAGAGATATCGAAGATAATTATATTTATATTAATAAAATTAATAGAATTAATAAAGTAATAAAAGAATAATAATTATATAAATAGATAAAAGAATTATTATCTAATCTCGAATATATTTAATATAATTATAATATTTAAATATTAATTTAATCTATTAATAATAGACTAAATTTTATTATTTTTATAGCGTTAGAAAGCGTAAAGCGAGCTTTATAATTTAAGAAATTATAAAGTAACTATATATATCGTAAACTAAGTACTTTAAAGTATAAAACTTTTATATAAAACTCTTAATAAGAGAGATATAGGAGAACTATCGAGCTAACTTAGTCGATCTAATTAAAAAGTATATAGAATTCGAATTAATAATTAGCTATATATATAAATTTAAGATTTTTAAATTTAACTCTATCTTATTCTATTATATATACTAATATAATAAAGAAAACTTACTATTATACGAATATCTTTTCGAGATTTAATTATTTCGAAGCTTTTCTATTTATATTATTAATTTAATTTTTTTATAATACGCTATTATTAAGCTTTCACTTAAAAATTTTAATTCTCTTAAGAAGATTTATATTTTTCGAAGTTCTTAATCTCGAAGAAATCGAAAGATCGAAATTATAAAAATTTGCTAATTCGAATTTTTCGAAATTTAGTTTTCTAGGAAATTAGATAGAATCGCTAAGATTATAGATATATTTTTTTAAAATTACGATTTTTTCGAATTTATTATTAATTCGATTTTTTTAAAAATAAAGTAATTTTAGTTATTTTTAATAATAATTAAGATTATATAATTATATATATTTTTTATATTTTTTAATAATTCGAATAATTCGAAATAAGAATTTTTAAATAAAATATATTAATTCTAGAGATATTTTTTATTAATAAATCTTTATCTCTAATATTTCAATTTTTTTTTAACTTTTATATAAAAAATTATTAATTCGAATTTTTTTAAATTCTAAAGCGCTATTACTTAGCTTATTAAAGATTAAATTTATAAATAAGAAATTAAAAGTTTAATTAAAAAGATATTAAAAAAAAAGCTAATTTATAATTTAAATAAAAAAATTATTCGAGAATTTTGAAACTTTACTTTTTTCGATTTTTTCGTAATTTTTCTTAGATATAATTTTCTAGAATAAATAATAATAATAATAATAATAATAATAATAAAAATAATAAAAATAAATATTATAAAAATATTATAAATATTATAAATAATTTAATTAATTTTACTAAATATATTAGAATAATATATTTATAAAGAATAAAAAAAAATTATAATTATATTAAATATAAATAAAGATTTATAAATTAAATTTATAATCTTTTTTTTAAATTAATATTATCGAATAAATTTAATAAATAATCTTTAATAAATAATATTTATATTTTAAATTTTTAAATTTTTATTAGATTAAATTTCATAATTTTTTTTATTTAAAAATCTATATTATATTTTCTAATTTAATTTAATTTTATAAAGTTTTAATAGAAAATAAAAAAATTATTAGAAGATTGAAAAAAAAAAGATTTTAATAAATATATATATTAATTTATTAATATATATAAAATAATAAAATAGAATTAAATTTTAAATATTAGAATTTATATATATAATTAATTATAATTATAAATTTATTATACTTTTTAATTAAATTTATTAATTAATATATATAAAAGAATAAAATAAATTTAAGTTATAAAATCTTAAATTTATATATATAGTTAATTATAAATTTAAGTTCGCTATACTCTTTAATTAAATTAATTAAGTTATCGCGAGTAAATAAATTAACATTCGTAACTATTAATATTACGAGCGTATTCTATATTCTTAATATATCACTTAGCCGTCTTACTTATTCGGGCCTAGCGTGTCTTAGTAGAGGCATTTATCTACTACTTAATACCTTTCTTCTATCTATATAGTTCGATATCTTAATTATCTTATTTAAAATATCTATATTAATATTATATCTATATTAATCTTAATACTATAACTAAGATTAATCTACTTATTTCATTCATATTAGCGAATAAATTTAAAAAAACGCGTTAATAGAGACTTTAATAAGAAATTAAGTTAAGCTATTATATCTCTAAGTAAGTTTACTAGATAGATAATTCGATTTTATAGCGAATCGGATTTGGTAAATAGTAGTCGAGAGATAAATAAGGTATTAGATTATTTGTATGGCTAGCGAATCGAAAGAAATAGCTAATATTATTAAAATATTATTAAAATATTATTTATAAGCTTTCTTATATATAACTTCTCTATAAGATAAGAAACTCTTTAGGCGAAGTAAGTGTATTTAAAAAAGTACTATTTATAGCATTTATAGTCTTCTTAATATCTTAAACAATTAAGAGATAAATATATTAAATTCTCGTAAAGAAATACCTCTTAGACTTTATAGTGAAAACTTTTATTTTTAATATCGAATAATTTTAACGCGTTTTAAAGAAACTTTACTATTCTCTAGTATATCTAATATTCTTAATATCTATTCTTTCGAAGTATTTAAACTTCTCTTCACTTTATTTTAAATCTTCTTTTTTATAGCAAAGTTTAATATTAAAAAAATAGATTAAATTAAGACTCTATTTAAGTAAATTAAATTTTAATAAATATTAGTTTTATTAAATAATATAATTAACGATATAGACTCGATAGAAATACTTTAAGATATTATTAATAGTCTATAATTATAATATTAGACTAAGTATTAATCTAACGAATTTATAATTATATTAAATAAGATTCGTTAGAAGTAAGATAATTTTTAAGAGATTATTATTCGATATTATATCGTCGTAATAAAAAAGAATTTAATTATAAACGATCTATTTTAAACTTATAGAATAATTAAGAAGATAAATTAATTAGTTCGAGACTTTTAGAAGAATATAACTTCTTTATAGCGGAAAGTTAATAATCTTAATTTATAGTTAATAAAGAACTTATAATTACTCTCGATTAAGAAAGAATATATATCTAGATATTTAAAAGAGAAATTAGTTAAAATCTTAGACTTATCTCTATTTATTAATAATATTAATCTTACTTAGAATAACTAATCCTTTAGAATAGAATAGAAATTTAGAGCTAATAGTAATTATTATCTTATTAAAGACTTTAAGATAGTCTACATAATTTTATAACTTAGCGATAAGATTATATAATATACTATATATAGAAAACTTCGAAATTCTATTAATCTATACTAATCTATTAATAAGATTATAAATAAATTAATTAATATCTATAAGAATTTAGATTAATATAATAATATATAATATAATATATATACTCTATAGTAAGAAATTCGACTCTTTATTAACTTCTATTTAGACTTTATTTAACTAGATATTATTCTTAATATTAATAAAATTATTATAATAGAGTATTATCTTTTAAATAAATTAAGAAATAAATTAAGAAAGTTATAAAAAATTATAAGAGAGTTTATTATTTTAAAGATTATAAAGAAATATCTTCGAAAACTAGATAATTTATATCGTACTAGATATAAAGATATAGAGCTTATAAAGATTACTATTAAGTCGACTATTACACGAATTACGATTAATATATATCTTATATCTATTATTAAGACTATAATCGCTACGTTTATAGATATTAAGATTAATCTAAAATTAAGAAAATTAATATATTATAACTACGATAAGAAAGATTATTATCGAAATAACTATATAATAACTACTTAAATCGAGATTGATAAAAAGATCTTTAAGGAAATATAACTTTACGCGATAGATATAGATAAAAAATTCGAAATTAATAATATCGATATTATAGATAGCGACGATACTTTATTAAATTCGAGAAATAAATAATCTCTTTTAAAGTTATAATAAGAGGTACTTATAAAGTATATCTAATAAATACTCTTAATAACGTCTTAATACGTTATTCTTTTCGTATATAAGTTACACTTTTCTTATAAGAGAGAATTTATCTATTTAAAAACTCTCTTATAGATAATAAATATATCGATACTTATATAGTTATAAACGAGTTCTTAATCTTAGCGATATATAAAGTTTTATATCTAAAATTACTTTTACTATTATAATCTAAATTACTAAGAGATTATAACGGCTAAATCGTAAAACGATTAATTATATATTACTTACTTTTAACGATAATAGTAAAAGATTATTAAGAAGAAATATATTTAATACTAATTATACTATTAAAATACGATATAATAATCGAGAAATCTTAAATAAATAAATACGAGGTAGTTCTTAATATATTATAAGATAAGATACTCTTTCTATTTAATCGATATAATTATAATAATAATTAGATATTAATAATAGATAAACTCTTCTTTCTATTAACTTCGAAACTTCGATTATTTATATTACTTATCTCTCTATCTATTATACTAAAATAATAAAGCTCTTTCTTACTTACTTATAATAATAAGATTAATTTAAATATCTTCTTATTAAATAAGAATAAGAATAGTAAGAAATTTAAGTTTATTAATATCGCTAAGATTAGTATAGCGACTTATTATTAATTAACTCGTAAAAAAAATAATAAACTATTTATATTAATAATAAATAAGATCTATAAGAATATATTAATATTATATATATCTTCTATTATCTAAATATCTCGCGATCCTTATATATTAATTAATAAACTCTATTTCTATAACTTAGAAAAGAAATATAAAAGATATTATAGTTTTAATTACTCTATTTAAATTAATAGTATTAACGAGATTAATTCTAAAAAGATAAAATATAGGCTATCTACGAAGTATTATAATTATCTTAATATTTTTAATAAAACTAAGATAAATATACTTCTCCTATATCGTTTTTATAATTATAAACTAAAATTTAATAATAGCTTTAATAAAACGAAACTTTCGAAAAGTAGAATCTATTTAATATTAAAATATAAGCTAGAATAGATAAAGAAGTATTTAAATAAATATCTAAAGAAGAGATTTATAATACTAAGCTATATATTATTCGCCTTATCTATTCTATTCGCGGAAAAGTTAAATAAAGAATTATATTTTTATATAAACTATCGAAAGCTAAACGCTATTATTAAAAGAAATCAATATCTAATTTTATTAATAGATAAGATTTTAATAAGAATCTAGAAATATAAATATCTTACTCGATTAGATATTATAGCCGCGTTTAATAAACTATATATATACCCTAATAGCGAGGATTTTACTATTTTTATTATCTTTCTTAAAGTATATAAATATTAAATTCTCTTCTTTAATCTAATTAACGACTTAGCTATATATTAATAATATATAAATAATATTCTATTCGAGTATCTAAATAACTTCTACTAGATCTATCTTAATAATATATTTATTTATAATAAGATAAAAAAGGAATATATCTAATACGTTAGATAAATTCTTTAGAAATTAAGGAATATTAACCTTTAGATAGATATTTTTAAATACGAATTCTATATCTAAAAAATTAAATTTTTAAATTTATTAATATCTATAGACGAGTTACAAATAAATCTTATTAAAATCTAGATTATTATTAAATAAATTATATCTATTAATCTTAAAGAGATATAGACCTTTATCAGATTTTATAATTTTTATCGATAATTTATTAGAGACTTCTTTAAAATAGTTAAATCTATAATAAAATTTATTATAAAAGAGATTATATTTAATTAATCCCTAGTATATTAAGAGATCTTTTATTTTCTAAAAGTCGCTATTATTAAAGCTCTAGTTCTACGTTATTTCGATAGAATAAAGAACGTTATTCTAGAGACTAACTCTTTCGACTACATTAATAAAGATATTCTTTTTTAATATAATAATAAGAGAGTATTTTACTCGATAGTCTTCTATAATAAGAATCTTACTTTAATCGAGTATAACTATTAAATCTATAATAAGAAGTTACTAATTATTATTCGCTATCTTAAATACTAATATTCTAAATTAAAATATATTAATATTTTTATTAAGATCTTTATAAATTATAAGAGCTTAATATACTTTATCGAAGAAAGAGATCTTAATCGTCGCTAGATCTATTATTTAAATATACTATTCGAATTTAATATAAAGATTATTTATTAATCTAAATCTTAGAATATTAAGATAAATATACTTATATAAATAGCTAAGTATAAATTAATTAATTTTAAAAATAAATAATTACGTTAATAGTATTAAATAATTCTTATCTCTAATCGATTAAAGTTAAATAATGAAAGTATCGATATATATATAATTAACGACTTTATTTATTATAAAGTAGTAGAGGCTAATAAGAAGAACGACTATTAGATGAAAATTCGTAACGCTATCGCCGAAGGTAAGAATAAATTTTAAGAGATTACTCTTAATAAGTACTTTATATAAAACGAAGTACTTTATTATAAAAATTATTTATAAGTATTTAATAATATATATATTAATATTATTCGAGAGGTATATAATTAATTATTCTACGACTATTTCGAAATAGTATATATCTATAAACTACTTAAAAGGAAGTATTACTAGCGAGAAATAAGGGCGATAGTAGCTATCTACATTTAAAATTACTATATCTATTAAAGAGCTAAAATACTTCGCGATTGAGAATATAGTTTATTCTAGTCTCTATCGATTTTATAAAAATAATAATAAAATATATTAGTTAACTTCGTTATAGGCTTATCTGTATTTAATAACTATAACGCTATTTAGATAATAATTAATTAATTTATTAAGAAACGTTACTATATAGTCTATTTCGATATTAATAAAGATACTATTACTAAAAAGATAGTTAACTTATTACTTAAAGAAATATTCTATCTATATAATCTATTAATCTTAATAATATTAAATTAAAACCCTTAATTTATAATTATTATATAAAAAAATTTTTATAAACGATTAGATATTATAGCTAAGCTATTAATAGCTTTTTATTCTAAAATTAATAAATAAATTAAGCGAGTAAATTAGAATATAAAGCGTTATCTTTAAATATATTATAATTATATATAAAATAATTAAATAAGATAATTATTTATTATCGAGTTCGCTAATAATAATACTATCTTAGCGATTATTAATATTTTATTTTTCCTTATAAATAAGAGATTTTATTCTTAAATAAGTTTTAGTCTAAATACTATTAACTACGAGATTACTTATAAGCGTCTTAATACTACTTAAATAGAGAATATTATAAACTATATAAAATAGATTCTTAAGTATATTAGAAATAATATAAATTATATTTAAAAGATTATAGTTATATAAGTTAATAAGTATTAATAAAAGATTATCTTTTAAATAGATAATAAGGTCTTTCTAAATAGTAAGAATATTATCTTTAATCGCTCTTTTTATAAATTAAATTATAAGAGACTTAGCTTATTTAAGATTATAGATCTTATAAAAATCTTATATTATCTAGAATTTTTATTAAGTATAAGAATCTATAACGTCTTTTATTTTAATCTATTAAGTCTCGTTACAAATAATCTCTTATTAAGATAAATAAATCTATTATTAAAATATATAATTATTAATAATTAAATTAAATAAATTATTAAAGAAATACTTATATCTAAGTTAATTAATAATTATCTTAAATATAAAGTTAAGTAAAAAGATCTCGATAATAACTTCGTCTAGTATAATACGAATAACGATAAATTCGAAAATTATTAAAACTTAATAGACGACTTCTATAAATAATATCTCGAAGAGTCTTATCTATAAGGATCGATTTATAAAATATCGAAACTATCTCGAATACCCCGTTTTTAATCAAATTAAAACTATTCGATATCTTTACTATAATCTTATTTTTTTAGAAGCCGAGAATTAATCCCTTAGGTTTATATCGATTATAAATTATATTATATAGAGTCTTCCGCGTAGAGTCCCCTTATTAATAGATATCTAAGTATCTTTTAAAGTTATAGTATATTATCTATAGACCTTATCGTCGTTAATAGTCTCTATTAATATCGATTATATAGTATTCTATAGAGAAACTTACTTAATATCGAATTAGAGTTTTTAGCGTTTATAGCTCGATTTAATTTAGTTTAATTCGAAAGCCCTTAATTAATTATATTACGCTATTTTATAAATCTTTTATTTATTTAAATATAGATTCGAAAATTATTACTATTTATCTCTATATCTATAAATACTATTTTTATTATATTATATCGATTTTCTTCTAATTAGACTCTTTATATATATCTATATCTCGATTAACGACGTCGCTAAAGCGTAAATATAAAGAGCTACTATTATCTCTAATATCTCTTATAAAGAAAGATATAATAATATAAATCCTAGATACGATTATTTCTTTACTATTTTTATTATTTTTTAGATGTTAAGCGTATATATATATCTATTTTTTCTATCTTTCTACTTATTAATTATAAAATATAATTTTATAAAGAGAAGAGTAGTATTACGAGCGTATTCTATATTCTTAATATATCACTTAGCTCTCTTACTTATTCGGGCCTAGCGTATCTTAGTAGAGACATTCATCTACTACTTAATATCTCTCTTCTATCTATATAGTTCGATATCTTAGTTATCTTATTTAAAATACCTATATTAATATTATATCTATATCGATTCTAATAAGTAATAGATTATTTATTACGAGACTTAAGAGATTAAGATAAAAGACGTCGTAGATTCTTATGGTTAGCGAAAGTTCTAGACGATATAAAATTCTCATAAAACCTATAATCTTAAATAAACCGAGTCTCTTATAATTATTTTATTAACTATCGAATAATTTTATTTATATTCTTTAAACTTAGTATTATATTCTTTTTCTATTAAATAATATATAATATAAATAAATTATTATCGAAGATTTCTATCTTTATTTAATTTAAATTCGCTTAAAGAAAAATAATACTAGCTTTATAAAGAATATTAATCTTATTATTAGCTTTAATTTATTTATAATTTAATAAAATTATAAATAATATTATATTAATAATTAAAATTAATTTTTATATAAAGAATATAGCTATTAAATTAATATCTAAAAGTAAATATAAGTAAATTTTAATAATAATTAAATCGCTATAATCGATATTATTTAAAACGTAATTTTTTATTTTAATAATTAAATTTTTTTTTTAATAATTATAAAAATATTAATAGAATTATACTTTAGAATATTATATTATAACGAATACGAGTAAAGATCTATAAATTAAATTCATAATCGTTTTTTTTAATTAAAACTATCGAGTAAATTTAATAAGCGATCTTTAATAAGCGATCTTTAGTAAGCGATATTTAGTAAGCGATATTTAAATTCTTATCTTTAAAGAACTATAAGATTAAATTTTAAGATTTCTTTTTTATCTAAAAGTCTATATTATATTCTATAATTTAAAAGAAAAATCTTAAAATTTTAATAAAGAATAAAAAAGTTATTTTAAAATTAAATAATATATATCTATTTTTTAATTAAGGCTATCGAGCGAACTTTAATAAGCGAACTTTAATAAGCGATATTTGAAATCCTTACGCTTTAATAATTATAAGATTAAATTTTAAAAAAAAATTATTATTAAAAAGCGTAAGTTACGGACTATAATTTAAAAAAAAAATTAAAATTTTAATAGAAAATAGTAAATAGTAAAGTTATTAAAGAATTAAAAGTAGAGAAAGAGATTTTTAATAATTATAAACGTTAATTTATTTACTCGCGATATCTAATTAAAAAGCGTAGATCTAATAAATTTATAATTAGCTATATATATAAATTTAAGATTTTATAACTTAATTCTATCTTATTCTATTATATATATTAATAATATAACTTTAAAATAGTTATTACTATAACTTTATCTAATATTATCTTTATTCTTCTTTAAAATAATATTATTACTTATTCTTATTTTAAGATTTCTCTTAATATTATTATTTAATTTAATTATAATATATCGATAAAATATAATTTAGCTTAATTATCTCTAATAATTAAGCTTATTTTTTAAATTAAAATCTTTATATAAAATCGCTATAATATTAAGATTATTAATTATATACTTTAAGATATTTAAAAGAATCTTACTTCTTTTAATAGTATAGTTATATACTTCTATAATAACTTTTATTAAATTCTTTTAATTATTAAGAGTATTAAGTTAGATTATATCGCTTAAACTATATTAAAAATATTCTATTTTTAAAATTATATTTAAATTTTTAAATTAATAGAAAATATAAAATTTTAAAATCTTAAATTTATTAATTAAAATTAGATTAATATAAAAAAAATCGCTTAAAGACTATTAAATATAAATAATAATATATTAATAAGCTTTAAATAATGAAAAGTAATTAATTAATCTATTAATTAGCTATTAGATAACTTTATTATTTAATTAATTAATACTATTTATAGTAATTTTGATTTATATCGAATAGCTAATTTTTATATATTTAGAGTAATCTTTTATATTCTTAATAAGAGTTTTACTTAATTTAATAGTTAAGTTTTTAATAAGTTTTTTAAAATTAAGATTATTTATAATAATAGAGATTAAATTATTAATAAAAAAAATAGCTTTCTTTTATTTACTAAAATAATAAATATCTTTAAGTTAATCTTAATCTTCTTTTATTATTTAAATTTAAAATAAGATTATATAATAATATTATTAAGAAAAAATAGCGTATAAATTTATATAATAAGATATATTTATAAGTTAAGTATATTAGATTTAAAATATTTAATTATTATATCTTTAAAGATAAATATAATAATAAATAATATTATATATTATAAATTCTCTCTAGCTTTATCTAATTCGAACGATTTATATACTCTCTTTTAATATATTTAATTTCTAATCTAATTAATCTTTAATATAACGATTAATAAATTTTAGAACTAGTTATTATAATAAATTAGCTTATATTTTATCTCGAGATCTTTACTTATAATTAACTATATATAGTCTTAAGCTAAATAATTAATAAGATTAATTTATTATTTATAATATTAAGAAATAGTTCTAAGTAAAATTTGATATATATAAATAATATATATATAATATAATAATTAATATATAATATAGAAGTTTTATAGTAGAAGAAGTCTCTATAGTATCGTAGTATTTAGATATTAAGCTTAATCGAGACGCCTAGTAAAAGAATTCGTAATAAATATTATTAAAGAAGAAAAATAATAGCGTCCTCGCTATAGATATAGAGATATCTTATATATCTTATATATCGTAGATCTACTTCTTCTAAATCTTCTTTAAAATATCTAATCTTAGTCTATAGCCTTTATATCTTTCGCGTAATAAATATAGTCGAATAAAGAGACGAAAAGAGAGGCGAGAAGAGAGGCGAGAAGAGAGATAAGAACTAAGGCGAGAAGTAGAGCGTTACTAAGGCGAATAAGAGACTCTCTATAATAATATATAGTAGTCTAGCGAGAAATAGTAGAGAGTGTATCGGCTTAAATAGGACTGCTAGCGATACTTTTCTTCTCCGTAATCTTCTTCGTAGATTTCTCCGCAGTTTTCTCCGTAGCTTTCTCCGCAGTTTTCTCCGTAGATTTCTCCGCAGTTTTCTCCGTAGGTTTCTCCGTAGGTTTCTCCGCAGTTTTCTCCGCAGTTTTCTCCGCAGTTTTCTCCGTAGCTTTCTTCGCAGGCTGTAGCTCGACAGAGGTGAAAAAAAGTTCGATAGGAGTAAAGCTTTAGTATATACTTACTTCACCTCGAATAAACTCTTCGTATATACTAAACGTATTCGTTTTATCTTAAATAAACTTAGATTAAGTTTAAAATAATATCGATATTTTAAAAAGAGATATAGATATATATTATATATATATCTTAGTCTTTATAATCTACTTTTTACTATAAACTTTATTATTAAATAATATTTAAAATAATATATATATTAATTATATAATAAAATTAT